>NC_141685.1:765462711-766171523 GCF_964263255.1 Lissotriton vulgaris | reverse complement strand
GAGTGCAACATGTTTTTGCATCTGGGCCGGCGGTTTGGGTGGAAGTACCGGACTGGTACAAGCTTCGTCCTCAAAGCAGGCTGTGGCTAAGTGCCCCAAAGAGTAGCACCAAAGGTCAAAAAGCGCCTCCTCCGATCCCCTCTTTGTGCTGATGCAGCCCCTCTGTCCAAGTAGCAATGAAAACGGGGGCAGCTATGTAAATACACAACACCCCGGCGGAGGTAAAATACCTCTCTCCGTTTTTGCCATCCCAGGCAAATGAGGCGGATACCGGTTCTCTCGATCCCTCGAGTCACTGACGAACTGCAGAGCAGTGTTGTGCCTGGATTAACCGGATCACTTGTGCATCAGGGCCATCTTTGCTGCGCTGCAGGCGGGCGCAGAATGTATGAAAAACACATTTCTTCACCAAGAAAGTAGAGGCCAGAGGGGGGTTCTTTGGAGAGACTTTATTTCAATGGTGCCAAAGTCAGTGGCGGCAAATGCATTTCGGCGTGCGGTAGTGCCTTCCTCAGTGCCCTTCACTGGCTGGAACCCTTTAAAGTAGTTCGACAGTCCTGCCCCTCTTTTGATGTGGCTGAGGGTGACGTGCTCCTCCCCCAAGCAATGATTGCTCACCTGTCGACTGTTGCATCAAATGGCAAACTTCAACTCCCAGAGTGCAACATGTTTTTGCATCTGGGCCGGCGGTTTGGGTGGAAGTACCGGACTGGTACAAGCTTCGTCCTCAAAGCAGGCTGTGGCTAAGTGCCCCAAAGAGTAGCACCAAAGGTCAAAAAGCGCCTCCTCCGATCCCCTCTTTGTGCTGATGCAGCCCCTCTGTCCAAGTAGCAATGAAAACGGGGGCAGCTATGTAAATACACAACACCCCGGCGGAGGTAAAATACCTCTCTCCGTTTTTGCCATCCCAGGCAAATGAGGCGGATACCGGTTCTCTCGATCCCTCGAGTCACTGACGAACTGCAGAGCAGTGTTGTGCCTGGATTAACCGGATCACTTGTGCATCAGGGCCATCTTTGCTGCGCTGCAGGCGGGCGCAGAATATATGAAAAACACCTTTTCACTTAAAAAATCATAGGTTTCAGGCCTTATATAGTTAGGAATTAGCATTTAAAAAACCATTGAAATTACTCCTATATAGTTAGTTGTACTAACTATATTTCGCGCACCCGCAATCCACTGCTGATGATGTCACATCTCAAATGACATCACTGATGACATCTCATTTGACATCACTGATCACATCACTGATGATATCATTCATGTGATAATATGATGCACCTCCTCACACTCTAATATAACCTTTGATACACCCAGTGTTAAATACAGACTACCATTCTTGAAACCATTGACACGCCAATACCAGTTACTACATACGCACTGACTGATTCCTAGGTCTACACACACATTCACTCATTCACTCATTCAACCATAGAATCACTCATACATACAGTCACTCATCAATACAACACTATCATATGCACTCATACACCTATACAGACACTCACACACTGCCACTCATCCATGGAGTTACTCAAACACCTAGTCAGTCATGCAAATAATCAATCACACTTCCGTTTCCTCAACTATACAGTTATACACACAACAGTTTACTTATTCAAACATATACTAACGCATACTTACTCTCTTATACAATCACTGATACAAGTACACAATGATCCATACAGCCACTCGCACATTCACTGGCTCTCATGTATAGTCATTTATATATGCCAACTCTCACATGCACTGTGTTTTACATATGTACTTACTTGGACATGTAGCACTGAGATATCCATTCACTCACCAACACACCCATGCACACAGTCAACCGCCCATATAGCTGTTTCCACATGCACTCTTGAACTCATACACCTAGTGAATCAACTGCTCACACATCTATGCACAGAGTCACACACCTCCCAGCCACCCACACACAGACTCAGTCTCCCATTCAAATACTTGGGCAACCAATCAATAACCCCCATAGCCACTCATATAGCTACTGATCAACACATGCAGCATCTTACACAACAACAGACATACTGATGCACACATTCAGACAGTTTAGTCACTAACCCATGCATTTAGTAAGACACATTTAATCACTCACACATACAGTCAGTCACACACCTACTAAATCCTTCATCAAGACACTTATACATCCACTCATTCTTCAATATGTAAAACATATTTAAACTTTACAGAAACACACAGTGACTGGATGATGTCATCAGTGATGTCAAATGAGATGTCATCAGTGATGTCATCAGTGATGTCATTTGAGATGTCATCAGTGATGTCATCAGTGATGTCACTGACCTTGTCATGAATGATGTAATATGTGACATAATCAGCAGTGGATTGCGGGTGCGCAAAATATAGTTAGTACAACTAACTATATAGGAGCAATTTCAATGGTTTTGTATGGGTGAAATGTCCAGCTAACTATAACACCCCAAAAACGTATAGTTTTTTGAGTGAATTTTAAAGGTTTTTTTAAATGCTAATTCCTAATTATATAAGGCCTGAAACCTATGGTTTTTTCAGTGCATTTGCAAGGTTTTTTAAATGCTAATTCCTAACTATATAAGGCCTGAAACATATGTTGTTTTCAGTGAATTTCAAAGGTTTTTTTAATGCTAATTCCTAACTATATAAGACCTGAAAGCCCACCAGGAATCTCCAGTATGCGCCAGGGGACTGCATTGCAGAGAGGTGTAATGAAGCCACGCCCCTTTTTACACCTCTCTGCAACACAGCCCCCGTGCATGTTTGAAGAGGGGAAACTAATTCCCCTTGCATACTGGGGGCCCCTGGGGGCCAACTAGCCCACCAGGAACCTCCAGTATGCGCCAGAGGGCTGCATTGCAGAGGTGTAATGAGGCTATGCCCCTTGTTACACCTCTCTGCAACGCAGCCCCCTGCCGCGTTTGCAGAGGGGGAACTAATTCCACCTTGCACACTGGGGGTCCCTGGGGGCCAACTAGCCCACGAGGAGCCTCCAGTATGAGCCAGGGGGCTGCATTACAGAGAGGTGTAATGAGGCTACACCCTTTTTTACACCTCTCTGCAACGCAGCCCCCGTGCATGTTTGAAGAGGGGGAACTAATTCCCTTTGCATACTAGGGGTCCCTGGGTGCCAACTAGCCCACCTGGAACCTCCAGTATGCGCCAGGGGGCTGCATTGCACAAAGGTGTAATGAGGCTATGCCCCTTTTTACACCTCTCTGCAACGCAGGCCACTGGCGCGTTAGCAGAGGGCGGACTATTTCCCCTTGCATACTGGGGGTCCCTGGGTCATATCTGCCCAAACACCAATATTCCGAACAATTGAAAATGACTTTTCTTGAGAAACATTTGGATTATCATGTCCTATACTTTGGAATTTTTGACAGACTGACTTTGAGGATGCTATAAATTACCCAAGTCTGCCCGAATTTTTTAGGTAAAATTGATACCTAGTCACTTTGAATAAGAATGTACTTACGTCTGGTCTAACATTTGGAATTAATATCTAGTTATATGACAACAGGATACCGACATAACTTGAAGGAAATAAGAACGCCCTGAAGAAGTTCTGTTGCACAGAACGAAACGTTTCGGCTGGCTGTGGTACATAAACTTAAGGAAAATAAAAGCATTTGAATATACACCAAGATTCAGCGCTTCAATAAGGACTCTAAGTGATATGATTTGATTGGACTTATTGTGCAAGTGGTGCTGTGCCAAACTTTGGAATATTCTCCACTACTCTCTACTACTTACTCTCTCCTACTCCACTACTCTCTAATACTCACTCTCTACTACTCATTCTCTACTACTCTACTACTCTCTACTAATCTCTCTCTACTACTCACTCCCTACTACTCACTATCTACTACTCTCTACTACTCTGTCTCTACTACTCTCTACTCTCTACTACTCACTCTCTACTACTCTCTCTCTACTACTCACTCTTTACTACTCACTCTCTACTACTCTCTACTACTCACTCTCTACTTCTCACTCTCTACTACTCACTCTCTACTACTCTCTCTCTACTACTCACTCTCTACTACTCACTCTACTACTCACTCTCTACTACTCTCTACTACTCACTCTCTACTACTCTCTACTCTCTACTACACACTCTCTACTACTCTCTCTCTACTACTCACTCTTTACTACTCACTCTCTACTACTCTCTACTACTCACTCTCTACTTCTCACTCTCTACTACTCACTCTCTACTACTCTCTCTCTACTACTCACTCTCTACTACTCACTCTACTACTCACTCTCTACTACTCTCTACTACTCACTCTCTACTAATCTCTCTCTACTAGTCTCTACTACTCACTCTTCTACTCACTCTCTACTACTCTCTACTATTCTCTCTCTGCTACTCACTCTCTACTATTCTCTACTACTCACTCTCTACTACTCACTCTTTACTACTCTCTACTACCCACTCTCTACTGCTCTCTACTACTCACTCTACTACTTAC
Organism: Lissotriton vulgaris; assembly: GCF_964263255.1. NCBI lineage: Eukaryota > Metazoa > Chordata > Amphibia > Caudata > Salamandridae > Lissotriton > Lissotriton vulgaris. The sequence goes on along the minus strand of NC_141685.1, from coordinate 766,167,033 downwards.
TCTACTATTCACTCTACTACTCACTCTCTGTTACTCTCTCTACTGCTCTCCACTACTCTCTACTACTCACTCTCTACTCTCTATTACTCACTCTCTACTCTCTACTTCTCTACCTCTCTCTACTTCTCTCTCTACTAGTCTCTACCTCTCTACCGCTACCTCTCTACCTCTCTACCTCTACACCTCTACCTCTCTACCTCTCTCTAAACGCACACATATACACATACATATATGAATAGATATGCATATGCATTTATATATGTATGTGTATATATATATATATATATATATATATATATATATATATATACATACATATATAAACATATATAATATGTATATCTATATAAATACAAATATAAATGCATGTATACATATACATATATGCATACATATGCATGTTATTTACATGAAAGTTTAAAAAACACTAATAAAAGCAAAGCTAAAAAGCCACCTCATTACAAACAGAATGGCTTTAACTTAAACGAGGGTGAGATCTATTGCATTTTCAAGGTTTGTTTACTTTGGTTCCATCAAGAAGGCATTCAGATGTGTCACACATTTGCCATAAATTCTGAATGTTAGCACTCTAGTTGCTCATTAGATCACTGTAGTAAAGCTACTGCTCACCAGGGAAGTCTGCTGCTGGTATTCAAAGTGCATGTTTCAGTCTGCATGTCAGAATTGTTTTAATGAAATAGAAGAGGATTTGAGAAGTCACTCAAAATGTGCCCTAATTTTTCTTTCTGAAGCACTAATCATACTTTCTATGGCAAAATGAACCCCCTCATTGTGTTCCTTTTTAAATTAAATGTTTTCGCACTTATCACTTCATTCCAATCAAGATGGCTTCTGGTGTGCCATACTTTTGTCATAAGTAAGACTGTTAGCGCTCTAGTTGTTCTTTGGAACACTCTGGGACATTCTGTCATTGGGCTATACTTGGGCTACATCTGGGTGATATTTAGGCTATGTTTAGGCTCTTTTGTCTCTGGTGGCCATCTTGGGAGACTGCATGTCAGAATTTGTTAATGAAATTGAAGAGGATTTGAGAAGTCACTCAAAATGTGCCCTAATTTTTCTTTCCGCAGCACTAATAATACTTTCTATGGCAAAATATACCCCCTCATTTTGTTCCTTTTTAAATTAAATGTTTTAAGAGTTACCACTTTATTCCAATCAAGATGGCTTCAGGTGTGCTATACCTTTGTAATAAGTAGGACTGTTAGCTCTCTGGTTGTTCTTTAGAACTCTCTAGGAGTCTGCAGTAGAACACAAAGGAATCAACTGACAGTCTCTGTCCTTGTTGGATGTACATGTTTTACTGAGAATGTCAGACTTCATTCTCACATGACTGAGAAAGATAATGTGAATTTACAGAAAATATGCTTTCAGTTTAGCTTATAGATCCCCTTCCAATCCACTGTGGGAAAAGCATGAGATAATAGTTTTCTTTCAAACATGAGTCATGATATCACAGCAGAAGGCTTTTTCACATGGTAAAATCACCTTAGAACACACCACAATTCCTAAAATGAGTATGGTACCATCAGCAAATGATTTATAATGTAACTAAAGTCCTAAAACCCTCTATTAACTACAATGCTTTTTAATGAGGTGCTATCATGTATATTGGTCCCAAGATGGCTGCCAACACTTCTTGGATGAAGAGCTGACAGCCAATTAGATCAGATGTGTGGTTAGGCTCCACCCAGATATATATGTATTTTTGAAGTTAATTTTCATAAAAACCACTGGAGCAATTTTCACCAAACATAGCAGAGGCACATAGGCATACCAGTCCCTACAATTTTGCAAAGTTTGGCGTTATTCCGTTCAGCGGTTTGGGCTGCAGATTTGTCAGACCGTCCTATGGAAATTAACATAGGGAAAACACGTTTTGGGACCCCCCTTTTTTCACTTCACGAATCCCCCCAAAACTTTCAGGGAAGGAGCGGAGCGGAGCTGGCCAAAATTTTGGAAAATTACACGCAAATTCCTCAACCGGCGCCAAAGCTATTCCCAATAGAATGTTGCGGATTTCCTATGGTAGCTCATCCTAACTATATATACCTACTGCGGCTATTGCCAGTAGGTAATATATATATATATATATATATATATATATATATATATATATATATATATATATATATATATATATATTGCTGCAAAGATACGTGCACAATCCGTCACGCAATCCAGACCATACCGGCAGTACTTCAAAGTTCATCTTTATTAAAAAGGTAGGCATGACGCGTTTCGAGTAAAAACCCTTTCTCAAATGCCATATGCTGTACAACTGTGGGTTCGTTAGGTTTAAATAACGGGACTTTTAGACATTGAAAAAGGACCAAGTCCATTACATCCAGATTTAAAGGGACAGTTATTTGTTTAGTCTTTTATGAAAATTGCGTTGTTTTATGCAATTTGAAAGCAAAGGAGAGTACCATTTCTTACTTTGAGTTCTTTAGTAACCCCCAAGTGGTGAAACAATGTAGGTTTGCTTTGCTCAGTTCTCCGTTTTGTTTGCTTCTTTCACTTCTTGGACTTCATGTCCCATAGTGCTCCACAACTGTCCCGTTTCATTTCCAACTGGTTTCCAATGTAGATGGCAGTAAAACTTTACTTTTACATCGTGTACTGCGTGCCATTGAAGTTTTACAGGAGTAGTTCCATATCACAGACATGATGCGCAGGTAATAGTTTCACGACCACAGTTGCAGCTTCAATTCCTTCGAGGCATAGCCTTCAGTATGCCGTGCTCTGGGAGATCCCTCTGCATACCCTGGCTGCTGCTAAACTCCGTTCACCTCGTTTGGGGCGGGCCGCCTAGCGTGGTAGCCCTTCCATCACAGACTTAGTTTCAGTGCCTTTCGCAGCCGGCGGGCACCCTTTCAACAAGCTGCTTGCTTCTGTAACAAAACCTGACAAGGAGAGTGCCTTATATAATATAATATATATTAGTCCAAACATTCTCCCATCAGGAAAATACGTACAACGACACTCCAGGAGTTGCTGTACTTGAAAATGTATTTGGCAGCAAAAAACAAACAACGCGTTTCTCCTCACGGCTTGTTCACGTTTGTTGTGAACTCCAAACCATAGTCCTTTTACATTGTCAATTAGTTATCATGAAAACATGACTATTACTGCACACCTATAAGTGAAAATAAATGCAGCGGACATTTTGGAACAGACAAAATACAGCATTGCATGTCAGTTACTTGTTGGAAGTTGATATTTACAATGGCATTGTGGCAACAATTTCGCAATATACTGCCTTATATTGGTATGTGACTCTTAAAGTGAATAAACAATATATTAAACAATATTTTAAGACCAAACCGAATGCCTTATTTTCGTTGCCTGTGGACAGATTGATTTACATAAGGCTTACTGATTTGCCTATAAGTATGAGCCACTATCCCGAAATTCAGCCCAAGTGGGCGTAAATAGGGTACTTGATGTGAGGTGTGATGATAAAGAATAGATAAAACGTTAATACTGAAGAAACGACATTACTCTTCATAATATAGACATAAAGCCCCAGTGGGCAAAGTCCATGTATCAGTTTAAGTCCACTTACAGTTACACTTTGTAACCATCTATAATCACATCTCTCAAAAAAGGACCCAAAATAGCTGCAGGATAATCTCATAGTCTTCAAAGTATCCTTGGCATCTTACATTACACGGTCAGTTCAAGTCACAATTTCTCCTATTCAAAGTAGAGTCTCTTGCGTGCCATATAGACTTATTGCTTTGAACTGATTTTTCTGTATGTTACTGTTCCAATGTCCAAGAATGCGGAAACAAAATTCTGTGAATTAAAAACATAGATAGATGGTTTAAAAAGACGACTAAAAGCTGGGCAGCTACTTATTAGTATAGTCATTCAGCAAATGTTAAATATACAAACTGTTAATCATTACTCATATTACATTATTCATCTCTCAAGATGAACTGAAAGTTCCTCATGATTGTTCAAACCTTGTGGGAATGTAGTTTCAAAATCAATGATATATCTGGATTCCATCTTTGGCAGGCATGGTGTTCTGTCACCTCCCCGTATTCCCAGATCCACCTTGTCCAACACCACCATTCTTAACAAATTTTCATTTTGGAAGTGATATTCGAAAAAGTGCCTGGCCACAGGATATTGCACATTGTGATTCTTAATGGCCCTAAGGTGTTGTAACACTCTTTCTTTTGCTTTTAAGGTGGTGCTGCCTCTATACCACCTATTGCAGGGGCAGATAAGTAAGTATACGCAATACATGGTGTTGCATGTTACACTTTTCTGTATGGTAAACCGTCTACCAGTGCTGGGCACAATTACCTCCTTACAATTCATACTGTTGCGACATGCCTTACACGATCTGCAACATCTGAAGCCAAGTATGTCTGTGGGTTTATTAGTACTTGTCACTGAATTTGGGCTCAGCTCGTCTCTCAAGGATTTACTTTTTCTGAATGTGACCTGTGGATTATGATTTAAATGAGGTTTTAAATGTTGATCAGTTAACAACACATGCCGGTGTTTGTTAAGGATCTTTTTTACTTCCTTAGCCTGGCCTGAAAAAGTTGTAATGAATCTGATGTTAGATTCAGTGTTGTTAACTTTATTAGTGTCCAACAAGTCTTTTCTGTCTTTTGTGTTTGCTCTTGTAACAGCCCCTTGTATGGTTTTATTATTGTAGCCACGTTCTTTAAAACGTTTGATCATAGTTTCCTGTTCTGACTCAAACGCTTCTTTGGTGCTACAATTGAGTTTGGCACGTAACAATTCCCCATAAGGGATACTGTCAATGAGGTTTCTGGGATGCGCACTTCTGGCATTGAGTAAACTGTTGCCAGCTGTTGCCTTTCTGAAGAGACTAGTAGGCATCACAGTCCCTTTTATCTCAACACAAATGTCTAGGAATTCAATCTTAGATCTATATATGTGTTCAGTGAATCTAAGATTCATTGTGTTATTATTTAACAGGCACACAAATCTTTTCACCGATTCTTCGGTACCATCCCAGATCAAGAAGATGTCGTCGATATACCTAAGCCACAGGACAACCTTGTTGTTAAAATCGGCGACCTTGTTGGACACCTGCTCCTCCCACCAACCCATGAATAGGTTGGCATAACTGGGGGCGAAGCAGGTGCCCATCGCTGTGTCCTGTGACTGTCGGTATATCAACTCATCAAAAATGAAAAAATTGTGTTGTAGACAAAAGTCAATTAACTCTAGCAACATATTTGAATGTTCCAGAAATGCAATCGACCTCGATTTTAAGAAATGTCCCACTGCTTGTAGTCCTAGGCTGTGTTTGATACACGTGTATAAGCTGTTCACATCTAAGGTAACCAAGATGTAAGTAGGCTCCCAGATAATGCCCTCTATACTCTTCAGAAAGTGTGTAGTATCCTTGAGATACGTGGGTAAAGCTGTCACAAAGGGTCTCAAATAGTAATCAATGTATTGCGAGGTTTTTTCCAGAAGTGAACCCATTGAAGATACAATGGGTCTCCCTGGTGGATCAGTGGCGTTTTTATGCACTTTAGGGAGAAGGTACAAAATGGGGATTTTGGGATGATCACACTTTAGGAATAGAAATTCCTCCCAAGTCAGTAGACCCTTATCTCTGAAGTTCTGTAGTTTAGTTTCAAATAGATCTTTAGTTTGTCTGTAATCAAAGAATGAGCTTGACTCATAACAGTTAACATCTCCTAACTGTCTATGCCCCTCTGCTAGATACTTGTTTTTATCCAGAACAAAAACATTGCCACCTTTATCCGCGTGGCGGATAACAATGCTAACATCCTCTTTAAGGCTTTTAATTGCTTTGTGTTGTTCAAATGACAAGTTTTTCTTGCTATTAGGCATACGGTCAAGTCTCAATTTTTTTAAGGTCTTCCAAAACACCCTTTTCAAAAACCTCAACTGCCTCACACATGATCTGAGGAATGAACTTGGATTTTACTTTGAAATTACTTCCTGGATTTACATTGGTATCAGCATCCTCATTACATAAGAACTCAATACCATCAATTGCACCAGAAGAGATAATTTCCATCAATTCAATATCATTTAGATCCAAATTATTTTCAATATTCGTTCCCACCCCTGATGATGGTTTGGGAGGGTGGGTTTCAAACCACTTTTTCAATTTCAGTTTTCTTGAGAAATAAAACAGGTCTATCCTCGTTTGGGCATAGTCTAGATTATTGCAAGGAGAAAATGACAATCCCAATGAAAGTACTTCGTGTTCATGCACAGTTAATGGCCTAGAAGATAAATTGATTACCGTCATAGTTGCGTCTTGCTGCCCCTTGTTGCCATTCCCATGGGCTGTTTTGCGGCATTGCTGTCTGATTTTTGCTTTTTTGTTCCTTTCGGTCTTCCCCGATTTCCTCTGCCACGTCCTCTTTGACCTCCCTGATCCTATTGTTGATCTGTCCGTCCCTGATTTAGTACTTGGAACTGTAATAAAAAACTCTTCCTTATTTCCTCTTGGTCATCCACAGTACTTTGATTTAGATCCGTGGTAGTAAGATCCTGTAGACTTCCATCTGACACGTCGCTTTCTTCAGGTTCTATTTGTGCCACTGTTAAAGCATTTTTGGCCATTTTGGAGTTTGATTTGTCAAAAAGGTGGTCGTATTTGCGGTGGAAGGTTAAGGTGCGGCCCGCCTGGTAATCTTTGTAGTCACGCAGAAATTTACGTTGTTTCTTTGCTGTTATTTCTTCCTCCAATTTGTGCATCTTAGTTTCCAGGTTCTTAGCATATTCGTCAAAAGCATCCTTTCCCATTATCGGCGTGATTTCAGCAATAAGTACTTCAATTTGTTCCAGCAGTTTCTTCCGGTCTTTCAGCGCATATTTTACTAAAATGCGCATCATTGTCGTTGAGCATGCCACTGAGTTATTTGACCACTCATCCAACATGTCAGGGTCTGGATCTTCGAAGGTGGGAACAGTGAAGATTCTCAGGCCTCGCGGCACTCTACCTGCGTCAATATTTTGTTGCAGGGATTCCGCCTCCCACCATTTCCCAAGTTCTTTCTTATATAATTTTTCTAACTTGGAAAGTAGAGTCTGTATATGTACTTCTTTGCTGATATTTACTGCTTGCGTTTTCGGATCATTGGGGATCCCACCTTGCATGAAAAACAGTTTGTCTGCTGCTGCTTTGCGTCTTGAGTCCATTGCTGCCATTTTAAATGTATTGCACTTGTGTAATATTAGAAACTCCTGCCGACTTCAGAGGACGCCTCCTCCTTTCAATAGTCAGCCTCTACCTCTGCTCTTAATGTCCTGTGTCAGCCCGCCTGCAGTACCTACACGTACTCCGCGAGACACCGTCACAGCCCCACCTTCCGCTATGAATGCCGCGGACAATGTAAGCTACAAGGACCGCAATCCTATTCACTCACACGCCCCCGGCACACTCACGTATAGGTAGACCGCGACCGATGCTCGTTCTTCCGCGCCGGTTCTCGTGGCGGCTCCGAACTCCCAGGACCACAATCCTTTGTACCTTGGGTCGTCTTTGCTGGTATTGAAGATTGCCGGTTCCTCTTGCTAAATGGCAAAACGCGGTTCTATAGTCGCTAGTTACCACTTGTGAAAAGACGTATCCCAGGATTCACTTAGAGCAGGTGAGCAGACCGGCAAAGGTAAACAGCAGACACAGAGTTCCGGTGAAAGCCAGTACCTGCTCACGAGTGGGTCGTTGTTAGGGTTCCGGAAGCCCAATATCTTAGTCCAAGCATTCTCCCATCAGGAAAATGCGTACAACGACACTCCAGGAGTTGCTGTGCTTGAAAATTTATTTGGCAGCAAAAAACAAACAACGCGTTTCACCTCACGGCTTGTTCACGTTTGTTGTGAACTCCAAACCATAGTCCTTTTACATTGTCAATTAGTTATCATGAAAACAGGACTATTCGTGCACACCTCTAAGTGAAAATAAATGCAGCAGACATTTTGGAACAGAAAAAATACAGCATTGCATGTCAGTTACTTGTTGGAAGTTGATATTTACAATGGCATTGTGGCAACAATTTCGCAATATACTGCCTTATATTGGTATGTGACTCTTAAAGTGAATAAACAATATATTAAACAATATTTTAAGACCAAACCGAATGCCTTATTTTCGTTGCCTGTGGACAGATTGATTTACATAAGGCTTACTGATTCACCTATAAGTATGAGCCACTCTCCCGAAATTCAGCCCAAGTGGGCGTAAATAGGGTACTTGATGTGAGGTGTGATGATAAAGAATAGATAAAACGGTAATACTGAAGAAACGACATTATTCTTCATAATATAGACATAAAGCCCCAGTGGGCAAAGTCCATGTATCAGTTTCAGTCCACTTACAGTTACACTTTGTAACCATCTATAATCACATCTCTCAAAAAAGGACCCAAAATAGCTGCAGGATAATCTCATAGTCTTCAAAGTATCCTTGGCATCATACATTACACGGTCAGTTCAAGTCACAATTTCTCCTATTCAAAGTAGAGTCTCTTGCGTGCCATATAGAGTTATTGCTTTGAACTGATTTTTCTGTATGTTACTGTTCCAATGTCCAAGACTGCAGAAACAAAATTCTTTGAATTAAAAACATAGATAGATGGTTTAAAAAGACGACTAAAAGCTGGGCAGCTACTTATTACTATAGTCATTCAGCAAATGTTAAATGTACAAACTGTTAATCATTACTCATATTACATTATTCATCTCTCAAGATGAACTGAAAGTTCCTCATGATTGTTCAAACCTTGTGGGAATGTAGTTTCAAAATCAATGATATATCTGGATTCCATCTTTCGCAGGCATGTTGTTCTATCACCTCCCCGTATTCCCAGATCCACCTTGTCCAACACCACCATTCTTAACAAATTTTCATTTTGGAAGTGATATTCGAAAAAGTGCCTGGCCACAGGATATTGCACATTGTGATTCTTAATGGCCCTAAGGTGTTGTAACACTCTTTCTTTTGCTTTCATTTTTGATGAGTTGATATACCGACAGTCACAGGGCACGGCGATGGGCACCTGCTTAGCCCCCAGTTATGCCAACCTATTCATGGGTTGGTGAGAGGAGCAGGTGTCCAACGAGGTAGCCGATTTTAACAACAAGGTTGTCCTGTGGCTTAGATCTGGGATGGTACCGAAGAATCTGTGAAAAGATTTGTGTGCCAGTTAAATAATAACACAATGAATCTTAGATTAGGCATGGGCGGAAAATCCGTTCCGCTCGCGGATTTTGCGGATTTTCGGGAAATCCGCAATCCGCGAGATTTGCGAATTTCCTGCAAAATCCGCAAATCCGCGAGCAGCGGATTTTGCTCGCACTGCTCGCACTGTTCGCGTGAGTTCGCGCCCCGCGAATAAGTGCGAAATTGCAGAAATATGATCTAAGCAAAACTGAAAGTAACTACTTACCAGGTTCAAAAGTTCAGGCACATCATTAGTAGCCATTTCCTGTAGTGCTTCCTGAGGGGCCCCTCCAGAGTTCAGTTGCCAGTTGAAACTATTATGTGACCCTGCTCTGAACCTCAGAATAGTTACACATATGCCACAAAGGTCATGAATTACAGCTAAGGGAGACAAGCAGGAGCCAGGCTGGAAGTTAAAATCCATTAATCAGCCCCTAATTCATTATTATCAGTTGGGGCAGGGCAGGTGTTGTAACTAATTTTGCAACAATGAAAGCACTTAGCAAGTGCAAAAGATCACTAATCAGGGCGCACTAAGGAAGCAGGTGCCAGCTAAAAAAATATTCTGTGACACATTAATCAGCCCCAAATTAATTCAGGTCACTTGAGGCAGGGAAGGTGTGCTTTGCTTTGCCGAAAATAATGTACACTGGACAACCAGAGGGTGTGGTGATGAAACAGAGGGTGGCATGGGTGGGCCAGAGGGTGGCATGAGTAGTCAGAGAGTGGCAGTGGTGACAGAGAGTGGCAGTGATGAAGAAGAGTGTCCCAAACAGGTTGGACACGTAGAAACAACAAGTTCGCAAAACTTGCGACCCGACAGGTTAGTTCGCAAATTGCGAAATTGTAAAAACCCTCGCGAACTGGCAGAAACACGGGCGAACACAAAAAAAAAAAAAATCCGCAAATTCGCGGGAATTCGCGGATTTTGCGGATTGCGAGTTCGCAAATCCGCAAATTCGCGGATTGCCAATCCGCAAAATCCGCTCATGCCTATCTTAGATTCACTGAACACATTATGAGATCTAAGATTGAATTCCTAGACATTTGTGTTGAGATAAAAGGGACTATGATGACTACTAGTCTCTTCAGAAAGGCAACAGCTGGCAACAGTTTACTCAATGCCAGAAGTGCGCATCCCAGAAACCTCATTGACAGTATCCCTTATGGGGAATTGTTACGTGCCAAACGCAATTGTAGCACCAAAGAAGCGTTTGAGTCAGAACAGGAAACAATGATCAAACGTTTTAAAGAACGTGGCTACAATAATAAAACCATACAAGGGGCTGTTACAAGAGCAAACACAAAAGACAGAAAAGACTTGTTGGACACTAATAAAGTTAACAACACTGAATCTAACATCAGATTCATTACAACTTTTTCAGGACAGGCTAAGGGAGTAAAAAAGATCCTTAACAAACACTGGCATGTGTTGTTAACTGATCAACATTTAAAACCTCATTTAAATCATAATCCACAGGTCACATTCAGAAAAAGTAAATCCTTGAGAGACGAGCTGAGCCCAAATTCAGTGACAAGTACTAATAAACTCACAGACATACTTGGCTTCAGATGATGCAGATCGTGTAAGGCATGTCGCAACAGTATGAATTGTAAGGAGGTAACTGTGCCCAGCACTGGTAGACGATTTACCATACAGAAAAGTGTAACATGCAACACCATGTATTGCGTATACTTACTTATCTGCCCCTGCAATAAGTGGTATATAGGCAGTACCACCTTAAAAGCAAAGGAAAGAGTGTTACAACACCTTAGGGCTATTAAGAATCACAATGTGCAATATCCTGTGGCCAGGCACTTTTTCGAATATCACTTCCAAAATGAAAATTTGTTAAGAATGGTGGTGTTGGACAAGGTGGATCTGGGAATACGGGGAGGTGACAGAACAACATGCCTGCGAAAGATGGAATCCAGATATATCATTGATTTTGAAACTATATTCCCACAAGGTTTGAACAATCATGAGGAACTTTCAGTTCATCTTGAGAGATGAATAATGTAATATGAGTAATGATTAACAATTTGTACATTTAACATTTGCTGAATGACTATAGTAATAAGTAGCTGCCCAGATTTTAGTCGTCTTTTTAAACCATCTATATATGTTTTTAATTCACAGAATTTAGTTTCTGCATTCTTGGACATTGGAACAGTAACATACAGAAAAATCAGTTCAAAGCAATAAGTCTATATGGCACGCAAGAGACTCTAGTTTGAATAGGAGAAATTGTGACTTGAACTGACCGTGTAATGTAAGATGCCAAGGATACTTTGAAGACTATGAGATTATCCTGCAGCTATTTTGGGTCCTTTTTTGAGAGATGTGATTATAGATGGTTACAAAGTGTAACTGTAAGTGGACTTAAACTGATACATGGACTTTGCCCACTGGGGCTTTATGTCTATATTATGAAGAATAATGTCGTTTCTTCAGTATTAACGTCTTATCTATTCTTTATCATCACACCTCACATCAAGTACCCTATTTACGCCCACTTGGGCTGAATTTCGGGATAGTGGCTCATACTTATAGGCGAATCAGTAAGCCTTATGTAAATCAATCTGTCCACAGGCAACGAAAATAAGGCATTCGGTTTGGTCTTAAAATATTGTTTAATATATTGTTTATTCACTTTAAGAGTCACATACCAATATAAGGCAGTATATTGCGAAATTGTTGCCACAATGTCATTGTAAATATCAACTTCCAACAAGTAACTGACATGCAATGCTGTATTTTTTCTGTTCCAAAATGTCCGCTGCATTTATTTTCACTTAGTGGTGTGCACGAATAGTCCTGTTTTCATGATAACTAATTGACAATGAAAAAGGACTATGGTTTGGAGTTCACAACAAACGTGAACAAGCCGTGAGGTGAAACGCGTTGTTTTTTTTTTGCTGCCAAATAAATTTGCAAGCACAGCAACTCCTGGAGTGTCGTTGTACGTATTTTCCTGATGGGAGAATGTTTGGACTAAGATATTGGGCTTCCGGAACCCTAACAACGACCCACTCGTGAGCAGGTACTGGCTTTCACCGGAACTCTGTGTCTGATATATATATATATATATATATATATATATATATATATATATATATATATATATATATATATATATATATATATATATATATATATATATATATATATATATATATTATGAACAAAGTTTCTCCCAATCCGAAGAACGGCACAGGCTTCTTCTGGATGCTTCAAAGTGTTTTTATTAGAGGCACGAAATCAGCAGCTCCCTACCGACGCGTTTCGCCACTAAGGCTTGGTCACGGTGAATGTGATCAATGCAAAGTGCTATTTACATAATCAAACAAGGTGCATGGAAAAAGGACTACAGTTGATTCACTCCGACCTGTTTTGACCGCCATTTTGGAGTGGTGTAAGTTAATAAACATACATTGTCACAGTTTACATTTTCAAACATTCTCCATCAAATATATATATACACATCCACCTCCAGGGAAACCGAAGGAAGGAGCCACACGCGAGGACTGAGGAGAGAGGTTCTTTATTCGTATGGCAGGTAAAGCGTGATGCATTTCAGCGTTTAGCCTTCCTCAGACGCCACTGCCCAACTGCTAGAACGTGCGCCCAGCTCATTTATCTGCAACAGTCCTTAATTGCTTGGTGCACGCCCTCCCCAACCATGTGGTCGTCAATTGTAGTGTTGATCTTCTTTCACTACAACTCCCAGCATACCTCATTTCGGGCTGGTGATACGTGGGGAAACCGAAGGAAAGTTCTTATGTTACCAGGCGTTTTTGTGCAGTGCTTAGCGTACCTCCAACAGTCTTTAAAAACGTAGGAACCCCTCAAGTCCTCGCAAAACCGCTTCAACCCCCAGATTGTAGGTTTGCCAGGTCGTGGGTCGATAGTCAGACATCGACCTCATCCGTGAAATCACAGACTGCTTTCACGCAGCGTCCCATGCTTTCCTGCTTTATCTGTTGGGGGGCTGCCTTATGCCAATACCTTGACAAAACGAAGAAACTGCTTGCGCAGACACCAGGATTAGGCAGCCAACTTCACAAAGCGGGAGCTCCTTAACGTGTCACTGGCCGACACGGAAATATACACATCCACCTCCAGGGAAACCGAAGGAAGGAGCCACACGCGAGGACTGAGGAGAGAGGTTCTTTATTCGTATGGCAGGTAAAGCGTGATGCATTTCAGCGTTTAGCCTTCCTCAGACGCCACTGCCCAACTGCTAGAACGTGCGCCCAGCTCATTTATCTGCAACAGTCCTTAATTGCTTGGTGCACGCCCTCCCCAACCATGTGGTCGTCAATTGTAGTGTTGATCTTCTTTCACTACAACTCCCAGCATACCTCATTTCGGGCTGGTGATACGTGGGGAAACCGAAGGAAAGTTCTTATGTTACCAGGCGTTTTTGTGCAGTGCTTAGCGTACCTCCAACAGTCTTTAAAAACGTAGGAACCCCTCAAGTCCTCGCAAAACCGCTTCAACCCCCAGATTGTAGGTTTGCCAGGTCGTGGGTCGATAGTCAGACATCGACCTCATCCGTGAAATCACAGACTGCTTTCACGCAGCGTCCCATGCTTTCCTGCTTTATCTGTTGGGGGGCTGCCTTATGCCAATACCTTGACAAAACGAAGAAACTGCTTGCGCAGACACCAGGATTAGGCAGCCAACTTCACAAAGCGGGAGCTCCTTAACGTGTCACTGGCCGACACGGAAATATACACATCCACCTCCAGGGAAACCGAAGGAAGGAGCCACACGCGAGGACTGAGGAGAGAGGTTCTTTATTCGTATGGCAGGTAAAGCGTGATGCATTTCAGCGTTTAGCCTTCCTCAGACGCCACTGCCCAACTGCTAGAACGTGCGCCCAGCTCATTTATCTGCAACAGTCCTTAATTGCTTGGTGCACGCCCTCCCCAACCATGTGGTCAGCAATTGTAGTGTTGATCTTCTTTCACTACAACTCCCAGCATACCTCATTTCGGGCTGGTGATACGTGGGGAAACCGAAGGAAAGTTCTTATGTTACCAGGCGTTTTTGTGCAGTGCTTAGCGTACCTCCAACAGTCTTTAAAAACGTAGGAACCCCTCAAGTCCTCGCAAAACCGCTTCAACCCCCAGATTGTAGGTTTGCCAGGTCGTGGGTCGATAGTCAGACATCGACCTCATCCGTGAAATCACAGACTGCTTTCACGCAGCGTCCCATGCTTTCCTGCTTTATCTGTTGGGGGGCTGCCTTATGCCAATACCTTGACAAAACGAAGAAACTGCTTGCGCAGACACCAGGATTAGGCAGCCAACTTCACAAAGCGGGAGCTCCTTAACGTGTCACTGGCCGACACGGAAATATACACATCCACCTCCAGGGAAACCGAAGGAAGGAGCCACACGCGAGGACTGAGGAGAGAGGTTCTTTATTCGTATGGCAGGTAAAGCGTGATGCATTTCAGCGTTTAGCCTTCCTCAGACGCCACTGCCCAACTGCTAGAACGTGCGCCCAGCTCATTTATCTGCAACAGTCCTTAATTGCTTGGTGCACGCCCTCCCCAACCATGTGGTCGTCAATTGTAGTGTTGATTTTCTTTCACTACAACTCCCAGCATACCTCTTTTCGGGCTGGTGATACGTGGGGAAACCGAAGGAAAGTTCTTATGTTACCAGGCGTTTTTGTGCAGTGCTTAGCGTACCTCCAACAGTCTTTAAAAACGTAGGAACCCCTCAAGTCCTCGCAAAACCGCTTCAACCCCCAGATTGTAGGTTTGCCAGGTCGTGGGTCGATAGTCAGACATCGACCTCATCCGTGAAATCACAGACTGCTTTCACGCAGCGTCCCATGCTTTCCTGCTTTATCTGTTGGGGGGCTGCCTTATGCCAATACCTTGACAAAACGAAGAAACTGCTTGCGCAGACACCAGGATTAGGCAGCCAACTTCACAAAGCGGGAGCTCCTTAACGTGTCACTGGCCGACACGGAAATATACACATCCACCTCCAGGGAAACCGAAGGAAGGAGCCACACGCGAGGACTGAGGAGAGAGGTTCTTTATTCGTATGGCAGGTAAAGCGTGATGCATTTCAGCGTTTAGCCTTCCTCAGACGCCACTGCCCAACTGCTAGAACGTGCGCCCAGCTCATTTATCTGCAACAGTCCTTAATTGCTTGGTGCACGCCCTCCCCAACCATGTGGTCGTCAATTGTAGTGTTGATCTTCTTTCACTACAACTCCCAGCATACCTCATTTCGGGCTGGTGATACGTGGGGAAACCGAAGGAAAGTTCTTATGTTACCAGGCGTTTTTGTGCAGTGCTTAGCGTACCTCCAACAGTCTTTAAAAACGTAGGAACCCCTCAAGTCCTCGCAAAACCGCTTCAACCCCCAGATTGTAGGTTTGCCAGGTCGTGGGTCGATAGTCAGACATCGACCTCATCCGTGAAATCACAGACTGCTTTCACGCAGCGTCCCATGCTTTCCTGCTTTATCTGTTGGGGGGCTGCCTTATGCCAATACCTTGACAAAACGAAGAAACTGCTTGCGCAGACACCAGGATTAGGCAGCCAACTTCACAAAGCGGGAGCTCCTTAACGTGTCACTGGCCGACACGGAAATATACACATCCACCTCCAGGGAAACCGAAGGAAGGAGCCACACGCGAGGACTGAGGAGAGAGGTTCTTTATTCGTATGGCAGGTAAAGCGTGATGCATTTCAGCGTTTAGCCTTCCTCAGACGCCACTGCCCAACTGCTAGAACGTGCGCCCAGCTCATTTATCTGCAACAGTCCTTAATTGCTTGGTGCACGCCCTCCCCAACCAAGTGGTCGTCAATTGTAGTGTTGATCTTCTTTCACTACAACTCCCAGCATACCTCATTTCGGGCTGGTGATACGTGGGGAAACCGAAGGAAAGTTCTTATGTTACCAGGCGTTTTTGTGCAGTGCTTAGCGTACCTCCAACAGTCTTTAAAAACGTAGGAACCCCTCAAGTCCTCGCAAAACCGCTTCAACCCCCAGATTGTAGGTTTGCCAGGTCGTGGGTCGATAGTCAGACATCGACCTCATCCGTGAAATCACAGACTGCTTTCACGCAGCGTCCCATGCTTTCCTGCTTTATCTGTTGGGGGGCTGCCTTATGCCAATACCTTGACAAAACGAAGAAACTGCTTGCGCAGACACCAGGATTAGGCAGCCAACTTCACAAAGCGGGAGCTCCTTAACGTGTCACTGGCCGACACGGAAATATACACATCCACCTCCAGGGAAACCGAAGGAAGGAGCCACACGCGAGGACTGAGGAGAGAGGTTCTTTATTCGTATGGCAGGTAAAGCGTGATGCATTTCAGCGTTTAGCCTTCCTCAGACGCCACTGCCCAACTGCTAGAACGTGCGCCCAGCTCATTTATCTGCAACAGTCCTTAATTGCTTGGTGCACGCCCTCCCCAACCATGTGGTCAGCAATTGTAGTGTTGATCTTCTTTCACTACAACTCCCAGCATACCTCATTTCGGGCTGGTGATACGTGGGGAAACCGAAGGAAAGTTCTTATGTTACCAGGCGTTTTTGTGCAGTGCTTAGCGTACCTCCAACAGTCTTTAAAAACGTAGGAACCCCTCAAGTCCTCGCAAAACCGCTTCAACCCCCAGATTGTAGGTTTGCCAGGTCGTGGGTCGATAGTCAGACATCGACCTCATCCGTGAAATCACAGACTGCTTTCACGCAGCGTCCCATGCTTTCCTGCTTTATCTGTTGGGGGGCTGCCTTATGCCAATACCTTGACAAAACGAAGAAACTGCTTGCGCAGACACCAGGATTAGGCAGCCAACTTCACAAAGCGGGAGCTCCTTAACGTGTCACTGGCCGACACGGAAATATACACATCCACCTCCAGGGAAACCGAAGGAAGGAGCCACACGCGAGGACTGAGGAGAGAGGTTCTTTATTCGTATGGCAGGTAAAGCGTGATGCATTTCAGCGTTTAGCCTTCCTCAGACGCCACTGCCCAACTGCTAGAACGTGCGCCCAGCTCATTTATCTGCAACAGTCCTTAATTGCTTGGTGCACGCCCTCCCCAACCATGTGGTCGTCAATTGTAGTGTTGATCTTCTTTCACTACAACTCCCAGCATACCTCATTTCGGGCTGGTGATACGTGGGGAAACCGAAGGAAAGTTCTTATGTTACCAGGCGTTTTTGTGCAGTGCTTAGCGTACCTCCAACAGTCTTTAAAAACGTAGGAACCCCTCAAGTCCTCGCAAAACCGCTTCAACCCCCAGATTGTAGGTTTGCCAGGTCGTGGGTCGATAGTCAGACATCGACCTCATCCGTGAAATCACAGACTGCTTTCACGCAGCGTCCCATGCTTTCCTGCTTTATCTGTTGGGGGGCTGCCTTATGCCAATACCTTGACAAAACGAAGAAACTGCTTGCGCAGACACCAGGATTAGGCAGCCAACTTCACAAAGCGGGAGCTCCTTAACGTGTCACTGGCCGACACGGAAATATACACATCCACCTCCAGGGAAACCGAAGGAAGGAGCCACACGCGAGGACTGAGGAGAGAGGTTCTTTATTCGTATGGCAGGTAAAGCGTGATGCATTTCAGCGTTTAGCCTTCCTCAGACGCCACTGCCCAACTGCTAGAACGTGCGCCCAGCTCATTTATCTGCAACAGTCCTTAATTGCTTGGTGCACGCCCTCCCCAACCATGTGGTCGTCAATTGTAGTGTTGATCTTCTTTCACTACAACTCCCAGCATACCTCATTTCGGGCTGGTGATACGTGGGGAAACCGAAGGAAAGTTCTTATGTTACCAGGCGTTTTTGTGCAGTGCTTAGCGTACCTCCAACAGTCTTTAAAAACGTAGGAACCCCTCAAGTCCTCGCAAAACCGCTTCAACCCCCAGATTGTAGGTTTGCCAGGTCGTGGGTCGATAGTCAGACATCGACCTCATCCGTGAAATCCCCGACCCACTTTGGCCACCATCTTGAAGTAGTATTAGCGTGCCAAATTAGTTATTAGTTTTTTGTACATGATTAAATGATATCAAACAAAATAAAGTTTAGTCTAGCCCCAGTGGGCTGATATGATGTCCATGAATTCACTTTCTAGTGATTATGTGGGTATCGCCCCAGTGGGCTAAACAGTTGTGACAGTGTTGATTCAACAATTATATCTATTTGGCTTTTCTTGTTGTTTGCAGTCTTGTTGTCCTATGTAAAAAGAAAATATGTGTTTTAAAACCAATTATGACAAATTATTTACATGTTATTTACATGTTAAAACAAAAGATTGATGGCGGCCAAAGTGGGTTGGGGAGCACGCAAGCATGGGTAAGCTCACCCGTATGAATTCACTGACAATGTAATTAATTTTAGCCCACTGGGGCAAGATTTACTTTGATGGAGAATGTTTGAAAATGTAAACTGTGACAATGTATGTTTATTAACTTACACCACTCCAAAATGGCGGTCAAAACAGGTCGGGGTGGATCAACTGTAGTCCTTTTTCCATGCACCTTGTTTGATTATGTAAATAGCACTTTGCATTGATCATATTCACCGTGACCAAGCCTTAGTGGCGAAACGCGTCGGTAGGGAGCTGCTGATTTCGTGCCTCTAATAAAAACACTTTGAAGCATCCAGAAGTAGCCTGTGCCATTCTTCGGATTGGGAGAAACTTTGTTCATAAAATGAAGGGTGTCCGGCACCCACACAGGCTCGCCGTGATACGAGACGAGGAACAGCCGGGAAAGGTTGTTTGTTTATATATAATTATATATATCAATGAAGACTCTTGACCGCCAGTCGCGGGGCGGTTCTATACAGGTGCGGACCTCTTCCCAAAAATCCTTCGCTAATAAGGAGCCACTCCACACAAAGTACGTGTAAGCAGTTGCTTGTTTTATTTAAGCATTCTTCAGACTAATGTCTTCCATGACGCGTTTCACTCCGTAAAGGAGGTTGATCACATATATATATATATATATATATATATATATATATATATATATATATATATATATATATATATATATATATATATATATATATATATATATATATATATATATATATATATATATATATATATATATTTAAAGCTCCGCTGCTGTTAAACAGTAAGGACCAGCACTCTCATTTGTTCAATCCTGATAGAGATTTATTGTGCAAAAATGGAAAACAGACGCGTCTCAGCCATAGTTTTCGTCAGTGTCGGCTTGCGTCTATGAGGCAGAAGTTAATATTTACAAGTTCATAATAACAAACGAAGGACTGTGCAAAATAATTGTTAAACACCATATTGGAATGTGCAAATGATATCATTGTAGTACATTATTACTATTTAAAGTGAGTGTTTCAGTGACTAATACATGAAATTATGATCTCTAATTTAGACAATTGTAGTGCTGTCGCGATTTCTTTCTCATGATTCCAATTTTTACAATTAAATCAGCATTTGCATTTAAAGGATTTTAACTCAAATTATTAAGCCCTGGATGGGTAAACTTGTTGTCATATAGTTAGATAGCTTCTGTCAATAATAACACTATATGTCCAAACAAATTTCCTATATATACGTAATCATTAATCACTGTACATTTCATTACAATTCATTGATCTTGATTCTATTGATTTCATTGTGATTCCTCTCTATTTCTTAGGTTTACTTAACGTTAGTCCTACTATTTTCCGACCCAGACATATAAAGATACTGCTCAATATTAAGCACATTTATAAATGAGTTATTAATTCTTCTCCAGAGTTTTACCTCTTTGGTGACTTGGTCTGGAGTTCAATAATATATCTCGACTCCAGACGTCGTAACCTTTTTTCCCTGTCTCCTCCCCTGATGTCATTGGGGATACACTCCAGACAGAAAAACTATAAGAGTGTTCTGTTGCTATTATGGTGGCTAGCAAAGTAATGGGCTACAGGATAGTTTTCATCCCAATTGGCAATCGCTCTTTGATGTTCCAGTACTCGCATTTTAACTGCGTTGACTGTACTGCCCACGTAGCGATAGCCACATGGACATTCCAGACAGTACACTACATATGTTGTAGTACATGTCATAAATTTAGAGATTCTAGTGTGAGACCTAGTATCAGGGATTTGGTATGTTAAAACTCTTTTCTGAGACTGGTGGTGGTTTGGTAAGGTGACTTTGTACCAAATGGTCTTTTAAGGATCTCGAATTTCTGGATGTTATCTTCGGATAATCCGGGAGTTCCTTGCCTGTTGTGCTGTCAGACTTAAAAAATGTCCAATTCTTGCACAATATTGTTCTTAATTTACTGGCTGCTGACCATATGTGTGTGTGTGTGTATGTGTATATATATATATATATATATATATACCAGTAGGTAGTTATAGTTAGGACCTAGTTTCCATAGGAAGAGCATTTTTTGTTTTGCTTATAACTTTGGCGTCGTTTGATGAGTCTTCTTACATTTTCCAAAATAATCTTTGTTCATATCAGCTCCAATGTTGAAAGCTTGGGGTGATTCATCAAGGGGGGCTGATAAAAAAGGGGGGGTGTAAAACATGTTTTCTCCATGTTAATTTCCATAGGAAACTTTACAAATGGCTACAGGTCGAACGGGTGAACGGAATTATCCAAATTTGGCAGGGAGAAGGGTCTTGGTGTAGAAAGCACGCTTTTGTTTATTTGGTGTATATCCATTCAGTAGTTTTTGAGAAATATCGAAATTTACAGATATCGATATATGGGAATTCTGCCATCTGATTGGCTGAGGCATTACGAGCACAAGCTTGCTGCTTATTGGCTGCGAGCACTGCAAGCGTTTGCAACTCTGAAGTGTTGGCCGCCATTTTGTGATTCCGTTGATGCGTGTAAGGGGAAAAAGGGCAAACAATTTAGGAAAGTGGAGGGGAGGAGCACTGTAACCTTTGTGGGGTGTTTAGGGTGTGCTATAGAGGGTGTAAGAAGCAAAGTATTCACCTCGACCAGTGTGAAAGTGCTGGGCTACGGAAATATTGTGGTCAATTAGGATGGCGGACGGATCCGTCCACCATCCTAGCCCGTCCGCCACCTATTTTGCCCCCGACATGTTACAATGGCAGGGGGGACCGTGGCGGAGGGGAAGTCCGTCTGCCGCACGCCGCTTTTCCGCTGCGGCGGAAAAGGTCTAATATGGTGGCGGTGTCTATCAGTCACCGCCAGCCATATTAGGATTGCCAAAAGCAGATGCCTTTCCGTGGTGGCAATGCCACCACAAAAAAGCATACAGGCTTTGCTTTGGGGGCCTGTTGCGGCCCCCAGGTTGAAGGGGGTTGGGGGTGCACATGAGGGGTACCTATGGTACCCCCCTGAATTTGCATGCACAAAGCGGCAGGCACCGCGCGGTGCCTGCCACTTTGGGCATGCAAATGCAAAGCATGCATTTATAACTTTGCTGCGGGTGCTGCTTCAAGCAGCACCCGCCGCAATGGTAAAGATACGGGATGTGACCGCCAGGGTGGCGGTCACATCCTAATTGCTATGGGGGGAACGCCACTGCCCCTGCGGATGGTCCCTCCACCTCGGGGGTGGCAGACGGACACAGGTCCGTCCGCCAACATAATCGACTTTTTAGTGAGGTATTGCGTAGAGTCTGATGCTGGTAAGGTGAGCTGGTGTGGGACTTAGGGATTAAAGCGTGAGCCCAAATTGTGTGTTTTATGCTGTGAAGTCATGTGCCGTGGCCGCTGTACTACACCTGTTGAAGTAGTGTCAGTATGAGTTTATACCTACTAGGATGAACTACTGATCCTACTGGCCTGAAAGTCCTGGAGTACGGAAAATATGTGAGCTACTGTCTAGAGTCTCATGCTACTAAGCTGAGCTGCTGCCGGACTCGGGGATGATAGCGTAGGTCAAAACTGTGTGTCATATGCTGTGAAGTCATGTTCTCTGGCCGCTGTGCCACATCTGTCCAAGTAGTGTGAGCATGTAGTTATAGCTACTCGGAGGAACTTTTGATTAGAACATTGTAACTTGTGTATGGTGCTTGAGGGGTGTTATACAGGGAGTGCGAAGGTAAATTCATGCGTATCAAATCAATTTGGTATTTCTGAAGTGCAAACTACTCACTCCTACTGGTGTGATGGCGCTGGGGGCATATGCTGAGCTGCTAAAGGAGTCAGGGTAGAGTTGCTGAACTATTGACCCCTACCAGTCTGGAAGTGCTGGGTACGGAAATTAAGTGAGGTATTGCCTAAAGTGTCATGCTGCTAAAATGAGCTGTTGCTGGACTCGGGATGAAACCGTTAGCTTAAAATTTGTGTGCTATGCTGTGAAGTCATGTGCTCTGGGCGCTGTGCCACACCTGTCCAGCTTGTATTTGGTGCTTAGGTGGTGTTGTATAGGGAATGCAAAGGTAAATCAATACGGTATTTTTAAAGCGCAAACTACTGACCCCTATGGGTGAGTAGAGCCGGTGATCAAAGCCAGAGCTCTGTGCTGCAAAGTGAGATGGTCTGCCCGCTGCGCCACAGCTGTGTGGAGAATAAATTTTAGCGAGGGTTCGGGAGTTGCCGTTACCTAAAATAGCAGGCCTATGTTGTAAGTTATAGGGTGGCTCTAAAAAGAGCCCTGGTGTTCATTAGTTGGAGCTGCATTTAAGTGTGGATGCACAGGTTCAAGTTATTCAGGAAAACTCGATTTCCCCGATCTGTGAAGTGCACTCCATCACTTCTGTAGATATCAGCCATATCAAAACATATATTGTTGTTGTAAATGGACCCCATTGTGTGGTCTCTGAGGTATGCAGACACAGCTTTGTTGACTTTCTTCCTAGATTTTTCAATCTGAGGACAAAATTGTTTTGACCATTTCCACTTCTGTCTTTAGCATATGTTGGAATATACAAAGACAGTTTGAGGCAAAAGTAACATCAATTGTCCAAAGGTGTCCTTCATAAGCATTTCCAAACCTACCGCAGTCAATGTGCCTAGCCCATTTTCATCACAGTGCACATTCATGAGGTCAGGGAGCTGGAGATGCAAACAGGTTTTAACCAAAGGCAACAATTGGTGCCACTTCAATCCACTCTGTGCAAACCATTTAATGTTCACATTTTGTAAACCTAGGTCTAAGTCAATACATCTCTGTTCTGCATACGTCTTGCACCAGAAAACATAGCTATGTTCCACGATCCACACTAGCATTTTAAAGGTATGGCTGAAAGTTATAGAAGATGTTTGTAGCTCATGTAGTTCCTTCGTGGAATAGGAGAAATGTTTAAAGATGGGGAACTCGTTTTTTTCACATATAAAAAACGATACCTGATTGGGAGATGAAAAGCATTGTTTTTAAAAAGAAGGGTGCGCATTCATTTTGTGGAAAAGCATCTTTGTGATTGGTTAAGAAAAAGCAGTTTGAACATGGAGTACATATTATAGGATAAAATGTGCTCAACTCAACCACACCTGCTACTTGCATTTGGAATGCACTGTTCGAACTTAAAACAATAATGAACTTTTAACCTGCACGTGCACATGGAAATTGCATTGGGAAAAAGCTATTTGGGCCCTCCCTTTTTCCCGACCCCCCTTGACAAATCACCCCAAAACTTGCAAGACTACACCTGGAGTGAATAGTAAACTAATGTTGAAAATTTTGTGAAGATTTGTCAAACGGTGCCAAAGTTATTGGCAGAATAAAAAGCAATATGGGCCTCATTACGATGTCGTTCGGAAAGGCTCTGAACGGCAGTCGGTTTGTCCGAATCCAATTCGGAGCCCACATTTTCGACCGACTCTGAAACATTTAGAAACGACCAATCACAATGTTCGGTAACCGCTCGGTCCTTCCAACTCGGTTCTGACCGGCATTCTGAGAAACGGAGTCTGTCAGAGCCGACTCGTACAGCTCTATGGACCATGTTTCCGACCGATGTATTACAGATTCGGACAGCCATTCTGAAATCGGTTTGTCCGTCACGGGTCGGCTGTCGGAATCTGACTTTTGGGGGCCATAGCAGCCCCTCTTCACCCGGAGGACTCCAGTTGGATGCCCGGTGGGGGTACCCATAGGTCCCCTCTTTCCAACCATGCATCATGCAACAGGGTGCAAGGTTTTCCACAACCACCCCTTTCTTCATTGGGAGCCTCTGTTGTTTGGCAGAACACAGGCTCCCATTGAAGTCAATGGGAGTCAGACCGAACGGTGTTCGGAAACATTGTAATCATTCAGTCGGACTCCCAGAAACCGATTCAGTCAGAAAGCATGCCGAGACCGAGCCGGCCAGAATGCTTTCTGACTGACATCGTAATAAGGCCCTATGTATATATGTATATATGTATGTATGTATATATAATATATTCCTTCAAAATGACTGGATTTGCCAGCAATAATAATTCACCAGCACACAGGAGGCCAAGAGAAGTCCTACAAAAGTAAAGTATATTCATTGCGTAATCTGATACAGTATTAGGCACAAATCCATTAACAAGGATTGGTATGCATTAAACCTTACTGTAGCCCGAAATTAATTACTTGCATTTCTGAAGGAAGTAGAAATCCATTTTAGAGTTTTCAATTAATGTGCTATTTGGAGTTACAACTGTAAAGTAAAGAAAATATTTAACATGATTTTTGTTTGCTTATTTTAAAGACCAAGGTGTGCATGGTGAAGCAACGGATTGACTACTCTATCACAGGCCAGTGGGAGGTGGTAACAGAGACAGACGGTAAGCAGGAGACAGCCATCTTTGACGCTGTTATGGTCTGCAGCGGAACATATGTGGAACCTAGTCTCCCTCTGGAGAGTTGCTATGGTGAGTTTTATATTTTCTAGGTCTATTTTCAGGTATTTGAGATCAGACTATAGTTAAGAAGTTAAAAAATGACTCTACATAACTCTTGCCACTTTTCTAAGATACTGTTTCTCTCCTCAAAGCTAGCAAGCGTGATGTAGATGCAGACCTCTACATCACTGCTTAAACTAACAATGTGGCCAAGACAAGCTTCTTACTCAAACTGATTACGAAACTCTTTCCTCTGCTATCATCATCTCATGAAATGAAATGAAATGAAAGTGGGTTTTATAAAGCGCATTACTACCCGAAGGCCTCGCAGCGCTGTGAATGCGTATCTCTGGGAGTCTACTAATTTACTTAGAGAAGAAGAACGTTTTAAGAGTTTTGCGGAATTTTAGATGATTGGGTTCGCTGCGAAGCGTGGATGGTAAAGAGTTCCAGGTCGTGGCAGCATTCAGGGAGAAGGAGCGTCCGCCCCATCTGGCCCGTTTGATCTTATGTGTTGTTGCCAGAAAGGCCGTGCTGGAATGCAGTGATCTTTGGGGATGGTAAGGGGTGGCTAGGGAGCAGATCATTGCGGGGGCATTTTTCCACATGGCCTTATGCATTATGCACATAGCCTTGAATTTTACTCTGGCTTGGATGGGCAGCCGGTGTAAATTCCTCAGGGCAGCAGTGCCCGAATGCCTACGGGTCAGGCCGAGCAATAGACGTGCTGCTGCGTTCTGAGTGACTTGCAGCTTTTTAAGTGTGCTGGTCGGTGCGACCAGATATAAAGCATTCCCATAATCAAGACAGGACAGGATGATGGCCTGGACCATTATCCTGCGGGCCTGAAAAGGGAGGAGTGGTAGGACTTTCCGCAACATTCGCATCAGCCCAAAGCAGGTGGCGGAGAGTATTGTGGCTTGCTGGTTAAAGCTTAGGGTATCGTCCAGCCACATGCCCAAGCTTTTGATTTGCTTTTTTGGCTCTGGAGAGGGGCCCATACAGGGTGGCCATTGTAGAGTCGGTCTGGGGCCGGCTGTGTTCCCCAGGAACATCAGTTCTGTTTTTTCCCCGTTAAGTTTTAAATGGGAAAAGGCCATCCATTTTGTAACTGCTACTAGGCAGCTGTTCAGGTTGGAGGGGGTGCTTCCTGGCTGATTCAGGGCCACCACAAGCTGGGTGTCATCAGCGTAGGTTACGATTTCAAAGCCAAAAGGGTGAACGACCTCCACTAACGGTTGCATGTAAATGTTTAAAAGTGTGGGGCTCAGGGAGGAGCCCTGAGGCACACCTTGGTTGAGTGGTCAAGTTTTGGACTGAATGTCACCCTCCACCACCTGGAAAGTTCGGTTTTCTAAAAAAGATTGTAACCATGAGATGGCACTTCCCGTCACTCCAAGCTGTTTTAGTCGGGAGATAAGGATGTTACTGTTTACGGTATCAAAGGCGGCACTTAGGTCCAGCAGCATGATTGCTGTGGTGCCGCCTTGATCCATGTGCTTACTGGCTAGTTCTGTGACAGTCAATAATGCCGCCTCTGTCCCCAATTTTGGGCGAAAGCCAGCTTGAGAATCATGGAGCAGATGGTTGGCTTCCAGATAGAGCATAAGGCTGGTGTTGATATGTTTCTCAAGCAGCTCACTTACCCAGGGAAGGAGAGAGATGGGGCGGTAGTTGGTCATTTTGTCTGGGTCGAGGTTGTTTTTTTTAACAAAGCCCTGACTTGAGCACATTTCCAAGTTTCTGGAACTCTCCCTGTGGTGATTGACATGTTTACAATATTTAGAATCTAGGTCTAATGGTGTCCGCAACTTTCAAAAGATGGCGTGGGGGAGCGGGATCTAAAGGGGAACCTGATGTGACTTTCAACATAAGAGTATTTAGAGAGTCTTCTTCAAGCAGTGGGAATTCAGCTAGCTGGCAGATCGTGGTTGGGGGAATGGTATCTGTTCCGACTGGGTATTGACTGACCGGGTCACATAATGAAGAAATGGCTTGAATTTTTTGATGGAAGTACTCTGCCTGTCTATCACAGCAAGTCTGGGCTTCACGGAGATCCTGCAGAGTTGGGGGGGTACTAATCAGGGATTTTGCTATCCGGAATAGTTCCCTCTGGGTATTGGCAGACGTTCTAATTTTTTCCTCATAAAATGAAGCCTTTGTTAGTGTGATTTCAGCTTTATTGCCTCTCGATGGCTACTTCTGTCCTGTGCCTTGAGGGTGCGTCTCCAAGTTCTCTCAAGCTTCAAGCAGTTTTGTTTCAGCTCTTTTAGCTTGGGGGTAAACCAAGGTGATTGTTTGGACTTGGTTTTCACTTTGAGGGGTTTCTGAGGCGCAATTTATGTCTAGGGTGGTCTGTAGCCAGTTGGCATAATGGGTGTAAAGTGTGTCTACGTCAACCCCAGTCTGTCGAGGGGTAGTGGAGAGGGAGTCGGCCCACTGGTCTGTGGATAGTTTCGCCCAGTCCCTCCCTCTTACTGTAGCTCGAGGAAGCGCAGAGGGGGACTTTGGAATGTGCCAGAGTAGTGGGACCAGAAAATGATGGGTCCATGGGAGGGGAACAGGGTTCCCTGTCTTAAGTCTGTAATCTCATAACATAGTGGCTTTGCTTGCCTTGGTTATATCACACATCAAAACCATATAATATGTGACATCTTTGAAATACGAAGCTGCTGTCTATTGTACGACCACCGTATCAACGAGGAACTCTCTCATTACATCGGATATCAACTGCACCTATATTCAGAGGCGTCACTAGAGGGGTGCGGGGGTGCGGACCATACCGGGTGACACCGTCACATGGGGTGACACTGTGGGCCTCTGCTCTAAATAATCCTATCGCTACATATCAGGAGGCGAGGAACCCGTTACCTGGCTGCCGGCCAAGATTATTGTTTTTTAGGCTGCTATATGACGTCGGCGTCCGGGCGTTGATGACGGTCAACTTCGAAACGTTTTGCATGAACTGAAGCACCGACCGAGAAAAGTTAAAAGCAGAAAATCCACGCTGGTACAGGCCAGGGCAGGTAAGGAAAAACGCTGCACGTCGCAGTGTGGTGGATGATTAAAAAAATGCCACTGTCACATACTCCACCAACCGGGCTGTATATCGAGCTTGGTCCTACTGTCATCTTTATGCTCGTCCCGGGTCTTAGTAGCACAAGACCCGCTTCACGGCTCCGAGCAGTGCCCTGGTGTCCCTGCAGTGCTCCCCAAACTAGTGCTCCTTAAGACGGCAGCACAGCTTAAGGGCACACAAGGAGAGGGGAGAGAGAGCTGGCGTAGGGGGGTTGTATATGGTCTGTGGGCTGGGAAGAGGCGAGGGGCAAAGAGGCCTGTGGTGGCGATGGTACAGGTGTGTACCAGCCAGAAGGAAAAGCATTAGAGGCAAACGTGTGATCGTGAAGTGGATGGCCGGAGAAAAGAGTGGGAGTCGAAAAAGAGGAGGAGGTGTGAGGGGGTAAGGGAGAAGAATAAATGGTGACATTTGAGAAAAAGGTGTGTAGATGGCGAGAGTAAAACTGAGGGGTTAGGGAGGGAAATGAGAACACAGAATGTGAAAGGAGGGTGAAAGGAAGGAGAGTGGACATGGAAGGATGGGCTGAAATGAGAATTGAGAGGTCGGTGGGCAGGCGAGAGAGCAATTAAGTAAAGCAAGGAATATGTATCATAAAGAGAGAAGGAAGAGATACTGTAAGGAGAAATAAACACATGGCCCCATGGCCGCTTCAAACCTGTAAGAAAGATTGTGGTCCTTACTGGGGTTCTGTGACATTCAGTTCACTATCAATGTATGTCAGATGGCACACATTAACTATGCAGACCTCATGGCTCTACAGAGTAAATGGAAACATTTACAATAAGGTGATCATTTTAGTTTGCTTAGTGGGCAGTGGGTTGAGACACACAAAACTGCCTGGCAAAGGTTGTATCAAAATAGAGTTAGTGGTTATTAAAAGTGGCTTCAGGAAAGGCTTGAACCAGAGAATAATTCAATACAGTGGAAACCAGTGAACTAAGTATAAGGCCCAGACGCAGAGTGAAACAAACTGCAGTCAAGTGAGTTTATATTGAACAAATACAGGCCCAAATGCTCGCAAAATACAGGGGACAACGCTGGACTCGCGCAGGGTACCCCTAGATAAACAGTGGAAAGGGTGCAGACTGGATGCAAACCCCCTGGTGGCACAGTCTCAAGTGTGGCAGTAGCAATCTGATCTCTTACAAATGGGTTCTACTAGGTGTGTTTACTTTGTAGATGCACAATATTTCACTATGACTGGTAATTGGTGCTGAAAATAGATGCACCACTTGACTTTGGAATTGGAGGAATGTTTTCGATGTTGTTGTTTTTTTAAATTTCTTCTTTTTTTTTTGTTTGTTTCATTTCAACAACCTGTAAGGGGTGACACCATGAGTTACGGCACTGGGTGACACCAACCCTAGTGACGCCACTGCCTATATTGTCAGTCAGAATTACTTCATGAATCGATTATCTTGCAAAAATAGTATTAAAAAACATAATCATTGTCCGCACGTTCACCACACTCAAATGCTCCATTATGCCTTCATAAGTGCCCCCGATTGCCTAAACCTATTATCATCTCGCTCATTCCCTTTGGAGAAAAGCCCTTCTTCTCTCAACAACGTATCTTTCTAGATATAAAATTCATCCTTATTAAACCAAACCTCTTTCACTCCTCATCTATACTGCTATTATAAAGAGAGAACTTGCACCTTTTGGCCAGGTAAACTCGGGAACCACAGCGCCAATCTACACACCCGATACATCTATGAAAATGTCAGGGTGTGTATATGGACATAGGCTATATAAATTTAAAAAAAAAACGAAATTAAAAAAATTCAGTTTGAAAACAAAATAGTCCCCTGAAAGCAGCGCCGGCCGGGACCTAGGGCTGGCCGCGACGGACGTGCGTGATGACCGTGACGCGACGTGCATGATGACGACGAAGGAGGAGCGGCGGTGCAGTGACGAGCGGCTGTGCAGTGAGGAGCGGCGGCACAGGTAAGGAAAGGGAAATTTTTCGAGCGTGGCTGTGCAGTGAGGAGCGGCGGCACAGGTAAGGAAAGGGAAAGTTTTCGAGCTTTTCCTAAACTCTCAGTGCGAGACTGTGTGATGCAGGGGAAGGCGTCCCAGGGGGGGTGAAATGTCAGGGCGGGAGTGAGTCGGGGCGGGAGGGGGGCAGGAGGGAGTCGGGGCGGAGGGGGGCCTGGTCAGTGTCCGTGCATGGGCATGCACGGACAATGTCGGGGCGGGCGGGGGCCTGGGCGTGCGGTTGGCCCTGAAGCCTCATTGCCCCCAGGCAACGCTGGGGCGGGCTGCTAGTATCATACATTATAAAACATTACACTAACTTTAATGCAAAAAAATTTCAAAAACATGCATTCTCATCATAGAACAGTACATCAGCATAAAATAAAAACCTGAAACGTCTTGCTGATAAACAGAACAAAGCATACAATAGAGGTCAGTTCGCACATTTGCGCCTAATAATCAGCAACAGATATTTCTGCAGAGCGAAGTTGTAAAAATATTAGGACCACTGAATATTGCCTAACAGACTTTAAAATAGGCACTACAAATCTTCTTTCAGGATTGCATACAGTGAATAAAATAACATAGAGTGCACCGTGCTATGTGATGTAAAATTATCACAGGGACATTTGGGAAGAGATTCAAACCAAGACCCCTGGACAGGAAAAGTGCATAAAAGTGAATAGGGCGAAGCCCGAATTTCGTTAAATAAAACATGTATTGAGGGCTGCGACAAAAACATGATATGGCTCCAGACCCAAGGATGTAATCAGGTTTGAGTGCACTACCCCTCTGTGCATCTTTGATGTTTTAATTGCATGGTTTTTAGGCGGGGACTCAAAGAAAAATGTTGTTATCCTTTCTTTAGACAGAGCAGCATTCACTAGAGAGTTAAAATAAAAATCCCTAATACCCAGTGTTAGAAACGGGGTCTGTAGTTGGCAGAGGAATTCATCCTGTCAAAGGAGGGGCCACCATTGTAGTCATGGTAAGTCAGATACTCTCCCTAAATTAACATGTGCTAGCCCTCAGGTAGCTTGACGCAGAGCAGGCAGGCTTGACTTAAGAGTTAATATGTAAAGTATTTGTGCAACTCTTATAACAGGAAAAAAGAAAAAATGCCACATAAAATAATCCAGACCAGGTTAGAAAAATATAAACTAATTTAATGAACAAATCAAGGCCAAAACATGAAAAATCCAACATGTAGAACCGGAGTTATGAATTGTCAAAGAATATCTTGAATTATAGTGCTCAGAGTGATAAAGCTCTAACCTGGGCTATCTGCTCACGCTGAACTGGACCAAATCTGAAAAGTCAAGCCAATTTCGATGGAGGGTGGGTCAGATACAGGACCCACGCACTCCTCGATTAAACAGTACCTTCAAGGAGGAAGTGTCGGCGTCAAGGAGGAGGATGTGAGGAACGGTTGGAGGAGATGCATCTGCATCGATCCAGAGGAATGTAGGTGATGTGTAGGTTCTGAGCTATGCAGTTGGGTTATGCATCGACGTCGAACTCCAGACTGAAGGCAATGCGTGGTCAAGCCATGCTGCCAGCGATGAGATGCCTTCGGAGCGGTGCTGTGTCAGCATTGATGAAAATGCGTCAGTTCCGACCAGTGCAAAGTTGAGATTGTGTGGATTTTGATGCTGCAGCACAGAAAACCCCACAATCACGAGCCAGGAGTGGATTGGCACCACTTAGCAGGCTAGGAGTAGGACACACAGATGGCAGAGTCCGGGTGCTGGTTGAAGAGTTGCAGGCAGTCTTTTGATGTTCCTGAGACTGCGTGACAGGAGGCAAGCAGACAAGCCCTTAGAGTCAGTCTGGGTTCAACTGCGTAGGTCCAGTACTCATCACCCAGGCATAGAGGTCAGCAGGCAGGACAGCACAGCAGAATATCAGTTCTTCCAGAACAGCAGTTCAGCAGAGTGGCAGTCCTTCATCAGCACAGCAGTCCTTGTAAACTAAAAAGTATATGTCCTGCCTTTCACCTAAACAGCACCCTGCCCTATGGGCTAACTAGGGCCTACCATATGGGTGAATTATGCGTAATAAAAGGGGAGTTTAAGGCTTGGCAAGGGGTTTTAAATACCAAGTTGATATGGCAGTTAATCCGCACATGCAGGCTACTGTGGTGGTAGTCCTGAGGCATGTTTACATGGCTTCTTAGGTGGGTTCAGTCAATAGTTTGGGAAACCCAGTGTACCCTTGGAGGCTTGGGCAGTAATCTAAATGGTAGTAGGAGCCTTCAAGGGATTTAACTCACAACAATCTTTCATTATTCAAAGATAAATCAGGGGTTAGTCCTTCTGGAACAAAAACCAAAGTGTCATTAGACATCAAGGTAAAGAATATCTTTCTTTTTTTTCTTTCTTTATTTTTCTTGTCCTCATACATGCCACAGGAACAAATAAACTCTAGATGGGATCCCTCTGCACCTTCCACAGAAGCATATTGGATAACTTCCATAGTAGCCTGTGCTGGGCAAACAGAGTTCACCCAGAGGTAAGGCTGTCTCCTGGTCCCACTCCCGTTCACCGCACTCGACAGTCCACTTGTTACTAGATAGGACCGGACAACAATCTTCTGGCATAATCATAGGACCATTCCTAGTTCTCCCTCCAGGTCTCTAGAGCTGCCCAGATCTTATTGGTGCTTGATTTGTGGCAGGCCATATCTGACTGGCTGATCATGATGATATTTGGAAGACAATCCACAAATAAGGGTGGAGCCTCCGATTTCCATGCTCTACAAATTTTCCTTCTGGCAATAACTATAACATAAAATACAAATTTCGAGGCAGGAGTACTCATACAATAGTCCGACATTAGACCAAAAAAGATTAGTCTTGGACTTACTTCAATCCGCCTCAATAACACATCCTCCAGGAAGCCACATACCTCAGTCCAGTATGAACCAAGCTTCGGGCACTCCGCAAATATGTGTTGATCGTCTGCGGCTGGGTACTTACATCTGGGACAGTGATATGTCCTTGTGGTCACCTTAGATAGTTTACCCAGAGTCCAGTACGCTTTATAGGTGGTGTACAAATGGTTCCTCCTGAGCGTCGCTGGTTTGATCACTGTCTGTAACATAATAAAGGAGTCACACCAGATTTTCCCTAACCCCTCCCTGTTACCTGAGAAAACATTGCCCCAGAGGTTCCCCAATTCTGAGTCCAAGCAGTCTCCTGCTCCAATGAAGGCCCTATACCAGAAAGAGACCTCATGTTTCCATGGACTTGCTAAAGAGACATAATCGGTGATCATACTGGCTTCCTCATTGCCCTACGATTGTGTTGCCCACCATGCAGAGAGCTGGTTAAACTTAAATCTTGTTAAAGTCCCATTAGTCAGGTTGGAAAGGGACTCCCTGCTCATAAGTTGTGAGTCTTTACAGAGATCACCCCACACAGCAATACCAGCTAATTTAAGCGGCTAACACAGTTGAGCCTGGAGACAGTCCAGAGTGCCAGGGGAATCCCATATCAGAGCCTGTGGAGTATAGTATGGTATTCTCAAAACTCTCCTGATATACCCCCAGTTCTCAAGAGCGAGCTAACAAGGTCATGAGCCGGATCTTTTTGTAAAATTTGGGGTCACCAAATTTATAAAGAAAAAAATCCTGTCCCTGCGGCACATCGTGTAACATTGCCTGAAATAAGAGGCCCTGTGAGGGTGAATCTAATTTATTGGCTAATATTCTAAAATTCTTAAAATGGAAGGCATGAAAATAGGAAAGTAGATCGGGTAGGTTCAAACCCCCTAGCTTCAACCCTCTCCTTAATTTTTTCCATGCTATTCTAGGGGTTTTTGTAGCCCATATGAAGGAACCAATTTTACCTTGGAGGGTAGCGAGATCCTTAGAATTACAAGGCAATGGAATTGTATTAAACAAAAAGGTCATTTTGGGCAAAATTATAATTTTTACGAGATTAACTCGCCCATATATATTGAATGGCAGATTCCCCCAGCTCAGTAATAACTTGCAAACCTCCTTAGATACCTTCTCCCAACTGATCTTAGGTATATCCGTCAGTTTCTGGCCTAGATGGATCCCCAGATATCTCACCTGCCCCCTTGCCCCATGTATAGTATCCGAGCAATTCCACCCCATTATTTTGTTTATTTCTGTTGGTCTTATAACCATAGATTTTACAGTATTCCTCAGCCAGTTCGAACAACAGAGGTATTGCATCAACATGATTAGAGGTGTACATAAGAAGGTCATCCCCATATAGGGCGGTCTTAAGTTCCAAGTCTGCAATTCTGAAGGGCCTAATACTGTGATCTGCTCATAGGGAACAAACAAAGGGTTCAATATATACATTAAATAATAAAGGTGACGGGGGACAGCCTGGTGCCTCTAAAAATGCTAAACCATTCCGTTAAGGCACCATTGATTAAAACGTTTTCTCTGGGGTTCAAGTAAAGAGATTTAACAGCTTCAACAAAATTAGTTGGAAAACCAAACTTATTCATAGTCTCCCAAAGATACCCCCAGTTCACCTGATCAAAAGCCTTAGCGGTGTCAATTGCGGCAATAGTAAGTGGCAACTTTTTCTCGTCTGCAAAGTCTATTGCCCCAATAGCTTGAAAGGTGAGCTCATTGAGCTGCCTTCCGGATATGAACCCCCTCTGATCGTGGTCTATGATGGTTTTATTAATTTTAGCAATCCTAGTAGCCATTATCCCAGAAAATATTTTAAGGTCAGAATTTAACAACGAAATCGGTCTGTATGATTCGATTTTTTGGGGGTGTTTGTTCTGTTTAAGAATCAATGAGACTGTCGCTTCAGACCAGGATGGGGGAATGCCTTCACCTTGTAGGTATACTTTATTAAAAAAAACTTTTAATACCGGGACAACCTTATCTAAGAGAACAAGATAAACTTCAATTGGTAGGCCGTCAGGGCTGGCGGCTTTGCCCCGGCTCATTTTCCTAATTTGTTCTCTAATTTCCCCCTCAGAGATGCTGGTAGCTAAATATTCTCTATCAGACTTGGACAGCTGAGGGAGATCCTTTAGGTCTAACCATGCCCTAACTTCATCTGGTCTGTAAATGATGTCATCTTGATATAGACCCTGCATGAATGACCGGGCCTCCTCTCTGATTTTATCATCCTCTTGTAACAAGGCACCTGACCCCCTTTGTACCACACTCTTAATGTTATTTCCTACCCTTTCTGTTCTTGATTTCCACGCCAGTAGGGAGGCGCATTTTTCGCCGTAAGCGAAATGCTGTAGTTTGCTGGCATCCCACCTATCCTTCATAATCTTATCAATTCTGGCCTGAAAGTCAGCTTGTAAACTCACCAATTCCCCCTCTAACTGAGGGATAAGTTCCCGGGAACTCAGGGCTGCTTGTTGCAACTCTGACTCTTTTTCCTTAATATTCTTAAGGCCCTCTATTTCTATCCCTTTTCTAGATTTTCTCATGTGAGTCATAAGGGAACTCAGAAGGCCCCTCAAATATGCTTTAAGGGTCACCCAAATTGTCTGTTCGCTAGAGGAACCTATATTAAAGCTACAAAAATCACCTATTCTATCATCCAGCTCCGCCTTCACACTCTCATCCAGTAACAAAGTCCTGTCTAAGGTCCACCTCTTCTCAATTATCTTAAGCCTAAGATTAAGAACCAGCTCAACAGCAGAGAGGTCAGATATAATTGCTGGGATATAGCTAATAGACCTAAGGTCTGAAAGCAAACACTGATCTACTAAAAAATAATCAATCCTCAAGATACCGGAGGGGGCTGAGAAGGAGGACATTAAGGGTTTTGTATGTTAGCTGTTGAGGGAGAGGGTGCTGAAAGACAGACCAGACATCAACTTAGATGCTGTGATTCAGAGAGTGCATAGGGACCCCTTTAAGTTGCACCCTGATAGGAAAGCCCCCAGGAAAATCCTAGTTAACTTTCAGACCTATAGCTCTAAAAGAGCTGATCTTGGGGAGGTCTCTATCAGGATCGGCACTTCACCATCAGGATGGGCCCTATCAAATACGTTCGGATATAGGGGGGAGAACAGAGCAAAGGCAGTGGGAGGTAGGCTCGAGAATGCCTGAATTAAGAAATTTAGGGGCAGAGGTCCAAATGAAGTTCCCCGCTTTACTGAAAGTAATGTGGAAAAACAAAATGCATAACTTCAGTTTACCCGAAGATGTAGATACCCTTTTGTCTCTGATGAGAGGTTAGTCAGAAGCTTAGTGGTTGTTTTGGGTTTCGTTTTGTGTTGGAGATTGTACCCTTACCCTTTCTGTTCTTGATTTCCACGCCAGTAGGGAGGCGCATATTTCACCGTAAGCGAAATGCTGAAGTTTGCTGGCATCCCACCTATCCTTCATAATCTTATCAATTCTGGCCTGAAAGTCAGCTTGTAAACTCACCAATTCCCTCTCTAACTGAGGGATAAGTTCCCGGGAAGTCAGGGCTGCTTGTTACAACTCTGACTCTTTTTCCTTAATATTCTTAAGGCCCTCTATTTCTATCCCTTTTCTAGATTTTCTCTTGTGAGTCATAAGGGAACTCAGAAGGCCCCTCAAATATGCTTTAAGGGTCTCCCAAACTGTCTGTTCGCTAGAGGAACCTATATTAAAGCTAAAAAAATCGACTATTCTATCATCTAGCTCCGCCTTCACACTCTCATCCATTAACAAAGTCCTGTCTAAGGTCCACCTCTTCTCAATCATCTTAAGCCTAAGATTAAGAACCAACTCAACAGCAGAGTGGTCAGATATAATTGCTGGGATAAAGCTAATAGACCTAAGGTCTGACAGCAAACACTGATCTACTAAAAAATAATCAATCCTCAAGATACCGGAGGGGGCTGAGAAGGAGGACATTAAGGGGCAGATTTATGAAGGCTTTGCGACGCCGGTGCGTCATTTTTAACATGGGAAAAAGTGACGCACCGGCGGCGCAAGGCCTTCATAAATCTACCCCTAAGGGTTTTGTATGTAAGCTGTTGAGGGAGGGAGTGCTGAAAGACCGACCAGACATCAACTTAGAATCTGAGATTCGGAGAGTGCATAGGGACCCCTTTAATTTGCACCCTTATAGGAAAGCCCCCAGGAAAATCCTAGTTAACTTTCAGACCTATAGCATAAAAGAGCTGATCTTGGGGAGGTCTCTATCAGGATCGGCACTTCATCATCAGGATGGACCCTATCAAATACGTTCGGATATAGGGGGGAGAACAGAGCAAAGGCAGTGGGAGTTAGGCTCCAGAATGCCTGAATTAAGAAATTCAGGGGCGCAGGTCCAAATGAAGTTCCCCGTATTACTGAAAGTAGTGTGGAAAAACAAAATGCATAACTTCAGTTTACCCGAAGATGTCGATACCCTTTTGTCTCAGATGAGGGGTTAGTCAGAAGCTTAATGGTTGTTTTGGGTTTCGTTTTGTATTGGAGATTGTACTGAGGCTATTTCTTAGCTGTATGTAGGGGTCTAGGGGGTGAAAAGTCGGTGTCTGGATAACATTTCTGCTTTAAAATTAAAGGGGAAAAAGGAATTAAAAAAGGGGAAGAAGAAAAAAAAAAAATATATATATATATATATATATATATATATATATATATATATATATATATATATATATATATATATTAAAAGGAGAAAAAAATATATAAGAAAAGGTCAAACATATCTTCACATAGAACACACGGGAGAACCTAGTAATTTGATAAAGATATTTTACTTTATATATTTTGTTTGCAAATGGAATACAAATAGATACAATCCTTCAACACAAAATCAAATAAAGAAGTAAAATGAAATTGGCCTAACACTACTTGACTAAGCAACTATTCCTAATAAATCATAAGTAACAAATCTTCTTATCAGAATACGTATTGCTCCAGAATTTTTTTTCCCTAGGAATAGAAGATGAGATTGACGTTTCGGTCTGTTCGGCTGTAGTCCATCATACCATCTTCAGGACAAACACAATTATGGCTGAGAAGAGAGACTCCTATGCAAACATAATACAACACGTTACCTTGAGATTGTAAACATATTTGCATTTGCAAAAGCAAAGTACAAAAAAATTAAGAAACCTGTGTTTCTAACAAAAGATGTGACTAATGTGGCACAAAGTGCAGTTATCCAATTTGTGAACCACCTAAAATAAATCAAAAGTTGCCACCACATTCACCTATATGTTCTAACATAGTAGTGAATGTGTCGCTTACTAATTCAAGCTGGCGAAGAACTTGCCTTATACCATACAATGGATTAAGGGTTGCTGTTGCGGATGAAGCACTATCCAAAAAACATGACACAACGATTATGTTGTTAATCTATTCTGAGTGATTTGCCTTCATGCCATTTTAACTAACTGAAAAAAGGGGGGTGCAACCCTGTAAT
The DNA here is from genome assembly GCF_964263255.1 of Lissotriton vulgaris. NCBI lineage: Eukaryota > Metazoa > Chordata > Amphibia > Caudata > Salamandridae > Lissotriton > Lissotriton vulgaris. The sequence goes on along the minus strand of NC_141685.1, from coordinate 766,128,620 downwards.
GTACGGAAATTAATTTCCTATATTTGGTTCTTGAGCCGGAGTCTGTGTGAATACAGATAGATGTCTGCAAAATACTGTTTTTATATCTCAGATCTGTGAAAAGAATATATATCACAAGTACTTAAAATTATCTCAAGGCATTGCAAAACATAATGAAAAATCTTACAATGATAGTCATACATCACATGACATCACATTGACACACATCTTATTTGGCGTGCTCAGCGGTTAACTAATGTAGCTCTTACTAATAGCATATGGCCACTCAAGACCAATCATTTATAGGGTCAGAATATCATGCACAGAAATCACAAAGGACCTGATATGGAGAAAATCCAATTGAAATTCGTGTCTTTGGGTATGTCACATGCTTGATCTGCACATAAGCTATGGCAATATGTGGGCCAAATGACACTTTGGTTTTTGTTCCGGTAGGACTAACCCCTGATTTATCTTTGAATAACGAAAGATTGTTGTGAATTAAATCCCTTGAAGGCTCCTTTTACTTCTTAGGTGGGTGGCAAAATCAGTGCTGAGGGCCCACTTGTAGCATTTAATTTACAGGCCCTGGGAATTTATAGTGTACTTTACTAGGGACTTACAAGTACATTAAATATGCCAATTGTGGAAAAACCAATGTTACCATGTTTTAGTGGAGTGGGCACAGGCACTTTAGCACTGGTTAGAAGTGGTAAAGTTCACAGAAGCAGATCAGCAAAACAGTGAGTCAAAACAGGCAAAATGTTTGGGGGAAGATCACGCTAAGGATGGTATGCCAAACACATGTCCTTCCCATCTGACAGTGGGGAAAGCTACCCAACCTCTTGGGAGATCTCATCACTAAGGTGGAAGAACCTAAAGAGACCATCAGCATTTGCGTGATCTGGCCCAGGTCTGTGTTTCCCCATATCATCCATTCCCTGTATGAAGATGGAGCACCTGAACAATTTTGTATTCTCACCCCTCATTTGTATTAGCCATCTGAGGGGTCTGTGTTCGGCCTGAATACAGAAGTGATTCCCAAACAGGTATTGTCTCAATTTCTTTAGTGCCCGGACCACAGCAAAGGCTTCCCACTCAATACCACTCCCCCTCTGTTGCCGGGGTAGGAACCTCTTGGAGCTAAAAGCTACTGGTCGGTCCAGGCCCTCCTCATTAAGCTGTGACAGTACTGGTCCTACGCCATGCTCGGAGGCATCAGTTTGTACAATGAACTCCTTAAGGAAAATCAGGGTCCCGAATCACAGGGGCTGTGCACATGGCTTGTTTCAGGGAGTTAAATACTTTCAGGCATTCCTCTGTCCAGATCACATTTCCGGGTTGTTTCTTTGATGTTGGTTCAGTCAAGCCGGCCACAATGTTGCCATACCTATTGAGAAACCTCCAGGAGGTAGCTGGTGAGGCCTAGAAATGCTCTCACCTCTGTCTGAGTCTTTGGGGGATCCCAGGCCATGATGGTGTCTATCTTTGCCTGGAAGGGTTGCACCTTACTCCCGCCCACCAGGTGCCCTAAGCACACTACAGTCCCCTGTCCTACATGGAGCCTGCTGGCCTTGATAGTCAGGTCTTCATCTTGCAGGACCTGAAGCACTTCCTGGATGTGGAAAAGGTGGTCCTTCCTGCTGCTGCTGAAGACAGATCATCAAGATAGAGGGCACATGAAGCCTCGATGCAGACCAAGACCTGTTTACCAACCTCTGGAAGGTGGTTGGGTCATTCTTGAGCTCAAATAACATTACGTTAAACTAGTAGTAGCACTCAGGGTGAAGAAGATTGACCTCTCCTTTGCTCCTTCAGTTATGGCGATCAGCCTGTATCCTGAAGTGAAGTCAAATTTACTCAGGAACTGAGCAGCCCCTAATTTATCAATCAGCTCATCCGCTCATGGGATTGGATGTGTATAAGAAACAATATACCAACTGGTATTATTTGTAGACAATTAAACAGGATATCTGTACAGTATTATCCAAAAAAGAGCAAGGAGACTCAATTTGAATTTTTTATGTGCTCAAAGCATCATTTATATCAACATTTCAGAAAATCATGTAGGACAATTGCAATTACAGTTAGTGTCAGCACTGCAATTAATAAATAGCAAATGATAGCCCAAAATTGTACAAGGTGCACGAGTGCAAAGTGGATGGCACTACGGCGACGCAAGTGACAGTGAAAAGCCACGTGGTCGGCGCAAAGTGAGAGGTGAATAATTATATACAGTGCGTAAAAAAGTGATATTCGAACAATTCAGTTTTCATATATCATTTTCTGAGAACCACTGAGTGAAGGGCGCCTAGAATCTCGCTGGGGAGTCGACGGCGTTTCGATCCATAATACTTTGGATCATCATCAGGACTGAAGGGCCGAAGGCAGTGCGTCTGGCAACTGTAGGGAGCGTACCACGGGTCACGGAACTGGATTGGTGTCTCTTGGGAACAATGTCTAGGAAGCAGGGCGGGAGGGCTGGCAGGTCCGAGATTACCTCTTCGGTTAGGTGGAAGCCAGGGGTAATTATGAAAAGTGATCCGGTACTGGGATTAAATCTTGCCACAGAAACCCAGAGACAGCGTTTTACTCGCTCGGAATACCTCAGAGGAAAGATTGACTCTCCTTGCCCTACCACGCGGATAACTACGGCCACCCACGGATAAAATTATCGCGGATCGACTTTTTCCACTTCGATCGCCACACCTAGAGTATCCATACCTTGTTTGGACCTCCCGGTCCCGGATCACTTCAGTCCTGATGATGATCCAAAGTATTATGGATCGAAACGCCGTCGACTCCCTTGGTTTACTGAGGCACTTAGTGCTGAGAACACCAGTTGTAAGAGCCTAGAGCGAGCCTGGAGGCTCATGCATGATGACGTTTCTAAACTGTGGCAATTCAAGATATCACCTTGCCAAGAGTTGCTGAAGCAGAAAGTAGCAGAAAGGCAGTTGTAGATTGAAGATCCTTTATTAACAGAATATCCCATCCATCCATCAGCAGGGGTGCTTCCAACTGACAAGTACATTCAAGTAATCACATTCCATCACCATAGAAACCCACAGCATACGACATCACAGTGACTCTCCCACAGCTGTGCTTGTTCGGAACACAGCAGTGATTACCAGAGAACCATGCTTATGAGGAATACCACACACCTCACTTCTCTGAAAACCAAGAAAAGCAAAAACAACATAAAGAGAATAGTACATGTAGAATAAGATTAATACCTATAGAATAACACCCACAAATAAGGTCAGCCAAAGTCTTCCAAATGCTTTAACAAATCTGCCTGACTTTCTTGCATCAACAATGCTCTCTGGCTCAGGTAGGTTGTTTGCATCAATACCAGCCCCTTTGTGTACAACAATCCTGTTCATATTCCAGACACTGTGATCTTTTGTGAGTACAGCATTGTTGAAGGTCTTGACAACAAGAATGGGTTTGGAATATTTCATGGTTATGAGGAATACCACATAAACCCAGGTATAAACAGGCACTGAAAACCTACCATGGGCTCCGTAGAGCCACTCCAGACACTTTCTACTCAAATCAAATCATCTCTGCTCAAAACTGTCCCAAAATGCTTTTCAGGGTAGTGCAAGTACTTTCTGACCTTAATAATGTCACACCCTCTCCCATACTGTCCCAGTGTCAGTGAGAAGAACAGGCCCCCTTCTTCACAAAAGATGTGCAAGACTTTCAACTTTTCCTAAAAGAAGGTTGGCTGTACCTCAGCTGTGCATCAATGTGTCCTCTTCCACTGCTGAGGTCCCTATGGAAACCACACATAACTTGTACTTCTTTGCCTATTACCCCAGCTACTCAGAGGCTTAATGCCTGGGACACGATGAACATACAGCTACTTAGATCATTGGTTCAATCCATAAGATCGGGTTCCCCCACAGATCCCCTTCCCCCAGCGAAGCTTAATACCCTGGACCCTGAAATTCTGAGGCTGTTGGTGGGAGTCTTCAATTCCTTGATACAGGCAAGGTACATTCCTCAGCTGTGGAAACATGCCATGGTTCTCGCACTCCTGAAGAAACCCAATCTGGATCCCTCTAATTGCTCCATCTACAGACCAATCTCCATGCTTCACATTATGGCCAAAATCATGGAAACGCATGTGAATAGGCAACTCTCTACGTTTTTGGAGACCCACAAACTGCTCCACCACTCACAGTCAGGGTTCAGAGCGGGACACAGTACGATATCCAATCTTCTAGGAGTCACAGAAAATCTCAGACGGCTCCTGGATGATGGCAAGATGGCATTGCAGATTTTATTAAATCTAAGCACTGCTTTCAATATCTTATTGCATGCCACATTGCTGGAGAGACTGGCCTGCCTAGGTTTACAACACACAGACTTATCTTGGATGGCTTAATTCCTGAGTCACTAAACCTTCCAGGTCTCCTCAGCGGGGTTCCTCAAGGCTCAGCCCTAAATCCAGCCTTAGTTAATATTTATATTCACCCTTTGGCTGATCTTGTGGAAAGCTTTGGCCTGAACTTGTTTTCCTATGGGGATGACAGACATATCATCTTTTCTTGGACATTTGCTCAGGTCCTTAACTCTCAGTCTCTGAATTTGTGTCTGAACCAGGTTCCTGCATGGATGAACACGAACTCTCTGAAACTTAATGGTGAGAAAATTTGGTACTGGTCCTGGGAAAGAACCCATCCCTATGGGTCCCTCAGCACTGGCCTGCAAACCTGGGAGCTCTTCCTGCTCTGGTCCAAAAGGTGAAGAACCTGGGCTTTCTGTTGGATGAAAAGCTGTCCATGAAGCCCCAGGATGTGAAGGCAAAAAGAACAATTGATGGATAGAATGCAGAACATCAGAGTCATATAATCAACCCAGTACAGTTTAAGTTTAAGTTTAAATTTAATGTATTATGCATAGTTAATTAAATTCATTGCAATGTATATTACAGAATTCTTAAAACATCATTATTTAAAACCATTAAAATAGGTCATAAAATAGGAAGTTCCTTACAATTTACTAGGCCTGGGCGGCAAATTCCGTTCCGCTCGCGGAATTTGCGGAATTTGGGTAATTTCGCGCTCCGCGGAGAACGCAAAATTACCCAAAATCATACTGCCACCAGTGTCCCTCACAGTCTCCATACCTTGCCCGCTGATGGTAACCCATTGCCTATACCTGGTAGTATTTGGTGGCACATGGGTCTTTGGGACGACCTCCTCATCACCCAGGACACTAGGGTAACCCCGCTAGTCTCCCCCTACTAACTGAGACAAAGTCGTCCCCAAGCACTACAGTTGCTACCCATCGTCTCTTACCTCAAATGGTAGTCTGAGCTCTCTTAGTGCATTTGAAATCCCCTGTACATGCTTATACTCAAAGCACTCATATCACTTGGGGGGTTTGTACTGACTCTTGTCAGGGAAGCTCTTTTTCTGGTGGCCAGATTGGATATGAGGCCCATTCCCCTGACAATTGTTTTGGGGGTGTTGAGAGATCTCCTTCTTTTACTTGTCCCCTATGTATTCTGATGGGAACCCTGACAAGCCTATTGGGTGTCGCGCCAGATAATTTTTTGAACCCTCAGGCGCTGACCCAGAGGTTCCCCTCTTCAGCAAGCTTCCTGGGGTTGGTCAGCTTGCTGTCCACTAGGTGCTGTGGAAAACAAATATCTGACTTAGGCTCTCTAAAAATGAGATTGTAAAACCCCATGAAATCATACCTTGCTGCCCCTCACCCAGCCTTTCAATGCCTTGCTGGAGTAGTCCAAGAAATCCACCCAGGTCTATGTAGGAAGTTTGTGGCTAACCCTGAATATCTGGCTGTATCTTCCAGTTGTCAACTTAAATTTCTTGACTAAAATGGCCTTCATGGGGGTGTACTGTGTTTGGTCTTCCACTTCTAGTGTCAGGGGTGTCCTCGCCACCGTAGGCATGACTGATAGAAGCTACTCCCCCAGTACTTTTCAGGAACCCTGCACACCCTTTGAGCCACCCATGAGCTGAGAACCATTTGTCAATATTGTCTCCAACCATATAGTTGGGAATCAAATACTTTGGTATGAAGACCCATGGGACACCACAGGTATGCTGACACTACTGCTGCTGGACTCCACCTGTTTGGCTTGGATATTCAGATCCTCAAGCTTGAGATAATGCTCCATTCTTTTCTCCTCCAGTATTTATTTAGCCAGCTCCCTCTTGAGCTTCCTCTCCTCCTTCCTGTCCTCCAGCTCCTCAGGCAGATACGCTGCTCCCTGATCCACTCTGAGCATCAGGAGCATCCATGTCCTCTGCTGGGGTAGTTATACTTCCCTAGTAACTCGGGACCCTGGACTGGGCCCTCCCTCTTCTCCTCCTCCTCTAACAGTGATCCTCCCTCTTCATTTCCCCCTACCTCCTCCTCTTCTGAGGTGACCTGCCATCTTTGTACCTCCTAAAAGGTCCTGAGGGCTGCCTCTAGATTCACTTAGGTAGCCTTTTTGTCTGCCTTCAGCCCCCTCTGGGTGCAAAGCTTCAGCAGCTCAGACCTGCTGTGGGTATCTAGATTACAGGTATCCATGGTACAATACACTTACATTTGGACACTCATATTTGGAAAGGGGGCAATTAAACCTAAGGGAGGATAAAGTAAAACAATTGAAATGGTCTTAGATGTGGATGGTAGTGTACACCAAATTACTGTGAGTTACAGCACAAACACAAGTCATATCCTCACAGCTGGTCACCAGTGTTAGAAATGGGTCTCTGGTTGAAACCCTGTCCACCACTCTTGTGAGGGTAAGTCAGATATACTCCCTAAATTAATTTGTGCTCACCTTCTGGTAGCTTGGCACAGAGCAGGCAGGCTTTACTTAAGAGGCCATATGTAAAGTATTTGAGCAAAACATATTTTTTAAACCTTCATTTAAAGATTTTCGGATTAACGGTACATAAAAGGGAGACATTAGTGACGAGATATAGGTATCACATTGTATACCAAGACATTGTAAGATTTGTTACATGTACAAAATACAGTCTTTAAGGGATAGTAAGGGTAAGTAAAACAGCAGATAACTGTTGAGGAGACAAAAGATAAAATACACAAAAGAAGGGAGTCATTGCAGACAGAGCCGATGGAACAAAGCGTGAGACATCACATGCCAGTGCCCTGGCTGGAGCTGTCCGAGGGTGGTTCATTAGGAGGCATTTGAGGGGTGGGAGTGGGAGAGTCTGGAGTCAATGTAAGGAAATACAGGCTCAGAGGCTGCAAAATATCTTTAGGGCTAGCTGTAAGAGGTGGTAGTGAGTACTACACTTCACTCATCACGTTGCAGTAGGTCATACTGCAGAGCAAGGCCTTAACGGTGGGATGTATACAACTGCCCCAATAAAGAGCAATGTCTTGCTTAGCCAGAAGAAGTGCGATGGTGGAAAATGTGTGATTAATTGTGGGAATGGAGAAACATTGCTAGGAGGACTATGAAGAGGGAAGGGTTGATAGGCAAGGAAATCATCTTACAGAAGGCCTAGAACACTGCCTTCCAATATGTAGCTTAAGGTGGGCAGATCCATGCTAGATGTGGGAAATCTGCATCTGGGCCTCTGCATTTAGGGCACAAGGTGGATCTGGAGGGGTCAATACGGGCTAGCCCACTTGGGGTCACGTAGGCTCTGTTTAGAAAGAGAAAATGTAGAAGCTTTTGTCAGTGACTGGGGGTATCCAGTTTACTCTGTGCCCAATCCTTATCAGTGAGGTGGTGTCCCAGGTCCTTCTCCCAATTTTTCCAAACCCTATCTACATTGGCTCACATAAAGGCTATGCATGTACAATAGAGCTTGGCAATGAGACCTAACCCATTTGTGTCTAGTATCAAAGGGTGAGCGGATGGAGGGGACATGCAGGGAGGACAGAATTCAAGATAGATAGCAATGTAGCGTGGAGTCTATTGAAATGAATCTATCCAGATTGCACAATATTGAGGTTGTGGGAAAGGACATGTCCCACCGGGAACACGTCGCCAAAGGAGTGCTGGCCATATTTATGTGGAATAATTGTACTCATTTTTCGGTTTTGAGTGGGAGCTATGGATTCAGGAGGAGGAGAAGAATCGGCGTCCAGTCTAGTGCCCCGTGACAATAGCCCATTCAAAGGTGTAGGGTTTACCCAGGTCACGTTCTGGTCTGGCATAGGGTAGCAGCATGTCTGGGTGGAACCAGTGATATGGAAAATGGACCTGGGCTACCAAGAAATACATCCAAAAATAAGGGCCGGCGGACCGCCATGATAGTAGGGGAGAGTTAGGGTGTTTCAGGCTACCCGAGGTTGACGGTCTGCTCAAACCATTTTCATATGTAGGCTTCTGAGTGTAAAAAAAGGCCTTGGTTAAGGGTATGGGTATGTTTGTAAAAAGATAAAAGGAAATGAGAAAGTAATGTCATTTTCATAATGGTTGTATGGCTGGCCTTAGAAAGGGGAAGTTGTATGTAGCGATCAATTTGGGTAGAGAGCTTGTCGACCGGAGGGCCGTAATTCAACAGGATAACTTGCTCCTTTTTACCGTGTAAAACAACACCCAGATACTTAGGGCCCCATTAGGATGGCGGGCGGACTTTGTCTGCACGCCATCCTCACAGTGATAGGGACCCCCCTGCCATAAGGGCGGGGGTCCCGTGGGGGCAATTATGATGCGCCCGCCACAGTGGTGGGCGCCTGCCGTATTTTTAACATTGTGGCGGGTGGTGCTGGAAGCACCGCCCGCCGCAATGATAAAAATACATGTTGTGCATTTCAAAGCACAACGTGACAGGCACCGGGCTGTGCCTGCCATGTTGTTCTTTGAAAGGCAGGTGGGTACCATGTGCACCCCCCACCCCCTCGGAGTCCATGGGGGCCTGCAGGGGGCCTTCAAAGCAGATTCTGCATGCCTTTCCGTGGCGGCAGGCATCCACAATAGCACATTGTGGATGACATGTCAACTGAGCGGAAAAGCGGCGGACGGTCTTTCGTCTGCCAGGCCGGCAGTGGCTACCGCCGGCCTGGCTAGGGCGATCCGCCCGCCATCCTAATGGGGCCTTTAGAGCCTGATTTTGGTGCAGTTAAGAAAGCATTTCCACCTAAGTCCCGATTACAATGCGGTTATGAAGGCCTCCTAATGGCATTTGCTCATTCTGAATCGGATCAGAAACGTTTCTCCCTGACCATGTGCCGGATTATGATGCAGTTAGGAACATAGGCTCCAATAGAGGTCAATAGGAGTTCAATCAAATCATATCTGGAGGCATCCGGCTGCATCATACTCATTCGTTCAGACTCTCCTGATCCGAGTCGGTCAGAAACAATTTACAAGCCAATTTGATTGGGATGATTTCCTAACCGCCTCAGAATCGGGCCCTTAGTGGTGTCAGCGGACCATTTAAAGGGAGAGTCACAGGCAGGAGGTATGGTGGTGTCAGTGAGGGGAAACAGCTCTGTTTTTGACCAATTAATGCATAGGTTTGATAGTTCACCAAAGCAGTTCATCTCCTGGACTATTGTAGTTAGATTAATGGAGGGGTGTTGAATGAAAAAAAAGTATATTTTCAGCATACATGGACATAAGGAGCGACCCGTGGCGAACTGTATGCCACAGTGCATATGGCATTTCTGGAAGTGTTGCACCGTTGCTATAATAAATAATAAAAACGAGAGTGGACACTCCTGCTTAATGCCACAGGAGATGTTGAAGGGGCCAGCGAGGGAACCATTAATGCGGAAGTGAGCCATTGGATTCAAGTATAGTAAGGAGTTAAGGGCTGTGAACCTCACCGGAAATCCAAATTTCCGCAGGGTGTCGTAAAGAAAGGGCCACTCCATGGAGTCAAGAGCCTTCTCTGCATCGAGTAGGGCAACTACTGCAGGGGTGTCAGGGATATCCATTTTACGACCAAGAAGACAGTATTCAAATTAAGAAAGTTGGATGGATGTTGTATGAATCCAGTCCGTACAGGTGACAGTATCGAATCTAACAGTAAAGACAGCTGATTAACCAAAGCTTTGGCCAAAATCTTATTATCGAAATTAAGGGGAGAGAATGACCTGCACGAAGCACAGTGTTTGGGGACCTTTCCTGGTTTCAGTACAAGGGGGATCACTGCCTCTTGCATGGAAGGGGGAGGGTTCCACTAGTAAGAGCTTTGGTGTATACCTCCAGCAGATGGGAGATAAGAGTAGTTTATAGGAATTATAAAAATCACACTTCAGGCTGTCTAACCCAGGGGCCTTTGAACCTTCCAGTGAATCAATCACTTGGGCTATTTCCTCTGCCGCGAATGGCTCACTCAAAATTGGAATTGTCCGCTGGAGAGCCAGACCATGGCTATCTCCAATAAATAAGCCTGATGCACTACCGACTCAGGAGTGAAGTGAGATGTAGAGAGTGATTTATAGTTGGAAGCTACTTCCGAGAGGATGTCCGCAGTATAAGGGAGAAGGGTATCTTTGTCCAGCTCCAGTGCTGCAATATATCTGGGTCTCGGAGGGGGGCGTAGGAGACTTGCATGCACCATGCTGGGGCGCTCGCCCTCATCATATTTCCATGCCATAGATTGTTTACCCAGAAGAGTAACCTACCTGTCAGCCAAGTCATAAAACTCCTCCAGCAGAACAGAGAGCACATGGAGAGCAGAAGGAGAAGGTGAGGGAGCATTCCTCTTGTCTATGTGCTTGACTATCATGGACGTTGTGAAGAAGGCCCACCTGCTTGGAAATGTATATTCTGCGAGTGTAGGCCTTAAATGCATCCCAGAGAATGGCATATTGTTTGGACAGACCCCACATTCAACTCATAATAGTCAACTACAGCGTCCTTGAGCTCAGAACAGAAGGCCGAGTCCAACAGTCCTGTCAAGGGGAAGGACCAGCGGGACACCCAGCCACAGCAGTAACGAAGAGTTAGTGTCAGCTGCACCAAGGCATAATCAGACAATATGTGTGGCAATACCTGTATGCCATGGAGCTGTGGAAGTCTGCTGCCGACAGCAGCCAATAGGTACACTGACAAAATATTGACACTCAAAATATCCCCATACAAAAATATTGTGACCAAAAAATCGATGTCAAACATATCGACACCCTATCCTCCTGATGGTAAATACAAAAATATCAATGCAATTAAAAAGCAAAATTAATTAAAATATTTTCAAAGATATTTAATATACATCTTAACAAATATAACAAATACCCTTAATTTAAAAAAGTTACACACATATATAATATTTAAAATATATTTACATATATCTACTTATAAAAAAGTTATTAAACTAGTGATTTTAATTTGTGTTATAATCTAAAAATAATATAAATACATGCTGCGTAGGGTAATCCCTATGCTCACCAGCTGCCTGACTGGAGAGGGACTCGGTCCCCCAGTGTACTCCTAGTTTCCTTACGGTGCGGGCAGGCCGAGCCGGCCCTTCTGGCACCACTAAAACTGCAGAACTCTTCTCCTGCAGCGCAGGACGCTTCAAAGGGCAATCACTATGCCCTGACCTACTGCCTGCTTGACTGTGATGGGACTTGGTCCCCCAGTGTTCTCCTTGTTTCCTTCTGGCATGGGCGTGGAACCAGCCCTCCTGGCACCACTGAAAGGGCAGCACTGTTCTCTCACAGAGTGGGACACTGCAAAGGGCAATCCCTACGCACTAACTTACCAGCTGCCTGACTAGGGTGGGACTCAGTGCCCCAGTGTTCTCCTTGTTTACTTCCAGTGTGAGAGGCGGAGCCAGCCCTCCCGGCAGTAATGAAAGTGCAGCACACTTCTCCGCAGGGCGGGACGCGCGCGGGTGTACCCGGGCCAAGGGCGGGCCCGTCTGCACCCATCTGCGGCTAGACAAGGCTGGGCCACCCCTCTTGGATCCATAAAAGAGAACAACAGTAATAAAAGCAGCCTTTTTACTATCCAAACTAACAGCGATATCATACTGGGGACACAACCATAGTAATGGGTAAACGGAAGCTGATGCTGACCACCACTGGTAGTGGAAAACCTGCAAGTAACAGTGTACCAATAGCTAATTAATTGAAAAGCGCCAATTGTTCATGCGGAGAAGTGTCTTGCCACTACTAAAATAGCATTAAATGCAGCTTTAAAAGAAACCCGGGACGATATAGTGACAGTTGAGACTGGTATGAGTCTACCGGATATCAATAGGGGGAATAGCTCACTGAGTCTTGAACCCATAAAAGACGGCCCATATGTCTCGACCCTACAATTGAAAATATCTGTTTTGTCACATGGTACTGATTTGGTTTCTCCCCCTGCCAAAAAGTGCAAACAACAGCCTACAATATCAGCAACTATACTTTCAACCCAGTTAACAAAAACTTAACAAAAAAAAGGGGAAAAGCCTCCTGCTAAGGCAGGAGGAGCAGGGAAGGCACCAACAATGAACTATACTCAAGGCCTTGAAACTCTTTTTAAAAAACGACACAATACTATTGATAATATTGAAGGGAGATTAATGACTGAATTCAAATCAGTTAAAAAAGATGTTATTCATTTAACAAAATTGATCACAGATGTATTGCCATCTGAAAACCTCCCAGTGTAACATCTGGCAGAGCCCCGGATAATAAGACCATCGAAGGGTACTGTTTACTCGCGACAACTAACAAAATCCATTCAATGACTTCATCTCAAATATAAGAGATTTCTGCCACACAAACCAGCCATCACAATATACCTATTATGGATGTAGCAGTAATAATGCCTGATGGCAATATTTGCGGGACTGAATTCACCACGAACTGTAGGCCAACGAAGACTTGCAAGGACTCTTTACATCTACCTCCTCAAGCTACCCCTCATGTAATTGCCTAAAAAATGTCCAGAAGTTGGATGATAAGACTACAGAGTCCTGGGGGACCCTGACGAATAAGGCTGTACATTGGCTCACTTCAAATACTAATTGTAGTACAATTTTTTTTTCAGAATATAATCATGATGAGGTGAGTAAATTGGGTTGGTAATATGAGGAAGTGTTGTCAAGGGGACTCCATTGTTGCAACTTTCTGTAGCCCCGGGGTTGTAAGGGCACTAATTGATGAACTTTCTAGTAAGTATGTAAGATCACGGAATCATGTTAATGATTCCAATACCGCTGTCCCATTGGGATATTTTTATAAACCCTATCATAATAGTAAAAAACCTGCTTGTATAGACCTGTAGATGACTCTACCTTTGTCTAACAGATTTTCACCCCTAAGAGGTTGTAGAGAGCTCAATTGACTGCTAGAGGATGTATATTGGTCAGCAGGTACTAATCACGCAACTTTATTTTCCAGTGATTTTACTACCAATAATAATAATCCAAGCCGACAACTACCACACAGAGGGGCCGACTCCGATTTCGGTCGGAAGGGCTCCGAACGATGGTCGGAGACCTTCCGACCAAACCAGAATGTGTGGGCCGGATTCCTTTCCGACCAAGCCATTCTGATGGGCTCGGTTGGAAAGGAATCCGACTCGGATTTATGGATTGCAGACGACAGGCTCGGAGAGCCTGTCCGCAGTCCGGAAATCCCTCAGTACTCTCCCGGTCGCCTCTTTACGACCGAGGGAGTACGATGGCAGCTTTTCACTGCCTTTTCGTGCTGGTGTGTCCGGCACGAAAAGGAAGTCAGAAGCTGTCTCTGGGGGCCCCCAGCAGGGCCCCTGTGGGCGTGAGGCTGCCTGATGGCGGCCTGGGGGCACCTATGGTGCTCCTCCGTTGATCCCTGCACCCGGTGGCATGCACCTTGGGGTGCCGGCCACAGGGCGCAGGGATGAACTGCACCCCTGCTTTCAACAGTGCAGGCATGCATTCTGCTCGGAATGCATGCCTGTATTGTTAAGTATACGAATGTGACCAAACCCTGCTCAGTCGCATCGTACTAGCAGGGCTGTAACCGACAACAGCAGGTCAGTCGGTTACAGCTCCTGGCCGATGTCGGATGGACTCAGGTTCGTCCGACATCGGAATTGGCCCCAGAATCTTGACCATTACATCAAGGAATGTGGCTGGGGTGAGAAACAAGCTAAATGATAAAGAATGGTTTAAGGTGAACAAAAACTGTTCATTAATTCTTCCACAAGAAACCTGGCACACTGAACCATTTGAAATCAATGGTTTTAAAATGGGTTCTACTCCAGTTATCCCCCCAAAGTCAGGGAGAGCCAAAGGAGGCCTGGCAGCACTGGCTTTGTTTACATCACCATTGATCCTAAAGAAAGCTTACACTAATTTGCAGTTTTTTCAGTTTTTATATTTTTGTACCACAGGAAAAAAGTGTATACTAATGATTAACTTTTATATTAATATATTTGACAGCACTAGACACAAGGTAGGCATTTCTTTGGAGGAGAAATTAGACATAAGGGGAGACTTTCTGCTTTTTAGGGCAGGTGATTTTGATAGTGAGAAATGTAAAGTCTTAAATGGGGAACACTGTAGTCATAGGGATGAAAATGTTGATTCTTGTTCCCACTTCCCCCATAGTTAATATGGCGATACAATTAACAGCGTAATGTATTAACATAAACTTGAAGTAAAGATAAGCCCCTATAGTGACCACCACCCACTATTCCCGGTGCTGAGGTTAAGTTCGACGCACCAGGAAAAGGTGTGCTTAGCCGCCGATATTAAAACCCAAGGAGTAAATGGTATTTCCCAAACATGGTCAGATGTTAACTCCTCAGCATTCATGGATAATATAATGCAAAGACATACATATTTGCTTGGGGGATCCCCATCAAACTCACATATCATAATGGCATTTTTTTGGAGACTTAAAATTAAAAACCCAAATGGTTTGACCAACAGTGTTCCAAATTAAATCAGGAACTAAAATAAGCATTAAAAGCTATACCCAGGGATAGGGAACATGCGCGTACTCTATGAAAATCCTATAAGCAAACATTAATTACAAGGAATGTAGAAATTCGGGAATTAGCATGGGAAAAGTTGGTCCAGGTGGCAAATATACTCGATACAACCCTATTTTGGAAGACATTAAATCATCCCTTCTTCAAAGAACAGTCAGCCACCAAGATCGAGACCTTAGTATCACCCTCAGATTGGTTAATACACATTGAATCCCAATAAAGGGGATCCCCTAATCCCTGATAGCAGTAATTTTATAACTGTTGATCCCCAATTTGGTTCCTATCGCCTTGGACGAAATCAAATCCCTCTTAGATAACAGTTCAAATGATAAGGCGCCCTGCCCCGATGGGGCACCCATTGATATCGACCCTCTCCCTTCCCCCAGCCCGCTCCCTACACTTAAACACTACCCTGCACGCACCCCAACACTACCCTAAACCCTAAAACCGTACCCTACACAAACACCACAGCACTACCCTAAACCCTAGATCACTACCCCCAGCACGACCCTGTCCCTACCCCAAAACGGTCCCTACACTGAAACACTACCTTGCATGACCTCCCAACACTACCCTAAACCCTAAAACACTACTCTACACTACACCAACACCACAGGACTACCATAAACCCTAAAACACTACCCTACACTAACACCAAAAACTACCTTAAACCCTAAAACACTACCCCATCACAACCCTACCCTCAAGATGGTCCCCACACTGAAACACTACCCTGCACGACCCCAGACACTACCCTAAAAAACTACCCTACACTACATTAACACCACAACACTACACTAAACCCTGAAACACTACACTAACACGACAACACTACCCTAAACCCTAAAATACTACCCCTAGCACGACACTACCCCTGCCCCCATTCCTGTCCCAACTCCCAAACACTACCCTTCAAGACCCCAGACACTACCCTAAACCCAAATACACTACTCTACACTACACAAACAACTACACTACCCTTAAACCAAAAAGACTACCCCTGCACGACCCTCCCCCTACCCTAAACCCTTAAATACTACACAGCGCATCTTATCTCTCTCCTCGGTTCCTCGGTTCCTGTTTTCTCTGGCTTCTTGTGTCATCAGTGTTGCATGTCGTTATGATAAAACGGAAGTGTGTCCATTTCCACACATCGATGTGGATAGCCTTTACTTAACAAGCGCTACAACGCATGCGATGTATCAACTTGCGTAGTAAAGGCAATGCATTGTAACATTGCATGTGTTGTAATTCTTGCGAAGTAATGGTACGCAGTTCTGTGGAGAAGTGTGGCTCAATGATTAGAGCGGCAGACCCTGATGCAGAGGTCTAGCCCGGGACCAGGGTTCAATTCCCCGCCTCAGCGGGTCTTGGGCTCAAAATTCCACGGACCTGATAATTCTCGCCTCGGTCCCTATTCCAATCATGGAGTCCCACTCTGCAACTCTGGGCAATAGCTTGCTTAATCTCCACAACGGCCCCCACAATGCTAAGGATGCCTGGCCTCCACCTTGGGGGTGCCCAGGAGTGGATGCCTCACAGGGAAAGCCAGGATGGGTTCCACAGCGGTATTCGTACAAGCGCCTTGAGACCCTTGCGGGTGAGTAGTGCGCTATACAAGTATCAATTTACATTTACATTGCAGTGTAACAGCTGTGTACTAATGGATGTTTACCACAGGTTAGTGGTTACACCCCAGGTCAGGTTATTCCTACAGAGCCATGCTTGTACACTTCATGAAGGGATCAATCAGGTTGTGTATAAAATGTATATAGGGTTGATGCCCGGTTTATAAAATATTTTGCAGCACAGTAAAAGTTCACAATAAAGACCCAATACGTTGGATGTTAACACCAGAGAAAGGTGAAGCCCTCATACATCAAAACCTCCACTTTGTGAAAAAAACATTTTCAAGGAATACATAGGACTACAGTTGGTTGACCATGTAGATTTATTATGGACTATTTACCTTTCTTCTCTACTTTTCCTCTTCCATCACACCTAGGGTGAATAAGTGCAGTTTTTTTCCTTCTGTGTATCAAAAACAATATTTGAGGTGAATTCTTGCAGGTCGGTCAAGTGCTATAATCTCTTGAACAGGCATGTTGGTTTACAAACATAACTCTGACAAATGTTGTCATACCAGCTCCAGACTTACACAGAGTGAATCTATTTACTGAACCCCTAGAAAATTTTGAAAAATATGGGGGAAGTGGCACATTTCACAACACACTAATAGTCATACTCAACAATACTGCTACAAAGTATAGTCAATATTATATTTCAGTACACCATGATATCAGTGGTGGTGACAACGTGAATAATAAAAGGATCATGCAATTAGTCAGCAGGGGGACTTGATGCTGTCTTTTGCACTTTAGTTGCCACTCCATATTTCCCCCTCTTCCTGCTCCTTGCACGTCCCTCTACTTTGTTGATTCAAAAGGACAGAGGCACTAAGAGAGGTCAGGGCAGTGAAAGCCTGCACCAGTCATTAACGTGGCATGGCTGTAACAATGAATTTGAGAGTGGTGCAATGAGCCAGAGATGTGACCCTCATACGCCTCCCCAAAAAATGGAAAAGAACCCGTCCCCACAACAAATGTAAATGCTCATCACTCAACTAAACAAATAAAAGCTTTATAAATGTATATTAGTGTCCATAGTCCATCACACATGAGGATAAAATGCTGGAAAAATAAGTTATTTGTATTCTTTATACTCCTATTTAGTGGAAGTTCCTTAAAATCACAATACACATTTAACAGCTGACGCGTTTCGTCCCTCTTGAGACTTCTTCAAAGCAGAAATATACACAAAAACACACCTATTTACAATCTACACACATATTAAAAACTTTATATTACAATGTACATTGAACCAGACATAGTTTGTAATACTTTCCATAAATGTATAAACAAATCTATTTTATGTTGACGCTACCACATGCTTATTCATTTAAATTCTAGAGATATAACCTGTTCACACTAGTATACAGTAATGATTTATTCTAGTTGAAGCATCTTAGTACATGTGATATGCATATTTACATCCTTTATGAGAGGACTTGATAAATAATAATTCAACGGTCGAATAAATTATCAATGACCCAACACATTTGTGAAAAAATACTCCACTGAGAAGAGAAGCTAACTCTGGTCGGGAAAGAGACTAAATACAAGTTAGAGGAATGGTCTAAAGGACACTATAGAACTCAATTACTCTAGCATACCTTGGCAAGTAAAAAGCATGTTCCACAAGTACTTAATGTTTAACTTTGAAAAAGCCAGGAAGGTTGTACGATGAGTACGTCTGTAATGAAGGTCAGACAGAAGATTTGCTTCAATGTCATTTCAAATAAAAGCATTCTATTGATACTTCATTTATAAAAAGCAGCAAAACCCACTGCAAGAGCCCTTTGTGTTTAAATTCAAAAGGATATTTATTTATAGGTATGTGTAGCTAAATGTTGCAGCGCTGAAATGTAATGGGAACAATATTGGGAACAGAGAGCCCAATCCCACCTCTCTCTGTGTCCAGAGAGAGGTGGTATTGGTCAGGGTTTAAAACTACCAATAAGCCTAATTATCATATTATCTGTATAACCCAACTTTTGAACAACTCAACTCTTCACATCAAAAAGGAATTTGAGTGTGCCGCACCTCTCTACTGGCCTTAGGCCCACCCATCTCAGTTGTATGGTGAATACAGAGCTGTTAGCTCTTATGGTGTGCACTACCACCGCCCCTGTTGTTCCCAAGAGGCAACTGTTTGTTGAAAAAACAACGAAAATTCCACCCACTGTGGGTTGCACTACCAAAGGTCATTAACACAAATATAAATGGAATCAATAAAGAGTGTCCATCAATGGTTGTTTTGCTTTTTTAACACTTCTTTATTCAATTTTCATTGGGCAGCCAACGCGTTTCGTTCAAAGGAACTTCGTCAGGGCGTGCTGACTGTGTCCAATGTGCACAGACATCACCTCTTGTTCTTCTACGTTCTGTGTCACAATATAAGTAAGCGGCTACTGTGCCAAAAAAAGTAGCCTGCTGTCTCGAAAGAAAGTATCCGTTTGAAAGTTTGCCATATTATGTGTAACGATCTCACATTACTTTTAATCCAGCAATATCACATAAACTTCACATTATACAAGGCAGAGCATTCAAGTTGTTTTATATAAAGAGTATATTATCCAGCCCTGGTTTTTCATTGTTTTCATTTTTAGTACTTGCTAATTTGCTTTTCCATTACAAAGGATCTTAGGATGCAAAGATAAATGTGATGTGCTCATGACGGACATGAAGCAACTAGCATGACCCCGAGTACACAACCATGTTCCTTCATGAATTACTATAAAATAAGTGGCATTAGGGGAATGTGTGATGTTTGAGCCCAGATGAACAAGTTACATACCTTTGGTAATGCTCTTTCTTGTGCATTCTCCATGCAAGTATCAGACTGGATCCGGAAAACATTCTGCATTATCTTCTGTGCATCAAGAGGAGGCACCATCAGACTCCATGGCGGGTCCACCCCTCCTTCGAAAGTCATGCTCCCAGATTTGGAGTAACTGACAAATCAGGGTGTCAAAAATATGGCCTTGCTAACAAGGAACCTGATAACCTGCCAAAAAGCCCCCTGCCCCAGAAAGGGAAGGTGGGCTGATGGTGAGAAATCCCTGTAAGCTAGAACATCCATTATAAAGATCTATACCAAAGGGCAGTAACTTGATTTTCTTCTTCACACTTCTAGTTGCAGATTCCTCACCATTTGAATGAATACTAACTGAGTCCCTTCCCAAACGTGACAAGTGAGAAGTGGACTTCACACCAGGAAGCCTGGCAGAACCGAGCAGACAACATTACTCTCCCTGCAGACCTGGAAGTGGCTACAGTAGGGCCCATATGAAGGCATGGACAGGTGGCCATGTAGCAGCTCAGCAGACTTAGTAACAGTAGAACCCTTTAGCCAGGACAAGAGTCACAGCTTCCAAGCCACTGGAATGAGCTTGAAGACCTGCTTAGGATCCACCAGTGTAGCCTTAGATCCTACTAGAGAGGTTTGGTGGAGAGAAAAATAAGGAATCGTAATGGTCTGTCCCACATGAAAGGGCGCCAGCATCTACCGGAAGAAATTATGCCAGAGTCTGATATACCAGATTGCCAGGGCAAAAGGTGCTATACGGCAACTGAACAAACAAGACCTGCACACAGCATACACATCAAAATATTAAGAAACAGATTACGGTCCAACTGCTGAATGACAAATGGAGCAGGGAGAATACAACAAATCACAATGGGTGACGTGCAAAGATGGAAGGGAAGGTTAGTAACCTTTAACTGTGCCCGCAGCAAAACATTGTCATGCAAGAGACAAAGCAACCAAAAGAACATCAGACAGTTTGACCCTGTTCTTACATTTTGTTTGCAGGAATTGCTCCATGTCATATGGTTTTAACGAATTGATAGAATATTTATAAATCCGCTCCAATTATTATTTGATGTTGGATTGTCACGATTTCACCGGTAAATTTTATGCCTTTTTAATTTCTAATTATTTATAGAAATTTTAAATGTACTGATAATCGCCCTCAAATTGCTTTCCGGAACATTTGTCATCTATTTTTACCTCGTTCGTTATTTTAATTAAGCCAATTATGTTTAAATATATGAATTTTAATGTATATGTTGTGCTTTTGATGCATCTTTTATGGTACTAAATGTACCGAAATAAAGATTTTTGATTTGATAGCAGGTCATCTTGAAGAGGCAGTCAAAGTGGAAATCAAATGTGTTCAGATCGAACGTAAATGGATACTACACTATCTAAGCCCAACCCAGAGCTATCAAGATGAGCTGGACCCAGTTCCTCAGGACCTGTGAAATCAGCGGCAGAGAAGGAAATGCGCAAAGAAGCCTGGATTCCCACTGAAGGGGAATATATCTCTTACAGATCCTCCATGAGGAAAATATAAAGCACACAATGCTGAATATTGAGCGTCCTCTCAGCAGTAGTAAGCAAATGTACGGAGAACATGTCCTACTGCACATATACACCCTGAGCCACCCCCAGTAGCAGCTGCCACTTGAGGTCATCATGATGATACCTGACCAGTTCATCTTCCCTAACATTCAGGGAACTATCAGTGATATCCTGCCTCTAGATAGAAGGCACAGTACCCACTCCACTCCGCTTGCTGCAGTGGACCATCACAGTCACGTTATCCATCAGGACCTGGACTGAATTGCTCCTGAGAGCAGGTAGAAAGGTCTTGACGGTCAAACAGATGGTGCATTGCACCAGAAGCTTGATATGGTGACACTGCTCCACTGAAGACCAGAGACCTCCGATTTCAACCTCATCCAGGTGATCATCACCAACCTAGAAATGAAGCAACCATCCCTCCTGTGAGCTCTGAAAGGGGACGGGCAGAATAGGCTACTACATGTCAGGTTGGTATCCACTATCCACACTGAAGGTCTAGAGCTATCACTTCCTATATGTGAATGTGGTCCAAGAGGCACCCCAGTGTTGGTCCTTCGAAGGTAAAGGTCCACTCTAGGGTCTGCCTTTACTAATGGATACTTGAAACCAGCAGTATGCATAGGGCTAGAAGACCAAGAAGCCACAGAACAATCCCAGCCAAGACCGGGATTCAAAACATTGGGATTATAGCCTGAATATCCCAGGTTTGTTGCACGGTTTCAAGGCTTTCAATGTCACAGTGTCCATTATGGTCTATATAACTGGAATCCTCTGCACCAGCTAAACTCGGATTATGGCTTAATGATGGAGAACCCCAGGGTGGACATGATCAAAACTATAGTTTTTAAGCTGCCCAAGACTGCATGAGTCATTCAGCTACTGAAATACATGTATTCCCGCCTGCGAAGATGAGCTGCAGCCACTCACATCACTTTTGTGAGCACCCGGGGTATCAAGATAGGGTGGATGGGCAGATGGGTGTAGTAGAAGTGCTCTGGCCCTACAAAAAAGCTGAAGCAATTGCTTTTAGGACAGCGGGATGATTACAAGAAAGTATTATTCCTGCAAAGTCCAAGGCCACACAGTTTGGCTGGGAACCCAGGCTGCCAGGACCTCAGATTCTGAACTTGTCCTTCCTGGGCAAAGCATCCAGAAGTCTGATATTCAGTTACAGGGTCAAACCCCTGACATCTTGGTGACCAAGAAGTACCAGGAGTAGTATCCTGCATATCTCTGCAGCTACAAATCTTATTGCACCTTTGGCAAATAGCATCTGAACTTCCCTGGCAAGCATGACATAGGTTGAGATCTAGCAGAAATTTCAATATCGGAATTAAGGTAGAGTCCGAAGCTGGCACCTCTCGAGCTGAGGCCAGTGCCGTGCTGAGGACAAGCTGAGGTTGAACTGGGTCAGCTAATGATGGAGGAGTAAGTCCTACTGAAGACCCAGACATGTCCCTTGGGCCTAAAGGTGTGGCAGAGGGACTCAGAATCGTCTATAATAACTATAGCATTGACTCTGAAAGGACTCAATCTGCTATCAAGTTGATAATGGCCCAATAAATATGTGACATATTGTCTCAAATCTTGGAATCTGGATTGAATTACTTGATGCTGCTGAAGGGTCCTTCTGGAGACATACCATTAAAATCTTTGTCTTAGGAAGCCAGGACTCGCGCCCTTAAGGGCATTATATAGCATACAGAGGGCTTTGAATTGTGCCCTTTGTTTAACAGGGAGCCAGTGTAGTTGTTTTAGCTCTTTCCTAACCGAAACAAAAGTTTGGTGTCCCTGTCAGCAGTCTGGCCCCAGCATTCTGCACAATTTGAAGCCTGTTAAGGTGTTTTTTTTAATGTTGAAATAAAGACTATTGCAATAGTCTAACGGTGACATGATGAGTGCAGTGACTACTGTCCTGAGGCTGTCTTCTGGAAGAAGGAACTTTATTTTCCGTATAATTCTAAGAATATGGAAACATGCAGAGACCACCCCACTTTTGTGGTCCCCGAAGGTAAGCCTGTTGTTCACTATCACCCCCACATTCTTTGCTTTCTTGATCGGTGCAGGGCAAGATCCCAATTCTTCCAGCTACCAGTTGGCGGTCCAGAGCTGCGGATTGTTCCCAAAATGTATGAGCTCTGTTTTGCCCGAATTGAGTTTCAGGCAATTAGAGGAAATCCATCCTTAGATAGCTTTCATACATTCATGAAGTCTCATCCCTGTTTCCCTCTCTTCCCCATCCCGCAGAGACAACACTATTGACGTGTCATCCACATAGGAGCTCAGCTGGATACCAAATGATCTTATCAGGGCCGCCAGCGTTGGCACGTAAATATTAAAAAGTGTTGGGCTGAGGGACGAGCCCTGTGGCACCCCACATGGAATGGAAAAAGGGTTGGAGCTGTTGTTGTCTAAATCCACTGTTTGGGTTCTGTAGAGAGGAAAGATTGCAGGGGTTCCAGGCATTGCCTTGTACCTTGGCTTCCGACAGCTGGTCCATCAAAACTTTAGGATGGACTGTATAAAAAGCTGTGGAAAGATCCAACATGATCAGCACTGCATTGCCTCCACAATCCAAAGCCTCTGTGACTTCCTCTGTAGATTTTATTAGGGCCAGCTCCATGCTGTGTTCAGTTTTGAACCCATATTGAGCTGGGCCGAGTATATTATTGGTTTAAAGAAAAGGACTCAGTTGGGCATTCATAGAGTTTTTCAATCTTTTTTGATGGTATTGGTAGCCGAGAGATCGGTCTATAATTGTTCGGATCCTTGGGATCAAATGTCTGATTTTTGAGCAGAGGAAGAATGGAGGCCTTTTTCCAGTTTCTCAGAAATTGGCCTGATTTGAATATGGCATGTCACAAGGGGGTAAGGGCTGATCCTATGACCTCTGGGATTTGTTTAATCACAAACGCCGGACATGGGTCCTTGGGAGAACCGGATCGGATGGAGGCCAGAAGTTTGATAGAGTCTTGTGTCTCTAATAATGAAAAATTGTCTAGTGCAGATATTGCTTTGGGTCTACTAGACACCATCCTAGGTGGCACACTTTGTCCACCTTATGGGTGAGTGTAAATGAGGAGAATATTGTTTCCACCTTTTCCTGAAAGAAAGAGGCCAGATTTTCACAGAGTTCTGGGCTGCTCGGGTTTTGGGGATGTTGGAAGCGGAGAGTTTAGCACTTGTTTAAAAAGTTCTTTAGGGGAGAATATTGCCTGAGAATTTTGCTCGGTGAAGGGCGTTTTTTTTGGTATTAAGCAATAATTCCTTATAAATGGTGAAACTTCACTTGTACATCTCATTGTCAGTGTTGTTATAGCCTCTTCTACAAGCCCACTCTAGTCACTTGCATCCATGTTTTTGCTTTCTTAATAGTTTATTGCAGGCTCGTCTATCCAATTCGTATAGGCAGAGATCGCCTCGTCCACTCTTAGGGGGAGAGGACGAGCGGTTGCCTCAAGTAAATCTTCTAGCTCTATGCTATTTACATCTTTCCAGGCTTTTTTCTATCTTTTTAAGGTCTCTGGTTTGAGTTGGTGGCCTTTAGGCTCCCTCAATTCAAATTGAACGGCGCTGTGATCAGTCCACAAAAGTAGAAGCACCTCGGTACAAACCAGATTAGGGTTGTTGCAGTAGATCCCGTCTAGCGTATGTTTTATAGCATGGGTGGGGCCTTCTACCAGCTGCCTAAGCTCCCCGTCGCTCATCACTTGTCCCAGTGTGATAGTGTTAGGGTAAATGAGAGCTTCCAGATGAAAGTTGAAGTCCCCCAGCACCCCCAGGGGGTCTGTAAAGGATGATCCCCTTGATTGTGCTATGATATGAGATGCGGAGGCTGAATGAGAGTGCTTCGCAGGTCAAGTTAGAAGCTGTATAGAAGATTGGCTCCCGAGAATCATGGTATATAACTGCTAATCCTCCCCCCCACTATGTGGTCTGTCCTGCGTATAACAGTGAAAGCCTGGGGGAGTAGCTTTGGCAAAGTCGGGTCCTGAAGCTTTATCAGACCAGGTCTCCGTTATAAAGGCCAGCTTTATATTGTGCTCCTCGATAAGCAGTGCACATTCTGTGCTGTGTTCAATCAGAGATCTAACATTCAGTAATAAACATCTTAAGGGAGGTGGATCTTCTAGATTTTTAGTTCCTCCTGACCTATTATAGTGACAAGTAGCAGAGCGATCCATAATAAGGGGGAGAGGCAGACAGCAGTTAGGACAAGTACTTGCCATTTCTTTGAGAGTGGCTTTAAGTGGGAATATTGGGCACTTCGATGTTCCCCAACCTGGGTCCAACCTCAAAAGCTCCTCTATCATGTAGTTCATGAAGTAGAAGAGTAGAAGGACCAGGGGGACGGTCGGTTGCAGCTGGGCTTGCCCTAGGTGTGCCTTTGGCGCGCTAGCGGCGCGCCCGCTGCATGCGGCTGTCAGCGTGCCTCTTCTGTATCTAGCAGCTAGGAAACAACTAGCCCACTAACTTCGAAGATGGCTGACCCGCTTTTTGTCCGACTCCCTCCGAATCAGTGCAAACACAGGTTAACAGCAGCAGTAAATAGAATGGCCCCGTAAATTCAATTAAACAGCAGTCTAAAATTTAAAAAAATGCAAAAATAGAGTATGTAGGTAGTTAAAATGAGATTCTCAGCATTAAAACACTATTCACACCCTTGGCGAGCTTTAACTCTGCTTCGACAACCAGGAGGTTAGTGCCTATTTTGTATCTAGTGCAGGGGTCTCCAAACCAGTCCTGGAGGGCCGGATCCATGCCAGATTTTTTGGATATCCCCATTGAGATACATGATGTAGCAATTTGAAAAATCTGGCATGGATCCGGCCCTCCAGGACCGGTTTGGAGACCCCTGATCTAATGGCTAGGAAACAACCTGCTAACTTCAAAGATGGCTGTGCTTGTGTCAAGACTTGTCTTTCAACTTTGCCTTTAACTTATTTGAATGCGGCAAATGGAACCAGGAGCAGAAGAGGGTCTGAGACCTCGGATGGAACTGGCTCCATTTTAGTGCTTGTTTTTATTTTCATGATGGCCTCCTGATCCACGAGGGTGCACTTGCAGGCCTTCGAGTTATGTTTGGGGCTAAGGCATCCAACAGAGATGTGTGTGTCCAGTACCAATATCCGTTTCCTACAAGCATGGCTTAATCCTCGTGGTTTCATGGAGAGACATCCATTCTCATGTTGTGAATATAGTGAAAAGCGGCAAAATCAGTACACAGCAAAAATATTGGCAGCGGAACTCTGGATCGATATAGATGGGTGAGTAAAAAAAAGCTATCACATCAGTGCATGGGGTTTGAGGGTGTAGACTCTATGTCTACACTTCCGAAGAAGGGACAGAGCCACCACAGAGTCTGATTGAACCACCTGATGGCATTTGTAGGCAACTGCGGAAATATTTTCTAATCCAGTCTTATGACCAGGAGGATTCAAAAGGTGATGAGTTCTGCAGTTACAAGTATCCATCAGAAATGTACACTACTCTGTAACAGAAGTTAATGACAATGTAGATCTAGCAAAGACTTACCACAAATTATCTATTTGAAATGGAAATGTTTTTTATTTTCTGCCACAAATGTTATCTTTACTAGCAAATGGCGATTTATTATGGGTCTCTCAGTGCAATATCCAGCTGTTCATAACTGTTGAAAATGATTCAACATGAACTAGGTACACCTCTGTCAGTCTTGTTTAAGAAAAGAACACAATTTTTTCAGCTCTCTTTATTAAGTATTTTTGCATATACCAGCAATAAATATCTACAGTATAATAATTTATGGAAAGGGTTGAATATCATTCAAGAAATCCTCCAAATTTTGTTACATATTCAGTTGACACTTTTTACTCAGCTTTGGTATATGCTTGTATTGTCAGAACTGTAGCGAGGAAGTCGGACAAGGAAGTGAATGCTTGGATTACTTACTGGTAATCCTTATTTCTCTAAGATATACAGCCGGATTCATCATCCAAAATTGCGATCGCAATAGCTGTGAATTAGCTAGTGCGATCGCAATCCAAAGAAAAGCAACTCATGATTGAAAAAAGTACAAAATTGTGAATTCGCAAAAAAAAATTGCGAAATCGCAAAATAATTCGCAGAATCCAGGAGGAACCCCTATAGCAATTCGAAAATAGCGAGAATCCATGGATTCTGCGAAATATTTTGCAAACTCGCTAAATAATCGCTAACGCAATTCATGAAAAATCACAAATTGCGAAAAATATGAAAATCACTATTTGCGACGCGCAATTTAAGGAGAACCAAACCAGGAGTGTGAGACTTGGCCCTTTCCCCAAAATGTTTCACCTTTTTATTTCCCTTTTAAATCAGAGTGCCCTCATGATTTTTCACCTGAGGCCTAGGCGCTTTCCTGACAGGATTTTTTCTGACATACAAAATGGTGGCTATTAACTGCCACAACTGCCACCACTGGGACTGGGTCCATAGAGCACAATAGGATTCTTCTAGAACCTTCCGGTCCCTTCTGGACCTTTTGAGGTCAGCCTATAAAAATGCTGGTGTGTGGGCGGCCATGTTGTGATGACCATAGAACCCGAGGAGTGAGGCTGTGACCTGGGGAGGGTGACGCACAATTAGTAATTAGTTACCTTTAAGGCTGACACTTACCACTTGAGGACGCTCCCCCCTGAGTCCCTTTGACTGAGCCCCGGTGTGGTTCATTACCCCTGAGGGAAGTGGCCCTTCAAGCTCCTGCTGGCCCCCCCTCTGGTCCTTCCTGAACATTCCTCTAACCCCCCTTGATAAGGCTCCAAAAGACTGACTTACCAGCCTTGTGAGTAGCGCAGCGCGAATCCACGAGGGGCCCTGAGGAGCTGTAGTTGAGGAGGAGCCCCTGGGACCCCGCACGGGTCTGAGGAGGTACATCGCCCCTGGAGAAGTGTTGTGAATAGCGCCAGCTGAGGCGGGAGACACCGTCTCTCGCGCAAGCCCCGAGGCGCGGAGTTCGTGAATAGGCGGTGCCGGGCGGAGACACTGATCCTTTGCGCCTGCTCTCTAGCGCGGCTGCCCAAGGAGTGAGGTGGGAAGCGCAGGAGAAAGCGTGTGCAGCGGCGCCCAGCGGAGACACTGCTCCGTGGCGCCTGTGTGAAGGCACGGCTACCAAGAGATGAGGTGGGCTGCGTAGGAGGCAGCGAGGGAGGCGGCGCCCGCGGGGACACCGCCCATCGTGTCTGAGAAGAAGCGCGACCACTCGTGTGGAGAGAGTGGACGCGAGTGGCAATTCCAGGCCTCTGGTGCCTCGAGGAGGCCTTCCTTAGTTGTGGGGCTGCTGGGCATGAGGTCTGGCCTGTGAAAGAGGCATCGACTTAAAGAGAGAAGCCCTGGCTGCTGTGGTTACCGCTTCTGGTCCCAAGTAAGGTGGAGAAGGGAGGGGCTGTTAATTCACTGGGCAACCCCGTGTGACACCAAGGAGGGGTGGTGCTCCAAAGTCAGCCAGTATTTGGTTAACTGAGAAACTGAAGGAGAGGAGATTGAGACTAAGGTCTATTGACCCTGCAAAGTGAGGAAACAGTGTGAATAAAGAGGGCAACTGCCCAGTGACGTTTACTTTAACCCCTGTGTGCCGCCAAGAGTGGGAATTATGCTAAAGATCTGTATTCACTTTCAGAGGCGGGAGGAGGGAAAGTAGCTCTGGGCTTGCTTGACCAAAAGTATTTAGGCTGTACAAATAAGCTGTGTTGTGCACTGAACCTGTCCATTGGAACCCTAAAAATAGTCACCTGTTCTAAGGGAGGGAGTGTCACCCTTTGGGTGCCAAGGTGCCAATTTAAGTGTATAAGCCTGAAGATTTTCAACTGAAGTGAATGTTTAATATAACATCAAAAGTACAGTAATAAGCTAAGTCAGGAGGAGAGGAAGAGTTTACATGATAAAGAAGTGTGACCCTTAATTTGTATTGTAAAAGTGACTTTGAAACAAAAAATGAACCTAAGAAAATAAGTAACTGACAACAAGAGAAAATATAAAGCTTTTTCTACTTTTATAAAAAATTAAGGTGTAGTGTAATTTTTGAGTGGAATTGCATTGAGTTACCGCTGGGTGGTGTGCAACCTTTACACATGTGCCTCTATTTAGTGACTGTCTTACCCTAGGCCAGGCTACCCCAGGTGACCTGACAACTCTAGGTCCAACAAGGTGATAACCATGAAGAAATTGAAATGAAAAAAAAATCTAGCCACAGGTGCAGGCCTGACCAAACACACTTAAGGAGACACAGTAGGAGCATGAGGACTCTCACAATGCGGGGACTCTACATGGTGGTCAGGCGGCGCAGGCTCCAGGCTGCAGCAAGGAACAGACGCAGAATCCAGGAGTGAATATTCTGCCAACAGATCTCCCTTTTCGGCCACACTGCGGAGCAAATCTACTCCAAGTACCGCCTGAATGGGGCAATGATCACTGAGCTGATTCGTGACCTAGACCCCCTGATGCAACACCCAACAAGGAGGACCAATACCGTGCCCACCCATGTCCAGGTTTTGTGCAGCCTGCACCTCCTGGCCTCTGGAAGCTTCCAGGGGGTAGTTGCTGTTGCAGGGGGATCTCCTAGACCACCATGTCCCACTGCCTAAGGAGTTTCCTGGAGGCAATGCTGACCCGGCTACACCACTACATCACATTCCCGACCACCCAACAGGACTTGAATCAAACCAAGCTTCAGTTTTACAACATTGCGCAATTCCAACATGTAATAGGATGCATTGACTGTACCCACATCCACATCTGCCCACCTGCACAAACAGAAAACATGTAACGGAACCGCAAGTCCTACCACTCCCTGAATATCCAGATGGTGTGCAACGCTAAGACAATCATCACGGACATAGTGGCACAATACCCAGGGAGCACACATGACTTCTTCATATTCCGGCACAGCGGCATGCACACAAGACTGCCCGGGGAGACTTTGGCGAAGGACACCTACTAGGTAAGTACACATGCCACCAAATCCTACATTGTGACCATGTAACTGCGCATAACAGGCACTCACCCTCTGCTCCTTTCATTCAGGTGACAGCGCCTACGGTCTCCGTAAGTACCTCCTCACCCTGATCCACATGGATGGCTTCAAGTGTAGTTTTTGCTAAATCACCTTGTCCACATTGTCTTGCCTCCATGCTGTTACCTCAGTCCTAGCAGCCACAAGATTTGTCACCTGCAGGCCCTAATGTACCTTTATGATATTATGTGTGTGATTGTATTATTATTGTAGTGAGTGAGATTGAGAGTGAGTGTATTTTTAGTGAATGACTGTGGGAGTGTGTGGGACGTGAAAGAATGCATTCTGCTTAAACTCCAATTATGATATGCATTATGCAAGATTCTAAATCAATGTATGTATATTTTTTCTAAAGCATCTATATGGATTCACTATATGAACTCAAACTTAATAAATAACAAATAAATTATCTCTATTTTCATAAAAAAGGTGTATTGAATCTGTGTGATGTATTGTCTGCTCTGATACGTAAATTTGGTCACCTTCCTCCTGATCGTAAGGATCCCTGTTGGGACCTTTAAACTAACCCTGACAGGGTAGTTATTGTTTCTATTCAGTTGACCTCCTCACCCCATACCTCAACCCTGCCACACCACAGCAACAGCGTTACAAAGCTGCACACATACGCACAAGAAATTGTTTAGAGAGGACATTTGGCCTTCTGAAGAGTCGATTCTGCATACTTCACAAGACTGGTGGGGCCCTCAAATACGAGCCTGAGGTCTGTTGCCGCATTGTGGCCGTGTGTGCAATACTCCACAACATTGCTACCAAGCGCAGGATACCTGTAGTGATCTCTGGCAGTGAGTCGGAAGGGGACAACCGCCAACCTGCACATGTGCATCATGCACGCGGGGATAATCCTGCTGAAGGACACAGGCGCCGCAACCACATCACAATGAACTGTTTCTAGTGCACCCACTCCCCTCACCCGACACTTCACTCATGCATGACAATTGAAATAATGACATGAGTCAGATGAACTGGTATTGAAAATATATTATTGTTTTCTTCACAATAATGTGGCATTGTTTCCTACAGTGACATGAGAGCCGTATTGAGTCATACAACCCCATGTATCTGCGAAGGCCCACATGCATCCTTGCATGCTTTTAAATACTCGGTCTCTTGGTAAACATGCCCTTGATCTCTTCAACCTACTCTCAGATCTGAAGCCGTCATGCCTCTTTCTCACGGAGACCTGGCTATGCGACTCCTCCAGTCCTGATATCTCCAATGCCCTCCCCCCTAACTATTATATAGTTAGGAAAGACCGAGAGCTGGGAAGAGGAGGAGGAGTGGCTATAGTAGTAGACAAGCGATACACCTGCTCTGTACTTGCAACTGATAACATTCCAGGGGTTGATTCACTTGGCTTCTGCCTATCCTTTTCCCCACACCACTCCTGTGCCGGCCTTTTGGTCTATCGTCCACCAGGCCATTTGGGCTCTTTCTGTGACAAACTTCATCAGACTTTATCCCCTCTTGCTATGAAATACAAGCATCTTCTTCTTCTTGGAGATTTCAACATCCATATGGACGAACCTGAGTCTAGTGACTCTGTCAAACTAAGGGATGTTACTAACACGTTTGATCTCCTACCATATTTTTCTACTGCTACTCATAATAAAGGTCATTTGTTAGACCAAGTTTTCTCCTCTTTGTCTATTCAATCTCACCCTCCACTCCCTGTGACGTGGTCAGACCACTTCCTGTTAAACTTTGATATCGTGAGTCTTTCTAAATCCACCTGCACTGAAAATGGCACTCAACCTACGGTTTCCCGCCCTTTCCATCATGTCACCACCAATATGCTGGAGCAGTCTTTGGCACTCCATCCCTGTCAACTGACCGGCAACCTCGAGCATGACCTCTCTAGTTTTCAGTCGTGGCTTACTCTACGCTTTGAGGAACTGGCGCCCATCTCTGCCAGATCTTTAACATCTCAACGTATCTCAGCCCCCTGGTTTACCACCGAACTTCATATGATCAGGAAAAATTGCAAGAAAGCCGAACGATTGTGGCGAGAAAATTATGATGCCCCCCTGAAAATAAACTTTAAAAATCTTACTAAGATCTATCACAAAGAAATTACATTGGCGAAAAAAGCTTTCTTTGCTAAAAGAATTGACTCAGCCTGCAACATCAGCAAGGAAATTTTCAAAATCGTTAGGGAATTCACCTCCCCCCCTGCTTCAAACCTTAAATTTTCTCCCTCTGAACTCTGGGTCAATCAGCTGGCCAGCTTTAAAATTCTTAACATCCAGGCATCTTTTCCGTCCACTGCCTCTGTCATTGATCTTGGCCCCCTTTCATCTACCATGAGCACTCCGCAGAGCACCAATATTCTGTCCGATTTTCCTCCTCTGTCATTGGAGGCTTCACTTGTCCTGCTACAAAAATTGAAATCGGGCTCTCCCTCTGACCCGTGGCCCGCTAAAATTCTTTCCAAAGTGGCCCCTGTTCTGAATCCTTTGATTAATCCTCTTCTTAATGCCTCCTTTATCTCGGGCGAGGTCCCAAAGGCCTGGAAAAAGGCCCATGTCATCCCTCTTATAAAAAAATCTAATCTGAACCCTCTAGAACACTCCAATTATAGGCCAATATCTTTGCTTCCTGCCCTTGCCAAACTCGCAGAAAAACATGTTCACGCCACCCTATCTAATTTCTTAGAAGCCCATGATATTTTGCATCAGACGCAGTCAGGTTTTCAGTCTAACCTCAGTACGGAAACAGCACTACTGGAGGTAGCTGAGGCTATAAAGGTGACAGATCGTGGAGGGAAGGCTATGCTGGTATTACTTGATCTCTCAGCGGCCTTTGACACCGTCCCTCACAACCGGCTCCTTTTTAGACTCCATGAGATCGGAATTAGAGGGACGGTGTTCAATTGGATTAAGTCCTTCCTTTCCGAGCGCCAACAAATGATCTGGTCACCACCTTTTTCAGCAACAGTTCCATCTCTTGATGTGGGAGTGCCACAGGGATCAGTTTTAAGTCCCACTTTATTTAACATTTACCTTTCCCCTTTGGCTGAACTAGTGGAGTCCCTTGGCGCGCGTATTGTGTCCTATGCGGATGATACGCAGCTGCTCTTCACCTGCGATAAGAACTCCGATTTCGCAGGTGACTCTATCAAAAGCTGTTTGGAGGCGGTCTTCTCCTGTTTTCAGCTGAACCAGCTTAAATGTAATTCAGACAAGTCTGAAATTCTCTTTTTTTGGATGCTCCCCTGATATCCAATGAAAATCCTGGTGGCCGGCAGATATGCACCCTCCTTCTTCCCCTACGGCGATCGCCAAGAATCTGGGTGTCAAATTTGACAATGGTCTTACCTTCAAACCCCAGATTCTTGCCCTAGTCGGCCAATGCTTTGGCTTACTACGTATACTCAGGAAATTCCTCCCTCTACTGTCACAGGCTCATAGGAGAACTACTGTACAAGCAATGATTGGTTCCAGGCTCGACTACGCCAACGTGCTCTATTTAGGTCTTCCAGAGTACCTCCTATCTCGCTTACAGACTGTTCAAAATTCTGCCGCAAGGGCCATTTTCGGCCTAAGCCGCAGATTTCACACCTCGTCCCTCCTTGAGTCACTGCACTGGCTCCCGGTAAGGAAACGTATCATCTTCAAGACTCTGACCTTGACCTTTAAATCCTTACACGGTACTGGTGCAGTCTATCTCAGGAAACATGTTCAGTTCTACCATCCTGCTAGATCGCTACGTTCAGCCACTCAAGCTCTAGCTGTCGTTCCATCCATAAAGCACTCGCGCATTGGAGGTCGTTCTTACAGAGCCTGTGCTCCGCAACTCTGGAATAAGCTCCCCCTCTCACTGAGGAAAGCGGACAATCTCTTGTCCTTTAGGAAAAGCCTTAAGACCTGGCTTTTCAGCCTTTAGTGTGATTAGTCTCTGCTTTGTCTCTTTCTACAGATCTGTACAGCGCCGGGACACTCTGCTCGAGTAGCCGTGCGCTTTATAAATCACTAAATAACATAACATAACATGTGAGGAGGGCATGCTTGCGTCATCAGCATGGCCCTGCATGGTAGAAAATGAATTGTCAATGGCGCCTCCGGGTGGACCCTCCAACTCGCCTTTCCACCTCTTCCTCAGCATTTGCCCGTGAAGCAGCAGTGGGCCTGGTGCTGCAGCGGGGTACTGTCACCAGTGGCAACGATTGGCTGCTGTGGCTTGAATTGGCCTCACTTGTGTCATCACCCACACCTGTCTGGCCATGGCCAGTCGACTGCAGACCCTGCACTGCAGTGGTGACTTGCTTCAGTGCCCTACCGACATCCTGGCAGCATTGCACCATTTGAATTTGCATGGCCAACGAGCGTCGTGAGAGTTGGGATGTGGCATTCCCTATTATGTGGTTAGACCGTGTGTACGCAGGCAGGCGGGTCAGCAGCTGGCGGTGGCGCCGCCGGTTGATGTCCCGCTGGGTCAACATGGCCTCGGTGTTTGCCTCCACTGCAGCGGTCATCCTCTCCATTCTGTCAGACAGCTGTCCAACATTGCTTGGTGTCCTCAGGATTGTCATCTATGTTCAGGGCCTCACTATCAGTGCTGGGTTCTTCAGCGCCACCTGTGATGTAAAGTGGACGTTGATTAATGACATGTATCTTGCACATGTAAGGTTGCTACATGCATGCAGGCTAGCATTCCCTGACTGGCTGTAGGATTGACTCTCACTGTACCGGTCTGGCTGTATGGGGCTAGATGGAAATTGTGTTCAAACTACATGTCCCACAATGCAATAGGGCTTTTCTGGTGTACATGAACTGCATGACTGGGGTTTCTAATGGGTAGCTCTGGGGTCATGGCCATTGTTAGGGGACAGGGTCGCAGTCGCATGGCACTTACCTTGGGATTCTTGGGTGAGTCTGGAGGAGTCCAGCCGGGTCACCCCCACCCATGCCTCAGGATTCAGGTGTCCTCCACGTGGTACAGTGGGCTCTCCTCCTCCTGTTGCAACACACTCCCCCAGCCTCTCTGCAAACCTCTCCTTGGCACGCCCTCTGCGGTCATACCACTTCTTCTTTAAATCATCCATAGAGCGCTTCGTCACTCCCACAGTATTTACTTTGGAGCGGATGCGCAGCCAAATCCTTCTTTTGTCCGCCTCAGGCACCCTCCTTGAGTCCTTCCTAAAGAGCCGGTCATGGTCTTTGCTCACTCCCTCAATGAGGTATTCCAATCCTTGCTCAGAAAACTTTATTTTTCGTTTCCTTCCTGAGGAACTGCCCCCTGCTGCTTCCTGGGACATTTTCTGCAGTGGGGTATCTCCTGATTTTGAGCTGGAGGTGGTCTGGAATGGAGCTCTGGACAGTGCTGCTTCCACTTCAGGCTCAGTATGCAGAATGAGGGTGGGAACTGCCTGCTTCCTGGATGTGATGTCATCAATGTGACTTCCCGCAAATTTAGATCTCGCTAATTGAGAGATCGCAATTTGCGATTTCGGTAATTGCGAGATCGCAATTTCAACACGGAAAGCGGCTGATTCTGTGATTTTGGGGAAATCGCAATTGGCAATTGCGGCCGATTGGGATTCGCTTTTTTTACTCGCTGTTCATCATGAATCCCATTCTGCGATTTCTAAATTGCGATTCAGTATTTCTCACAATTTAGAAATCGCAGATTTGGGGTTTGATGAATCTGGGGGAAAGTCTTCCTCGACACAGTTCTGACTGTCTTACCTCCCTTCCTCAAGGAGAATTACTGGTAAATGTCTATCTTATATAACTTGAGTAAAAATCTTTTCGTTATTTTTTGGTTTCTTTGGTAATGATGGCCCCTCCTTTATGGGTCATGAGACAGGAAGTTTTGTGGTAGCCGTATTCATAGGAGACAATTATAACTGTAATAATATAGGTGAAATCTATACTCAGCAGAGGCAGAAGCTCATATTGTCAGCAATGTAATGAGTAGACCATGACTTGGAGGAATGAATAAATATTACCCCTTAAGTAATCTGAGCCCTCGTCTCCAGTTGTCTTGACTATGACAATGCACTCCATGCAGGAACCACCAAACAGCTCGTCAAACACCAACAGACCATTCATAACACCACAGCCAGGCTCTTCCTCAGCCTCCCCAAAAGAACCAGTACCACCTCACACCTCAGAACCCTCCACTGGCTTCACGTCCACAAGAGATGCCACTTCAAGTTTCGGACTTACGCCTTCAAAGCAACATCAGACCCACCTACATCAACCACCTCCTGCCGTTCCACCGACTTACCAGGGAGCTTCACTCCACCTCCCTCACCCTGGCACATATCCCCCATCACATCCATTGGCAAGCAGCAGAGGTCTCTCCTTTTCCTACTTCGCTGCCAAATCCTGGACAAATCTCCCTCTCCATCTTCAAACCTCCCCTTTGCTCACTGACTTCAGGAAGGGGCTCAAGACATGGGTTTAGGACTAAGGCATTCAGAACCTCAGTACCTGGATATCCTCTGGGTTGATAAGCAGCGCTTTACAAGAACCTCCAGACTGATTGATTGAGCAACACTTACAATGCCCTGTCCCGAGCTGACCCACACCACGGACTATCCTCTGCAACATCTATTTTGCTCATCAAACACTGATGATGCAGCGGGTGATAAAGGAGCTGTGGGGACCTTAATGATGACTATCAAAAATTGTAACCCATTTTTTCAGCCCCTGGCAGATTGCTAGGTACACAAAAGGGTTGGTGCTGATGAACTAATGTGTTTGAATGGTAACTAGACATAATATTGAATACAAAAATATAGAAAGGACAAAATATTGAATGGACACAATATAGTGGTGAAAAATATCGATTTGAAGGTAAGTAATATAATATCGATTTTCAAAATATAGAAAGTCAAAATATCGAAGTATGTAATATAGGTATTAAAATATATTGAATGTTTAATAATATCACATTTTTTTAAACGGTTTTGTATGTTAGTATATGTGTGAAAAGTGTACATTGTTTTTGTAATTTATTTTAAGTAATTAATTTTATGTTATTTAATTTTTGCGTAGTTTAATTCTGTAGCGGGTTGTGGGTTTATAGGGGAATAGGGTGGGAAGTAATTTAATTATATTAAATTAAATATTAATTTTTAGAAATTACTAATTATTTTTTATTTAATTTTGCGTTTTAGTTCTGTAGTGGGTTGTGGGTTTATAGGGGAATAGCGTGGGAAGTAATTTAATTGTAATTAATTAAATATTTGTATTTATTTATTGGTATTCATTTTGAATTTATTGTTAATTAATTTTTAATTGGTGATTCATTTTTATTAATTGATTAATTGATAATTACGATAATCGTATTAATTTATTTTCTGTAGGGGATTGTGGGTTTATAGGAGAATAGGGTGGGAAGTAGTTTACTTGTAATTAATTACATATGAAAAATACTTTATGTGTATTGATAATTAATGTACTGTTAATTAATTATTAATTGGTATTAATTTTATTATTAATTCGTTTTTGTTAATGAAAATTAATTTGTTGTTAATTAATTATGAATAGGTAATTAATTTTAATAACTAATATTTATTTGTATTTCTAATTAAATAATTATTACATACTACTAAATTGCTAATTAATTGTAATTCATTTTTTATTGGTATTGCTATTTCATTTATTTTTAAAAATGTTTTAAATCATTACTTTCCCTACTGTTAAACTCACTAGAGGGGGAATAGTAATTTTTACCCCTAGGCTATCCAAAGCTTTCCCTACTGTTGCACTCTCTGGAGTGGGAATAGTAATTTTTACCCCTACGCTATCCATCGCTTTCCCTGCGGTTGCACTCTCTGGAGTTGGAATAGTAATTTTTACCCTCCCGCTATCCAACGCTTTCCCTACTGTTGCACTCTCTGGAATGGGAATAGTAATTTTTACCCCTACACTATCCAATGCTTTCACTACTTTTGCACACTCTGGAGTGAGAATAGTATTTTTTACCCCTATGCTAGCCAACGCTTTCCCTACTGTTGCATTCTCTGGAGTGGGAATAGTAATTTTTACCCCTGCGCTATCCAATGCCTTCCCTACTGTTGCACTCTCTGGAGTGCTAATAGTAATTTTTACCTCTACGCTATCAAACGCTTTCCGTACTGTTGCTCCCTCTAGAGTGGGAATAGTAATTGTTGCCCCTACGCTATCCAATGCTTTCCCTACTGTTGCACTCTCTGGAGTGGGAATAGTAATTTTTACCTCTACGCTATCCAACGCCTCCTCTCCTGTTGCACTCACTGGAGTAGGAATAGCAATTTTTATGCTCCCTCTATCCAACACTTTCGCTACTATTGCACTCTCTGGAGTGAGAATAGTAATTTTTACTCCTACGCTATCCAACGCTTTCCCTACTGTTGCACTCCCTGGATTGGGAATAGTATTTTTTACCCCTATGCTATCCAATGCTTTCCCTACTGTTGCACTCTCTGGAGTGGGAATAGTAATTTTTACCCCTGCGCTATCCAACGCTTTCCCTACTGTTGCACTCTCTGGAGTGGGATTAGTAATTTTTACCCCTACGCTATCCAACGCTTTCCCTACTGTTGCACTCTCTGGAGTGGAAATAGTAATTTTTACCTCTTTGCTATCCAACGCTTTCTCTACTGTTGCACTCTCTGGGGTGGGAATAGTTATTTTTGCCTCTACGCTATCCAACGCTTTCCCTACTGTTGCACTCTGGGATGGGAATAGTAAATTTTACCCTCCCGCTATCCAATGCTTTCCCTACTATTGCACTTTCTGGAGTGGGAATAGTAATTTTTACCCCTACGCTATCCAACGCTTTCCCTACTGTTGCACTCTCTGGAGTGGAAATAGTAATTTTTACCTCTTCGCTATCCAACGCTTTCTCTACTGTTGCACTCTCTGGAGTGGGAATAGTAATTTTTACCTCTTCACTATCCAACGCTTTCTCTACTGTTGCACTCTCTGGAGTGGGAATAGTAATTTTTACCTGTACGCTATCCAACACTTTCCCTACTGTTGCACTCTGGAGTGGGAATAGTAGTTTTTACCCTCCCGCTATTCAACGCTTTTCCAACTCTTGCACTCTCTGGAGTGGGAATAGTAATTTTTACCCCTACGCTATCCAAAGATTTCCCTACTGTTGCACTCATGGAGTGGTAATAGTAAATTTGACCCTCCCGCCATCCTACAGTAAAAATAGTGTATATTTTCTTTTATTTTACATTAATATATATATATATATATATATGTGTATATATATATATATATATATATATATATATATATCTCCACAACTCCATTCACCGGTCGTTCGAACACAGCAGCGGGTGCCTCCATCAGGTGGGTGAAACCTTCCTGCCTCGCTAGCACAGTAAACACACGGAGCACTTCGGGACAAGTCAACTTGATGGCTTTATTTCGGCAAATGCATTTTGGTTAAATACACCTTCTTCAGTGCCAAGCCTCTAGTCAGTCCTCTGCTCAGCCCCCAATTTGACATACATCTGATCATACTTCTGATCACCTTATTGGCAGGGCTTCAATCTGTTCAAAGCGGCAGTTCCTCCAATAGGGAACAAGAACGAAAGCAGCGGGAACTCCATGTTCCATAATGCACCTATAATTGTTTTTCGTTCTTGTTATTCATAATTTAAACAGCATTTCTGTCGTTTTGCTCGATGTGAAGCCCTTGCATTCATGTCGGATTTGAGCAGGTTCCCCTCGCTTCCCGCTGATGACACCAAACACAGACGCTTGTGGGTGACCCTCCCGCTATTCAACGCTTTTCCAACTCTTGCACTCTCTGGAGTGGGAATAGTAATTTTTACCCCTACGCTATCCAAAGATTTCCCTACTGTTGCACTCATGGAGTGGTAATAGTAAATTTTACCCTCCCGCCATCCTACGGTAAAAATAGTGTATATTTTCTTTTATTTTACATTAATATATATATATATATATATATATATATATATATATATATATATATATATATATATATATATATATATATATATATATATATATATAAAAAATAAAATTCTATGTTTTTTGTATAACTTAAATTCATTATTTAATAATTTTAAGGTTATTTAAGTATTTTCAAGTATGTTTTAGTTAATTATATTTATTATTTCATTAATTTTAAATTACTTTTAAGGCATTTAAAAAAATTCAATATTTTGACTAACTATATGTTTCACAACAATATTTCTGATTCAATATTTTTGTACTTACCTGTTTGTAGATAGGAATTCGATATTTTTGCATTCTATATTTTGTCATCGATATTTTGGTAAGTCTATATTTTTGTATTCGATATTATGTCAGTGATCCGTTTGAATTCCAAAGCTCATAGGTAGCATTATTTTTGGAATTCTATCTTAAGTTTTTACAATAAAATGTATGAATACATGAAGTATTTGGAATATCATAATAACAAATGAAATTGATAACACACAAGTGCATGGGCTATGATTTCCTGGTGCTTTTTCTAATGTTTCTCTTTTTTGCTGCTGCAGGGATTGAAAGATTCAAGGGCAAATGCTTCCACAGCCGAGAATACAAGTACCCAGATGGATTCAAAGGGAAGAGGGTACTCGTGATTGGGATCGGCAACAGTGGAGCAGATATTGCTACTGAGCTCAGTCATGTGTCTGCTAAGGTAAAAGAAGGTTTGGATGTAATATGAACCTTGCCACCAATGTTTCTCTTTAACATGTAACCTGCGTCAAGGGACAGGAATCTTTCATGCAAAGAGCAAACCAAACAAATGTTGTATTATTTATTTAGGTATTTTCTCATATTTTCTTAATAAGGACCACATTGGTCTGAGATCAGAGAGCTTTACCAGAAGAAATAAACATAAAAGTGGAGATTTATAACATTGATAGTTATGTTTTGTTGCATATTAACAGTATTTACTTTGGCAAGAAGGCATACTTTTAGCAAATTTCTCAAAGCATAAATTTAAAAGAAGGTGGGCTAGGTCGGTCGATCTCGAATCTGGGGAACTGGGTTCAAGTCTCGGCAAGACGCTGAACATCCTGTGATTCTGGGCAAATCACCTAATCTCCCGTGCCAAACAAAAATTAACGTGTCTTCATGTCCGTAACTGGTGCTATGTAAAGCGCTCTGATAACCGATTCGGGTCAAGTTTGCGCTATATATATATATATATAACTCTTTAAAACATTAAAACAAAAAAACATTGTTTAGAAAAGACCTCCTAATACCGATCTTGAGTGCAGTTACCATGAATCAGTTTAATTTCTTGTTCTGTTCTAAGGAATGGAGGGCCATATTATCAAGCAAGGGCGATACATTATCGCCGCTTTTATCAGCAGGAAACTGCCGCTAAATCGGCGATAATGGGCTTGATAATATACCCTTGTGAATTCCCATAGAAGCCCAGGTTAACACCAGAACTTGGGCTTCTATTGGAATTCACAAGGGCATATTATCAAGCCCATCATCGCCGCTTTAGCGGCAGTTTCCTGCCGATAAAAGCGGCGATATTGTATCGCCCTTGCTTGATAATATGGCCCGACATCCATTAATTAGTGTATTTTTAGTGAGCTCCTTGAGGATGAAATCAGTTTTAAGGGTGATTAGGAGTTACTTTACATCGGCTGTTAGTTTGGGTTTCAATCCATCTAAGTTTATGCTGTTGACACAGGATTGGACTAGTTGTTGCTTGTTGTACAGTATAAATAGTTGGAAATCTTTTTTGTAATTATGTGCAATTTTCTGGAACACATCATTCACTGTAAACATTTATTGTAAAAGAGGAACAATCACATTTTTTATAAATTGTTTAAAAGGAACAATCAGAAACTTGAAACAGGATGTATTCTCAAGATATTGGGCACACTTTCACCCATATAGGGCTAGAGCTAATTAAATCTAGTCTCGTACAAATCCAAATACTTAGGGACTGATTAAGAATGGCAGATGGACTTTCGTCTGCTGACCACACTAATGGAAACAGGACCGAGAGGCTGTCGGCAGTCTTGACATAGGCATTATAATGCAACTTCCACCACGGCGGTTGCAATGCTTATCTTTTGCATTGCGGCGGGTGCTGCTGGTCACTTCACATATCTCTGCATCACGTGACAGGCACAATGCGGGGCCTGCCACATAGTGTAAGGATGTGTAGGGGCGCACCAGGGCCCATGTCTGAGGGCCAAGGGTAAGGGAGATCTGCTATGAGCCCCCAAAGTCCCTTTCCGCCTGCCTTTTCATGGTGGGTTAGCCATGATGAAAAGGTGGGCAGAAAGGTACATCGTAATCCCTACGAAGGTGCCTGGCAGGTAGTGACACCATTGTAAGGACTACAAGCCCCTCCACGGCACATGTGGGCTCAAGGAGCCTGTCGGATGTGAGGAGATCAGTCTTTCTGACCGCCAACAACCTGCCCTCCATATTAATGAAGCAGGCAGGAAACTTCCTTAGGATGGCGGTGAGACCACCATTGACAGGCTGTCGGTGGCGGTCACACCGCCATCCTAATGAGGCCCTTAGTTTGGCAGGTACGGGGTTGCAAAGACTAATGCAGTGAATGTACAAGATTTTGCTCCCATTCTTCTGATCTGCAGTGGACAATAAAGAGCAAGATACTAATGATCTAAGTAGTTTGCTGAAAGAGTGATTCCGTAACCATGTATTAGGATAAAAATAGGGATTCTGGTTTTCAGGTAAAACTGATTAAAACTGATAAAACACCATAGAAAGAAATTTTAGTTTTTCTATAGAAACTGGAAAATACGACATTTTGATGCCATTTTCCTGCTTTGGCACCCTTAGTTATCAGGCAGTATAAGTCCTCTCACATGCCTTCTGTCTATTCACAAGGTCTCTTCACCCCCAGTACCTACTTCCATTCTTGTTTTGAAAGCAAGGCTCGCCTCATATGGAGTCAACTCTTTGTTCATTGCATGTTGTTATTGATAATGTGGAAATCTCAGGTTAATATCTGTTTGGAAAATTTAGAAAATATGGCACCATTACCTTTAATTGCCATTACCCTTGTTTCTGCTTAACCTGATGAATCTTTCCCACCATATTTTGACCAAAAGAGCTCCTTTATAAACATGGGCAAATAATCAAGTGCAAATAAACATCTTAGTCAATAATGAGAGCTGCCATTCGTTTTCCATGGATTTGTTTTCTAATTCATATTTATTATTCCCTGACTCTTCATTCATTAGTCAGGTATCAATCAGGTTACAGAATTGATAATAGAAATATAAAGTTATCATAGTGCATATCATAAATTGAATACAGCACAATCCATAAAGGAAAGAATCCC
Organism: Lissotriton vulgaris; assembly: GCF_964263255.1. NCBI lineage: Eukaryota > Metazoa > Chordata > Amphibia > Caudata > Salamandridae > Lissotriton > Lissotriton vulgaris. The sequence continues at coordinate 766,085,463 of NC_141685.1, read as the reverse complement.
TATTCTAAGAAAATGAGACACAAATGATGTCAGTCAGAAGAGTCAGATAAATTGAAGCAAGAGTGAGATTAGCAGGAAGCTAAATCAATAATTAATAATTTCAGAATCTTCCATAAGGGAAAATAAAGCATAGAGCAAATAAACCTTGGCAATGCCAGTTAGTCAAAGCAAAATCTTGGGGATTTTAATAAAAGTCAGAATGGAACAAAACCTGCATCTAATCTGCCTTCATCTGCTTCTGTTCTGCTTTCCATCAAGGTCTGTCATCTCCATCCCTGCATCTGCAATCACATCTGCTCTGTTCCCTTCAGTTCTGCATTGAAGTCTGAAACTCCTCTGCAGCCTCCTGTCTCCAAACATGTCTGAGTCTGTTTCACGCAAAGGTCTCTGCAAGGGTTCTCAAACTCCTAAACTTGGAACTCGTTTTTATAAAAAAATAATGTTACAAAGCATGTGGTGTGATTTTCATTCTGCATCCAACTGGAATCCAGCATTCTCCAAAAGGACACTTCCACCCCTCCGTTGTCTGCCCACATCATTCATCAGGCTGGGAAAATCCTTCCCACAACATATTCAACATCTTATTTAATATAACTTCATCTCCTAACTTTCCTTTTAAGAAAAAGTTTATTTTTAAATAAACACAGAACATTAGCCATATTAGCAAGAAACATTATCATAATATGGTAATACATTTTTAAAATGAGTGTGATTACTATTCTTTCTAAAGCGAAGAATTAAACTGAGGCTTTCTTTAAACATTTCCAGCAACTTAAATAAGACAGTAAATTATAGGAGGCCATTTCTCTTTCACATGATAAATTCCTACTTATCTGAAGGTTAATTAATGGAGGGGGCCTTGGGTTGTTACCACCACTTCCACAGGGCTACTTCAACAAGAATGCGGGGTGCACTGACGCTGTGTGCCCTGGGGAACATCCCCTCCCCAGGGCCACAATAACATGTTAAAAGGGGAGGGGGCTGTGTTTCCCCCCTTCCATGCCATATGCGTCCCCAAGGACCACCACCTCCATAGGAACGACCCATGCAGATCAAAGGAGGGGGGAGCCCCACGGCCCACTGCTGGAACTTTATATGGTCCTGCGAACCACCTATCCCCCAGGACCAGCTCCTGCTGTGTCTCAGGATGCCCACCCTGGGACATAGCTTTCTGCTTTTGCTTGGTGGGAGCTGTCAGCGGGTGGGAGCTTTCAAATTGTTTACACCCTCTATAAATGGAGGTTTAATCTCTTTCCCTGCCCGCAGATATACAGGCGTGGAAAGAGATCAAACTATTGCTTCTGCACTCAAGGAGCTGCATTTCCAGCACTCCCTACATGCAGCAGCAATAACTGCTCCCACAGGAGGTGTGCGCCAGCTGGGGATTTGGGGCAATGAGGTTTCCCGTGTGGTCCTGGGGGAAAAGAGGTAAAATAAAGAAACGAGCAGAAAGAGGCAGTATAAAGGTCAGCAACGAAGAGAAAGACGCAATACAAAGGTGAGAAACAAGTAGAAAGAGGCATAAAAATGGAAAGGGGCGACCACTCGGTCCCCCCGAACGTATGGTAGGGGGCCCGGATCCCCCCGGGAAACCATTTTGGGCGAGGGGCGTGTCTCCTCTGGTATGCCCGAAGTGGCGTAGCCGGGACGCGCCTTTTCCCGCCCAAGAAGGGTTGTCCTAGACACCTACACCGTTGGCCACGCCCCGTAGGCGTACCGGAGGAGGGTACACGCCTTCCTGAAGAGGAATAAAAGGAGCAACAATCCAAAGAAGCATCCTCTTGTTCCTGTGCTTGGAAGCTGCACCCTCTATTTGCACGTGAGCCCTCGACGGAACAAGGAGCAATTTTGACCCACCCACCAGCCCCTTATGGCAACGTTAGTACTGCAATAAAATTGATTTGCTTTGATAATGTCTTTTCTCTCCTGGTTTAGTGGTTAATAAAGATGTCAATGTTTGTACTGCAATAAAATGATTTGCTTCATAACATTTTCTTCCCCAGTGGAGCGGAGTATCACAGTCTAATTGAAAGATGTGTTGAATGTTTAGTTAGGAGGATAAATATTGCAATGTAAAGTTTATTTTTCTTCAATAGGTATATAAAACGTCGTATTTATTTTTGGTCGGGCGGTAAGGTCATGATCGGTGAGCAGTAATTTCAAGGTCCCTAGAGGGGGGGCGCCACCCATTATGGATGGGAGCGCCCGGGGGGAGGCGGCCATTGGCCCCTCACACGGGGAGGCGGCACCCACTAAGTATGGGGTCGCCTAAGGGAAGGCGGTCATAGGCCCCTCCCAGGGGAGGAGGCGGCTAGATGCCCCTCCTACGAATTTCCCGGGGCCAGGATATCCGCGACGGCGGATGTGATAAACAGTGTGGGGTGGGAGGGGGCCCCACGCTACCTTCTAGACACCTCACACGAGTCCTCAGACGACCATTAAGATGGCGTCGAGTTAAATAAGGGGCCCCCGCTAAGACAAGGGAAATTGGAAGTTGGCACAGAGGTACAGTCCTCTGTGCGCCCGCCCCTCACACCGTGAGGGGGGAGTTCTGGTAGTAGGGATCTGACACCGGTTACGACCTTGCCGTTGGCCCGTAATGTTAGGATGTACAATTTTTATTTAGAAAGTATGCATTTGCAGGATGCTTAGACTCGGCTAGGAGAACCTTTGTATTAGAGATTTGTTAAGGTTAGCCAATAAACGTGTCTGCATCGTAATGTCATAAATGAAAAATTGTACATGATATGAAACTGTTAATTTAATGTTTTAATTTTGTTTCATATTTTAATAAATACGGCCGGGAGGGTAACTCCCTCCCGCCTTCCAAAAGTTCAGAACTGCGTCCGTCTTCCCATCCTTGGGGATTGTGTTGGGAGGGGGTGACAGGCATCCCGGCCATATTGTAAGTAATGAGCAGAAAGAGTCTGAATAAAGGTCAGCAACGAGCAGAAGGAAGCAAGATAAAGGTCAGCAACAAGTAGAATGAGGCAAGATAAAGGTGAAAACAAGCAGAAATAGGCAGAATAAAGGTCATTAACAAGCAGAAAGAGGCAGTCAGAGACTCACACACCAACTGACAGACCCAATCACATACGCATGCACCCACTCCAAGACCCAAATAATAGCAGTTTACTGCAACAAGTTATCTGAGTTGATGACTTTATTATACAATGTAAGCAAAATAATTAACAAATAAACATAACATAACTTATTTAATTCTTTACAAATGCACTTTTCTGCACATGTACTTCAGATAGATGCAAGTATGTATTTAGACCAGCAAGGACAACCTGACCCCCCTGTACTGCAGGAGCAAGAAGAGATGCCACCACAAAAATGGGAGAGTGATGTTTGGAAACATTTCAGTATTCCTTCTTGAGAGAATAAGGTTAGTGCCCTGTTTGTCCAGTGCAATGTGTGCAGCAAACAATTATTGAGACAGACTAGGAAGAAATATTCCCATGTGACAAGATCCATGTTGAAGCATATCAAAACTATCCATCGATGTATGTACCATTGCATAATGCAGGAGAAGGAACGTTCATCAGTATAATAATCATTATCTGCAGTAGCCTTAGGGGAATCATTGTGACTGGCTGTCATAACTGCTCCAGCTATCTGCTCCAGTTATCTGAGATAGTAACGCATTGTAGCAAATGCCAGATGCCCGTGGCTCTAAAGATGTCGTCAATGGCTGCATACCTTGATACAGTGAAGAATCACCTTTGTTAATTACTTTATTTATTTGCTTCCTGTTGAATTGTTATGCCTTCTATTACCCCTTTTAATATCTTGTTTTCAAAAAGGGTGATAGTCAGAACCTCGGTTCTATCACCCAATCTCCCTAATCGACACCACATGCAAACATATGGGGAGAATTCTGCTTGAGAGAGTCTTGGAACATGTATAAGGGGTGCTTTTCAGATATCCAATATGGCTTCAGGCAAGGACTTGGTACCGTAGAGCAGTGCCCAAATCTCCATCTACTTATTTATAAATATACAGCTGTCATGGGTGGCACTATCCATCTAGGTTTTATGGATTTAACAATGGCTTTTGATCGGGTGGACAGAGGGATATTGTGGACAATCAATCATGCTCGGCATGGGTATCCACTCTGCTCTAGTCCATGTTTTGGCCCAGATGCAGGAAGAGGTAATAGGGTGGATAAGATATGGCAGAAACAGAGAGGTTAGTGAAACATTTGAGATGAAACATTGTGTAAGACAAGGCTGTGTAATGGCCCTTTACTTGTCTGCTTTTATGTAAATGACCTGGAAAAACATCAAAATCTAGAAGAGGCGGTCCCACTTAGTGTAGGATCTAGCAACTTACCAGCTTTATGATTTGCAAATGACTGTGTCCTATTTTCAAAAAGAAGGGTAGGTTTTCCAAAAACAATGATTTGTGTGTAAAGACCAATACTACTAAATATCATGTTCTGATCATTAGAAAATCCTCAAAATCTATGAAATCATATCATGTTAATGGAGAAAAACTATCAAATATTTTTCACCTTCTCCTATTTATGAATTCCCTTTGATGAATAATGTAGTTCAATTCTTCTGTTATTTTATTATAAGTATTTTTTGGTGATATTCGAGTGATAGTATGCCTCACTGCTAACATAAAACTGTTCACTCTTCCTTTGGTAATTACTGGACGGGGAAATCCAAATCAACATTTTGTGTAAAATTTATCCTTTGACTTATATTTACGTCAGCAATATTTTCCACATCAATGACTTTGAAACCGTAAAACTTGCTGTCTTATGATATTTTCTCCTCCTGTTTTCGGAATCTCACAGGTAACATAGTCTTCAATAAAAGATAAAACAGTCTGATGGAATCAGTTCTAAATTTGAGTGCATCCTTGATCCATAAAAGCATATGTATATGAGGAGCACCTCTAGCTTGGTATTCCTTTCTCCCCGAAAAATCAAGAACTCCGCGAATAGGTGGATTTTTTTTATTACAGATGAAAGACATCATAGCTTCAAGCCTATGATTAAAATATCTGCAAACATTTACAGGATCCAGGGAACACAGTTCTCCAGCTTCCTTCAATTCAATATTTTCTATATTTGAATTTGCTTCTCGTAGAAAATCCAGTAAATCAACCTATGCGTATTCAGCACAGCTAAGTGTAACAAACCACGTAGGGGTTGCTAAGTTTCTTTACATACATTTTAATTCCCCATGACGTCTATACCAATATTCATTAGTGCTGCGTTGAAATGCTATCAAATGAATTAACTGTGATTCTAAATGTTTTTCTCTTTCTTCAACTGAGCGCCCCGTTTTGCCTACGCCACCTTGACGACCAGAAGGACCGGCAGTGCCCCTCACTGCGTGTGGTGCCTGGACTCCCGAAACTGCGCTGCGGCCCAGCCCAGCCGCCGAAAGGAGGGGAGGGGGGCCCCGCCCGCCCAAGCGTCCCCGGTCCAGCCGCAACGGCCCAAGGTAGGATCTCTGAGGCAGGGGCAGTGTTTCAACTGCCGCCGCGGGCTCACGGCCCGCTTGTCTCCACACACCTGTCCATGGGGCCCGGGTATCCTCTTCACCCTCTCTGAAGGCCATCCGCACCACCGATCAGAGAACTCGTCGATGTTCAAAACGAGGGCTCAAGGGGGACCGGCGCGCTCCAATGAGGCCCATCCGATGTCTTACTGGCCGCAGGGCGCAGGGCGATGCCCCTACCTTCCTCACTCTCCGTGCGGCTCTGACCCCCCTCCTCCGCTGCAATGGTCTCCTTGGGATGGGCTCCTGACTGCAGTGGCTCATCAAAGAGATGCCCGCCTGGGCCCGCGCGGCGGTCCGACCCGACCCCCGAATGGAGGGCATCACCAACCCGGGCCAACCAGTGAGGTGCAGCTCAGCCGCTCACCCCCGCTGCACTGTGAGGGGGACGCGGGGGCCCAAGGCCAATGTCCGTTGAAGCCTGCGGGCACGCACCAGACTCGAGATCCCTGCTATGCCCTCTCTCGCAGGCCTCACCGCCAGGCCACCTCCTCAGGGTCCCGGAGCCAGTATAGGATCCCTGCTCCACTGCCCGCTTCACGTGTGCTGCCCACACACACCCCTCTACTCGAGTCCCCCGCGCTTTGTTGTAAACGCTCACCTCTGCGGCGCCGCGGGGGGACCGTACTGTCTCCCAGGAGCCAATCTAAGCCCCACCTCCGGACAATACAGCGCCACCGGGACCGCGAAACTCCAGGTCCCGGCTTGATTCTTCCCAGTGGGCCTCACTGCTCGGGGTCTCGCGGCGCCGCCTCCACTGCCCGGCAGCTGCCCAGCCCGCACCTGTGGGGTCTCGCCAGTATCCGACACCGGAGGCACACGTTTATGGCCCTAAGGAGTGGGGGTAAGGCAGGATATATAAACGGATCAGTGGATGGCGGGACGGAGCTTCTCTAGGCTGCGTCCGCCATGATGCAGCGCCAAGCCACGCCCGCGTTCCTGTTTTTAATATATGGTTGACGACATATGAATGTGCATACAGATCACTCTCAAATAAATCAAATAAAAAATGAAACAAATATGGAATACACTGGCGAAATCTTGGTTCTTCTTAGTATAGTCGTAAAGTACGATATTCTGAAGCTGGAGTCTGAACTGGTCGTTCATCATATCGTCTACATTTTCCAGTAGGGAACAGCTGTGGAAAACAACAAGCTTCCAACATTTTTTACCACACACTCATGGGAGTTCCTTTTGCTTTTTTCATCTCGAACAATTCAATAGTATCTCCTATCAGTTCTTTTGAATGTAGCGGGTGTATAGTATAATGTTCATACATTTCTTCTTTTCTTGAGTTCGCCACTTTTTCTATTTGTCCACTTGAAATGTGTGTTTCCTCTTCTAAACGAATTTCTTCTTCTTCTACATTTACATGTTTTTAGTAAATATTGTTGTGCAACAGATATAATAAAGCCTTTTGGACTTTCGTGACATCTACTAACTCTTGCCATATTGTCTGACTCTCTGTGGGTACACCATTAACAAGAATGACTACAGGTTCAGTATCCTCTCTTTCTACACCAACAGTTTCAACATTTTTCTTAAAATCTAAAGAGAAATACACAACTCTTCCTTTTAAATCTCTGTGTAGATCTGTTGGAGGCAGCTTACCTGTTTTATGCTCCGTACAAATTATAGCCTCAAACGGGTGCACAGATTGAATAAGGAAGGCCTCATATGTATTTAAATCTTTAAGTTCTGGAGGTAAAGCTACCAATTCTAAGTCATTATGGACAGCTCTAGCTGGCGTTTTGTTCTCTTCTAATTTATTGCAACAATATTTACAAATACATTGTACAGTACCTAATTCCAAACAACTTTCCACAAAGAGATAAGCAGCACATTCTCTCCATTTATCATTCTTTTCTTTTTCACTTTTTAAAAACACATCTACATTCCCAGTTTGAACTTTATAATGAGAACATCGGCAACAAATCCAAACAAAGGGCCCCATTAGGATGGCTGGCGGATCGCCCCAGCCAGGCCGGCGGTAGCCACCGCCGACCCGGCGGGGGCGATCCGCCCGCCATCCTCCCATTAAAGACCCCCGCTATATTACCATGGGGTCTGCCGCTTTTCCGCCCGGTTGAGTAGTCGAGCGGGCAGAAAAGGGTTTAAAATGGTGGCGGTGTCTGAAAGACACCGCCAGCCATATTACAATGTGGCATTTCACATGCCTTATGCCACCGAAAGGCATGCGGAGTCTGCTTGGGGGGCCCATTGCGGGCCCCGTGGACTCCGGGGTGGTGGGGGATGCACATGGTACCCGCCTGCCTTTCAATGAACAACGTGGCAGGCACTGAGCAGTGCCTGTTAAGTTGTGCATTGAAAAGCACAACATGCATTTTTAGCATTGCGGCGGGTGCATCCTAATGGGATGTGCGGGACCGCCGCTAGCATTGTGGGGGTCCAACATCCCACTGGTATGGCGGGCAGACAAAGTCCGCCCACCATATTAATGTGCCCCATAGTTGGGATTTTCACTAGAAAGTACTTTAAACTTTGTTTTTTCTTTTTCAAACTTCACATCAGTAGTATTTTCCATCTCTTCTTCATTATCAAACTCTACACTCCCCTTCACCAGCAAAAAAACGTAACTCTATATCAATACAAACTTTATTGACCTCCAACACTGAACCATGCAAAAGAGCTGTATTCATTTCCTTTAGACATAATGCAGCACTTTTGACGTAGTATCATCTTCTAACTAACTTCCGCATTTCGGAATGATGTACTGCTAACATACTTAAATGATGAAAACGACTTTGACACACTTTCCTAGAAAGACAATCCAGAGAATAACCTTGCAACCATGTATTTTTTCTCACTTTGCAAACATCCAGTCCTTGTAAATTCCTAATCTTCTGTTTCACAGTTTTTCTTCCATATTATCTTAAGAAATTTAGTAAAATATCAAAAGCTTGTTAACGTGTACTACAAATACTACTACAATCCCATGTAAACACTAAAGCCTGGGTACTTCTCCCTTGAACTTCCTCAGCTATTACTTCTTCAACATTTCTAGGAACTATCATTTCTTTTTCAATTGGACAACCATTTTTCAGTTCGTAACAACGACCACAGGTATCAACTGCATGCAGTAATGCATTTTGTTGAAAGTAGCTTTCTTCATTAAAAAAAGTTCCTTACTAGAAGTATGCTTCTATTCCCCAGATAATATTTTACGAAAATTAGTTCTATTTACAATTCTTTTTCTTGTACATTTGTCCTTCATACACTGCCTTATTGTATTTAAAGTCTTCTATCTTTTTAAAATTAAGATAAACAATTTTCTTTTCAATTCAAATGCTTTTTCAATTACACTTTTTTTGTCTGTAAAATGCTGATTTCCTTTTATATATTTTACATTTTTTAGGACATTTTGGAGAACTGTACTTTTATACACTCTTTTGTTTCGAATTTCTGAAAATTGTTTCTTTCTACTTCCAACATAATTCTTTTTCCGATAATCCAATTTTCCAGTTTTTTCTACATTTTTCTTTTCTTTTTGTTACACTGTTCTTGTTCTATTTCTCTCTTCTTTATTTTTAGAATTTGAAACACTCTTTACAAGTTTAAAAAAAATCTTTACTTCTCCTACCAGAAGGCTTTTTCTTTAAGGATCCATGTAGTACTAATTGCTCTTTTCCTTTTTTTTTTTTACATAGGCCTCTTTTCTTCACTCTTTTTTTTTGCTGTTATCTTGTCATTGTAACTATTTCTTAAACATTATGCAAAATATATGTGAAAAAAGAAAAGTTTTGAAAACAATTTAATATCATTGAAATAATTAGATGTAATTATTCACATGTATAACTATAAAAATACATACAAAGAAACTACATTAATGTTTTGAGCAATGGAACAGTGCTACCTGCATAATTGTAGTAGTGTATGTGTAGTGTGAAATATACTAGAGCACAGCATTAGTAGTACACATGTGATTGTAGAACTGCATGGTTAGAACCTGTATCATCCCATGAATACATGGCTAGTGACTAAAAGATTACAATACTACAAGGAGAGTGCCTGAGTGCATTTATCGAGTGCTTAGGTATTGGCTGAATGATTGGATAAGTAGATAGTGCTGGATGGGTGATTGGAGAAGTGCATGGGAGTGACGGAAGGTTTCCTAAACTGCATAAGTACTAACTGGGTAATTACAGGAGAGTATCAATAGTATGTAGCTGGTTAGAGATCTGCATGGATAGTGCACAGAATATTGTAGCTATTCATGTGTTACTGGCTAGGCCATTCCAAAAGGACATGACTAGTAACTGGAATGATTACAGTGCTGCAAACAGAGTGCATGTTGAATTTATAAGTGCTTAGGTATTGGCGGAGTGATAGGATAAGTAGATAGTGCTGGATGGGTGATTGGAGAAGTACATGGGACTGACAGGAGGATTCCTAGACTGCATGGTTACTAACTGGATATTTAGAGGAGTATACCAATAGTATGTAGCTGGTTAGAGGTCTGCATGGATAGTGCACATAATATTAGAGCTGTACTTGTCTTAGTCGCTAGGCCATTCCATAACTACATGACTAGTACCTGTAATGATTACAGTACTGCAAACAGTACATGGTGAATTTATAAGTGCTTTGGTATTGGCGGAGTAATAGGATAAGTAGATAGTGCTGGATGGGCCATTGGAGAAGTGCATGGGACTGACTGCAGGATTCCTAGACTGCATGGCTACTAGCTGGGTATTTAGAAGAATGAATCAGTAGTATGTAGCTGGTTAGAGGTCTACATGCATACTGCACATAATAGTGTAGCTGTACTTGTGTTAGTGGCTAGGCCACTCCATAAGTACATGACTAGTAACTGGAACGATTGGAGTGCTGCAAATAGAGTGCATGATGAATGTATATATTTGCTTTGGTATTGGTGGAGTACCAGGATGAGTAGATAGTGCTGGATGGGTGATAGGAGAGGTGCATGGGACTGTCAGGAGGATTCCTAGACTGCATGGGTGTTAACTGGGTATTTAGAAGAGTGAATGAATAGTATGTAGCTGGTTAGAGGTCTGCATGCATAGTGCACAGAATATTGTAGCTGCACTTGTGTTAGTGGCTAGGCCATTTCATAGGTACACGACTAGCAACTGGAATGATTACAGTGCTTCAAACAGAGTGCATGGTGAATTTATAAGTGCTTAGGTATTAGCGCACTTAATGGATAAGTGTATGGTGCTGGATGGGTGATTGGAGGCGTGTATGAGTACTGACAGGGCGATGCCCGCTCTGCAAGGACAGTGCTTATGGGATTTAAGTAATGCATGAATGTCTACTGCTACTTTACCTTTTTCCAACTACTTTTAATATACACCTAGCCAAATACAAAGCAGGAACCATTCACATTTCTCTGCAATAAGTTTTACCATATTACTTGAAAACATAAAGGGATGTGTCTCTACTACAACACTATCTACACCTCATAAATCCACAGAACAAACTTCAATTTTAGACCAAGCAGAAAAAAATATGAGGCATATTTCAACTGTACCTCCTTAGAGACTTAACAAAACTAGTCTCATCACTAATACCTTAACTCAACATATGCATTACCAATTTGAAATCAACACCTAAAATTGTGCAGTATGCTACTAATGTACATATCCACACACTGAAACAAACTGCCATAATCAACAGTTCCTATTCCAAAATACACATATTATAGCCTTATAACCCACAATAGCGTGCTAATCCGGTTATTTAGGGCCCACTTCCCGAGCCGAGGGCAAGAGACTTTAACAAGGCACAGGACTTTAATAGCTGGTATAGCCCTGCTACAAAGGGCTATAAGGCTATTTGAACATTCTGTCATTAGTGGGCAGAATGTTCTAACAAATAAAACAAAGGCTTCTCGAAACTCGAGGGGATTAAAATCCCCTTGAGCTCCGAAAGGCCTTTGAAAAACATTGGAATGTTGCTCTGCAGGCCTTTTCCGGCCCGTAGATGCATGAAGCGCTACCTTGTATGCAATGGAGCTCCCAACATTCCAATGTTCTAATGCTATATAGAATTGTTATTAAACAACATTTAAAAACATTACAAAAATGTAAATAAACATTTCTTCATTACAAAATATATCTCAAACTTCAAATTTCATGAATTATATTTTTTCTTTAAAAACAAATGCACCACATAGTCCACCTCACAAATTGAGAACTCACCTTTCAAATTGATTTGTAGATTATGAAGTATCAGAATCTCACACCAGATTTTCTTATGCACACAATCAATAAAATGCACTGCTCTTAGCAAAACCAATAATGGCAAACTCTCCTTCTCTTTCTTTACACATATAAATGTAAATAACAAATCACATTGCTTCCCAGATTATTTCAAATTCTAAAACACATTTCTATTGGTTACTCATATCAAGCCTTGCCAACTGCCAAAATGCTTCTGGTATGGAGTCGAGTCTGCACTGTGCACCATAAGCGATGGCACCGCAAATCCGTACAGGAGTTTAAAACTATATTACAAATAATTTGACGACTTTTTTTAAGTAATACACCACTTCTAAAGATAGCACGGACTTGGGAAGGCTCACATTTTAATGTCACAGTTAACTTTCTAACCCACCCCCATTCTCCTTAATGCTTGTTTCCATATTAACAGTTCATGGAACACTCAACCGAACTGAGAGATCACAAGTTCAGCACACAATAATGCAAATGCAAACAGCAAGTGTACATGACTTTCCTAAATATTAGCTTATCCTAAGTAATGTACCTTTCAAACATTTTTACTAACCAATAAGAAATATGCTTTCTAAAGACAGAAACATGCACCCTATTTTGACTATATAATGCTCTTAAACAGCCAATCATTTCTCTTCTTTTTTAAAAACTGCATCTTGTCCAGTTGAATGAGAGATACCTCTCATTCAACCAACTGTCTACTTCGACTACACACATCTTCTTACAATACTTCCAAATCTTAAACAATAGCACACCTGGCATCAAATTCACATACACCGTCAGTCAAGATGCAGCGGTTTTCCTGGACACGGAAGTGTACATCAGAAACAATCAGATACAAACCACCCTTCATCGCAAAAGTACTGCCACAAACTCGACACTAGAAGCTACCAGCTTCCACCAGCAGACGCTCATAACAAGCATCCCCTATGGGGAATTCTTACGACTAAGGCGAATTTGCAGTGAGGAAGAACAGTGGCAAAAACAAAGTAACATTGCTAAGCGACGTTTCAATAAAAGACAATACAACCAACGAGCAACCCAACTGTGCTGGGAAAAGGCCAATGCAAGAACAAGGGAAGACTGCCTAAAACCAAAGGACACCTCAGAACCAACAAAAGAAGAACCGATCAGATTTATAACAAATTACAGTCAAGAGACGAAACAAGTGAATCAAATTCTGAGAAGAAATTGGAAACTTCTACAGCTAGATCCAATAATAGGTAAAAAAATGGGCAGCCACCCCATTGTGACATACAGAAGGGCCAAGAACCTGCAGGATAAACTAATCCACAGTCATTTCCAAATCTCCAACAAAAAATCATGGCTGCAAACGAAGGGCTTTGTAAAATGTTACAACTGTAAGATCTGCGAAATAGCCAAGCCAACCACCGAAATACCAATGCCCAACAACAAATCGTGGAAAATCAAAGAATGTATCACCTGCAACAGCAAAAACACAGTGTACATGATTGAATGTCCATGTAAGCTCAAATATATAGGCAGCACAATCTGTGAGCTAAAAAAACGGATACTAGAACATGTCAGAGCGACAATACACAGGGACAGAAGCAATGCTGTCGCTAAACATATGGAGCTAAACCACGAAGGAGATTGGAAGAAACTGCGTTTCTGGGGTATTGAAACCCTAAATCCATCAACAAGGGGTGGACACAATGAGAAGGAACTACGACGGAAAGAATCCAAACATATCCTAAGTTTCAGGACTATGATTCCGTTTGGGCTCAATCAGTCGGAAGAACTGTATATACATCTATAACCAAAATGAACTCTTATGTAACTTCCTGCTAACCATGAACTATTTTAACTTATTGTTTAGAATTTTATTACCTCACTCCCCCTCACTGAACTATGCTCACACGTAAAGAACACAATCTCTTAAACAGCCCACTAGAGGGCAGCATTTACACCCCGAAAAACCGGCATAACCAAGTCGGATGAACGGCACCCGCACTATTGTACTGGACTGTATGCAATGTTATTCATAACATAGATCATAGTCGGGTTAATTTTTGGAAAAGAAATAACACACAACTAAGGGGAAACAGAGACACAAGTCAGCCCACTGGGGAGCGGGACTCTAAAACTCACCAAGGTTTCACAAACACCCACATCAAATGCATTCTCAATAAAACGCATGGGGATCAAGTATTAACTTTAATTGAACCAGAATACCAACCATTGGCACCCTTATACATTCAGCCAGACGGCAACATAACATGAACCAGAACTACATATCCCATAACACCTCGGGATGTGGGTGGAACCAATTACCAAGGGGTGTAACCTAATGCTTTGTGTGCTTTACAAAAACTGTGAGCTCCTTTCCCAAACTGACCGTGATCAAGACAGCGGACGCTGTCGAAACGCGTTGGTTGCTTTTTGTTGTTTAATCCCCCACACGATTGATGAAATAAACAACCACTACTGAAAAAAGCGTGTTCAGTTCCGTCTTTCAGCGACTCCACCCCTCCCCGGGACCGGGGAGACCCTGTGCAAATATATATATATATATATATATATATATATATATATATATATATATATAATAATGCTCCTCTTGCACCTGCCTGTCACACTCCTTGGCTGGTGCCTGCCAGTCGGGGGTGCACCCGACAACAATATCAGCTCAGTAGTCCCTCCCCGCAATGACACGGGTAAACAGGAAGCAGCACTCCAGGGTAAGTTCACAGATATTTTAATTATCAGAAAAACGCGCTTTCGGCACTCGGCCTTCCTCAGTAATGAGACAGAGAACCACGGCAAACACAATCCATTTAAACCATCACGTGTCATAAAAGCTAAACATAAAGATAGGACACAAAATAAATCGGTGTCCGCCATCTTGGAATGGGTCTATATCTTATACAATGTGGCAAGATATGCATAATAACAAGATTATCTACAAATCAATTGATAGGATACCCATAATCGGTAAGCGTCCAAAGATTAATTAATCAAAAATGGTTCGCATTATATAAAGCCCTGAATGGGCTAATCATTCGCATAACGCCGCTGTCAGACCCACACACAACGTTGCACTATACTGCCCTGGATGGGCTACTAGTCATCTCAATGTCGCTAGTGTGATGGCGTAAAACAACCCAATAATATCACATTATGAATACATTCAAGTGAAAATCAAACAATGGAAGGAATCAGAAGCTACCTACTGGCAACCACCAGTGGGTTGTCATGTGATCAAGCCACTCCGGTGGTGAAACGCGTTATGGCCGTCAACAAATAAATGCAGATTTTTGCACACAGCCTGGGTTCATGTCTGCTTGTTTTCTGCTTGCTGGGGTTCCACGTGGGAAGCGGTTTTCCTGAGCAGTTTTTCATATATATATATATATATATATATATATATATATATATATATATATATATATATATATATATATATATATATATATATATATATAATATATATATATATATGTATATGAAAAAACCATAGGTTTCAGGCCTTATATAGTTAGGAATTAGCTTTTAAAAAACCTTTGAAATTCACTCAAAAAACTATAAGTTTTAGGGGTGTTATAGTTAGCTGGCCATTTCACTCATACAAAACCATTGAAATTGCTCCTATATAGTTAGTTGTACTACCTATATTTCGCGCACCCACATTCCACTGCTGATGATGTCACATATTACATCATTCATGACATGGTCAGTGACATCACTGATGACGTCTCAAATAACATCAATGATGACATCACTGATGACATCATCCAGTGAATGTGGTTTGCTTCGTTATTTAAATATGCATTATAAAAATAGCAATTTGCATTGAAGTATGAGTGAATATATAAAAATAAATATTTGGATGGAGGACTTTAACAATGTATAGTGTCTCACTAAATATAGTGGATAGTGACTAAACTGTGTGAATATCTGTATCACTTTGTCAGTTGTTGTGTAAACTGGTTCTCCAGTTGGTTACTAGCTATGTGAAAGTCTATATTAGTTATTGATTAGTTAATTGAGTATTTGTATAGGAGAGTGAATGTGTGTGTGGTTCGGTGGAGGGTGGGTGACTGCCCAAAGATGTGTGAATAGTTGAATCAGTAGATATATGAAGTTAAAACTACATGTTCTAACAGTTGTTTGGGTGAGTGAATATCTTTATGGGTGTGGTGATGAGCAAATGTATTTCTCAATGGTACATGTCCAACAAACTAGAAAAATAAAAGTCATTGTATGTGTCAGTTGTTGTATATAAATAAGTATACATAAGACTCAATGATTGCGTGAGTGACTGTATGGATAACTGTGTACTTGTAATAATGATTTTATAATATACTAAACATGACTTACTATCTAAATGAACAAATGAAGTGGTATTTGTATAAGTGTGTAGCTAAGTAAGTATGTAAGTATGATCCATTGTTTGCATAAGGGAGTAGGATAACTTCATATGTGAATAGGTTGTGTGCTGGTGTGTAATGTCGATATAGGTGTATAAGTATTTTTGATAGTGTTCTATTGTTCATTTTTCATTGACAGCATGTATGAGTAAATCTACAGGTAAGTGATTCGATGTGTGTATACATCTAGGAATCAATGAGTGGGTTTTTAAATACTTGTATTGCTGGGTCAATGGATTCAAATATGATACTCTGTATTTTACAAAGAGTGATGAAAGATTTTACTAGTGTATGAAAAGGTGTATGTGATTGTCACGTGGATGATGTCATCAGTGATGTCATCATTGATGTCATTTGAGATGTCATCAGTGATGTCACTGACCATGTCATGAATGATGTAATATGTGACATCATCAGCAGTGGATTGTGGGTGCGCGAAATATAGTTAGTACAACTAACTATATAGGAGCAATTTCAATGGTTTTGTATGAGTGAAATGTCCAGCTAACTATAACATCCCTAAAACTTATAGTTTTTCCAGTGAATTTCAAAGGTTTTTTAAAAGCTAATGCTTAACTATATAAGGCCTGAAACCTATGGCTTTTTCAGTGAATTTGCCAGGTTTTTTAAATGCTAATTCCGCACTATATAAGGCCTGAAACCTATGTTTTGTTTCAGAGAATTTGCAAGGTTTTTTAAATGCTAATTCCTAAATATATAATGCCTGAAACCAATGGTTTTTTCAGTGAATTTGCAAGGTTTTTTAAATGCTAATTCCTAACTATATAAGGCCTGAAACCTATGGTTGTTTAATTGAATTTGCAAGGTTTTTTAAATGCTAATTCCTAACTATATAAGGCCTGAAACCGATGGTTTTTTCATTGAATTTTGACGTTTTTTTAAATGACAATTTTTAAATTTATATATTTTTTTATATATACTGATTTACTACATTTTTGCAGGCAGGTGTTCACAGGGCATGCCCCCTTTTTACAACACTCTGCAGCGCGTTTGCAGAGGAGGAACTAATTCCCTTTGCATACTGGGGGTCCCTGGGGGGCAACTAGCTCACCAGGAGCCTCCAGTATAAGCCAGGGGGCTGCATTGCAGAGAGGTGTAATGAGGTCACACCCTTTTTTAAGCCTCTCTCTAATGCAGCCCCCGGGCGTTTTTGCAGAGGGTTCACTAATTCCCCTTGCATACTGGGGGTCCCTTGGGGCCAACTAGCCCACCTGGAACCTGCAGTATGCGCCAAGAGGCTGCGTTGCTTTGCTCCGGGGGATTGTGGACCCCCCACACTTCTTTATCACTATGCCCCCGCGATTTGGTCCCCCCGGGGGGGTAATTTTAAAAAAAAAACTGGTTTAAAAAAAAAATTGGTCTTTTTTGTCCTTGTGGGACCACCTGGGCAGGCCTAGGGTGTCAGGGTGTATCTACCCTGCCCCCTTTTTGTGTTCTTCACGTGTGTTTTTTTTGCTTTCTTTTGCCTTTTGTCTATCGAGCACAAGATGGATGCCAACACTTCCTGTTTAGAAGTGTTGACAGTCAATGAGCATGCAGCTTTCTCGGGAAGGCATGCTGATTGGCTGCCACTGTCTGTCAACACTAACACAAGATGGATGCCAACACTTCCTGGTTAGAAGTGTTGACAGCCAATGAGCATGCAGCTTTCTAGGGAAGGCATGATGATTGGCTGCCACTGTCTTTCAACACTCCAAACCAGGGAGTGTTGGCAGCCATCTTGTGCCTCGGTAGAACCAAGGCACAAGAAAGCTGTGAAACAAAGGTGCAAAACACACAAAGGGAGCAGGGTAGAAGCCCCCTGACCACCTAGGCCTGCTCAGGGGGTCCTACAAGGACCTCCCAGGCACCAAAAATGTTTTGTACATTTCTCAGATGAGGGGAACAGAGTCTTTCTCTTTAATTTTAGACTCTGCATCGGTACCTACTTGTAGGTACTTAAATCACCCACATAACACAACAGCTCTTTTTAGAGCTACCCTACCTCTAAGCACTCCAAATTCTTATTTTACACTATTTTCTTTCACTGTTTTCCCTGTGGTATGCTCAGGGTACGCGTACCTGGAAGCGTACATGGGAAAGCACCCAGCGCTTACCCCGTGAAAATAAAAAAAAAAAAAACTGTTTTTTTGCCCTTCAGGGTCCTTCTAGGCCCCCCTCAGAAAACCTAGGGGGTCAGTGGGTGTCTACCCTGCCCCCTTTTAATCATTTCCCCCCCTTTTTTTTCACCTCTTGTGTCTCAATTTTACCAAGACACAAGATGGCGGACTCTTCGGACTGTTTGGAATGTTGACAGACACCCGAGAGCCAATCAGCTTTCCGCTCTTGCACTTCCGTGGCGCGCCGGGTACGCTTACCGGTACACGTACCCTGAGCGCTCAAAGTGCGCATATAGATATATAAATTTTTTTGAAGTTAATTTTCGTAAAAACCACTTGAGCAATTTTCACCAAATATAGATAAGGCACTTATGCGTACCAGTCCCTACAATTTTGCAAAGTTTGGTGTAATTCCATTCAGCGGTTCGGGCTGTAGCCGTGTCTGAACCTCCTATGGAAATTAACATGGGGAAAACACGTTTTGGGACCCCCCTTTTTTCTCGGCCCCCACTTGACAAATCCCCCCAACACTTTCAGGGAAGGAGCAGAGCGGAGCAGGCCTACATTTTTGAAAATTACACGCATATTCCTCAACCGGCGCCAAAGTTATTCCCAATATAATGTTGCGGATTTCCTATGGAAACTAGGCCCTGAATATATACATCTACTGGCGACCGCCAGTAGGTAATATATATATATATATATATATATATATATATATATTTATTTATTTATTTATATATATATATATATATATATTCAGATCGCGGCACCCTTGACACGATGAAAAGAAAATAAAAAAACTCTGCTGCATCTATTACTGAATCCGGTGTCCGTTTTTCTCCTGGAGAGTGCTGGCTTGTGCGGTGCGCTGTGGGAGCGTCAGTGCATATATATAGAGATATATAGAGATATATATATATATAATATAATATCCGAATCAGCAAGGCTTCCGCTGCAGCCCAGCAGTCCGTGACCTCACGGAGAAGTCAGGATCACGGTATTCTTGGCTTCAGGAACAGCGTTGCAGGAGTCACTAGCGGTCAAGACGCTTGGGGAATCGGGAGAGGAGAAGACTTCAGCAACAGCACAGCCTTTTCGTTTTACAAGCGTCCACATTCATCCAGCACTCCACGAGATAACAGTGGTTTCAGGGGGAGTAATACTTACCTGGCTTTCCATGACTGTTGAATGCTGGGAGTTGTAGTTTGCCGACGCAGCTACGACGCATTTCCTCCAATCAACCTGACCCACCTGGATGGCCACCAATGGCAAGACGCCGTTTTCTACTTAAAAACGAATTGGCAGACTTGAAGGTGTAACAGGCATTTGAAAAAGACATTGTTGTCGAAACGCGTCATGCCACACTCTGCTGGAATAAAATCCTTTCCTGAATTCCCCGCTGTGTCTCTCCGGTTCTTCATGCAGGAATCGTCTTTTTTCATATATATATATATATATATATATATATATATATATATATATATATATTCTGCTCCAAATTCGATCCCCCCGCGGGAAAAGAACGGACCGCACTCGTCAAAGTATCCTTTTTCACCAGAGATTTTATTCTTCACATTTCAAAGCACAGGACGCGTTTCGGAGCTGCATGACTTCTGTGTTGAAGTTACATTTTAAATGTCGCCATTTTAAACGCTAGCCAGCATTTTTTTCTCTCATGTTTAAATCATAGTCACAGACAAAGGACTGTTACTCAAACGAATATTCATAGACTGAGCACCATTTTAAAGTGTGTTAACTTGGATAATGCTTTTTACCGGTTTGGTATACACTCCAGTTAAAGTAAATTTTACATCACATTAAAATTAACTACATTTTTCCACATTCTTGTAAACATCATGGAGCATTATATTCGTATAATGCAAATTTCATTGAGTTCAATCATTTATAATTGTAATTCATTATACATGTTTCCACAAAAATTAAGCCCTGGATGGGTAGCGGTTACCAAACCACATTATTGAATAATTAATTGCAATACATGATTGTGGGCGCTATATCTCTTTAGATGCATTTATGAACAGTTTCTTCATGCACAACATGATATTTGCATATCTGCAGATATTAAATTCATCCTCAAGCATAGTTTTTCAGACAACAGTACATCTTGGGATCTATGGACTCCAATATTATCCTGCTAACCCAAGTGAATTGATAATTGATATTTCTTCCTCGGTATTTAATCCATCAGGAATCACTGTATGCAAATCAATTATATAATGAGATTCGAGCCTTCTAAGTTATATATATATATCCCTCCCACTTTATAATATAGCCGGGCCCTGGAAGCTGGTGTCACAGGCTGTAAAATTGGCCTGAAAGGGATGGCCATGTGCCCCTCTTCCAGTTACTTTTAAAGACCTAGCTCTGGGCTAAGGGATCTCCAGGGCGGAAATCAGCCTGGGGAAGCACATGGCTCCCTTTAGGGTTGGGCGGAATTTGGGTAGTTCCGCTACGCAAAGTTTCGCGAAACGGTAAAATATTTCTGAGAATATGCAGAAATTCCACCAACACGCGGAATTGCTTGTTCGCGATGCTTTTTTCCTGTTCGTGATCGCTGTTTGCGTGCTTGGGGAGAAATATTGCAGAACGTGAAATTGCACAAATTACCAAAATTCCGTGAGCGGACAGAATATACTGCTCAGGCCTAGCTCTCTCCCCCTATTTTTAATTGACTGGTCCTTGGGAAATGGGGTTTTCCTGGTGCCAAAATCAGCAGGTGAAGAGGGGTGCGCCACCACCCCAATTATGTTTATAATTATCTCCCCATGACCTGACCTATCCAGAGGACATAAAAAACAAACCAAGCACAAGAGACCACGCTTGTTTTTTGTTGTTTTTGCTGCAGATTGGTGAATCCCTTACATATTTGAAGCAATATTTTTAAAAATAAATGTTTTCGACCCCAAGCAGGGTCCCTGTGGGACCACCACCAAGCCCAGGGGCAAGGTACACCAAACTTGCCCCCTTTTTTTGTATATCTGTTGTGATTGGGCTGAGTCCTGAGCCCCAAGATGGCTACCACCAATTCCTGGTTGAACTGGTGGCAGCCAATTAGATCTCATCATGAGATCGGTTCGATCAGCGGAGTCTCCATGTCTCTAGATATATCTAAATCTTTTTCATTGATAACCTCAAAACTACTGAAAGGATTTACAGCAAATTGCAAAAAGCACTCTTTCTAGCATGTTTCCGTGTGATGGCATATACGACGCCCCGTACGTGTACGGAGCGAAAGTTTTTAATTGTTCAGAAACATATATTTATGTATTTAATGTACATATTAAGGAAAGACATTATCTGACATTGTAAAACTCTGCGCCAGAAGGAGGCTTTCCTGTGCAAGGGGGGGAGTGTTCTGGGGCTTGAACGCCTCCCAAAAGTGACTAGGAAAGAGGAAGGAGTAAGAGAAGACAGAGGGGAGTATGACAAGAGAGGTTAGAAATTATGGAAAGAGGGACAAATATAATTCCTTAATGTACACAAATGCACAATGTGATATTAAACGAAAAAATATAACACCATGCATTATAACAAAACACATTTACTACTATAAAACTTTTAAAAAGGAGCGAATATAATTCCTTAATGTACATAGATGCACAGTGTGATATTAGACAAAAAAATATGAGACCATGCATTTTACCAAAACACATTTACTACCGTAAAACGGTTAAGTGACTGTACACATTACATGTATATAATTACTACATTTCAGTGAACAGCCCTGACTCATTTTGAAAATACATATGCAATTTACAACATTATGTTTGCCAACATTACATCAAAAAAAAAGTGACACAATAAAACAACAAAAACTCATAAGGGGCTTGTAAATCTCATCAGAGTGTATACAGAGAGAGAGAAAGGAGAAAGAGGAGACAACAGACAGTATAAACAACAAGTACACTCAGTACCCTCAGCTTGTGCTCTTGGAACATCAACGGCCTAGGAGATAAATTCTCGGACGCAGATTTAAACATCTACTTGCAAAGATTTGTCATCATTACACTGCAAGAAACCTTGTCCGACTCTCCCCCAGCACTGTCGGGATACAACTTGAACTTTCTGCCACCTACACAGAGCTCACCGTTTGGCAACAAGAAAGGAGGTCTTGCCACTTATAGTGCATTACAATTGATTGCTGAAGCAGTACCCTTAGCTTACAAGCTAGCGCCCCCCCCCAAATGCAATGCAAGCACTGTGACTGACATTCCGCGAGTAGAACAAAAAAGAGGACATAACCCTAATAAATCTCTATTTGCACCCTAGAGAGAAAATCAAGGGAGCACAACAGCTGAAGGAAGAATAAAACTAATAAAAACAGCTAGGAGCCTACTGGCCAAACTAGAAGAGCTGGGCTTCAGAGCACTCAACGTTAGATTTCCAGGCGACCGACCACAATCTGCAACATTCCACAGCACTACGGCAAGCTCCACAATCGAGTCCACATTCTTCTCTCGCAGCCTTTATCAAAGGGTAAGAGATTTCCATATCAGCACGATGGATTACAGTGATCACCTCCCCCAGGAAACCATGATTGAGGCACCGTTAACACGAAGCACTCCAGGTGCTAACAAACTAGGCTTAGATTTTGCAACAAACGAAAGACGGATAAAGTTCAAAACCAATGACCCACAAAACCTCCTACTGCAAGCAAAAAGAGCTTTAGAAGAAGTGCAATCCGCATCCTCAAACTTAATCATATGCTGGGAGGCGTTTACAAAAAATCTGAGTGACAAAGCTGAAAGAAATAAATATAAGGCCATATGGAAAGGGCAACGCCGTGAAATATAAGATCCACCATAACTTCAGAAACGATATCCGGCTAAAAAGGTTAAAGACGCAGATTAACAACACTTTGCAAAGAGTAAGAACAGACCCTACCGTCTGTCAAGCGCTGAGACAGTTAAAAGATAACCGTAGGGAACTAATATGGCAATTAAAAAAAGGGGCTGATGAGGCCTTTTGGGGAAAACTCCTACACGATGCCAATACAAACGACAGTGCGCAGTTTGGGCAAAAGATTAATAGCTTGATCAGCGAGCGAAGCCAGGGGATCAAATCCCACGTCACGGAGGAGGCCTGGATAACTTTCCTTAGCATACATTTTAATGATGCCCAAGAATTGTGGAAAGAATCATGTAATTATAAAACCAGCTGTAAAGAACAGAAGTCCCTAAACAAAGAAACTCCTGTAAGTCACGAGGAACTTTTAATCACAAATTCACAAATATGTAACAGAATCTCAAAAGGGAGAGGAGAGGGAGCCCCAGGCCCAAACAGCATACCTCCAATCTTATTCAAACAAGAGCCAGAATACTGGGCCGTCTTTTCAAACCAATGTTTGAAGAAATATGGCAGACTTCAACAATCCCACGATCACGGAGGGGAGCAATCATCTCCCCAATATTTTAAAAAGGAGACGGGAACGACCCAAGAAGCTATCGCCTCACAGCCTTACTAGACAACGAGGCAAAATACTATGCTGGCCTCCTACTCCAGGAGCTAATATCGTGGGCGGAAGAAACATCAGCAATCCCATTTAATCAAACCAGCTTTAGGAAAAATATGGGGACAACCACTAATGTACTAGCCTTATCCCTTCTGATTGACTCAGATCTAGAGGCAAAACAACCTCTATACTTGTGTTATATTGACTATAGCTCCGCCTTCGACCATGTAAACAGAAACTTGTTGTGGCAAAAACTAAAGAGAATGAAAATCCCACCAACACTGCTGAAACAAGGAACCCTATTGCACAGCGATACCTGGGTTCAGTTTAAACTAGGAGCAGGGGACTTCTTAACTAAGCAGATTCCAACAAGCACAGCAGTAAAGCAAGGATGCGTGCTTGCGCCAACTCTATTTAATCTTTTTATGGCTGAACTATCAATCGTGCCAAATGAAAATAACTCCCACGCACATAAATTAGGGGGCATCCAGCTGTCAAATCTATTCTATGCAGACAACCTAGTGCTGATCAGCCGGACCCCGATAGGCCTTCAGCAGCTGCTTGACATCACCTCGCAATACTCTAAAACAAATAAACTCAGCGTCAATCACGACAAAACAAAAGTTATGTGTCTTAATCATTGCAAAAAGAAAACAACACCGAGCTGGTTCCTGGACACAAGGAAACTGGATGTCACAAATAAATACAGATATCTGGGAGTAACCATAGACCACAGGGGCAGTTTTATACCACAACGCGAGGAAATAAAAAAGAGAGGTCTAATGACAGCTGTATCAATAAGAAATTTAAAAAACAAGATCGCCGGGCCAAACCTCGCCCCACTAATAAAGCTGATCCAAGCCAAACTGATTCCATCTATTACCTATTGAAGCGAAGCAATGAGAGGTAGGGACGCCGAAACAATACCAAGAGCGATGCGCATGATCTTTGGCCTCCCGAGGTACACTTCACCGGCGCTAATTCGACTCGAATTTGGGTTGACAAAAGAAGAGCTGACACGCAAAGGAGTATAACTTAAAAGTTGGTATGAAATCAGCAGGGGAGAGGCAAATACCCTTAAATGCTCTTCTTTGGAAAGATCTACAAAGAACAGACACCAGCCCAGCAAGACTTTTTCTGGAAGATGGAATAAAACAACAGGGGGTGCGACAACTGTGGGATCTACAAGGGAATCTGTCATGTTTCAAAAAAGCAGTAAACAACATTGTCAGGAAAGAATCTCTCTTACAGGACAAAGCTTCACTGACGGAGCGAGCACACGGTTGGCTAACTGTACAAACTTACACCAAACTTACACCACAAACATATCTTCTGACCAGCTTTACCCAAAAAAACAAAAGAGTCTTTTTTCAAATATCGGCTAGTAGTATTGTCCTCAGCAGATCATATGGTCCCCTGCCTGCGTCCTCCAAAACCAGCAAAATGTCGCCTGTGCGGGAATAATGAGGAAAACATCTTACACCTCATCACCATCTGCAAGGAGCAACAGCAAGACCGCAGGAACCTTCTGAGACCACTGTTTAACAAAAAAGGGATCAGGTCCTGCAGGCAAGCGTTCCTGGCATGCTTCTCAGGTGACGAAGTCCAAATGGCTTGTCGACTGGTAACATATATTGAAGCTGCAGAAGCCCGAATCAACAAAAAGAAAGAATAAACGGTTAAAGACAGTGCATTGTCCATATCCCCAGAGCTAAAATACAAGGCACAGCAGGCTCGTAGGAGCACACGAGGACAGATTACTATAAAGCACAAGCATACGGGGAAAAGAACGTCTTGGATGTATGACGGTACAACGCGTACCGTCACAACGCATCCCTTTACCATGCATCCCTTACAACGCAAGTCGTTACCACGACTTGCGTTGGGGGCGCGGATTTCGAATAGTATAATTTACTATTCTAACACCAGTCCCCGTGGACCCTAGGGAAGGTGTTGGGATAGTAAATTTACTATTTTTAATCCTTTAGCGCCCTCCAGCGCAAGTCGTGGTAACGACTTGCGTTGTAAGTGATGCGTGGTAAAGGTACCGTGTGGTAAAAACTTCGTGGTAAACGATGTTTACCGAACGTCTTGCCTCCTATATGGAATGTGGACTGCAACGCACTTATAATGGGAAATATGTCAGGTCAACCATAAGAAACCCCCCATGAAGAACATAGAAGTGCCTTAGTGGTGAACGAACATTCCTTCCTATCTATTTTTTAACTCTAATTTTTAGTATTGTCTAATTGAAGTTTTTTAATAACTTACCACAAGTATTATTTTCCATGCTGCTATAGATATTTATAATTGTTTTTATCGTTGCTGGTTTTGTAATGGTTTTTATTAACTGTACAATAAAGTATTACCTTACAAAACAGAGAATATAAACAGAAACATGAAGTATAAAGCGAGAGGGAAGAAAATGGAAAGACAGCTGGAATATGAGGATATGCAATTTACAACATTATTTTTGCCAACATTACATCAAAAAAAGTAACACAATAAAACAACAAAAACACAGAAGGGGCTTGTAAATCTCCCCAGAGTGTATAGAGAGAAGGTGGAGAGAACAGAGAGTATAAACAGAAAAATGAAGTATGAAGACAGAGGTAAGAAAATGAGGAAACAGCTGGAATATAACGAGAAACAGGGAAATATAAACACAAAGAAGGGCAGTATGAGGACAGAGGAAAATATAAGAAAAAGAGGGTAGTACCATGAGAAAGAAAGTAGTAAGAGGAGAGAGGGGGGAAGTATGACAAGGGAGGGTAGCAAATATGGAAAAAGGGACAAATATAATTCCTTAATGTACACAGATGCACAGTGTGATATTAGACCAAAAAATATGAGACCATGCATTTTACCAAAACACATTTACTACTGTAAAACGTTTAAAAACAAGCAACACTATTAACTGCTCTGCAACTGAAAAAGTGACTGCACACATTCTAAATTTTTTAGTACTGCACTTTATTGCACAAAGGTGACTCACTAAACAAATTAACTTACCAAATGATTTTATCACAACAGTTATCTAAATGCAGAGAATACATTACTCTAACTAAAAACAAAATGAACCACATACATTCCCATACAACTTATCAACTCACCTTTGAAATTGATTTCTAGATTGAGAAGAATGCCACTTACACAGTACATATTCTTATACAGAATTTCTCTAGTTCAGTGTTTGCAGCAGAACCAAGAAATGGCACATTGTCCCTCTCAATTTACACATATATACATGAAAATAACAAATGAAAATCCAACACACATTAATTCAAAACGAAACACACATTGCTATTGGTTCAACATTTCAAACCTTTCCAACTGACATAACTTTCCACCCTAGCCCCAACAGATCATGCAAAAGTCAACTATCAACAAAGGTCAAAAGTTCAGCACTAGTACCAATAAAGAGAAAAGGTCTCATTAGAACCAACCAACATATAAACACATAAACTTGATAGATATCTGTAAAATATATATTTTTAATATATTTTTTCTTGCTTACGTACGCTTATTAAATGACTTACAGAACTCACACTGTACGTCGTCCGTAAATGCATGATCCGCGTACGGTAAATCTACTGTAAAAAAAAAAAGTAGCCTCTATCACTAATTTATTACAATCCCCGGGGACCCCATCCCCCCGGGGCTCAAATATAACGTTCAGGACCGGGGGGGAGCCTCAACGCCCCCACGATCCCAGCCAGCTCCCTGCGTCCTTCGGGAGCCGGCATTGCTTTTCGTCAGAGAGAGCAGCTTTCATGCTGCTCTCTCTGACGAAAAGCAATCTGCTTTACTACTTGAAAGAGAGCTCTCGCCCTACCATAGCAAACAGCAGTGTCCCGGGGATAGGCACCCCGTAACACTACAGGAGCCGGCCCTGGGAGGTGGTGGTCCCCAGGGCCATCAAAGGCTTAAGAAAGGCCATCAAAGATTTTGACCTTGGAGATCATTGTAAAACCCCCTAAGCAGCCCAAGGGGGTCAAGAAGTCCGACAGCAAATAGCAAACTTTTCCTGTCAATCTACACACATATACAAATAAATAAAAAAATCACATTTATTCCCACATTAAATCAAAACGAAACACACTTTTATATTGCTTGAACTTTTGAACCCTTTCCAACTGACAAAACTTTCAACCCTTCCCCCATTCCACATTCTGCCAGTTACCATAGAAACACTTCAGGGAACACCTAACTGAGCACACAGGTGGAAAGTTCATCATACATTGTTGCAAATTAAAACAGCAAGTGTGCTTGACTTGGGAATATACCGGCTTATCTAGAGTAGATAAGCTTGGCTCAATGGTTAGAGCGGCAGACCCTAATGTAGTAGTCTGGCCGGGACCAGGGTTCAATTCCCGCCTCGCCGGGTCTTGGGCTCAATTTCCTCGGACCTGATAATTCTCGCCTCAGTGCCTATTCTGATCATGAGCCCCACTCTGCACCTCTGGGCAATAGCTCGCTAAATCTCTACAACGGCCCGAACAACGCTGAAGATGCCTGACTTCACCCTGGGGGTGCCCAGGAGTGGGCTCCTCACAGGGAAAGGCCAGGAAGGGTTCCTCGGTGGTATTCGTACAAGCGCTGAGATGCCTCCGGGTAGTTGTACGCTATATAAGTGCGTAATTATCCTTTATTATTATTCTTTATCTCATGTAACGTTCTTTTCTATCAGTTTTTCTTAACCAATAAAAATCAGGCTTTTACAAAACAGACACATGCATCCTAGTTTTGTGTAGAATGTTGTCGAACAACCAATCATTTCTTTTCTTTTTTTAAAAGTGCATGCTGTTCACCATTTTAGAAGAATCTTACTTTTCAAACTGCCATTTCATTTACAGAGACCATCTGAGTGCATCCACACCTCTCTTCAAGATGCTTAGAGTGTTGATTGTGGGACACAGCTATATTTTCTGGAGCCAAAGGTACGCAGAACAGAAAGCAATTCACAAAGACCTAGGTTTACAAAATGTAGACATTAAATGGATTGGACAGAGAGGATTAAAGTGGTACCAATTGATGACATTGGTTGAAATCCTTTTTACATCTTCAAACCCTGACCTCATAATTGTGCACTGTGGTGGCAATGACCTAGGCACTTTGACAGGGGTAGGTCTAGAAATGCTTATGAAGGACACCTTTGGACAATTGGTGACACTTTTCCCCCAAACTGTCTTTGTCTATTCTAATATATGCCAAAGGCAGAAATGGAACTAGTCCAACCACTATTGTCCACAGATTGAAAAAGCTAGGAAACATGTGAATATATCTGTTTCTGCCTTTCTCCGAGACTAAAGAATGGGGTCCATCTACCACAACAATCTGCGTTTCAATATTCATGACATCTATGTGAGAGACGGTGTACATTTTACAGATGAGGGAAACAGAGTCTTCCTCTTGAACTTTAGACTCTGCATTGGTACTTACTTGTAGGCACTAAAATCTCCCAATAAACACAAGGGCTCTTTTTAGAGTGACCCAACATCTAAACACATACACTTCATAAATATCTGGAAAATATTTTTTTTTTCTTCCTTAAGTACGCTTATGGAACAACTTCCAATCTTCGCACCGTACGTCGTCCATACGTGCATGGTACGCGTACGATCAATCTACCATAAAAAAAATAGTCTCTATCATTAATTTTTTATAATCCCCGAGGACCCCAGCCTCTGGGGCTCAATTATAACTCTGGGGACCGTGGCAGGAGCCCCAAGGCCCCCACAGTCCCAGCCAGCTCCCCACTTCCTTCGGGAGCTGGCATTGCTTTTCATCACAGAGAGCAGCTTACATGCATAAATTTTTCTTTCAAAGATGATTTCAAGAGTTATACATTTTATAAAAAATTATAGTACTGCACGCTAAAGAAGAAAAGTCATCACAATTATGATAGAATAAAAAATAGAAAAACAAATTAAATACTTTTACACTCAACAAACTCGTAAGCAGAGTACACAGTTTAAGTTAAAAGCACCCTACCACAACTAGTTTTTGAAACGCATTGTTCAATAAAATGCGTCACAACATAGGCTACATACATGGTGACTGTATCATAATGTCACATAGAAAAAAGAAAGCCAATTAAAATTACCATGAAGAACATAGACGTAAGTAGACAACAGCCAATCACATTTTTTTCAAAATCTGCAGAAGGAAAGGGATTGGTCGCTAATACGTTTTCTTATAATCCTTCACAACCAATCAAAAAACAGGTATACAAAGTCTTTGTTTTTAATATACGAGTAAATCAGATATTTTGGCATGTACACGAAGCGAGAGGGAATTATTAAAGATGACTTGTTTCGCAAGACCAAGAAAGGCTTGTTCGAGAATAAGTACGCACTTCACTGCCAGACCCCATTTAATGATTATCCAGGCATTCAACTTAAACACGTCACATATCATCCCTCATCACTTTCTCTTCTTTTTTAGTGTATTATATAAGGTAGAGTGCGTGACCCTATGCCCAGAGACCTCAAAGGTTCTGGAGACTGCCACACCCCACGGCCAGCTCCTGCATTGTCCCGGATCCACACAGGCCCTCTCCCAACATTTAAAAGCCCAGGGGGGAGATGGTAAATTAATACTGAATACATTAGTACACGCCACTCCTACGCTTCCAGGAAAACACAATAATAGTATAAGGCCCAAATTTCGAATGTAGTGATTTCTTGGTTGCAGGTCTAGTTGTCAGATCAACACACACACTCCCTCATGACCAGTATACACCTACACCACACCCATCCACACATTTGTCACTACACACGTGACCCTATGTATAAAAAAGACAGAGCGCAGGTGTTTTACGCCATTTTAGAGTTGTTCCCCAACTACTACATACGTGGCCTCTTTGGTCACTGAGTTAGTGGTGCCCGAAGCACTGAGCGGGTAAAGAACCTGCGATGATGATGATAGGAGCAGGAGTATGTTGTTACCATAGAAATATCAAGACTCAGCACCATATATGAGACTTCTTTGTTGGAGATCGGGATTACATCATGTAGAAGGTGTCTTTTCCACGAAAAGGAGAGCAGTGAGGCCTGGGTATGCATCTGAGGGAGTCAAAGAGTTGTAGCAGACTAGATACAAAAACGCGACTTAGTGTTTTAGACGAACACACTCCTATATAGTGTATCAATTTACATGTATACATTTTTTTCCCAATAGCAGGAACATTTTTATAATCGCTGAAATGTCCGGAATATTACCAATACAAATAGTTCGTAGAAATGTGAGAAGGAACATGTATAAAATCGCAATGTAATCTAACTCCAAATTAATATGGTAACAATTACCAATCATAACATCTTTCTTTTATTATCTTTTAGATGTAGAGCTTCAAGGTGCATTATGTCCTGCACGTTGTAAAAAACACTGGTGACAGAAAGGTGAGCTGCGAGTATTGTTTTCAGTCACTCTCTTATTTCTTCTCTTGTTAAAATTAGTCTCATAAAAAATTACACACAATGTTGACTACCTTTTTATCTTATAGGTTGTGTTTTACAAATTAACAATACCCCCGCAAAAAGAAACCTACAAAGCTCAACGTTCGTGTATTCTGCGATGATGCGTGGCCATTGGAACAACGACTGAGAAGCCTGCTTCCACACTTGGTGCACCCTCTTTGAATGATGGCAACGGCACAAGGTGAGCAAAGAAGTTTGTTTCCAAAAGAACAACAAGTTATCTGTGAAAGGAGAGAGTGCGTACCTCTGAACAGAGACAACAGATAGGTTACAACAGTCTGAGGAACAGATCTATAAGCTTATTGCACCACTTTTGTGACACTTTTATCATGTGAAAAGTGGCGCAAGAAGCTCGTAAATCTGCGTCTGACTTTTCAAGAAAAACTCTCAACTCCAGACCCTGCGAGACGGTTTTAATGTTGTTTTCTCTCTCTTTCTCTCTCTCACTCTCTGTGACATCATTTCTCTTTCTCTTTCACAGTTATAGACACTGCTGTCTACTTGGACATGTAGAAGCAGAGTTGAATTGAAGTTGTGAACTCTGGTGGCCGCAATGTTTATACAAGTTAAGCACAGCGGCCTAGATATACAATGCCTCCATTGCAATGCATTAGAAATAAATCGGCGTATTAACAATCCTGTTGTGCCACTTGTGTGTCAGTAACGCAATAGGCACTTCCATATAGACACCACTTGAACGCGGTACTATAACAGAAGTGAAATGTACTAGGCACACTGCACATGTAAAATCATAGTGTTACCTTCACTTGTAATACTTTACCTTATTTAGTCACATCTACATAGCTTTAAACTCCTTTTTTCTTTTTTCTTTTGCAGATTACCCACCCAACGTATTTTGGAGTCCACATCACAATTTGTTAATAATACTGTTTTATTAAAGTTATTCTTCTAGTTGTTTATTATATTATCTTTAAGTTAAGCCTCGACTGTGCTCACTAATGTTTTGGGCTCATTAAACCGTTACTGAATTTGAGCTTCAACTCAGGCACCTGCTATATCTGTAAGTGCTTCCTGTTGAGGTTTAATTTTTGTGACAGGAGCCTCATGCCAGAATGAATCCGGCCCTGCATAGTTATCCACAAAGATGCCACAGTTTGTGCAATACCTCTACTCAACTAGAGTACTTTCTACTGGCTAATCCAGTAAGTGCTACCTCGTTGGGTAAATGTAAAGTGCTTTTCCTACACTGCAGGTGCGTAAAGGGCCAGAAGATTTGTCTCCACTGACCATGTGTGCCTGTAACTTTGTCACCGTGCCAAAAGGCACCGAGGTCCCTTGAGTGAGCTGTCCATCATAGTTGGGAAAGAGCAGGAAGATGTTTGATACCACTAGTGTGTGGTGTGGGGCCAGACAAGCGGGGCTTCTAAGCGTGTCAATATGCCTCTTGTGTATAAAGGGTCAGAGAGCGAGCAGGGCAGCAGGTGAGGAGAAAGCAGCCTCCTGGTCACAGGAACTACACGGGGTTGCGCTCGAGAAACTCAGGGATTCAAATACATCCCTCGAGTATTACAGCTAATTTTCGATGGCAGATATGGGGTTAAAGCACACTTGCCCAGTCTCGAACGTGATCACTAATGTTTTGGGCTGATTAAAACATTACTGAATTTTATCTTCAACTCAGCACCTGCTTTATTTAAATCTGTAAGTGCTTCTTGTTGAGGTTTAATTTTTGGCCCACAGGAAGCACTTACAGAGTTAAGGCAGGTGCCCGAGTTGAAGCTAACTTTGTAACCATTTTAGAATGGCGCCGGCAAGCTGCCAGAGTTAAAGTTGCAATTTGCAATTAAACAACTTCAACTCTGGCAGCTTGCCGGCATCATTCTGAAATGGTTACAAAGTTAGCTTCAACTCGAGCACTTGCCTCAACTGTAAGTGCTTTCTGTGGGCCAAATAAAAAATCTGCCCGCGAGCGGATTTTTCGGCAATTTCGCGAGATTCGCGGATCGTGAACTTGCCGAAAATCTGGCGGTCCCCAGGACTCCGGGGGACCATGATCCCCCGCATACATATAGTTAAAGCCCCGGGGGATGGCGATCCTCTGGGAAGGGGGACCCCTCTGGGCCCCCATTATGAAAACAAATTACCCCCGATATTAGGCCCCCCTGGGGGCCAATTACTAATAAAGCGGGCTTCGGTTGGTTTTTTCCACCCAAAACGCGTACCCCACGATTTAAAAAAATAATAATAATTGGGGCCTAAAGACCTCCTGAACAGGCCTAGGGGGTCAGGATGTTTCTACCCTGCCCCTTCGCGTGTTTTTTACAATTCTTTCACTGCTTTCTTGTGACTCGGTTCTACGGAGGCACAAGATGGCTGCCAACACTTCCTGGTTTACAGTGTTGACAGACAGTTGACAGCCAATCAGCATGCAGCTCGTGCTCGTAAATGTACGGTTTTCGGTACACTTACTGTTTTAAAAAAAAAAATAAATTAAAAGCCCTGAGGGGCCTAGTGTTGCGGGGGGGGGGGGGCGTAAGTCCCCCGCATACTTCAAAATAAAACCCAGAGGAGTGACATTCCCCGGGGCTTGGGGAACCTTACAAGCCCCCCATTGTGGAAAAAAATTGCTCCTGGGATTTGCCCCCTCTGGAGATAATTAAGAATAAAACGGACTTCTAGTTTTTATTTTCCTTTCTCCACCACGTACGAGTACCATACGTGTACCCCGAGATTTTTTATTTATGAAAAATAATAATATTTGGGCCTAAAGATCCATGTAGGACCCCCTGAGCAGGCCTAGAGGGTCAAAATGTTTCTACCCTGCCCCCTTTCCTTATTTTTCAACTTTGTTTTACTGTTTTCTTCTGACTCGGTTCTACCGAGGCACAAGATGCCTGCCAACACTTCCTGGTTTGGAGTGTTGACAGACAGTTTAAAAAAAAAAATAATTAAAAACCTTTATTGCTATTCACACAGTTCACACGTATAATATGTTGATACACAGCCATTATGCCGACAACTTATACTGTCCGGCGGCAAATTATGTCAAATACGTCATACATAGTTTCTAATCTGTGCGATTGACAATGTGTCCATAGATTCTAGGAAAGTTGTAACTTGTGTAACTAAACCCACACCCCACCCATATATCTAGCCCACTGCATATCCTGTCCTGTTGCCAATGCGCTTGGTTGTCTCTCTGAAATGACAAGTCACCAGCTGTACTCCTTATACATACTTCAAACATCCCGTGCTTGAGCCACATAATACTCGTCCCTGTCACAATAGCTAACACCACTACTACCACATCCATAGCCCACACATACACCCCCATCATCCCAGTCATTCAATGGTCAGTTCTGATCCCCCTCATCCCAACCATCACACCAAGAGCACCCAGATATCAACGGGTCTGGACCTTTGTGGCATAAATTCCCAATAAGAGGTTAATTGATCCTTGCAATAAACAGCCAAGCTTATCCAACCTGCAACTGCCGGTGGGGCCACCCTCTTCCAGTATAGTGCAATCCGTCTCTTGGCCAGTAACAGCAATAGTGCTACCAATTTGCGTGCGCTGCAAGGTATGCCCTTAACAAAACCCAGTAGTGCCATCACAGGGTCCACCGGCAGCTCCAGTTCAACAATGTGCCCGATATGCCGCAGCACCTCCACCCAGTATGTCGCTATCTGCCCACATTCCCAGGTCAAGTGAAAAAAAGTGGCCTCCAATTACCCACATCTCCAACACTTAGCGTCAGTTTGGAGTCCCATCCGGAAGAGCTATTTAGGCGTACAATAGGTTCTATGCAGAAAATTGAAATGTATTAATCTTAACCTGTAGTTAGGTGAAAGGTTTTCAAGCTGTGATCAGCAAAACAACCATTGTTTTTCAGTGATAACTACATTGGCCTCCTTCTCCTAGTCTGACTTTGACAAACTAATTATCACCGGAGCAGTGTCCTGAGTAACACCATAGATACGCCTGATCTACTTTCGGGGTGATTCTTTAGATAAAAAATCCTCCAGCGCAGGCAATGTGGGCGGCGCCGCTGGAAAATCCGGGTATCGAGCTTTACATGCCGATCTCAACTGATAGTACAATAATAGGTCAGAAGCAGTGGGGTCATTAGGCTTGCACATTTTCTGCAACGATAAAAATGAGTCATCCGGGTACAAGTAGCCTGCGGTGTCTAGCCCTCGCTTATGTGTTCTGTCCGTCACACCTCTATCTGTTAATGGGCCCAAAAGTGGGTTCCCTCCTAGTGGCATTGATGGGGCGAAGAGCTCCGCAATGCCTGCATGTTCAACTAATTTCGACCATGCCCATCTCACAGCCTCAACCGTGTTAATATTTGTTGGGGATCTTTTATACGGGTGATAGACAGTTGCATTAAGTGGGGTAGGTGCAGCCACATCCATTTCAATAGCCACGTGTGGTTAGGCGTATAACTTGAAGTCAGGAGCAGCAAGCCCCCCCTGATTAAACGGAAAAATCAAGAGATTCCAGGACACCCTCGGCTGCCTCCCCGACCAGACCAGTTCCAAAATTGCAGTCCTCAGACGTTTAAAAAATTGACCGGTAAGGGGAAGTGGAATGTTGACAAATAAATATAAAAATTTAGGTAAGATGACCATCTTTGTTATAGCTATTCAACCCGTTAAGGAGAGCGGCAACGTTTTCCACCTTTGTGTCTTGACTTCCAGCCAGTCCATTGCTGTGTCATAGTTTGCAAGCCATACTTCTTGTATGGACCTACTAAACCAAACGCCCAGATATTTGACCTAATCTGTCGACCACTCTACAGGGAATTCAGTTACGCATTGTTTAGTATCATCAGTCAATGGCAGCATCACTGATTTTGCCCAGTTGATCTGGATGCGTGTCAGGCCGCCATATCGTACAAACTCTCTCATAAGGGGGTCAAAGTTTTTGTCGGGAATAATCATATAAATAGTCATATCGTCTGCATACATAGAGATAATCAGACCTCTCGAGGTGAAGCCTACGCTTCGATGTGTGTGATGCTGTCTCAGACGGGCCGCCAGAGGTTCCGTAGCAATGGCAAATAGAAGCAGCGACAGAGGGCACCCCTGCCTAGTGCCTCTTGTAATATTAATTGGTCCCGAAATCTGTCCATTGACCTTCACTCTTGCCGTAGGGTCAGTGTACAGTAACCTGAATTGTTGTATAAATAGTGGGCTAAATCCCATGCGTGTGAATAAGGCAAATAAAAATCTCCATTCCAGAGAGTCGAAAGCCTTGGTGGCATCCAACAATGCCGCAGCCGCCCTCACCCGAGGGTCCAGGTAGTGCAATAGGCCGAACAATATTCTCAGATAATGAGAAGTCGACCGCCCCTGAACGAATCCAGGCTGGTCCGACAACGCAATTTGGGGTAACATAGGCTTCAGTCCATCCGCCAACAGTTTCGCATAGATCTTTGCTTCTAAGTTAATTAACGAGAGGGGGCGGTAAGACTCAGGCAAGATGGATCTTTATTTGGCTTCAAGAGGGTTATAATCATGGCCTCCCGTAACGTGGGCGAGAGAATCCCCGTTTCCATAGCTTCGAGATACACTCGATGCAGCCTGGGCACAACTATGTCAATGTATTCTGTATAAAAGGCCGCTGTAAGCCCGTCTGAGCCTGGGGCATACCCGTTATAACTACCCTAACATCCTCCACAGTAATCGGGAGATCCATATACTGTCTCGCCCCATCATTAAACCATGCCAAGCTGATCATTCCAAATAGTCCGTTATATCCGTCTCACCAGGGGTGGTCTGAGATGTGTACAGTGATCTGTTAAATTCTGTCATGGTGTTAAGTACGTCCAATGGCGTTCTAGCTGTCCCTCCGTCCTTATCTTGTAACTCAGTGATGTAGCTCGCCCCTCCTGGTGCGCATAGTAGGTATGCTAGCGTTTTCCCTGCACGTTCACCTTCCCCAAACCGCCTAGCCTGGGCATACTTGTTAAGAAAGGCAGTCTCTCTCTGCCTCCTCCTGATACTGCGTAATCTGTGCGGAGGATGAAGGGAGCTCAGCAATTACGTTTTCCAACCTCGCAAGTTCCTTCTTCAAATGGTCCAGAGTGTCCCTAATTGACCTGAGCACACCTGTCTTGAGAGCCATACAGCTGCCTCTTGTCACAACTTTGAAAGCTTCCCATAGTGTGCCCGGCGAATCAACCGACCCCTTATTAATTTCAAAATATTCTATTAATTTCTCACGAAGTTCTTCCCGAAATACCTGGTCAAGCAACGCCCCTGAGGGGAATCTCCAGCTGAAAGGTTGTACAGATGATGGCGGTATAGATAGTCTCACTGGTGCATGATCGGAAAGCGACCTCGAAAAATGGTCTGCCTCTACCACCCTGGAATGCATGTCCCTTGACAACAGCCAATAATCATTTCTCAACCATGCATTTCTATGTGCCGTAACACATGTACCCACCCGCGTCCCCGGATACAGGGCTCTCCATTAATCTATTAAACCAGCTTCCAGCATAATGTCACTCAAGACCTCCGCTGATCCTAGGATCAGCTCATCCTAGGATCCTCCCCCTCTACCTGGGACGACTCTTGGTGGCCTTCCACTCTGGGCACAGCACCCACACCCACACCCACAGACCACGCACGCAACCTGGGCTTCATCCTAGACTCCTCTCTCTCGATGTCCAGACAAGTCAACGCAGTCTCATCCTCCTGCTTCAATGTACTTCGTATTCTCAAAAAGATCTTCCGCTGGATCCCCCTCGAAACAAGAAAGACTGTCACCCACGCACTGGTCACGAGTCGACTGGATTATGGTAACACACTATACGCCGGAATCACAGCAAAATTACAGAAAAAACTCCAACGCATCCAAAACGCATCAGCGAGACTCATATTGGACATCCCTCGCCAAGATCACATCACCGGACACCTAAAAGACCTCCACTGGCTTCTCGTCAACAAGAGAATTACATTCCGTCTTCTCACCCATGCACACAAGGCCCTCTACAAACTAGGACCCGAATGCCTCAACACTCGACTGTCCTTCTACACACCCACAACTTAGATCGTCCAATCAAGCCCTTGCCGCAGTCCCGCGCATCCAAAAATCCACCATGGGTGGCAGATCCTTCTCCTTCCTGGCGGCCAAGACCTGGAACTAACTCCCCACTCACCTCCGCCTTACTCAAAACCACATCTCCTTCAGAAAAGAACTTAAAACCTGGCTATTCGACAAAAATTGAACCCCCCTTCCCCAAGCGCCTTGAGACCCTCTGGGTGAGTAGTGCGCTATATAAATCCCTGAACTTGAACTTGAACTTGTTGCCTTAGGATGATGTTCACGGGGCACTCCCTGTCTATCAACTGCAGGGGATAATACAACGTTAAAATCACTGCCCCACAATATCGCCGCACTACCACACATTTGAACCTCATGCCAAACATTCTGGAAAAAGAAGGGCAATCTACGTTAGGGCCGTAAACATTCACTATCCCCACCTGGACGCCACACAGTGTACCTATTAACAATATATATCTACCTTCCATGTCAATTATCTTGGTATGGGTGTTCCATTGTAAGCCTCTACGTATAAATATAGCCACACCCCTAGCATAATTTGAATAGGGCGATTCCACTACTTCTCCAAACCTACTATGTCTAAGCATATGTGTATTGGCAGTTGCCCAATGTGTTTCCTGTCAAAGGCAAATATCCACCTGCTTACGCAACAAATAGGAATTCACCAACCTCGCTTTCCTGCGGTCATTCAAGCCCCGCACGTTCCAAGAAAGACATGTGAAGGACTTCACAGGGAATCACCAACTGAAATACAACTCACAGCACATATTCTCACTTCTGCGAACAAACACCCTCTAAGTCTGAAAGGCAAATCAAATAATCTCCTGATGAAATATGTGTAAATCCAGATCTGCATACTAGATGGCCCATGCAGCTCTGTATCAGAGATCAGTGGCAGTTGAATCCACAAACAGAACAGATATATGCTAAGCCTCATCTCCTGAATTACAGCATCTCCCCATCCCAACAATTCCCTAGAATTACCCACCTGCACGTAAAATTCCACCCCACCCACATCAACCTCCCCCCCCCCCCCCAATCAGGTCATGTTGTCTCTCCCCCATCTCCCACCACCATACCCCAACATAAAACAAAAACAAAATCCGGACAACGGGATTCATCCCAGGGGGTACGCAGGGTGGTCGCTGTACTTCCCTGTACTTGTGACAGGGTGGCAGAGCAGCTGACACCACACCTACATCTCCAGGACCCACCCATTACAGGGCAAGCAAATGATCACAGTGTAAAAACCAGGCTCAGTAGCATACAGGGATCTCCGAGAGGCGGACGCCAACAAATACTCCACCGCATTGAAGTGAACATGACTGTTACAGGCACGCCTTCAGCAGACTAATATATCTCTATGTGACATAAACATATACATTTCATTCAATATCACTTAGCCATCAGCGGGCTCCTGCTCCTCCGGTGTCAACTGCTGTCACTGTTCTTTGGCCAGTTGCTTGGCATAGTTCAGTGCTGCCTTTGCATCAACAAAGAAGGTAGGCCTGCCAGGACCATGAACATGCAATTTAGCTGGGTATATTAAGGCATATTTTGTTCCTGTTTGCTGAAAAATCTTCTTCGCCGGTATGAACTCCCTACGGGCAGCCTGTACCTGCAGGGTGAAATCCGGATACAGCGCTATGTCGTTCCCCCGATACTGTATCTTGTCCTTTACTCTCGCAAGGCGTAGTATCGTGTCCCGATCCCTATAAATCAGCACTCTAGCTAAAATCGGCCTGGGCGGAGCACCCGGCTTGGGTATGGGTCCTGGGGATCTATGAGCTCTTTCAATCAGAAACATCGGAGACAAGCCATCACCAAACAGGTCCTTCATCATTGCCTCAATGTAGCTCTCCATATTTGGAATGTCCGTGGATTCAGCAACTCCAGTTATGCGTACGTTATTACATCTCAATCTCGCTTCTAAATCCTCATTCTTCTGCTGGATCAAAGCCAGCACTTTATCCATCCCTTTCACTTTTTTTTCAAGATCAGTTTGACCTTCTTCCGTCTCAGTGACACGTGTTTCCATCACAACAACTCTGCCCTCCTGCTTATCCATCCGTCGCGTAATACTGTCCATGCGAGCTGATATCCGCAGACGGCAGCTGATTGGCGCCGTCATCTGCCACATCCCGATCCGCGTTTTCTGGTTCAGGCGGCTTAGGTGTCTTCTTATCGGAATTTATTTTGAGCTGACGCGTCTTCCCCATCACTGCACCCAAGCGACTGCACACCCAAACAGCCCGGTCCCACAGCTAACCGCTAATGTCTCACAAGCTAGCAGCACTACAGTGGCGCAGTGCAGATACCCCAGAGCGGATCCACGCCTCTAAGGTTGGCAGCTTTCTCTTGTCGTACACCAGCAGAGAAGACTACTTTCCTCCCCGACACTAGAATGGCTAACGGTGACAAGGCAACCCACAAAGCAATACTGGGGTGCAGTTCTCTGGCAACATAGAGGCACCTCCACCGCATACAAGTTACGGGGCCCAACACTATATGTAGGCAGGGGGGCCGGTGAACAGACAGCAACTCTCTGCACCCACCAACTTGCACATTCATAGGGGGCACTGCCTTCATAAGCTTCTCTCCACTGCTGTGGTAGTGTTAGCGTTTAACCAGCGCAGTTCCACAAGTACTCTCCGATACTAGACAGCCACCGTAGAGCATCCCGTGAAGTCACAGGGCACCAACAGGACAGTGCACGCGTCCCGCTGTGCACCGCCGACTTACTCTTCACACGGCCTGAATGCCACACAAATGTCCAGGTTCCACCACCAGTAGATGCCAGAAGCGAGGGAGCTGTGTCAGCTGGGATCTTATGGCATGGAAAGCAAGAGTACTGTGGGTTCGGGGCAACCCTTGCAGCAGCAGGCTATCTCTCCACCAGTAGTTTGTAAGATTAAGTCCCCATACCCCGCCTCCCATCTCTCGGCTATACTGACACCTCATGGACTCAACAGCGCCTTAGTTACTGGAATGTGACTCGTCCTCTCTTAGTCTTCCTTAACTGACCTGGCCGCACCAACCCCTTACGAAGTTTCAAGTTAACTGGGCCCACGAGGACACAAAATGGCGGACTGCAGCAGTGTCTCCAATCGGCAAAGTGCAGAGAAATGCACACTTCACATCAGCCCCACGTGCAGCTAAATCATAGCGCGTGCCCAGGTGTCTGCAGAAATCCAAACGTCAGCACCGCATTAACAGCCGTGTCCACACAGCCGTTCCTCACCAGCCCTCAGCAGACCTTGGGTGCAGGCAGACTCCTCCCGCACCTCACGTACGTATCCCGGCAAACCACAGCTATGACGAACTGCAGCTCTGCGGTTGCGGCCTCGCCCTCCTCACCGTGTTCACGCAGCCGATCTCCTGGGGCGGTCTCCTGCGGCACCGCCCTCCGCCCTTCAGATGAGCGCCACACTTTCCACCGCCGTGGCCGCAGCTCACTTTGTCCTCGTGACTCCCACCACTCGAGTCCCCGGTCTCACTCTGGCAGGTAGGCCGCACCTCAGCTCCAACAATCTCGCGGCCACTGCACCGCGGCCATCAGCACTATGCCCCCAACAACTTCAACAGGTCAAAGCGGAGTATATAGGCGAGATCGGGTCCTAGATCCGAGACACAGAATGTATTGGTCGGATAAATGTCGGATTTTGGGCTCGGCCGGCGGAGCTGCGAAGTTAGGCAGCCATTCTGCTCAGCAGCCAAGCCACGCCCCCGTGTTGACAGACAGTTGACATCCAATCAGCATGCAGCTCGTGCTCGTAATTGTAGGGATTTCCGTATGCGTACAGTACTTCGTCTCTAAATACTTTTGATTTTCTCAGGAACTACTGAACAGATTAACACCATGTAACAAAAGCACAATCTGCAAACCGAACTCTACCTCTCTGCCAAATTTGGTGTAATTACGTTCAGCCGTTCAGGCTGTATCCCTGGCTAAAGGTCCCTATGGAAAATTGCATGGGGAAAACACGTTTTGGGACCCCCCTTTTTTCTCGGCCCCCACTTGACGAATCACCCCCAAACCTTCAGGGAAGGAGCGGAGCGGAGCGGAGCAGGCCATTTTCTTGGAGAAATTGGCAAAGATTCGTCCACCGGCGCCAAAGTTATTACAAATAGAATGTTGCGTCCTAACTATAACTACCTACTGGCGATCGCCAGTAGGTAATATTTACATATATATATATATATATATATATATATATATATATATTACCTACTGACTGGCGGTCGCCAGTAGGTATATATAGTTAGGATTTTTTCTCTATGGGACTTTTGATAATTCTATGTCTAATAACTTTGTCGTTTGTGGACGGAATCGGCTAAATTTTCAGGAAAATGGCACATTTTGTTTCTGAGCAGCCCCTCAAAATTTGGGGGGGTTTCGTCAAGGGGGGGCCGAGAAAAAAGGGGGGTCCCAAAACGCGTTTTTAACATTGAGTTTTCCATAGGGCGTTTGGCCTCACTTTTAGCTCGAACGGCTGAATGGATTTGCACGAAACTTGGCAAAATTGTAGGGACTGTTAGCCCGATGTGCCTTTGCTGGGTTTCAATATATGTGCTCCAGTGGATTTTGAGAAATTAACGTTTTAAAAAACAGATATATCTGTGACAGCGTCCGGGATAGCGCTCCGGTTCGCGAACTTTCCGCGTAATGGAACTTTGCGAAGCGAAGCTGATTGGCTCTCCGGTGTCTGTCAACATTCTAAACAGTCCGGAGCGGCCGCCATCTTGTCTCTCGGTAGGATCGAGAGACAAGAAGAGGAGAAAAAAACGAAGGGGGAATTTAATGAAAGGGGGCAAGGTAGACCCTTCTTGACCCCCTAGGAATGATGTTGGGGTTATTAAAGGGTCCCGTGGGGCAAATAAAAAAATATTGTTTTTTTGCGGTAGAAGCGCTTTCCGGTTCGCGAACCGGGTAGCGAAACGGGAATTCGCCATTTTGTGTTTCGTTTTAATTAAATTACAAGATGGAGGAAAAACAATGTGAGAAATGGGTATAAGGAGGTACGGGATCCTGACCCCCTATGTTTTCTGAGGGTGGCTGAGGATGCTCATATATGTTGATACTTGTCTTCCAGCGGCGCGCGTGAGCGTTTTTAGTTTTTTTTTGCTGCGTGACGTCTGTTAACGTTCGATTCGAAGGAAATCAGGAAGTGTTGACCGCCATTTTGACACTGCGAGTAAATATATTGTTAAAAATAATTGTTATAAATTAATCCGTATTGATAAACATTGTCTGCGCCATCTTGCTTTTTTTCCAATGGCACACTTTTGTCGTGCACGGCAGCCATTTTAGATGCCTTGACCAGACCCACTCTCTGCACGCCGCCGATCGTGACGTCTGTTAACGTTCGATTCGAAGGAAATCAGGAAGTGTTGACCGCCATTTTGACACTGCGAGTAAATATATTGTTAAAAATAATTGTTATAAATTAATTCGTATTGATAAACATTGTCTGCGCCATCTTGCTTTTTTTCCAATGCCACACTTTTGTCGTGCACGGCAGCCATTTTAGATGCCTTGACCAGACCCACTCTCTGCACGCCGCCGATCCTCAGCATGGCTCCCCACCCTCGCAAGCATCTCCCCCACGCACTGGTCAACCCCGCTCTCTGTCTTATGCATGGGCCATAAACCTCCCCCCATCTGCGCTGCTCTTCCCTGAGAATCACACCCTGTGCCCGCCCGACACCTCCCTTTCACCCTATTCACTACCGCACCCTCTGACATTCCTCTTCCTTTGTGTCAGATTGTCCAGGCCGGTCCCAGGCTATCACCTAGCCCTGCGGATGTAGTTTATGGCCTCAACTGTAAAGAATCACCCCTCTTCAAAGGAGTTACAGTAGATCAAGGCCCCCACCCGATGAGATCCGTCACACTACACGCGTTCCTACTATCTCATAACGATCCTGTATTGTGATTGGGGAGGGGATTCTCACTGTGAGGGTGTGTGGGACCGAGCCTGAAGCGGAAGATTCCAGGGATGCCTTTTTGTACATCAAAGTCTTCACAATTATGTGTCACATTAAAAATATATAGCACTCCAACAAAGTAGTAGGATTATAACACTTTAATAAGTTATAAATATATACAACGCACCAAAAACAGTAAACACGTTAAAAAAAAAAAAAAATTAAACAGAAGCAACAATGGTCAGTAGCGGTCTGTTGTGCGAATAGTCCGAAGGCAGCACAGGTTTTGGCATCCTACAATGCTGCTCCGAAAAATGGCGTGGGGCGCCCCGGGGGGGGGGGCGGCGTGAACGGGCCTCCCCAGGTGGTGGCTCGTCTGCTGTAGTGGGGCGCCCCTTTAGCGTTTCACTTGCCATTCTGCCGTTTTCCGCCCGCTTTTGCTGCACTGTGCCTCGACAGTAGCGGTCTGTTGTGTGAATAGTCCGAAGGCAGCAC
This sequence comes from Lissotriton vulgaris, assembly GCF_964263255.1. Lineage (NCBI taxonomy): Eukaryota > Metazoa > Chordata > Amphibia > Caudata > Salamandridae > Lissotriton > Lissotriton vulgaris. Next base: position 766,040,799 of record NC_141685.1, on the reverse strand, counting down.
AACGTGCTGAGATCTGGACGGCCCCCAGGTGATGTCCTTTACTTGCCGCACTGGTTTTGGCATCCTACAATGCTGCTCCGAAAAATGGCGTGGGGCACCCCGGGGGGGGGGGGAGTGAATGGGCCTCCCCAGGTGGAGGCTCGTCTGCTGTAGTGGGGCGCCCCTTTACCGTTTCAGTTGCCATTCCGCCCGCTTTTGCTGCACTGTGCCTCATCCGCCATTCAGCTGTTTACCGCCCGCTCTTGCGGCTACAGCGTCTCGCTCACATCTAGTTGAATTGCACCCACTCTTGCGGTGCAGCGATAGGCGGCTGCCACAGGACTCTTAAAATGGCGGCCGGCTCTTCGGATTTGGACCTGGTCCACTAAAATGGCCCTGGGACACCTTGGAACTCGGACGCTTGTCTGCTAGGGCTTGGGCCCCATTCTCAAAAGCGTCCCCTCAGCCTTGAAGATTCTACAAAAGTCTTGGGGGCCCCCGACTCCCGCAGGCTTCCGGTGGGGAGCGGCTGCCATGATTGCTTGCGGAATGGCCACGACGGAGCTACGAGATGGTGGTGCTCTCATGCTGACGCCAGCTTCAGTCTGAAACATCCAGGAACACTGTAGACTATCAATTCGATGAGTTCCGGTGGAGCCCCAACGAGACCCGGTAGGGAAGAACTTGCCCTCCCCTTTTTTGAGTGATGGTTCTTGTTGCCTGTCCGCTCTGTTGTCATCTAACGGAACCTTTTTGGATTGCCGAGTGAGAAAAAAAAAGGTGGGGCTTTCATCGTTTGGGAAAAAAAAAATTTTAATCCAATGAAAAGTGTTATTTTTAGGTCATATGATCAAGCATTTCATCATTAGGAAACCAAAAGTAAAATGAACCAATGAAAAGTTTTATAAACAAGTCACATGACCTGTTATGCGGCTTTGGGCTATAAAAAGCCTACAAAATCCGTTGGCCTGTGAGGCGGCGTCAGTAGCGGACCGATGTGCGAATAGGCCGAAGGCAGCACAACGCGCCCAGATCCGGATGGCACCGAGGTGGTGTGCAGCAAGTTGCCGCACTGGTGTGGCCATCCTACAATGCTGCGCTGAAAGACGGCGTGTCCAGCTGAGTTACGGTTACTTTTGCTGCTACAGTACGCCGAAGGCAGCACAACGCGCCGAGATCCGGATGGCACCGAGGTGGTGTCCAGCAAGTTTCACTGGTGTGGCCATCCTACAATGCTGCGCCGAAAGACGGCGTGGGGTGCCCGGGGGGGGGAGAGGCGGCGTAAACGGACCTCTTCCGCCTCCCCAGGTGAAGGCACCTCATCTGCAGTGGGGCGCCTCTTAGCGTTTCACTTGCCTTCCAGCAGAGTTCTGCCCGCTCTTGCGGCACAGTGCCTCACCCTCCATCCAGCTGAGTTCCGCCCGCTCTTGCGGTACAGAGTCTCGCCCGCCATCCAGCTGAGTTTCTCCCGCTCTTGCGGTACAGTGACTCGAATGCGCCGAGATCCGGATGGCACCGAGGTGGTGTCCAGCAAGTTTCACTGGTGTGGCCATCCTACAATGCTGCGCCGAAAGACGGCGTGGGGTGCCCGGGGGTGGGGGGAGGCAGCGCAAACGGGCCTCTTCCTCCTCCCCAGGTGGAGGCACCTCATCTGCAGTGGGGCGCCTCTTAGCCTTTCACTCGCCTTCCAGCTGAGTTCCGCCCGCTTTTGCGGTACAGTTACTCACCCGCCATCTAGCTGAATTGCGGCTACTCTTGTGGTGCAGCGATAGCCGGCTGCAACAGGACTCTCAAAATGGTGGCCAGCTCTTTGGATTTGGGCCTGGTCCACTAAAATGGCTCTGGGACACCTTGGAACTCGGACGCTTGCCTGCTAGGGCATGGGCCCCATTCACGAAAGCGTGCCCTCTTTTGACTGATTGTTCTTGTTGCCTATTTCTTCTGTTGTCATTTAACGGAACCTTTTTGGACTGCCGAAAAGGGTTCTGGTCCGACCGCTGGTTGGTGGAGACATTTTGACTATATCCTGGACCTGCCCGGCCTCGCCCAAAATGGCGCCGGTATAAATGGGACTCGTAACTCCTTGTTGTGTACTGGTTGCCCAACCTTGATATCACGAGATACGTATGCAGTTTTGAAGCACATGGCGGGCGGGCACGAGAATTGATTGAACATTTGGACATCCCTATTGATATTAAGTTCTGATGTGTTATTGATTACTGTACTATTGAAAGTTCGAATTAACGTCACCCATGGTACTTGCCCGCAAATGTATATCTAGATAATTTTATTGCAACTGGCCCTGTCGTACTTTAATTATAAAATGTACGTTCACCGATTCCGCAAATGTTAGACACCTTAGTTCTTGCAACCTATTGGGTCGCCCGTTACGTTCTTCTACAGTGTAAATGTCCCCTCATCATATACGATTCCAGTTTGCTCAGTGGCCGACCCACGTGGTTATAGGCCCGTATTTGTATGCTGACATTTTCACAATAAAGGTTTTTAAAACAAAACATGGTAGTAGTACCTACATTGGTAAAGTTTTGAATAATAGCCACTGTTTTCGAATCAGTAAAAGTCAAGTGAAATAAAGCAGTCCAATTACATGACGGTTAAAAGGTATAATACGCAGGAACGCAGTAAAGATAAATGGTCAAGGGCTGTTGTGTTTTCTACTCCTGCAACATAAAGTGATCGATAAGAATCTGATATTCATGCCTATCAGCGACTAAGACAGCAGGCCGAGCCTCTTTTGCTCAACGGCTCCCTCATGGGACGAAGAAACGCCCTTTTTCTCGAAAAAGGAATGTTTTACTTGCAGGACAGTTGTAAATTTCCCGGGAAAATACATTAGCCTGGAACATTGTTAGTGATAAACTGTAAATGTATCTGGGTCCTTTGCTTTACAAGTCAGAGTGAGAAAAAAAAGGTGGGGCTTTCATCATTTGGGAAAAAAAATGTTCGAAAGCAATGAAAAGCGTTATTTTTAGGTCATATGACCAAGCCTTTCATCATTAGAATAACAAAAGTAAAATGAACCAATGAAAAGTTTTATTAACAAGTCACATGACCTGTTATGCTTACGTTACGCGCTGCGCGCCGCGCTTTGGTTCGTTTCCGGGAAGCTGCGCCTTGCGCACAGGAGCACTTCCGGGTGCGCTAACGCGACGCGTCATATGACGCATTACGCGACAACGCAGGTCCAGAATATAGTCAAAATGTCTCCACCAACCAGCGGTCGGAACACAACCCCTTTCAGCAGTCCAAAAAGTTCTGTTAAATGACAAGAGAAGGGACAGGCAACAAGAACCATCAGTCAAAGAGGGGAGGGCAAGTTCTTCTCTACCGGGTCACGTTGGGGCTCCACCGGAACTGATCGAATTGGTAGTCTACAGTGTTTCTGGATGTTTCAGACTGAAGCTGGCGTCAACATGAGAGCACCACCATCTCGTGGCTACGTTGTGGCCATTCCGCGAGCAATCATGGCAGTCGTTCCCCACCGGAAGTCTACGGGAGTCGGGGGTCCCGGTGACTGTTGTAGAATCTTCAAGGCTGAGGGGACTCTTTTGGGAATGGGGCCCATGCCCTAGCAGTCAAGCGTCCGAGTTCCACGGTTGCCCAGAGCCATCTTTGCAGGCCAGGCCCAAGTCTGTGGAGCCGACCGCCATTTCGTGAGCTCCGTAGCAGCCGCCTGTCACTGTACCGCAAGATTGGGTGCAATTCCGTTGGATGGCGGGTGAGACGTTGTAATAGCAAGAGCAGGCGCAATTCAGCTGGCCGAGTGAAGCGCTGGGGTGTAGCTGAGAAACCTCCACCTTGGGAGGTGGGGGAGGCTCGTTCGCGCCGCCTCTCCCTTCTACTGCACCCCACGCCGTCTCCTGGCGCAGGTATATGTGATGGTCGGACCAGGGCACCGCAGGATGTGTCTTCAGGTCAAACGTATTGTGGGACAAGGTGTGGAGCAGGCGCAATTATCTCGGGGGCCTCCGTCAAGTGGTTCAGGGAGGCACCGCATCACATTGTTTTGCAATGCAGTCAGGTCCACAAACAGCCCCCATTTACTTTGAGAATAGTGAAGCTGTAGCAGGTGCAAATAAGCTTCAGACAGTGTTACAAGCGTTGCTCGGAACCCTTAACTATGGCACCCAACATCCAGGACTTATGCCATTTGTGCAAGGCAGTGACATCAAAGCATCTCAGGGACCAAGCAACATACCATATCCAGAGTCCTTCCCACAACCTCTGCCTTCCTTCTTACCTAGTTATTGTTCTTTCACTCCCACTCCAGGCTTTTAGTCTGTGGATGGAAAACCATGAACCTACACTCACCTATGAAAATCTTACTATTGATGGTTTATTTTGAGCCCAAAATACAAAGGCTTGTTTGGATCGATGTTGCAGCAGACTGCCATGTAAATAGTTATTTAATAAAACGTTTTAGCCTGTTACTTTGCTGGTGTGTTGTATATATTTATAATATTTGCATAGTGTTTGTCGTTATTTTGGGTGGGGTGGGTGGCGGAGCCGAGCTGTCTTGCAGCCATCATGGTGTCGAGCTCCGTTCCTCTCACTAGTTTCGTATTTGTCATGAGGGGTTGTTCATAATGTTTCTATTTTAGCGAGGTCAAAAAGAGATCCCATTAGTGGCCTACTGATTTTGCTTGATTCCTTTTGTTTTTTTAACGATTTTTCACTATCTGCAAAGACTAAACAGGGTATTGCGACTCTGTGCTTGTTTGTAAATAGAGAATGAACCAAAGAGAACCAATTCCAAAACAATAAATGCTAGGATAACAATCAATCAAATGGTGAAGGAAGCAGGCACGACGGATTACAACGGGGGCAAAGGCCTGTGTTACCTACCCTTCACTATCTGCAAAGAGAGAATACTCTTAAAAGAAAAGAGGAGGGGGGGAAGGGGGGGCAGCGTTCAAAGCACATCAGCGTGCATAAATACGAAAATGTTTTTACCTACCACATACTTGACATTTTACAGCTTTTGATATTTGCTATTAAAAAACCATTGAAATTCACTGAAAAAACCATAGGTTATAGACCATATATAGTTAGGAATTAGCATTTACAAAACCTTGAAAATTCACTGAAAAAACCATAGGTTTTAGACCATATATAGTTAGGGATTAGCATTTACAAAACCTTATTTTACTCGCACAAAACCATTGAAATTCGCATATATAGTTAGTTGCACTAACTATATATCGCGCACCCGCAATCCACTGCTGATGATGTCACATATTACATCATTCATGACATGGTCAGTGACATCACTGATGACATCATCCAGTGACTGTATGTTTCTGTAAAGTTAAAATATGTCTTACATATTAAAGAATGAGTGGATGTATAAGTGTGTGGAAGAAGGATTTAGTAGGTGCATGACTGACTGTATGAGAGAGTGATTAAATGTGTCTCACTGTGTGCATGGGTTAGTGACTAAACTGTCTTAATTTGTGCATCATTATATCTGTTGTTCTGTAAACTGCTGTATGTTGCCGTTCCCATCCATGAAACCCTCGCTGAGTCTGTACCTATGTTTGTGTTGGTGTCGCTGGTGTGTTGCTCGCACTGCAAATTATATATATATATATATATATATATATATATATATATATATATATATATATATATATATATATATATATATATATATATATATATATATATATATATAAATATATATATATATATTTTCCTCCAAATGACGCGGCACTCAAGGGAAGGATATAGTGTTCAAAAGTAGTTTTATTAGATAAAGCTCAACAGACGCGTTTCAATCCCCACAGCTTTGATCACTTTTTGGATTGATATATATATATATATATATATATATATATATATATATATATATATATATATATATATATATATATATATATATATATATATACATATATATATATATATATATATATATATATATATAAACTGCTCCATGGGGGTGTGTCCATTAAATAAACTGCACTCGGACGTAGGGCAGCTTCCCCAAAGCCCTTGTTAGGTATGCACAGCATACTCCCTAGGTCCATCCAATAGCAGACTGTACCGCTGACGCGTTTGGAGACCTTCTCTTTTTCAAAGCGCAGTCAACGAGTGATGATTGGACTCCGCCTTCCTTTTTAAGCGAAATCGCACGCCTAATTAGGCTACTCATGATGAGGCAGTGTGTTGTTTTATGGGAGTTGGAGTTCATGATATATCCTGTTTGGACACTTAAAAAATTTATTGAGGGTAAAAAGCTCTGATGAACCCCGAAGGATACCCTGTCCTAAATCCTTCCCCACGCTCCCCTCACAGTCCCAAATTCCTCAGGCTTGTGGCCCCCTTGCCATGCAGTGTTATGGTTTAGCGGCAGGACTGTTGCTGCAACATGTACTGCTCCGTGGGGGTAGGGTATCTGCCCTACGTTCGAGTGTGGTTTAATTAATGGACACACCCCCACGGAGCAGTACATGTTGTAGCGGCCATCCTGCCGCTAAACCGTGCCACCGATAAAACGTATCAAAGGTTATATTAGGGTGAGAGGAGGTCTGCCACTCTATCACACGGATGATGTCATCAGTGATGTCATTTAAGATGTCATCAGTGATGTCATGATTGATGTCACTGAACATGTCCTGAGTGATGTAATATGTGACGTCATCAGCAGTGCATTGCGGGCGCGCGGGCTATACCTAGCTGAGCTAACTATAATGGGGGAATTTCAATGGTTTTGTACGAGTGAAATGTCCAACTAACTCTAATCCTCTGAAACCTATGGTTTTTTCAGTGAATTTCTAAGGTTTTTTAAATATTAATTTCTAACTATAACGTGCCTGAAACCTATAGTTTTTACAGTGAAGTTCAAAGGTTTTTTAAATGCTAATTTCTAACTATGCCTACAGAGGTAGGACATGTGAAGAAAGAAGGAAAAACACACAGAAAGAAGAAAAAGAAATGCAGAAAGAAGCCAAAGAAGTCCTTAAAGACGAAGAAAAGTGCAGGAAGAACAAACAGAGGAGCAGAAAGAGGCCTTGTTGCAAAATCACCCTGTACCCTCAACTTTTTACGATGGGTACTGGTGGTAACTGACTCTGACTAACCAATCCTAGAGCCAGTGCTATGCTAAAAGACACTTAGAATACAGTTAAAACACCTACATACCCTAGGGAACAATATGCATTGGGGTACCCCTGTGATTACCATGGCCTCCTCTGTAAGACCCTAGTAAATAGGGCAGGGGGATTCAAACTACCTCTTAAAACACACCACGGGGTGTGTTTGCACACTGGTGAAGGGAGGGGTGGAGCCTGAGGGGACGTGTGCAAACACGCCCTGTGGGTGTGTTTTAAGTTGGGTGATGAAGTCCCTTTGAATCCTGAGTATCCCTGGGGTCCAAGTAGCTCATGTGGTACCTCCAGTAAGCACCACAGAGCTGCGTTGCAGAGAGGTGTAAAAAGGGGAGTTGCCTCTGAACACCTCTCTGCAACGCAGCTCCCTGGCACATACTGGAGGTACCTGGTGGGCTAGTTGGCCCACAGGGACCCTCAGTATTCAAGGAGAATTAATTCCCCAACTTATAACTCGCCAGGGGGCGAGTTTGCACAGTGGTGAAGGAAGGGGCGGGGCCTGAGGTGACATGTGTGCATATACGCCCTGTGGGCATTTTAAGTTGGGGGATAAAGTGCCCTTGAATCCTGCGGGATATATATATATATATATATATATATATATATATATATATATATATATATATATATATATATATATATATATATTTCCGCACTTGCGCCTTTACTGCGACAGACTTCAATCCTTGGCCATCTGACAGAAAGAACACGGAAGTCCCAGAGTGCAGGTGAGTTTTTTTATTTCTCAGCACACCACGCCAGCATAACGTTTCGGCCTACACAGAGGCCTTGGTCACATGACGCACTGAGAGAGTTGCAAGAAATTTAAAGTGCTCATGCAAAAACGATGGAAACATTTGATTGGTTACATTTAAAACAGTGGGAGTGTTTAACCGTGATTAATACTGATTTGCTTGCATTTGCAAAGGCGGGGAAACCAACCATATTTACACATATGCCCTTCACTTAAATATTTGTTTAAATACATTTGTGATATCCGATAATTCAAGGGGGTTATTATTACTAGTACATGGGCACACAAGGTATTTACAAACTGCATAAGAAATTTCATATATTTACAAGATGTGCAAAAAGAAACCCTCAAGAAAAAAGTCGAATAACTTGAGAGCAAATATCTGAGAGCTGCCGGCATAAATGCCTTAAATGCTACAGAAACCAATGCACAGAATACCTAAGGGTCCCACATTTATAAAATATATACACAAAAATTTCATATATTTACACATATATACAGTATAAATACTCCAAACTACTACCATCTAGGTAATTAATTGTTGTGTAGTAGTATGATAATCGGATAAGAAAGGCACAGACATGCATACATTTTAACTAATCCCCTGCCTAACCCACTATTAGATGTTTACAAAAAAATCCAAACCAAAACCATCGCCGTTGAAAGTGCTAATTAGAACAAGTGCAATTAAAAACAGAATTTTTTTCTTGAAGTACTAAGCTTAACAACAGTTACACAAATTTTCTGAGGTATGCAGCAACCACTTTTATCAACGTTGATCGTATGACCTGGTGTCTCTTATCTTGCATAGTCATATCTGATCAACTCAGGACCACAACAATGGTTATAGCAGGTAACATTTTTTCGTTCAGCCAACATTAATTATGAGAAAGTGGTGAGAGTGCAGCGGGAGGCCCTCAGATGTTATGGTTCTTACAAACAAGTGTAAAAGTCCTCCGTGGAATTAAGGCCGTTCAGGCTTTTGCTGTCCAATTCCAGGATGTATCTGGTCTCAAGTCCCCTTAAGATCCCATCCCGGTTACCACCTCTCCTCAATGGGCCCACCGAGTCAATAGCATAATATTTAAGGAGACTGCTGTTGTTATCATGGAACTCCTTAAAATGTCGTGCAACAGGGTAAGTGGCGTCATTAGTATTGATTGCCCTGATATGCTGGAGCACCCTTTTGTGGACCTGCAATTTGGTGCTACCAATATATTGCAGGCCACAGGGGCACTCCAGCACATACACCACATACTCCGACTTGCACGTGAGTTGCTTATTGATCTTACGAGGCACTGTAGAGAATGCTGTAAGGAACTCGGTCTTATTGAGTCCCTGGGAGCAAGCTTGACAGCTAGAACACTTCCTAAACCCTCGACTGGCAGCTAGCCAATTTTTAGGGGGTATTACCTCAGGACTAGATTTGACTAGTGCGTCCTGTAGCGAGAACGCCTTCCTGTAAGTAATCGCTGGTCTATTAGGCATGTGTTCACCAATAACTGCATCCAATTTGATCAGGTTCCAGTATTGGTTAACGATCTTCCTTAGTGCCCCGTGCTGACTACTGTAGGTCCAAATGAGTCTGACAGGTTGCTCAGTGCTAGCATTGATGTTTTTCTGTGCTTTCTTGTGGGTCAGTGCTTCTTTGCGGGACAGGGCATTGGCTTTTCTAATGGCTGTATCAATCAGCCGCTCACTGTAACCCCTGGCTAGGAACCTTTGTTTGCTGGCTGCCTGCGCAGCTATGCAGTGGGAGTCCGTACTACACACCCTACGAATTCTAAGCATCTCCCCATAGGGGATGCTTCTAATCAAGTGTGGGGGGTGATGACTTCCCGCATGCAAAATGGTGTTGCCCGCTGTAGGCTTCCTGTAAAGCTTGGTTTCTAGCCTACCTTGACTGACCTCCAATGTAACATCAAGAAAGTGTGCTACCTGCTGGCTGATGTGAGACGTGAAAGACAAGTTGAATGAGTTGGAACTCAAAACATCAATGAAATGAACTGCTTCTCCATATGTTCCATGCCATATCATCAGAATATCATCGATATATCTGTACCATCGGATGATATGACGAGTACAGATGTCATGGTGAATGCCCTTGAGGACCTGTCTCTCCCAGTACCCCATGTGGAGACAGGCGTAACTGGGAGAAAAACAGGCTCCCATGGCAACACCCCTGACTTGTTGGTAGTATCGATTTAGGAACATGAAGTAATTATGGTGCAAACAGAAACCAATCATGGCCAGCAACATTTTGTTATGCTCAACTAATTCTATGGGTCGCCTGCCCAAAAAGAACTCAACAGCCCTTAACCCATCTGCATGCACTATACTTGTGTATAAAGATGACACATCTAGGGTAATCAACCAAAAATCATTATTCCACTCAAGCCTATCCAGTTTCCTCATCAAGTCACTTGAATCTTGAATATATGAGTCAAGTGCCAATACATGCTCTTGGAGGAACAAGTCAATGTACGTGGTGGCTTTTTCCAGCAGACCCCCGCACGCCGATATGATGGGTCTACCTGGCGGCTTGGTCGCGTCCTTGTGCACCTTTGGGATCAGGTACAGCACGGGGGTTACAGGGTGATCATTCTTTAGACACTTTAACTCATCCATGCTTATAAGTCCGCTGGATCGCCATCCCATCAGGAGAGAGTGGAAGTCTGATTGTGCCTTCCTAAGTGCATTGATGTCACAATGTCTATAGCAGTTCGGGTCATTGAGCTGGAGGTAGGCTTCCTCCAGATATAATGATCTGGGCCAGAGCACAATGTTGCCCCCCTTGTCCGATTGTCTGACAATTATATTTCCATCTGACTTCATTTTGCTGATTAGTTTCTGGTACTCGCTGTTACCATGATGTTTGCCATAATTCGATTTCAACGTTTTCACATGCAAGGCCTTCATTTGTTTGACTACAGCATCCTGAAAAATATCAATGTTGTCGTATGGGGTTAAAGGGGTAAAGGTAGACCGTGGCTTCAGCTTGCTTAGGCCACCAGTTTGAATATTCATCTCCCCCTGAGTATTCTGTGTGCTCGGAGCTTCAGCTCGCAAACCAGCCAGGTCCTGCATCAGAGGGATATCATTCACTGCCAGACCTTGAGCAGTGGACTCCGTACCAGGCCTTTTAACAGTCCCACGTGATTTGCTGTTGGCAAAGTGTTTTTTAAGTTTCAATTTGCATGTGAATTTAAAGAGGTCTATTCTTGTATTTACATAATTGAAACTGCTAGGTGGGCAATACGACAATCCTTTGGACAAGATGCTGATTTCTGAGTCAGAAAAGATGGTGTTGGTCAGGTTGATAACAGATAAACCATTGTCCAGTATTTGCAAATGGTTGCTTACTTGTTCCGTGTTGGCTACTTCTTCTTGGTGGCGTTCCAACGTTTGTAGTTCCGTTTCTTGGGCTTTTCGCTTGGCGCGGCTTTTTCTCCGCTCTTGTCATTTTTCATTGGGGGTTTTTCTGTTGCTGGAATGCGTGGGCGCAGAGTTCCACAGTCAATCGTGTAAACCCCAAACGGTCTGAAAATCTACCGGATTCCGCTTCAGACCCACTATCGATATTTGAGCTTAGGTCCGTGAGACTTGAGCCCCCAGGAGAGTTAGATCGCACCTGGGTTGTGCTGTGAGCTGCACTCTGCGCCGCGCGTGAATCTTTCAGTTTAGAGGCTTTGATTGCATCGTACTTGCGCGCAAAAGTGAAGATTCTTCCTTCATTGTAATCTGTTTTATCGCGCTGGAACTTGAATGCTTTGCGCTTTCTAATGACGTCTTCTTCCTTCTGCACTCGTTGTTCCATTGCCTCCCGATATTTCTTACATTCCAACGCAATGTTCGTGTCATCCTCACACAAACTCGCTATTTCCGCCTCAAGCACATCAATCTCTGCCTGTATTTTCGACCTGTCACTCTCCGCGTAACGTACCAGCATTGTTACTAAGCGGCGAGATGAATCCAAGCTCCATTCAGCCCAATCCTTAAGCATTGCTGGGTCCATGTACTCGTAACTTGGAGCTAACATAACCCTTAATCCACGTGGTATGCGATTCACTTCAAGGTAGCGACTCAGTGAACGATGCTCCCACCATTTAGATTGTTCCCTTTTTAAAAGTTTTTCCAACGCTTTAAATTTGTCACGGAGGTTCGAACCCCCAGTAGCACACGATTCCTCAGAAGCGGTAGCAGACGGCCCCCCTGCCGGGGAGTCGTCAAAAGCTTCAAGGGCGGCAACCTCTCTCCCCTTACGTGCGCCGGCCGCCATGGTGTATGCTCAATTTAAACTAATGTCGTACTCACTCAGTACGGGGATGCTGCTTTAATCGCTGCTCGTCCTCCGACTGTGCACAACTCCTCCACGGGACAGTTCTATGCCTTAGTCCGCCGTTGAAAAATGCGGGCGCTGGGAATTTGAGACAGCCGTCCCAAAGGCACCCAGCAAACAGCAACTGCAAACGATTTTCCAGACGTCCAGGGGCTCGAGCAGTAACTCCCCAACGGGAGAAAGTAACGACTTCCGGGTTACCGGACGCCATGGTTTCCTGCTGCTCAGCCGCTTACGGAGGAGGGGTCTTCCAAACACCGGAGAAACACTCAACCGGCTCGTAATGTTTCCGCACTTGCGCCTTTACTGCGACAGATTTCAATCCTTGGCCATCTGACAGAAAGAACACGGAAGACCCAGAGTGCAGGTGAGTTTTTTTATTTCTCAGCACACCACGCCAGCATAACGTTTCGGCCTACACAGAGGCCTTGGTCACATGACGCACTGAGAGAGTTGCAAGAAATTTAAAGTGCTCATGCAACAACGATGGAAACATTTGATTGGTTACATTTAAAACAGTGGGAGTGTTTAACCGTGATTAATACTGATTTGCTTGCATTTGCAAAGGCGGGGAAACCAACCATATTTACACATATGCCCTTCACTTAAATATTTGTTTAAATACATTTGTGATATCTGATAATTCAAGGGGGTTATTATTAATAGTACATGGGCACACAAGGTATTAACAAACTGCATAAGAAATTTCATATATTTACAAGATGTGCAAAAAGAAACCCTCAAGAAAAAAGTCGAATAACTTGAGAGCAAATATATATATATATATATATATATATATATATATATATATATATATATATATATATATATATATATATATATTTGTAGAACACAAGGAGGGCGGCACAACCGGATACTTATTCAGAATAAGTATCCGGTTGTGCCGCCCTCCTTGTGTTCTAAAATTAAAATTCGGGCTCTGATCCAGCCTTGGGGCCAAGCACACACTGTCGAGCGCTCTCTTGCATCAAAGGATCGTTTTTGTGTAAATATATATATATAAAAGCGGACTATTTGTTTGTCAATTGAGAAAGAATACAGAGGTATTCGAAACGCGTCTGACAATTTGAAAACAAAATAAAGACCTGCTAGATCCACGCAAAACTGGAGTCTGTATCCGTTTCTTTGGCTGTGTTCCGGCTGGGCGCTGCAAGGGGATTCGGAGATACTGGATATATATATATATATATATATATATATATATATATATATATATATATATATATATATATATATATATATATATATATATATCGATACATAAATCAAGCTGCTGCTCGTGTGCTACTCAAAGGTGGACAACCTTGGAGCGACAATAAATAAATATATATATATGTATATATAAATATTATATTCGCTTGCCAATTCTTCAAACTTAAAAGAATATCCAGGACACCCAAGGTTTGGCGAGTTTTCCTCTTACATCACTTGCGGCTTGTTCACGGTATATCTCCCTTCTATCTGCTCTGAGTTTAGGACTGTTAAACATGGTGTTACGCAAGCTCATCAATTAGTCCCATACCTTTCAATATCTATATGAGCCCTTTAATCTCCTGTATTAAATCACAAGATTAGCTTGGTGAACTATGCTGATGATACTCTGCAAATCTTGTCATTCAGAGGAGATCTTTCAGTGGCACCTGTCATTTTCCACAACTCTATGTACGATATAACCAACTGGCTCAAATTCAACTCTCTAAAGTTTAACAGAGATAAAACAGAGTTCCTGTGTTGTCTGGCGATTAAGATTCCAGCCGTGCTTTTGCCTGACTTTTGGCCAGTGCCCTCTGATAAGGCTTCCATACCCTCGGGGGTCATCAGGAATCTAGGAGTTACATTTGATAGGAGGCTCAGCGTGGAGTCCCACGTCAGTAAGACAGCCAGGGCTTGTTTTGACTTAATCAGAGCACAGCATAAGATTCTTCGTCTGCTTCCTAACTCTTCAAGACCACTGGTAGTTCGCAGTGTGATTTTGAGTCTTTGGACTACTGTAATTCCCTACTGTATGGGACTCTGGACTTCCTGATTAGATGGCTTCAGAGGGTCCAAGCAGTGGCAGCCAGATTGGCATTGAATAGGCCAAGAAGGGCACCAGCCTCATTGTCAATGAAGGATTTACATTGGCTACTACTAAAACAAACAATACATTGTAAATCCCTTTCGCTGTTTTTAAATCCCTGCATGGTTTGGTCAGCCCCCCCTGCAAAAGAGATTAAGATGGTATGACCTTGGCAGAAGTTTGTGCTCTGCCAACCTGACCTGTGTAGCCAGATATAAACAAAGGGGATGGGCCTCTATTCCAATGTACAACACAACACTCTATGACACTCCACTGTACAACACTCTTCTCTGCTGTACTATACAACCCTCCAGGTAACAACACTCCATTTGACGACACTAGATTGCCAAATTTAAAACACTTTTTTTTAAATGAATTAAAAAATGAACGTTATAGTATGGAAAACTTTAATTATTATTTTTTTACAAACCCAACTTAAACCATACAAACATTAGAAATTCTAAAGTTATAGTTGTAACTTAAATTGATTATTTATGCACCACAGTTATAGCTTAAATGTATTACTTTCGCACCTCCTTCAATCTACTGTAAGTCGTGCTCCTCCATACACAGTTTTGTCACCTCGCTAGCCGCATTCTCTCCCTAAATATTAAAAACAATTATAATTAAATTTCTTTAAATTATTTCTAAACATTTTTGTAATCATTTTATATAGATTTTTAAAATAAAACTTCCTGTCTTCATCTGTACACCTCGCTACCATGTTATGGCATCAGAGGCCGTAAACACTTTCCATATCATGGCTACAATATGTTTTCCTTCAGCAGTGCAAGATTAATACATTTGAATACATTCTTAGCTCTTGACTATCTACTGAGCGTACCCAGCAAATACGTTGACATACGGTTCTTGAGATTTTTACCAGTAGAGTAATTTATACCAGACACAAGCAATATCCAATATTGTTCAGTAGTATGGCATACCCATACCATATCGAAGACATCTGCAATTTATTCGCTACATCTGGGGCATGCTGCGGCTTCCATCGAGTACTACCTTGCTAACTTGACCTGGGAGAGCTAGGTGTAATGTAAATATTTAAATTGAATGAATTTGGAATGTGGGTGTTCGTTCACGCATTTAAAGTATTCCAAGATGTGTGTCCAAACAGTGCTGGAATGTTGCCTCCCAAATGTATGTTCCCAGGTATTTTAAAGGTTGCTGTGGTGTCCAGCAACGTTTGGTGGAGAAGTGTGGCTCACCGGTTAGAGCAGGCAGACCCTGAAGCAGAGGTCAGACTCGGGACCAGGGTTCAATTCCCGACGCGGCAGGGTCTTGAGCTCAAATGTCCATGGACTCGATAATTCTCGCTTCAGTGCCTGACCTAATCATGGGTTCACACTCTGCAACTCTGGGCATTAAGCTTGCTTAATCTCCACAACGGCCCCCCGCGGCGGGATGCCTGGCTTTCACCTTGGGGATGCCCTGTAGGGGCTATCTCACAGGGAAAAGCCAGGACGGGTTCCCAAGGCAAGCGCGGAGATACCCCTTTGGGGGTCGATTCAGGCGCTATATAAGAAACATAATAATAATAATAATTAAGTAATGTTTTCAAAGCTCTACGTTGAGCTACGTGTGTTAGAAGTGCATGTTATACCTTAGATTTAGGAGGTTCACTTATTTTTCACCCAAAACATTTCATTGCTTTTACCAGGGTATTGCAAGTAACAAATGGTCAGGCACTAAGCCCTATTTTATTTTACAGGATCATAACTGTGTATAGCATTCCATGATTATACAAAATCCCATTGTCATAATCCCAGATTGTTCACAGAGGTGAGTGTCTGTGTGATTTAGCCATGTTTGCCAACTCTGGTACTGATGACAAGGGCAGGTTTGGAGTCCACAATACAGAGGCATGCAACGTTCTCATGCATTTTAACCAACATGCTTTAACCATGTGCAGTGATCTCATGTGTAAGCTATTCCGCTTTGTCTTTCCCAGTATAAACTCTAACTAGTTAGTGCCTCCCATAAAAAAGATGAGATCCTTCGCTTTTCTGTCTTGCTCCAGTGTTAATCATCTTGCCAGCCAAGTCAGTTGTTCCACAATATAACACATTTCTAAATTGGGTGCTCCCATACCCCCTTATGTCCAATGGTCTTGTAGCCCTCTCTGGAGAAAGACACCTCCCAGTATTGCCCCATTAAAAGTCTGACAGTATGGTATATAACTCTTGAATAAAGAATCTCTTGAGAATTGGAGGCAGAGTGATAAAAAAATAAAGTAGCCAGGGCAGTATGTGCTATGGCCCCCTTCCCTGGTCCAAAATGATAGACCTGCCTAATATTTTGTTTAGCCTTTTTCAGGTCACCTCCCCAAATCCCGTGTCCTTATGATAAATCTGAACTCCAAGCTATTTCAAAGTGTTGGGCTTCTATCTCAGTGTCTTCCAATGTCTGATATCTATCCCCTTTGGTCTAATAGTCGAAGGGGGAACAGGCAAGTGTTGTCCTAGCTGATCTTCGGACCTGACTTCTTGCCAAAGTCCGTTATCAGGGTCAGACTGCTTTCGGGAATCCGTATATACAAAAAGGCATCCTATGCTCAACTTAGGTGTCCTTTCATGAGTGTCGACACCCCAGTCTAGACCTCAAAACAAATATAGCAATGGATCCATGGCTAAGCCAAATAAAATGGATGAGAATAGGGGTTCAGGAAAGATGCCTCTTTGAGCTCCTCACACACGCATACAAAGCCCTGCACAATACCAGTCCCACCTATATCAACAACCAGGTCAGGCTTCCATCGACAGACCAGAGGGCTCCCCTCCTCTAACCTCGCCTTAGCCCACGTTCCATGCATCCATCATTGCTGATGCAGGGACCGCTCCTTTTCCTACCTCACAGCCAAGTCCTGGAACAACCCCCCACCTCTCTTCCTGCACACCTCCTTAGGAAGCGGTGAAGACCTGGCTCTTCAATCTCCATCTCTCTCCTATTGAGGATCGCTCACACCTCAGAGTGCCTGAAGATCTCCCAGGGTGATACGCTGTGCTATACAAGCCCTGCTGATTGATTGATTGATTAAACCTGCCATATTTGCCACTTACGGTTACCAAAGCACACAATGCATGACATAACTAGTGCCACACACCATGTTGATGCCCTTTTCTTTGTTTCTGTTCTGTTGGGAAACTAGTGTTCTGAGTATGAGAGGCAGCATGAGTCATGGCAAGAGTTGTGTGTGTTGGTTACCAAAACTGGTGGGAGTCAGTGGAATTCCGTGTTTGTCAGAACCATAAATCAGTTTTAAGTGTGGTTTTTAGTAAATATATGCGTTGAAAGGGTGGCTAAATAAGGGTTAAGTGTACATTATGGTAATATGTAGGGGTGTGTGAAGTAGTTAAAAGGCCTACTGTGCCACATTTTTCAGCTTCATTGATTTGCAAATCTGACAAAGTTTTTCTTTAAAACATCAAAAGCTGCAAATTAAACGTGTGGCTGCAGGAACGTTTCTGCTGCTGCACATGATCAGGAGCATGCTGTAGTCCATCTGCATGCAGCATGCCTCCCCTTCCATTAAACCAAAAGCTTAACAGGGAAAACAAAATATGTACTCGTTTGCTGGTGGTCATGCTGTTAAAATGTCAAAATTCGACAGGTGTCAGTACCTAAAATATCAGATTTCTGCAATCATTTGCAGTTTTCTAGCCATGGACCATTCATCGCCCTGGTCCACCCATCCTTGTCCATGGCCTTCCCAGCCCAAAAATTTTAGAGACGGGCATGATTACCCATTTCAGTAAACATATTATTCCCATCTCTTTTACTAACCATCATATTAACTTGTCACATTTAAAAATTGATACCAAATTTGAATGTAAATCACAATGACATAAAACAGGGGCTTAAGTGAAGTTTTATTGTATGTTCTAATGAGACTTTTTGATTGCGCTGTACTGGGCCAGGGTGGGGGAATACAAAGAGTACCCAAATGTAGATGCTGTTTGGCTGGTTTTTTTTGCAGGTGTTACTTAGCAGCAGGAGAGGAGCCTGGATTATGAGTCGTACCGGTGAAGGTGGCTACCCTTACGGCTTGCTGTTCTTGACCCGCTTTAAGACATGGCTCCGGTTGGCTTTGCCTAATCCAGTGGTGTTTTGGCTGGTGGAGAGGCATCTGAATCGACGTTTTGATCAGTCAAATTATGGACTTCAGCGGGACAGGTGTGTTTTTCTTTTTTTAAAACGCTTTTATTGGTTGTCTTCAGAACAAAAGCAGGTCCTGCATGACTACCTAAGAGTATTACGCAGCATGTGAACAAATATTGTTTACTAATGTTTTGCGATTGGAATTGTATTTTGTGAACTGTCCTATGTACTAATAGGTCAACAAGATTACCATTCACTGTGGATTGTGATCCAAACTACTTCAATACTGTTCATGTAGTAGGACACAAATTCCAACACACTCCTGTTGGCTACCATCACTGGAATGGTGACATGTTGGAGTTAGTAGACCATCATGTCTGTGATCGCTTTTTATACATTTTATTCACACGAAGCGCATGTTTTTTGACGCTTGGATTCCTTCCCCCTTCCAAACTAACATTTTGTTAGCATGGATAAAGCATAAGGGGTCCACTGGATGCCGCTTCCACTTTGTGAATTGATTACCACCTGCTTTGAGGTGTCAGAATCTTACTAATGGTTTATTCCTGAAATTGTGATTGAAAATCATTGCTATAAAGCATTCCGAATTGTAATTTGGAAGGACACCCAAACTGTGATTCAGTATGCATTTCTAAACCTATTTTGGGATTGAGATTGAATCACAAAATGTGTTTAGTACACATTAAAACGACATTTAGACATTACAATCCCTCTGAGTTTGCAGAGTTTATCGCCCTAAATGACTTTGTATATAAGACTTATGATTCTCTCCATCATACCATTTAAGGCGTGCATGCCCACCATCCGCCTCAAAAGGCAGGATCTATAATATATTTTTCGGATACCCATTTACTGACTTCACATACAAATACGTCCTAATTTAAAGAGTTGCATCAAATCATTAATACCCAGATTCATCAAAATGTGTCAATCCACATGAATGAAATCTCTAATGCTTCAAAGCACATTCATATACACCACCAGCATGGCATGCTTGGTAGTCAAGTTCAACATAAAGTAATTTAATACCGAGGTAGGTACAAACTCACTAGCAACTGGGGTAGATAAGAACACCTGTTTCTGCTAGAGAAGTTATTCCACTAGTATGACTTGAACTCAAATTACTCTCTCCTAGTCATATATGTGAGTGTGCATCTTAAAAAGAAATATAAGCAATTCATTATCATTGCTCTTTCCCAAAGAGTTTTAAAATTGTAATATAGCAATTCTGTCTCACGCCTTGCTGGACCAAACTTGTGTTACACCAGAGAAGAATGCATCCACAGCACTCAGTATATCCATAACCATATAAACCGATTTCCTATCCTATTTCTGTGCAACAGTCTATCTTCCCACAATTACCTTCTGCTAGATGAGTTACATTTTAATCTACCCCTGAAATGCATTAACCTGAGCCCACAATGTTCCTTTTGTGATTTTATAGATTGGGGAAATGTCAAAATCAACCCTTTTGACATGACAGGTCTAAACCTTCCTTTTCGATATTTAAATGTAGAGCATGTACAATGTTAATGTTGAACATGTCCTTCTAGTGCCTGGCACATAAAAGCGATGTTCACTGCATCAAAGCTGGATGTTCCATAGAGAAGCACTGGATTGCCTTATTACATTTAATTATGCTATATTGGCTAGAAAGCAACTAGAAACATAATTCAAGTACTTAAGTGGAATATTTATTAAAAGTTCAATTCACTAGTGAAGTTGGATTTATAATAAATATTAAAGAAATGTTACTTTTAGAAAGCTACCTTTCCCCTCCTAAAGCCTTAGGAAGTTAATTGGCGTTAGCTTCAAGCCACGGCTGCCTGAGCATGCAAGCCCTGAATGAGGTGTGAAAACTGCTACCAGAGCCGAGACAAAGACCTCCATGTGGGACGATGTTTTGTTCTTGTGTTAAGTTGACCATGGGCAGTGCTCAGGAACTTAATTTCTCTTCCAGGGGATCCTCATCAATAGTCATAAGCATTAGAATATTCCCGCCCATGTGCGGGACCCCGGACACACTATATTATATGTGCCCCACATATATATACATATATATATATATATAAATCATATATATATATAAAAACATGCAATAGCAGCCAAATAACATCAGAGCTGAAATATGCTGTGAAGAATTTCCACCATACATGAATAATAAGCATTAGAAACATGAGAAACAACACCAAAGATTGTTTTAATGCTCAGAAAGCAGTAGAAATTCTCATAACTCACTGGAAGCATAGGAAGCTCCCAGGCTGCATTGCAAACACGCAGTCTAAAAAGACTGAAAAGCTAACCTGTAGCTGAATAGCAATAAACTGACACCGTGCCTTTAAGGCACTCATGACCCCTTGTATCCCATCATGCCCCAGGGGTGACAGTTAGGCCAGTTGTTCTTTCCGGCTCCTTCAGAGAAGGACCCTGGTTACACAGCTCCACTATTTTTCTGTTTTTTGACTGAAAAATACTTCACTTTTGACAACTTTTGCTCTTACTTTGACAGTTAACATCTAGTCAAGTAAGATACTGTTTTTTTCAGTCAGTTTAGTGAACATTTTCTTCTGAGAATTCCTTCACTCTTTGACAAATGTCCTTCTTGTGGCAACAAGAAGGCAAAATCAGACAACCACGACGTCTGTTTCCTGTGTCTGCCTGAAGATCATGATCCAGGCATCTGTCCTCATTGTGAGCACATGTCAGGAAGAACTCTCAAAGACAGGGAGAGGATTCGCATTTATGGCCTGGCTCACAGGGCTTCAAGAGGAAGATCACCGGTGAAGAAGGGCTCCAAGAAGGTTCATACATCTTCAAAAAAGAAGTCTTCACACCCTTCAACTTCAGCGTCGGGCTCGGCGCTGAGAAAAGAACCACCGGTGGATTTTTTCTCTTCTAAACTACCAACGACGGCGGGATTGCCGTCGAAGAGAAGACCAGGTACGTCGACGACGTCGAAGAATCTAGCTCCGTCGTCAAAATCCCCTCCGCCGGCGTCAACCGGGCGACGATCGGCGTCGAGGAAGGCGACTCCGCCGCCGTCAACCGGGCGACGGTCAGCGTCGAGATCCATAACCCCTCCGCCGTCGTCAACCAGGCAACGACCGGCGTCGAGGGAGGTTACCCCTCCGCCGTCGTCATCCAGGCGACGACCGGCGTTGAGAAGTGTGACCCCTCCGCCGTCGTCCAAGAAGCGGCGTTCGGCGTTGAGGACCAAGACCCCTCCGCCGTCGACAGTAGCTCGTCGATCGGCATCGAGGACGCAGTCTCCGTCAGTGCCTCGTCGGCGCTCGGCGTCGAGGGTGCCCAATACCCCTCCGCCGTCATCACACAGGCACTCAACGTCGAGACAGAGAACTCCATCGACGGCCGGTCATCACCGTTCGACGTCGAGGCAGAGAGCTCCGTCGACGGCTGGGCATAGTCGTTCGACGTCGAGACAGAGGACTCCGTCGACGGCTGCTCATCGCCGCTCAACATCGAGAGACCACAGACCCTCTCATGGACATTCAAGGTCGAAATTGTTTGACCCGCCGACTCCTCGAAGGCGTTCGACGGCGAGGGAAGGACGCTCGACGTTGAGGCATTCAGATGCAATCATGGTGACGGAGTCTGCTTCCCGTCATTCATCTTCACGGTCCTCTGGTTCCTCAACTGAACCTTCAAGGTCCAGAAGTCCTGTGCACAGATCTCCTGAGCGTCGGCCAGATCCTTCGGCCGAACAAGTCAGGCTATCACCTAGATGGTACAAATCTTTGAACCATTGGCGAAATTCTGGGGCTACCAAACGAATGCAAGAATATGCCAGCCCACAGCACAGGTCTCCTCTTCAGAATCTGTTAGAGGAGATGGACAAGTGTAGCCCTCCCAGGTGCAAATCACCTGTGAGACCACCAGCCAGATCTCCCAGAAGATCTCGATCTCCCAGAAGGGGACCTCGGTCAGAAGATCAGATCAGGTCTCGCTCTCCTAGACGGGAGGAGCGTTCAAGAAGATCGCGGGAGCGGAGACACAGTGCTCACCGTAGACGTTGACGTACTCCGTCTACTTCATCTACCTCTTCTACCAGGTCGTCCAAGAGGGACTACTCCCCTACGTTGACGGACAGTCCTACGTCCAGGTCCTCCCCAGTGGATGACATTGGCACGTATCTGGATGTACTGAAAAGAGGAGCACTGAAACTGAACATTGAAATGTCTGTCCCTCAAGTAACAACGACAGTCATTTTTGAAACTTTACACAAGAAAGCCATCTCCCGTCCTCTGCTGCCTTTAGTCCCGGGGATTATGGATCCTGTCAAAGAGGTTTTCCTAACTCCAGCGGCTATCAGAGCGGTACCAGCCCGCATTCAGAAGAAGTACAAACCGGCATCTTCTGACCCGGTGTTTGTAAAATCTGACCCTCCAGCAGACTCTGTAATTGTGACAGCGGCGAGGAAGACGCAGGCTGTCGCTGGTTCGTCTTCAGTCCCACCAGACAAAGACAGCAAAGCTCAAGACTCCTGGGGTCGTAAAGTTTGCAACTCAGCTGCTTCCACTCTTAAGGTTTCTAGTGCGGCTGCGCTTCTGGGTCGATACGACAGAGCCTTATGGGACTCAATGGAAAGATTCAAAGCCAAACTGCCAAAAGAAGACCAGCAGGACTTTGAAGAGACTGTTACAGAGGGGTGTCTGGTGGTGAATCAGATGATAAGCACGGCAGCGGATGGTGCAGTGCTTTTGGCTCATTCCTATTCACATGGGGTTTGTGCCAGAAGATCGGCCTGGTTGCGCCTTACAGGTCTGAAGCCGGATGATCAGCATCGCATCCTTAATCTCCCCTTTTCGGGTTCCGCTCTCTTCGGGGAGCATGCTGACGAAGAGATGACCCGAATGAAGACGGAACTGGATACGGTGAAGGCGGTGGGCTTGGAGAAGAAAAAAGAATTCAAGCGCCGCTTCAAGACCAACAGGGGGAGAGGGGCTCAACAGAGGGTTCAAATCCCTCAGTGGTCCCAAAATTAGAACTAAGGGAAACCCCAGTTTCGAGGCAAGCCCAGCAGAGGTAGAGGAGGTCACCAACAACCCTCCAACACCACAAGAGGAGGAAAGGCCTGAACAGTTGCTTCCTCTGGCGCCGTTACCCACTCCAGTGGGAGCAAGTGCTTCACAACACCTGGCAGAGTGGGTCAGCATCACAAAAGATCAGTTGGTGCTGAATATACTGCGCAATGGATACAAGATACGTTTCCGTGCTCCTCCGAAGAGCATCCCTCCAAAGAGCTCTTGCCCTCATCAGCTAAGCTTGCTCCGAAGAGAGGTGAAAGTTCTACTGCAAAAAAGAGCGATAGAGGAGGTTCCTCCCGCTCTAAGAGGAAAGGGAGTTTACTCCAGATACTTCCTTGTCCCCAAAAAAGATCAGGAGAACAAGTTCAGACCAATACTCGACCTACGACTATTAAACAAAGTCATTGTCAAAGAAAAGTTCTGCATGTTAGCGCTTCACCAAATATGTCCACATCTTCAAGCCGGAGATTGGATGTGTTCGGTGGATCTGCAAGATGTGTACTTTCACATCCCAATTGCTCAACAACATCGCAAGTACTTGAGGTTTGTCGTAGGGAACAAACACTACCAGTACAAGGTGTTACCCTTCGGTCTCAAGTCTGCACCACGAGTATTCACCAAATGCATGGCATTTACAAAAAGGGTCTCTTCATTTACCCATACCTGGACGACTGGCTCCTAAAAGGTCCATCTCCTGTACAAGTAACGCACGATCTACAACTGTGCCTGCACCAGCTACACAGGCTCGGCCTCCATGTGAACCTGGAGAAGTCAGTCCAGTGGCCTACACAGTCCATCCACTACCTAGGCTCCATTCTGGACACAAGCTTGGGAAAAACGCTTCCTTCGGTGGAGAGACTTTTTTCCATGAGTCAGAAATGTGGGATTCTACTAGAGTCTCGGCTTCCAACAGCCTGACAAGTAGCATCCCTGCTGAGTTCCATGGCGTCTCCATAGACTTGTTTGCAGACGACGAAAACGCCAAATGCCACGCCTTCGCGTCCAGGTGCCAACGGCCAGGTACGCAGGGGAATGCTCTACTGATGAATTGGTCAGGGACGTTCGCATACGCATTTCCTCTCCTGGCTCTGATTCCGAGAGTAGTTTCCAAGCTCCTCAGGTCGAACATGGAAATGATCCTGATTGCTCCGGATTGGCCTGGCAGTGGTGGTACCCGGACCTTCTACATCTGTCTGTGTGTCCACACAAATGGCTCCTTTGCAGGCCGGACCTGTTGAGCAAGATGAACGGGAGGATAATGCACCCCAACCTCCCATCATTGAACCTAACAGCATGGCTCCTGAGGTCCTGCAGTATGGACATTTGAACTTGCCTCCCGAATGCATGAACATTTTAAAGGAGGCTAAGAGACCTTCCACGAGAGCATCCTATACGTTCAAGTGGAAAAGGTTTTACTTGTGGTGTAGGGATCTTCACTTAGATCCGACTAAAGGGCAGGAGGACGTCATCTTACCATACCTCCTTTCCCTGGCAACTGCTGGTTTAAAGTACAATTCTATTAGAGTGCATTTGTCAGCCATTGTAGCATACAGAAAATCACCTGATCAGATATCTTTCTTTCAGGTTCCAGTGGTTAAGGACTTCCTCCAGGGGTTGAAGAAAGTGTATCCCCCTGTGCGAAATCCTTCTCCTCCTTGGGAATTAAACCTAGTTCTATCCAGGTTAATGTCACCTCCTTTCGAGCCCATCCACAAGGCCTCCTTGCAACATCTCTCTTGGAAGGCAGCCTTTTTGGTGGTGATTACCTCTGCGCGCAGAGTAAGTGAAATACAAGCGCTCTGTGCGAAGGAACCATATACCGTTTTCCACCACAACAGAGTAGTCCTAAGGGCTCATCCATCTTTCTTACCTAAGGTCATCTCTGATTTTCATATAAATCAGTCTATTTCCCTACCTTCCTTTTTTCCAAATCCTACGACCCCAGCCGAGCGGTCACTTCACTCCTTCGATCTTAATAGAGTGCTAAAGTTTTATTTGGAAAAGACTAAAGGGATTAGGAAAACGGACCAACTTTTTGTGAACTATGGTTCAATGAGAACAGGTTTTCCAGCGGCCAAGAGATACATCTCCAGATGGATTGTCTCTTGCATTAAATTGGCCTATCAGCTTGCAGGCAAGCCTTTGTTGGTGTCACCCAAAGCGCATTCCACTAGAGGGAAAGCCGCTACAGGAACTTTCTTGCATGACATTCCAATGTCGGAAATATGCAAGGCTGCAACCTGGAAATCGGTTCATACCTTTACGAGGCATTACTGTCTCGAATCTGATTCCAGGGCCGATACTCAAGTAGGGCAAGCCTCCTTGAGGAATCTGTTTGGGTAGTCTATAGTCTACTCAGACTTGTTGATGAGATTACTGTCTTATCATTCCTTTGCCCGCAGGGAAGAGGAGAGGCTCGCTATTCTATTCTAATGCTTATGACTATTGATGAGGATCCCCTGGAAGAGAAGGATTAGTTACTTACCCGTAATCCTAGTTCTCTTCCAGGGGTATCCTCATCAAAGTCATAAGCAACCCTCCCGCCTCCCCGAGCAAAGGATACTCTTTAAAAAGGAGATATTGTTAACCTATTTGTTACTGGGTCTGTTTTTCAGTCTCCGAAAAGAACAACTGGCCTAACTGTCACCCCTGGGGCATGATGGGATACAGGGGGTCATGAGTGCCTTAAAGGCACGGTGTCAGTTTATTGCTATTCAGCTACAGGTTAGCTTTTCAGTCTTTTTAGACTGTGTGTTTGCAATGCAGCCTGGGAGCTTCCTATGCTTCCAGTGAGTTATGAGAATTTCTACTGCTTTCTGAGCATTAAAACAATTTCTAAACAATTTTTGGTGTTGTTTCTCATGTTTCTAATGCTTATTATTCATGTATGGCGGAAATTCTTCACAGCATATTTCAGCTCTGATGTTATTTGGCTGCTATTGCATGTTTTTATATATATATGATTTATATATATATATATATGTATATATATGTGGGGCACATATAATATAGTGTTTCCGGGGTCCCGCACATGAGCGGGAATATTCTAATGCTTATGATTTTGATGAGGATACCCCTGGAAGAGAACTAGGATTACAGGTAAGTAACCAATCCTTACTTCAAAGGGGCATCCCCTGTCACAGGCAGATTTTAGGCGACACCTAGACTGCCCCCTTATTTTGTTCAGGCAACACCATTCCCCGTGGGGAGAGAGATCCCCCCAATTGTTTGGAGTGGCCTCAGAGGAGAGGTTGCTCATTACCCTGGCCACACCTCTGTGGTGAGCACACAAGCTCTGCACAAGTAGAGAAGGATTTAGGTGGCGAGAAGGATTTAGGGAGAGAGGCCCTGTGGGATTGTCTGTAGTGGGCACCAGAGGAAATGTGCAAAAGTGGGCTGGGTGACCCCTAGTAACCTTTATCTTGATGGTTACGGAGACATACATAGGGCATCCCCAGTATCCTCAGGAACTCTACTGGACCTGTGGAAGAACGGAAGAGAAATGAACCTGCTGCCTGAGACTTTAGATGGGCACTGAAGGATGGACACACTCCCTCAGAGGACAAAGAATTGAACTCTAAGGGCCTTTAGTCTGATCTCCTGTTTAAGTTACAGGGACACAATAAGGTGCAGAAGGGAGGCCTTTTCTGAAGTTTCTGAACTGTCCAATCTACCTGGACATGCCTGGTACCCTGCTGGTGGAATCTGCTCGAGTAATTCCTGACCTTGTGGTCTCCTCCTGAGGTCTTGGAATCCATGGCTGTGTCTGGTAGCACTTCTCCTACCACTGCTGAAAACTTGGGACTTGAAATCCTTTGAGTTTCAAAGACCTCTAGAGGACCGGGATAATCCTGCCAAGCCCATCTGATAATGGTACATTACCTCTGGGCAGTAGATTCAAGTTTCTATCATGGTGAGCTTTTTCAAGTTGATAAATCCTGTGCAACAAGACTTTGTGGAGATGGAATCTGGCCTTGGGGATCCCTCTTCTGCTACAGCCTGCAGCCAAGGACCCACTGAAGAAACCCAAGCTCAAAAGGGCGACTAAGTGTAAATAAAGGAAATTTGATTGGGAGAAGGAGACAAAAGTGTCCAGCAGGTGAGGAAATTTCACTATATATGCGATTTTAATTTCTTCTGCTTTGAGCATTTTCGTCAAAAAACAAGCAACTTCTCCAAAACTGAGTCCCGTAGTTAATGACCTTGTGGAACCCTCCTTGGCTTCAGCCTGCTGCATGCCGCACTGAAGACTTTGTACTTCCGTTTTTGATATTAAACCCCAGGGTAAATATTCCAATTGGGTCAAACCTGGGGCCTTCATCTTATCCATGCTCCATAGTGGTCAGCTTCAAATTATCCTTAGGTCCTGGCCACCACAACCAGTTGACCATGGTTGTGGCTTAATGCTTTCAGGTGCTATTTTTATTATAAATGTTAACAAATTATACCTCTAGTTTCTGTTATTTAGGTTGTGTCATTTTGGTGTTATTATATTCATGAAAATGTACTTTCTTTCATGTTTGCTGTGGAATTTTCATTTTGTTGCATTTTAACTCTTACTGTTTTTGGTACTATATATTTGCTTTACACATTGTCCTCAGGTAAATCTCCCTGCCCCATGCTATAGCTACCAGAGGGGCTGAGATAAAGTTAAGTTAATTACTTTAGTGTTTCACTCCCACAAGTGCTGTGCTTACTAATTAAGTTGGGAATTCAACCATTCATCTAATAACTATATCATGCAGCCAATTCTCTATCATGGATATGCAATCCAAAACACCAGTGCAAGGTGATTCTGTGTTTGCCAAGCAGTAAAGCCAAGGCTGTTAAACCCCTGCTGGGAAAAATGTATAATTAAAGCATTGCCGTCATCGGATTTGGGTTCAGTTTACAGCCAGTAATTTGTGCAATGCAATCAAACTCCTCAGCCATATATTTCAGTATTGGTTCACAGGTCCACGACATATTGTGCATTCCTGCATATTTCACTTTTATAACATCACTTTAACCTTTGTTTTTTCAATTAATTTCTGTTTCTTTAACATAATGTCACATTAACTTGACATTTGTTTTTTTATACAAAATATATATTTATGATTTATAAATGTACATTATATATATACATATGTGTGTGTGTATATATATATATATATATATATATATATATATATATATATATATATATATATATATATATATATATATATATATACATATATATATATATACATATATATATATATATATATATATATATATATATATATATATATATATATATATATATATATATATATATATATATATATATATATATATATATATATATATATATATATATATATATATATATATATATGTATATATTCACTGAAAAAACCATAGGTTTCACACCAGTTGTAGTTAGCTGGAAATTTTACTGAAATAAAACCATTGAAATTCCCACGTTATAGTTAATTGGACTCACTATAACTTGCGCGCCTGCAATGCACTGCTGATGACGTCACATATTACATCACTCATGACATGGTCAGTGACATTTAATAGGTTTTTTAAATGCTAATTCCTAACTATAACTGGTGGGAAACCTCTGTTTTTTCAGTGAATTTCATAGGTTTTTTAAATGCTAATTCCTAACTATAACTGGTGTGAAACCTATGGTTTTTTCAGTGAATTTCATTGGTTTTTTAAATGCTAATTCCTAACTATATATAGGGCCTCAAACCTATGTTTTTTTCCGTTTGTTTCAAAGGTTTTTTAATAGCAAATTTCAATAGGTATGAAATGTAATATTTTTTATAATGAATCCTATATTGTATATTTATGTAATACTATTTTTTTATGTATATTGTTCATGTTTTTTTTGCCCTGGAGCGCTCCCGGTGCGCATCCCGGTGAGCGCACCGAGAAGCGCAGTCTTGCTGCGTGCCCCAGGGCGCGTACCGGTGAGCGTCCCGTTAGCGCTTTTGCCGCGAACGAAAACATCATTGTGACGTATCGCGTAGCCGCGTCCGCGTGATACGCACGGCGTAAGCACACCCGGAAGCACTCGAGCGCACACGATCGCGCTACGTAACCATCCGACGCGCTTACACGACGCACCCCTGGGCGCGCCCCGGGGCGCGTAGCGTAAGCGCGTCGGGTCATGTGACCTAAAAATAACACTTTTTATTGGTTCAGGACAGTTTTTGTTTCCAAATGATGAAAGCCCTGGTCATGTGACCTGAAAATAACACTTTTTATTGGTTCAGCACAGTTTTTTTTTCCTAATGATGAAAGCCCCCACCTTTTTTCCTCATTCTCACTTTGTTCTTTGAGTGGGGAAGACCTGTTTTCATTCATTGAGAAATGGCTACAGTAGCAGCAGCAGCAGGAGCATCTGCACCACCACCACCACCACCACCACCACCACCACCACAAGGACCACCACAACACCACATTGGTGGTGAAGAAGAGGAGGAGGAGGAGGAGGAGGAGAGGACGTTCCTTCCTGAAGACAATACCCCTTACAAACCGAGAGAGCACATTGTGTGGGAGTTTTTTAAATTCCCAAGAGGCCAGAAGAAAGTCAATGCGGCAAAAGTGACTTGTCTGATCTGTGGCTGTGAACTTTCCAGGGGGAACCCTACAAAAAAATAATCTTTCGGTAATCACACCATGATTCGCCACATGCAACGCAAGCATCCTAACAACTATTCTGCGGCAGAGGTGAGAGATCTGTCCAGAAACCTTCCCCAATCTTCATCCAGAGCCTCAACAAGCAAAGAACAAACTCCATCGGGTCCAGAGGCAAGGGAGATGGTCCCAAACATCCAAACCAAGTTTGGATGTTTTAAAATTGTTTGTATCTATTGTGGGACTACAATTACATATGACAAAAAAAGTATAAACCTAATCAACCGTGCAGGAGATAACCATATCTGCAGAAAAAAACCTTAATTTTTTTCCTGTTTTTTTTGCTCCAGTTGAGCCGTTTACAATTCCCGGTTTTTTGTTTCTCCCCATAAAAATTACAAAAAAAATATAAAACTGTTCATAAAAGCCAAAAAAAGTAAAAAATGTTCAAAAAAACGGAAAAAAATATAAAACAACAAAAAGAATAAAAAAACAGTTCTTTTTAGAAGTACCTTCAATTTATAAAAAAATGCTACATTTTAAAAAAAATCTGTCATTCTTTTCCCCCCCATGGTACCCTCCCCGGTATGCTACCCGGTGCGCATACCGGGCGCTCCCCCCGTGCAAATCGGAAAAAATAAAAAAGTTTTTGTCCCGCGGGGCCCTTTTATGACCCCCACATCAAACCTAGGGGGTCAGGGGGGTCTACTCTGCCCCCTTTTGGTCATTTCCCCCTTTGTTTTTGCCACCTCTTGTTTCTCGATCCTACCGAGACACAAGATGGCGGCCGCTCCGGACTGTTTGGAATGTTGACAGACACCCGAGAACCAATCAGCTTTCCGCGCGCAAACTCGCGTAGCGCGCTGGTGCGCGCCCCGGTGCGCGTACCGGGGCGCGCTTATAGATATATATATTTTTTTGAACCTAAATTACTCAAAATCCACTGGAGCACATATCTTGAGACATAGCAAAGGCACATTGGGCTACCAGTCCCTACAATTTTGCCAAGTTTGGTGGAAATCCATTCAGCCGTTCGGGCTAAAAGTGAGTTTGACCACCCTACGGAAATTAACATGGGGAAAACACATTTTGGTTCCCCCCTTTTATCTCGGCCCCTGCTTGACGAATCCCCCCCAAACTTTCAGGGAAGGAGCGGAGCGGAGCGAGGCAAATTTGAGGAACATTCCTCAACCGGCGCCAAAGTTATTCCCAATAGAATGTTGCGAATTCCCTATACAAAATAATCCTAACTATAACTACCTACTGGCGACCGACAGTAGGTAATATATATATATAAATATATATATATATATATATATATATATATATATATATATATACACTCCTGCTTCTCTCGTACGCAGGCACTGACACAGCTGAAGCCACTTCTTATATTCATTTATTCAGCAGGAACAATACGTTTTGCTGGTCACAACCACCTTGCGCACTGGAAAGATCCCCATTTTTATTTCTATTTATACATCTCTTGCTATGCGTGTCAGCATTGACATTGAGAAAACACTTCACATTTATGAAAACATGCTTATTTTTAAAGTGCACAGTGCAGAACTACAATTGTTTCTAAAATGAACTAATCCATTGTTGATACAAATCACAATTAAAAATCATGTTTTTAATTGTACCATAAATTATAATTTAATGTGGGCTCTCTAAAAGTCAGTATAGCTTGCTTGCTTATCTCAAATTGTAGACCTTACTAAGCGTTTGATGTGAAATGACCTATGGCTGAGATACCCGCCACCCCCTCTC
Organism: Lissotriton vulgaris; assembly: GCF_964263255.1. NCBI lineage: Eukaryota > Metazoa > Chordata > Amphibia > Caudata > Salamandridae > Lissotriton > Lissotriton vulgaris. The sequence continues at coordinate 766,008,953 of NC_141685.1, read as the reverse complement.
AACACAATCCCCAAAAGGAGGGAAACCGGAAACAGTTCTTAAAGTTTTTGGAAGTGGGAGGGAGTGACCCTCCCGGCCGTATTTATTAAACAAAATTCAAAACATTAAACGTTTCATGTTATGTACAATTTCATTAACACATTGCGATGTTTGGCTAACCTTAACATATTCTCTAATACAGAGGTTCTCCTAGCCGAACTAGCATCCTACAAAACATTCTCTAGAAATACTGAAATTGTACATCCTAACGTTTAAGGGCCAACGGCAAGGTCATAACCGGTGTCAAGATCCCTAACCAGACTTACCCCTCCCACTTGGGAGGGGCGACAGCACAGAGGCTTACCTCAAGTGCAACTACTAACAATTTCCCTTGACTTGACGGGGGCACTTAAGACTCGACGCCATTTAAAGGTCGTTCGAAGACTCGTGTGAGGTATCTAGAAGGTATCGTGGACCTCCCCCCACCCCACACAACTTACCGCATCTGCCGTCGCAGATGACACTGGCCCCGGGAAATTCCCCAGGAGGGGGCTGTAACCCCTCCTACAAAGGAAGGGGCCTTGACCGCCTTTCCTTTACTTCCGGCGACCCACCCTTAGACGGGACCGCCTCCCCACTGAGGGGCCAATGGCCACCTCTCCCGAGCGCTCCCATCCGTGTTGGGTGACGCCCACTCATAGGGATCTTCTAATTAGTGCTCACCGATCATGACCTTACCGCCTACCAAAAAATAAATACGACAATTCTTACTCAAACCTATGTAAACATTGGTCGCTACGACCGAAAGAGCATGCTTAAAGATACAACACTATATCAAATCATTTTCATCGTAAAAACCTACACGACATTCACCATTCTTTATTAGGCTCAACATCAAACTGATACCTTCACAGCCTGTAAACGAAACGGGAAACATATTTATAAATTCACTTTATTACAAAACAACTGGCTGTCCTCAGGGGCTGGTGGGTGGGTCAAAATTGGCTCTTCGTTCTGTCCCGAGCTCACGTGTAGCGAGGAGGTGCAACTTCGGAGCACAAGAACAAGAGGACGTCTTCCGGTCTTGCGTCTCTTTTTATCCGTCTTCAGGGCGGGCGTAAACCCGCCCCTGCCTGCCCCTAGGGCGGGGCTGGCTACGTCGGTGTCTAGGCCAGCCCACTCTAGGGCGGGAAAAGACGCGCCCCGGCTACGCCGCTTCGGGCATACCAGCCGAGACGCGCCTCCCGCCCAAAAATGGCTTCCCGGGGGGATCGAGGCACTCCGCCATACGTTCGGGGGGACCGAGTGGTCGCCCCTTTCCATATGGCTGAGATACCCGCCACCCCCTCTCAACACAATCCCCAAAAGGAGGGAAACCGGAAACAGTTCTTAAAGTTTTTGGAAGTGGGAGGGAGTGACCCTCCCGGCCGTATTTATTAAACAAAATTCAAAACATTAAACGTTTCATGTTATGTACAATTTCATTAACACATTGCGATGTTTGGCTAACCTTAACATATTCTCTAATACAGAGGTTCTCCTAGCCGAACTAGCATCCTACAAAACATTCTCTAGAAATACTGAAATTGTACATCCTAACGTTTAAGGGCCAACGGCAAGGTCATAACCGGTGTCAAGATCCCTAACCAGACTTACCCCTCCCACTTGGGAGGGGCGACAGCACAGAGGCTTACCTCAAGTGCAACTACTAACAATTTCCCTTGACTTGACGGGGGCACTTAAGACTCGACGCCATTTAAAGGTCGTTCGAAGACTCGTGTGAGGTATCTAGAAGGTATCGTGGACCTCCCCCCACCCCACACAACTTACCGCATCTGCCGTCGCAGATGACACTGGCCCCGGGAAATTCCCCAGGAGGGGGCTGTAACCCCTCCTACAAAGGAAGGGGCCTTGACCGCCTTTCCTTTACTTCCGGCGACCCACCCTTAGACGGGACCGCCTCCCCACTGAGGGGCCAATGGCCACCTCTCCCGAGCGCTCCCATCCGTGTTGGGTGACGCCCACTCATAGGGATCTTCTAATTAGTGCTCACCGATCATGACCTTACCGCCACAGGTCCGGATAGTTGACCGGCTATCCGGACCCCCCACAAGACTCCTATCTAAAGGTCATGTTTTAACGTTTTTAACCAAGCTAAGAAGTCTCCTATGAGTAACTCATTCCCCACCCTTGACAAATGCACACCATCCCCCAAATACATACTGTCATCATTAATACAACTATGCGAGATCGAATGCAATGTCTTGGAACGGAACAACCTACTCACTTTGTTATTCAATTTTTTAACAGAATGATTCAAAGCAGGGATCGAGATAGCCCCCCGCCACACTTTTCGTGGGATCATATGAGACCACGCAATTATGCACCCCGTAACTCTCCTCGCTAACCAACTTACAGTGGAAAGCATAGCCTCCAGGAGAAGTCGTCTACCGGTGGTGACCAAATCATTGCCCCCTAAATGCACTATGACTATGGACGGCGGTGACCTCATCCGCCCTAACAAACCCTCAAAGAATGCTTGAAACTGGTCAATACAGAGACCGCCTCTTCCGTAGAAGGACACTCTGTACCCGTATTCCCCAGGTACGTGAACCATGTCACCTGCTTTGAATACGTCTGCGGCCCGTCTCACGTATGAGTGGCCCACGACCCACACCTCCTTTCTCACAGCCGGTGATGTCTGACCGCTGGCCTGGTGTTGGGTCGACTGCATAGTCCGCCCTGCCGCGTAGGCTTGCGCAACTGAAAACAAACAAAAGACAAGAAGCGTGAGTATATGATTACAGCTTCACAACATGTGCAATCGCACATATCTCTTATAACAATTGGAGGACCAACGCCCCACTGGTTTCACCTGCTCTACAGTAAGACCCCTGGCTGTAGCTTCAGTGGCAGCCCCTATTCGAAAGGAATGGGTCCCGAATTCGCCCGGGTCCAAGCCCGCTGCGGCAATGGCCATTGCAAGCACCCGCTGAAACTGAAACCTCGTCAGCGGGGTGGCGTCTGCATGCCTCAACAAAGTCCCCCCCCATGATGCCACCCTTCGTGCTAGGTAATCTTCTAAACACTGTACCGGACACATGGAGGACTCGGGGGTCCTGCGAATGATCGTGCAGTCCCCCCTCCCATCTTGGTCGGTCTTGGACCTGAGAAAGGAGACAATCATCGCATCGCCCCTGATCTGAACGTGTTCCCGGCACAACCCCCCCACCACATCCTGTTTGTTTCTTGCAACCAGCTCACTTATCCTCATAGCCCCGTGAAATGCCAGCGTAAATGCAGTCCGGAACAAACACGTCTCGAAAGGAGACGAGCATGTGGTAGGGAGTGTGGCCAGCAACTGGGACAACCTATCCAGACCTATCGGTCGTCTCACATCTACTCTGCGACCCTCCAGGCGTTGCCACCCGCGCAGCGCCTTTTGTACTGCAAAAGACGCTGTCGGGTCCTGGATATTATGGGCCCTGGCAACAAAGGAAATGGCGGCACGATGCCTTTGGGCCGTAGCCACCGATTTCCCAGCCCTACGTAAGGACATCAGAAAATGTACAACCCACTCTTCCCGACCCCAAAGCCCCCCTCTCTCAGTCCCCAAAAAGGCTAAATAGGCCTGAAACGCCCCTTCATATGCCTTCCTTGTCCTGGGTGCTAGACTCTCTCCCACGAGGTGACGAAGTTCGGGGCACCGAGAGACCAGAGAGCTTCGGGGAAGGGTGCCGGCTCTGGGTCCGCTGAGGGAAGGAAACCCGAGAAAGCCTGCATGTGAAAACGAGACAGTGCATCAGCCGCCTGATTCATCACCCCCGGGACATGTTTTGCTCTGAATATCACGTTCAGTTGCATACACAGTAGGACAATTTCTTTGAGCAGCCTCAAAATCAGTTTACAACGGGCTGCCTGACTATTGATGCATTCTACAACGGTCATATTGTCAGACCAGAACACGACAGAATGATCTCTGAACCCTTCAGGCCAGGTTCTCAGGGCCACCAGAATGGGAAACTGTTCAAGGAGAGCAATATTACTCGTCAGCCCCTTCTCGTGCCACCATAGGGGCCACCTTTGTGCAGACCATTTTGTGCCGAAGATGGCGCCAAAGCCTATGCTTCCCGCTGAATCTGTCCATAGCCCAAGCTCCTCGGAGGATACGGCTGGCTTGTTCCAGACGACTCGACCATTGAAGTCCGCCAAAAATGCTAACCAAATACGCATGTCCTGGCGGACCTCGGCCGATAACCTCGTGCGATGATGACCCTCCTTTAGGCCAACCATTGCTTGGGCGATTGAGCGGGAAAAGGGGCGGGCCATTGGGATCACTCTCAAGGCAAAGTTCAACTTCCCCACCAATTGTTGCAACTGATGCAGTGTAACCTTAGATGCAGATAAACATACTTGGAGGGCTGCCCTAAACTTCAACACTTTGCTAGCTGGTAAACGGAAACACCCCTCCCTAGAGTCCAACTCGATCCCCAAAAACTCGAGGCAAGTCGTGGGACCCATAGTTTTACCTGGTGCCAATGGCACGCCAAAATGACCCATCAACACACAGAATTCAGCTAAGGCCTGGGCACATTCGGGATTTCCGGCGGGGCCAAGGAACAGAAAGTCGTCAAGGTAGTGCATTACATTTCGGAAACCCGTTTTCATAGTGAACACCCATTGCAGGAAAGTACCGAATTTCTCAAAATAAGCACATGATATAGAGCATCCCATTGGCATACACCTATCCATGTAAAATGACCCCTGAAACCCGAATCCCAGAAGACGCTGGTCGTCTGGGTGTACCGGGAGCAACCGGAACGCTGACTCGATATCTGATTTCGCCATCAACGTCCCGGGCCCCAGGCGATTTAAGATGGCTACTGCCTCATCAAACGATGCGTATCGCACCGAACAAAGCTCTGGATCAATTGCATCGTTCACCGAAAGACCATGTGGAGCAGACAGATTATGGATCAAACGAAACTCACCTGGGTCCTTCTTGGGGACCACCCCTAACGGAGAACAGATAAAATGCGGTACCGGGGGTACACTAAACGGGCCGGCGACCCGTCCCCGGCTAACCTCTTTCTGAATTTTCTCTTGCACTACAGATGTATGTTGAAAAACGGAAAGTTGATTTTTGCACATCCCTACACCCTGAAAGTCCCCCACCGGGATGCGGAAACCATGTGTAAAACCGTTCCGCAGCACCCCAGCAGAAGTACGATCCGGGTATTCGCTGAGCCAGGGAATCATTGCCAAGGTATCAATCGGGGTTGGTAAAGGCGCCCCTCGGACTATCTTAGACCTGTTTGGCGCTTCCCTTACCCCCGTTCTCACTCGTTCTGGCTCTGCACGATGACTCAGGATGGGACGACCCACAAGTACTACATTCATGTTTGAATTTACACGATCCCGGAGGCCTGGTACATTTCCCCTTGTTGAAATTAAAGCAGAAACCCTTTTTCCCTGTATTGCCTGCGGGTCTCGAATAATCGTCGGTGCTTGTACTTGGTCGAAAGGGCGTCCCCACATTTTGGCGGGAGTAATCAACAACATTGCTCCCAACCAATGGCATTTTTAACATTCCTGATTCTTTCATTTTATCCCATGTCACAGAATCGTAACAATCCCAAGTCAAACTCTTGTTATGCTCCTTTTCTTTCCTGAACAGATTGTCATAACAGAACCAATGGTTACCTTGATACGCTGTCGAGTAACCCATAATTCGTGATTGATAAATGGGAAACTCAGGAAGCAACTCGGGCCTACGTTCCCCCAAAATCGATGTGAAAATACCCCACGCATTGCCCCAGTTGCCAATATTCTCATTTACCTTGAAGGCGGCCATTTTTGCGCGCCAAACACTTGGATGCATTAGGTCCTTCTGACTCTTGACATGCTCTAACTCATAATGATCGACAAGCAAGGAGAATATATTCACGTATTCCCCCGCCCAAATCTTTTCTTTTATTGCTAAGGGAACATGCTGCCCCAATCTTTCTCTACGAGAGGGTGCTGACTCGTCCCTTGCGATCGGCAATGGCCGCTTACCTGAACCGGATGCTGCGTCTACCACTTGCGGCTTTTCTATCACCGCCACCGGTGCGGTCACCTTGGCTGCTTCTTTTTCCTTACGCAGCTTTCTTATCAACGCCTGTGCCTCGGCAGCCATGGTGCCCTCAGTACTATCGCCCAACCACGCTGCTAGCTGTGCTGCCAGCTCGGGGGGCATATCCTCGTTGGATGTCGGGGTGATGACAACGGGGATTGGATTCCCCTCCATCGGTAGCGGGGTCGGCACCTCGAGCGGGGCAGAGGGGGCCGGGACACTTCCCCCGGCTGGAACCCTTCTCGGCCTCTTAGGTCTCCCTCCAGCCGGTGGTTGGCCCGATCCCTCCTCCCCGTCTCGCTCCGCCAGCCGCTTCTTTATGTCGGACATATCCTTAAAGAGGGCCCGAACCATCTGCTCAGTCGTCATTCTCTTTGCGCCTTTCTTGGGCATCTCTCCGACGAAGTATCTAGAAGACAAAGAAAAAGATCAAAACGCTCAAAATTGGCTCTTCGTTCTGTCCCGAGCTCACGTGTAGCGAGGAGGTGCAACTTCGGAGCACAAGAACAAGAGGACGTCTTCCGGTCTTGCGTCTCTTTTTATCCGTCTTCAGGGCGGGCGTAAACCCGCCCCTGCCTGCCCCTAGGGCGGGGCTGGCTACGTCGGTGTCTAGGCCAGCCCACTCTAGGGCGGGAAAAGACGCGCCCCGGCTACGCCGCTTCGGGCATACCAGCCGAGACGCGCCTCCCGCCCAAAAATGGCTTCCCGGGGGGATCGAGGCACTCCGCCATACGTTCGGGGGGACCGAGTGGTCGCCCCTTTCCATACTGAAACAAAGTATACAATTCATGGTTAGACATCCATAATATATTCACCAAAGCAGTACCATATAGGCTTAAAGCGTTCACTTTTTAGTTTTTTTGTTTGAAAGATCTTAGGTAAATGTACTGCCCAGCCCATGCACAACCCATACAGAGGCTTAAGATTCCAACAAACTCAAGTGGGTACTACTTATACAATGATTTCCTCTTTGTATTATTTCTTGACATCTCTTTATCAGATCTTCCCAGATTTCTCCACTTACTGATTGTTCTTCCGCACCCTTCCTCTTTACCAAAAAGTGCACAAAGTGTAAAGTAAATTAAAATTATTATACTCCTTATTCAACAAAAACATTAGACTTGTGGTTATTTAAAGTAACACAGTGGCCAGCCTCTAATGACTTTACAGGTTTCGATACATCTCCTCACCTCATCCCAATTTAAGCTATATAGAAGCTTACTGCTCAACATAATTTTATAGCGAGACTTCAGTCTTCTCCATCTTTGTTCCCTGTTTCTGCCTCTTATATTCTTAAGGACAGAGTCTATCACATAATAGACTAGGTCAGCGGCCTTTTCCACATGCTTCTGATGAATGTGGTGGGCAATTGGGTAGCTTTTGTCTTCCTTAACTATAGTACTCAAGTGTTGTAAAATTCTGATATGTACCATATGAATAGTACTGCTTACATATATGTTTGGGTAAGAGCAATGCAAGATATATACCACAAAATCACTTTTACAATTGTATGTATTACGTATTTGAAGTGGGGTATCAAATAAAGGTGATGTAAACTCCCTTAAATTCAAACCAAATTTGCAGGCCTCGTACCTGTGGTATTTTTGAAAGCCCAAGTTAGGTGTCAACCATTTCGCTGCTTTTGTCATCTCAGAGCTGCTGACAAATAATTTACTCCTCATCAATTTAGTGGATTTTTTGTCGCTGTGTCCCCAATAATTGGGTCACTTTTAATGAGATTCGAATGTATGGTAAGGATTCTCCTCACTCTCTGATGGCACACCTTGTACCTTCTGATCATCCATACCTACCCCAGGCCCTTTGGCTTGCCCTTGTATTTATTGAAAATCAGAGTTTACCTTAATTTAGCTTCGTTTTTTTCTGATGCTGTGTTTACTATTTTTTGCTCAAAGCCTCTGGCCAAGTCTACCTGAACTTCTTTTAATGATTTTTCTTTACTGCAACTTTGTTTCATGCGGAGATTCTCCGCACAAGGGATGCTATTCATAAGTTTTGGGGGAGGAAAGCTGCTTGTATGGAGAATAGAATGCCTCACTGTTTGTTTCCTAAATGTTTATGTGTGTATTTTGTTGTTTTTCATAAAGACTATTAGGTCATCAAAGTTGACTTCAGTCTGGCTGATATTGCTGGTAAAAGAACCCCCAGGACCACGTTTTATAACCTTTGTTTAGCATACTCTACAGTGAGTACCTACTCCTCCCACCAACCCATATGTAGATTTGCATAACTGGGGGCGAAGCAGATGCCCATAGCAGTCCCTCTCCCTTGTTTATATAATTGCCTCTCAAATAAGAGGACATTGTTCTCCAGACACCATCTCATCTTTTTAAGTATCTTTTGTGTAAGTTGATAGAGATCCATCTATCTCATGCCTAGAAAATGTTTGACTTACTTCACGCCATCTGGTGTCGGGTAGTGTCAATGTTTGTTTCATCTTCTGCGTCCCTTCCTTGTTGGTTTAACTACTGTAACAGCTCCATATCTGCCACAACAAGATTTCCAGATGATACAGTTTCTTGGCTGCTGCTGCTCGGTCTCAGTGTATTGCAGGAGAAGTATTTTTGAAGTTTGAAAAAGTCTATTCTTGTAGGTGTACAATATGTTAATCCCAATGAGAGTGTTGTCACCTCTTCTTTCGTAAGTTCCATACCTGTAAGATTAATTACTGTATTAGAATTATCCACAGCTATTTTTTCTGGTGCACCTCTCTCTTTTGTTTTTGTTGTCTGACTGTTTTTTCTTTTTCTTTTATTTTCCATTTTTCTCTTTTCTTTGTAGGTGGGGTCTTAAGTGTAGAGTCCGATCTAGTCTTAAAAAACAGAGTTCCTCTACTACCATTGGAGTGTCCCTATTTAATCCTACTCCTCCTGTGGCAGCTTACTCTGGATCCATTACCACTTCCGAGCTGAATTCTGAGCTTGTTTCTACTACTCTACTTTGGGATGTATTTTGCACCTTCTCAGACAGCTGTTGCCTCCTTATATTGTCAAATCTGTGAGAGAAAGTATATATTTGACCCCATTGGTAGTCAATGTAATCTCTTATAAATTTTGTAGCTTTCTGTTCTTTTACAACCTGCTCATGCTTCCGTAGCCTAGTTACCATCTCTTTATCATATATGGATATTTCCTCTTCATCAGAATGCTGGCTCAGCTCTTGCTGTAGTGCCTCAATTCTTGGCAGATTTTTTGCAGGATCAATCTTCGCATATTTTTTTTGATGATTCTGACTTATTAGCTGCCATTCTTTTAACATATTCTGTTCTGGATTCTCTTAGGTGGGAGCTATTAATATACGCAATCTTCTTACAATGCGTTCAACTTCTATATATTTCTCCAGTGATTTATACTACCACCGTTTTAAAAATTCTTCCTTCCTTATCCTTTCCAATTCTCACAATTCAGTACAAAAGTTAGCTTCTGGTGATTGGATTCTCAGTTCTCTTTTTCGTGCACCCAAATATGGAATCATCATATCTTCGAACATTTTCTCAGCTGCTTCTTCCCGCTCTTTCAGCCACTCCTTCGCCATTATGCTCAACAATTGCCTCGTGCCGGCTTCTGCTTCCACTACGGTATGCATACACAGCTACCTCTCCCAGTGCCTGCCAATCACCGTACTCAGACCGCAATGATCACTTACCTGCACTCCAAGGTGCCTTCTGGCTCTCCGGCTGCCAGTTCTGACCACTGCTGCCAAAGGAACGTTCACCATAGGCTTAAAGGAGGGCTCTGTGCTTGTATTCTTCTTATACTCCACTCTTGCTGCTGGTAGGCATGGAGTACCTTAACAAGGGTATATCAGAGATACGTTTCTAAATCTGTTTCTACTCATGCTCCTCTCCTTACACAGGACTCCATACGCAGGCACCAACACAGCTGAAGCCAGTTCTTATATTCATTTATTCATCAGAAACAACACATTTCAGTGGTCACAGCCACCTTGCTCACATGCGACATCACCATTTTGATTTCTATTTATACAACTGTTCCTATGTGTGTCAGCATGGAAATTGACAAAACACTTCAAGTTTCTGAAAACATGCTTATGTTTCAAATATATATATATATATTCACTGAAAAAACCATAGGTTATAGACCATATATAGTTAGGAATTCGCATTTACAAAACCTTATTTAACTCACAAAAAACCATTGAAATTCCATATATAGTTAGTTGCACTAACTATATATCGCGCACCCGCAATCCACTGCTGATGATGTCACATATTACATCATTCATGACATGGTCAGTGACATCACTGATGACATCACTGATGACATCTCAAATGACATCACTGATGACATCTCAAATGACATCACTGATGACATCACTGATGACATCTCATTTGACATTACTGATCACATCACTGATGATATCATTCATGTGATAATACGATGAACCTCTTCAGACTCTAATATAACCTTAGATACAATCAGTGTAAACAGACACTCACAGACTGTCACTCATCCATGGAGTTACTCACACACCTAGTCAGTCATGCAAAGAAACAATCATACCTCCATTTCCTCAACTATACAGTTATACAAACTTTACTTATTCAAACATATACTAACACATATTTACTCTCTTATACAATCCCTGATACAAGTTCACAATGATCCATACAGCCACTCACACATTCACTGGCCCTTATGCACAGTTATTTATATATGTCAACTCTCACATGTACTGTGTTTTACATATGTACTTACTTTGACATGTAGCACTGAGATATCCATTCACTCACCAATACACTCATGCACACAGTCAACCGCCCATACAGCTGTTTCCGCATGCACTTTTGAAACCATACATCTAGTGAATCAACTGCTCACACATCTATGCACAGAGTCATACACCTCCCAGCCACCCACACACACACTCAGTCTCCCATACAAATACTTGGGCAACCAATCAATAACCCATATAGTTACTCATATAGCTACTTATCAACACATGCAACAGTTTACAGAACAACAGACATAATGATGCACAAATTAAGACAGTTTAGTCACTAACCCATGCAGACACATTTAATCACTCACTCATACAGTCAGTCATGCACCTACTAAATCCTTCATCCAGACACTTATACATCCACTCATTCTTCAATATGTAAGACATATTTTAACTTTACAGAAACATACAGTCACTGGATGTTGTCATCAGTGATGTCATCAGTGATGTCATTTGAGATGTCATCAGTGATGTCATCAGTGATGTCACTGACCATGTCATGAATGATGTAATATGTGACATCATCAGCAGTGGATTGCGGGTGCGCGATATATAGTTAGTGCAACTAACTATATATGGAATTTCAATGGTTTTTTGTGAGTTAAATAAGGTTTTGTAAATGCGAATTCCTAACTATATATGGTCTATAACCTATGGTTTTTTCAGTGAATTTTCAAGGTTTTGTAAATGCTAATTCCTAACTATATATGGTCTATAACCTATGGTTTTTTCAGTGAATTTTCAAGGTTTTGTAAATGCTAATTCCTAACTATATATGGTCTATAGCCTATGGTTTTTTCAGTGAATATATATATATACATACATATATAAACATATATCATCTGTATATCTATATAAATACAAACATAAATGCATGCATACATATACTTATATGCATACAGATGCATGTTATTTACATGAAAGTTGAAAAAACACTAATAAAAGCAAAGCTAAAAAGCCAAGCCCCCTCATTACAAACAGAATGGCTTTAACTTAAACGAGGGTGAGATCTATTGCATTTTCAATGCTTGTTTACTTTGGTTCCATCAAGAAGGCATTCAGATGTGTCACACATTTGCCATAAATTCTGAATGTTAGCCCTCTAGTTGCACATTAGATCACTGTAGTAAAGCTACTGCTCACCAGGGACGTCTGCTGCTGGTATTCAAAGTGCATGTTTCAGTCTGCATGTCAGAATTTTTTTAATGAAATAGAAGAGGATTTGAGAAGTCACTCAAAATGATCCCTAATTTTTCTTTCTGAAGCACTAATGATACCTTCGAGGGCAAAATTAACCCCCTCATGTTGTTCCTTTTTAAATTGAGTGTTTTCAGACTTACCACTTCATTCCAATCAAGATGGCTTCTGGTGTGCCATACTTTTGTCATAAGTAAGACTGTTAGCGCTCTAGTTGTTCTTTAGAACACTCTGGGACATTCTGTCATTGGGCTATACTTGGGGTACATCTGGGTGATATTTGGGCTACATTTAGGCTCTTTTGTCTCTGGTGGCCATCTTGGGAGACTGTATGTCAGAATTTTTTAATGAAATTGAAGAGGGTTTGAGAAGTCACTCAAAATGTGCCCTAATTTTTCTTTCTGCAGCACTAATAATACCTTCTATTGCATAATATACCCCCTCATATTGTTCCTTTTTAAATTAAATGTTTTAAGAGTTACCACTTTATTCCCATCACGATGGCTCCAGGTGTGCTATACCTTTGTAATAAGTAGGACTGTTAGCGCTCTAGTTGTTCTTTAGAACACTCTGGGACATTCTGTCATTGGGCTATACTTGGGCTACATCTGGGTGATATTTGGGCTACATTTGGGCTCTTTTGTCTCTGGTGGCCATTTTGGGAGACTGCATGTCAGAATGTTTTAATGAAATAGAAAAGGATTTGAGAAGTCACTCAAAATGTGCCCTAATTTTTCATTCTGCAGCACTAATCATACTTTCTATGGCAAAATATACCCCCTCATGTTGTTTCTTTTTAAATTAAATGTTTTAAGAGTTACCACTTTATTCCAATAAAGATGGCTTCAGGTGTGCCATATCTTTGTAATAAGTAGGACTGTTAGCGCTCTAGTTGTTCTTTAGAACACTCTAGGAGGCTGCAGTAGAACACAAAGGAATCAACTGACAGTCTCTGTCCTTGTTGGATGTACATGTTTTACTGAGAATGTCAGACTTCATTTTCACATGACTGAGAAAGATAATGTGAATTTACAGAAAATATGCTTTCAGTTTAGCTTATAGATCCCCTTCCAAACCACTGTGGGAAAATCATGAGATATTAGTTGTTTTTCAAACAATATTCATGATATCACAGCAGAAGGTTTTTTCACATGGTAAAATCACCTTAGAACCCACCACAATTCCTAAAACGAGTATGGTACCATCAACAAATGATTTATAATGTAACTAAAGTCCTAAAACCCTCTATTAACTACAATGCTTTTTAATGAGGTGCTATCATGTATATTGGTCCCAAGATGGCTGCCAACACTTCTTGGATGAAGTGCTGACAGCCAATCAGATCAGATGTGTGGTTAGGCTCCGCCCAGATATATATCTTTTTTTGAACCTAAATTACTCAAAATCCACTGGCGCACATATATTGAGACCTAGCAAAGGCACATCGGGCTAACAGTCCCTACAATTTTGCCAAGTTTCGTGCAAATCCATTCAGCCGTTCGAGCTAAAAGTGAGGCCAACCGCCCTATGGAAATTAACATGGGAAAAACGCGTTTTGGGACCCCCCTTTTATCTCGGCCCCCCCTTGATGAAACCCCCCCAAATTGTCAGGGGCTGCTCGGAAACGAAATGTTCCATTTTCCTGAAAATTTCAGCCAATTCCGTCCAAAAACGCCAAAGTTATTAGACATAGAATTTTCAAAAATCCCATAGAGAAAAAATCCTAACTATATATACCTACTGGCGACCGCCAGTAGGTAATATATATATATATATATATATATATATTTTTTTTTTTTATTTGCTAGGAAACTGAAACTTCTTAAAATGCATACAAAAGCTCTAGGGGTGAGCAAGATGGGGCCTATCCATTGGGGTCATTGGGGGCCTGGCCTCTCCGAGGGAACTTGAACTAGGGGACAGGGATTAGACATAAGTCCGGGAGCTCTTGGAGGTGCTGGACCTGGAAACCGGCAGAAGAATCTGCAGTAATTTTAAACCCAAATCCAGGTTCAACCCCAACACCCCACACAATAACATTGATTCCTTCCTGGAGGCAGGAGTATGGGACATGATCAAACTCTGGGAATACCAATAGGGCAATAACGAACTTAACTAAAGGCCAAAAAACGGCACTGAAATCCCTGAAGCAAGCTACCGGCTTTGTCATTAAGCCTTCAGACAAAGGCCGGAATGTCGTTGTGAGGGATGTTAAAAAGTATATGGCAGAGCCAAAAGACAGCTGAATTCCTCTGGTAGCTACATGAAAACTATGGCAGGCCAATGTATTCCCACTGTTGACTGTTTCCACAACATGCTGTCCAAATGGCACACACTCCGGCTTTTGAATAAAGATGAATTATTATTTTTAACTTTTAAAAAAACCTGTCTCCCCAGGCTTTTACAAGTTGCCTAAAGTGCATAAACACGCCACCAATCCACCTGGGAGGCCGATTATTTCTGCCAATTATAGCCTCCTGAGAACACTTCTATCTTTGTAGATCATTTTTTATTTCCCTATGTGTGTAGCCTGCCCTCTTACTGCCATGACAGTATGGATTTCATATCCAATGTCACAGACATCCCGTGGCAATCAAAGTTACATCATGGCCATTGTGGATGTGTTGTCTCTGTACACCTGCATCAACCATGACCTAGGCATCACTGCTTGCAAACACTATTTTAGGGACAGACCTATTACCAAGTATGATCACACCAATACTGTGCTTGAGATGCTCCTTTTCTGTCTGTAAAATAACTATTTCTTGCATGGCCAGCAGTGGTACAGACAACTGTCCGGAACGGCCATGGGCAGTTGCTTTGCGCCGAGCTGCGCCAAATTCCTTCTGGCAATCTCCAACAATGAGCTGAACTTAAAATTTACGAATACCACCAATAGGAGCAAATTAGACTTCCTTGACGCCAGGGTAGAGGTACTGGGTGATACCAAACAAACAAGCCTACACAGGAAAGCAACAGCTGGGATATAGAATCCTCCATGCCAAAAGTCACCACCTACCTAAGCTGAAGAATAGTATCCCCTATGGGGAACTGCTTAGAGCCAGGCGTAACTGCAGCACACCAGAAGCATGCACCCGAGAGGAAGGAGTAATGGTGGAAAGATTCCTACAGAGGAGGTACACATGGAAAGTGGTGGATGAGGCTAGCAGAAAGGTGAGTGAAGTATGGAGAGAAACCCTATTCAAACCCAGGCAAAAGAAGGAAATCGAGCCAGTGATTAGACCGATCACCACTTTTAACTCGAACTGTGCCAAGGTCCAGGCCATCATCAGGAGACACTGGCAACTAGTCAAACTGGACCCCATTATTGGAAAATTGGTCACCCGAGCACCAAATCACATACTGCAGAAGTAACTCTCTGATGGATATATTGGTCCACAGTTTAATGGAACCCAGTGTGAAACACAGCAGCACTTGGCTGAGGGTACTCCCTGGATTCAATAAATGTGGGAAGTACAAGGCCTGCGACATTAGTTCCAATGTCAGGACAGTGACCCTAATCAATGGCAAGCAACACAAAATTCGACCATTCATTAACTGTAACACAGAATTTGTTGTCTATGTCCTGTTGTGTGTATGCTGGGAGCACGATATTTCCAGTAAAAAAATGCATCTTGCGCACCTAAGGGCCATTAGAAATAACGATGTCACATATCCCATAGCCAGACACTGCAACACTGTACATAGCTCCCCCAAACCTGAGAACTTAAAAATCACATATTTTGGAATTGACAGGATTCCTGTGAAGACTCAGGTGGAGACTGGGAACGAGCACTAAGAAGACTTAAATCCAAATAGATAATCAGCCTCAACACTTAACACCCGGGAGGTTTGAAACAGGACAAAGAGCTTCATGTTCATTTAGGATAATGTCATCTGTCCTCCAGGTTGCCTGTTATTTACTGCCTTCCACTCCTGCTCTAGGGTTATATGTGCTTGTACTGTCTGTATGACCTGTCATATTACCAAAATGTTTTCCTGTCTCCTCTGGTCCTCATCACTGTCTCTCTCTCTTCTCCCCTTCTTTAATCTAAAACTACTGGACTGCCAAGGTCACTAGACCGCTCTAGATATTGAAATGAAACTGCTTTATCATGAATTTTTTTCTCACTCTCTCCCAGGTTACGGCTCCTGATTTTACATCAACAATAAACAATAATGACAATTAAAATCATGACTCTTGAGGGGAAGTTTTCCTTCAGGGCATTAGAAGGGATCATATATTGATCTAATCAACTTGCACTTGCAATTCCCTTACAATGCATTTTCTTTGTTTTCACCTTACATACTCATGTATGTCTATATTCACATAATTTTATGTCAGGGTGAGGCACCCTTTATTGTATTTTGGAACAAAACAACTTTTGAATTTTCTTTAAAAAAAGTTTTCTGACTTGCATAGTCTGTTTTCTTTATGACTGATGAGATGGCAAAACTCCTTTTTTGTGCCCAAAGTCTTTTTCCTATGTTTACTTTTTCCTCCACTGTGTCTCACTGTATGCCTTAAATACAATGCCACAATGTACATTGCCCAGCTTTGACGAAGACATCCTGGTTGAAATGAGTCAGCTATCTAAATAAATCTTTCTTGGACTTACCTGGAGTGTAGGCACTTTTCTTGCTGCATCAGCAAGGACCTTGAAGCAGATATATGTATATATATATATATATATGTTGCACTTCAAGGGAGCAGTGTTCTGTTTCAACCTTATCAGGGGTAATGACTATGAAATTACAGATTACAGCAGCATTGAAAAGTTATATGAATGTACAGAACTGCGTATACCAGCATGCACTGCTTGTTGATGTCATACTCACCTGAGCCTTATGAAAAGAGATTAAGCAGTGCTGGCAGTTTCCTGTGTTGTGTAACTATTGCTGCTGGCCCGTGACCAAGGAAATGTTTTCCGAAACGCGTTGGGCAGAGTATTATGATGAAAGGAACTTGCCGCTTTGAAATGCTTGGCCTTATTTTTCCTGGTGAGGAGTGCGCTTAATTTTGGGACAAACTGTGAAACTTGATATATATATATATATATATATATATATATATATATATATATATATATATATATATATATATATATATATATATATATATATATATATATATATATATATATATATTTTCACTGAAAAAACCATAGGTTTAACACCAGTTATAGTTAGCTGGAAATTTTACTGACATAAAACCATTGAAATTCCCACGTTATAGTTAGTTGGACTCACTATAACTTGCACGTGTAATGCACTGATGACACCATCCAGTGAATGTGTGTCTTTCAGATAAATAAATATGTTTTATATATGTATGTTAAGGTCGATGGAAGAATATTTGTTTAAATTATTGTCTTAATGGATGTTTTAAAAAAAAAAAATAATTGGATATCTGCCTTATTAAGTGTATCTTAGTGAATACATATATTAGCGAGTGAAAGTAGGTCAGTCTCTCTGTCATCAGTGATGTCATGAGTGATGTCACTGACCATGTCATGAGTGATGTAATATGTGATGTCATCAGCAGTGCATTACACGTGCAAGTTATAGTGAGTCCAACTAACTATAACGTGGGAATTTCAATGGTTTTATGTCAGTAAAATTTCCAGCTAACTATAACTGGTGTTAAACCTATGGTTTTTTCAGTGAATTTGATAGGTTTTTTAAATGCTAATTCCTAACTATAACTGGTGTGAAACCTATGGTGTTTTCAGTGAATTTCATAGGTTTTTTAAATGCTAATTCCTTTCTATATCGAGTTTCTAACCTTTTTTTTTTTTACAATTTGCTGTTTTTTTTTAAGTATTCATTTTTTTAATATATTTTTTTTCTTTTGCGCTCTGGGTGCGCGCTCCGGGAAGCTTTCAGCTAAGCTCTCCGGTAAGCTTTCCGGTGAGCTCACCTGAAAGCGCACCCAGAGCGCTACTGTCGTTCGTGAAAAAAAATATGAATGAAAAGTTAATAATAATGCAAAACATTTCGTTCCATACAAATAAAATCCGTTTTTTTTATAAGGAAAATGATTATGTATTTCTGTAAAAGTTTGATGACGTCACTTTGGCGCGCAACGTAAGTGCCCTCGGAAGCGCCTACGATCGCGCCGCGTAAACGCACCCGGAAGCGCCCAAGATCGCGCCACGTTTGCGCCCCGGAAGCGCCTACGATCGCGCCGCGTAAACGCACCCGGAAGTGCTCCGGAGCGCGCTGCGTAAGCGCGTCGGGTCATGTGACCCTAAAATAACACTTTTCATTGGTTGCTAACAGTTTTTTTTACAAAGAATGAAATCCCCACCCATTTCCTTCACTATTGCTTTGTACTTGGAGAGAGCAAGAGCTGTTCTGTGTACTATCTTCATCTCCTACTTTCCTGATCTACAGCAATGGCTGCAAGAGAGTCATCCAGCAGTGATTCAGAGGCATTTGTAGATGAGGACCCTCCTAGGCAGAAGAAAAAAATCAATTTCATCTGGAAATTTTATAACATCCCTGAAGGAGAAAAAAAAGTCAACGCTCCAAAAGTAACCTGCAAAATATGTGGTAGTACTTTATCCAGAGGCAATCCTCTGAAAAAATATAGTTTTGGAAATGCCAATTTAATCAGGCATGTCAAAAGAAGACACCCAAACAACTTTGCGAGGGAGAGTGTCAGAGACCTGGCACGGAAATTACCCACAGATGGCGGCAGCACCTCCACTGGTGGAGCAACACCTTCGGGACCATCCCGTAGAAGAATGGTCCCTAACATACAGCCAGAGTTTGCAGGCATCAAATTTCTGTGCACGGAGTGTGACGAACTGCTCTGCTATGGGGAGCAGAGTGTTGAACTCATTGCCCAAAAGAAACAGCAACACCGCTGCCCTGACAGTCCCTAAATTTTCAAATTTTTTTGCTCCTGTTGAGCCGTTTTGGAATCCCTGTTTTTTGTTTTTCCCTTGACAAAAATCCAAAAAAATTATAAAATTGTTTTAAAAAGTCTAAAAAAAAATTATATAAAACAACAAAATCAAAAAAAAAAGTTCTTTTCAGAACTACCTCTAATTTATAAAAAAATGCAATTTTTTTTGTGAAAAAAAATCTGTCATTTTTTATCTCCATCGTACGCTCCCCAGTAAGCTCCCCGGTACGCGTACCGGGTGCGCCCCCGCAGAAATCGATTTTTTTTTTCTTTTTTTTTTTTACCCGCGGGACCCTTTTATGGCCCCCACATCAAAACTAGGGGGTCAGAGGGGGTCTACTCTTCCCCCTTATGGTCATTTGCCCCTTTTTTTTTAAACCCCTTGTGTCTCGATTTTACCGAGACACAAGATGGCGGCCGCTCCAGACTGTTTAGAATGTTTACAGACACCCAAGAGCCAATCAGCTTTCTGCGCGCAAGTCGCGTGGCGCGACTGGAGCGCTTTTCGGTGCGCGCACCGGAGAGCGCCTATAGATATATATATTTTTTTGAACCTAAATTACTCACAATCCACTGGAACACATATCTTGAGACATAGCAAAGGCACATTGGGCTACCAGTCCCTACAATTTTGCCAAGTTTGCTGTATATCCATTCAGCCGTTCGAGCTAAAAGTGAAATCGACCGCCCTATGGAAATTAACATGGGGAAAACGCGTTTTGGGACCCCCCTTTTATCTCAGCCCCCCCTTGACGTATCCCCCCCAAACTTTCAAGGAAGAACCGGAGCTTGACGAGGCCATTTTCAGGAAATTTTCAGGCAGATTCGTCAACCGGTGCCAAAGTTATTCCAAATAGAATTTTGAGATTTAACATTGAAAAAAATCCTAACTATAACTACCTACTGGCGACCGTCAGTAGGTAATATATATATATATATATATATATATATATATATATATATATATATATATATATATATATATATATATATATATATATATATATATATATATATATCAGGAACACTCCAACCTTCTGCATGCAAGAAAGGCACTGACTCCGTGAAATTTTAAATTCCAAATAAGTTTTATTCACTTATTGGCTGCTTGACGCGTTTCAGTGGTAAGCACCCGCCTTGTTCACAACATCTATGCAGTATGCGGTTACATTTATACCCCTTTGACTTTACATTGCATCATGTATGTTTCACTCTTATTTTGTGGTAGAGTATAGCTTGTTTTGCACTTCTATTCCCTGATTGCCATGGTTACATTTGGCAGGCATCATGAGAGACAGACATAGAAAAGTTACTTTGGCATGCACATTCCTGAGTCACGTCATCCTCCCTTTCACGTTTACACGTAACTATAGAAACCACACGGCTGCCACAGCCTAGTGATTCTTCCATTACATCAGCGCGCTTGACACAGTGCAGTGCGGAAATCCTTAAGCGGTCATGTCGTTTAGAAAAGTGCGTGAAACCTTGTATTTAAAGTGTAACAGGTAAATGCTGATAGATGCGCGCTGGACTTGATACATAGTTTATTCGTCTTTCGCTATGTGAAGGAAGCTTAACTGTGGTTAGGATACCGGGTGGCTATATTACCGCGGTTAATGTGTTTTGTGTATGACGTGGGTTTGGTACTAACTGATGCCGGAATGGACCTCTTGGGCCTCCGTGTATAATGTACAGTCAGGTGCCTAAACTGTTTTCTATGTTTGTATGACATACGGCAGTGGTGCTTCATACGTATTTAACTCATGTTTGACAAATATTATGCCTCCGCATTGCACCTAAGAAATATATATATATATATATATATATATTACCTATTGGTGGTAGCCAGTAGGTATATATAGTTAGGACCTAGTTTCAATAGGAAATCTGCAACATTCTATTGGGAATAACTTTGGCACCGGTTAATGAATGTACACGATTTTCCCAAAGGAGATGTCCCGTTACGCTCTGCTCCTTCCCTGAAAGTTTCTTGGGGATTCATGAAGCGGGGGCCGAGAAAAAAGGGGGGTCCTAAAACGTGTTTTCCCCATGCAATTTTCCATAGGACATCTAGACAAGGCTACAGCCCGAACCGATGAACGGAATTACACCAAACCTGGCAAAATGGTAGGGCCTGGTACGCAGTACGCCCTTTTGGTAAAATGGTGTAAATCCCTCCAGTAGTTGTTGAGAAAATCGGATTTTGAAAATATATATATCTATAGGCATTGCACCGTGCGTGTACTGTAAGCTTACTGTACTCTGTACCTTCCCGAGTATGAGCTGCATGCTGATTGGCTACCACTGTCTTTCAACACTCCAAAACAGAAATTGTTGGCAGCCATCTTGTGCCTCAGTAGACTGAGGCACAAACAAATGAGTAGAACTCAAAAAGGGGGCAGGGTAGAAGAACCCTGACCCCCTAGGCCTGCTCAGGGGGTCCCACAAGGACTCCCCAAGCCCCCCAATTTTTTTTTTTTTGAAAAATCGTGGGGTGTCACCGTTACCGACCTGTATTTGGGCCACCTACATCGGGCCCTTAGTAATTATTGTTTGTGTTAAATATCTCATCCTTTGTTTAGTTTAGCCACTCCTGATGGAACTTAAATGGAGAAAAGAGTAAGGTATTTACTGTAACATGCAGATTTTGGTGCTCTGCTGTATGGGCTTGCAGAGGCTCAATGAGGATCACTACAGGCGGCTGACAATAAGCGCCGTTTACTAGGAGGGTTCTAGAGCCCTCCTCATGTCGGTTTGACAACCATGGTGGGAGACACAATTTCAATTTTTTTTATTCATTTAGACCTCCGTAGAGATCAACAATTAAAAATAAATACATTGCCATATAATTTATATAACATTTTGACTATAAACATGTAAATAAAAATGTTCCTTTTAAAATAGAGGAAACATTTTTTTTCATTAATTTGTACATATTACAACAAACAGAATAATTCGACTGAGATTCCATTAAGACAACCAGGTCATTGGTAGTAGAAAGAGTATACCTGAAACATATGGGTTTAAGAAACAATTCTCGGCCTTGACCACAACATTATTAAGACAGAAATAAAACGCATGGGTCAAGTCCTGAACTCCTCCATTACATTTGTCACATATTCCTGTCCTTTCACCTGTGTCTCTCCAGCTATAGGCATTTAAGGGTATCATCCCTAGTCGAAGGATAATAATACATCACCGGATACTATGTTCTAGAATGTATCTCACATACGTTTGGTGAGTCTTAAACTCAATAGTAAATACAAAAGGCTTATAGAGAGATCGTTTGGAGCAATGTCCCATATCAAGATCGCAGTTTAATTGAGGAGTAATATTTTTTCAAAATAGCCTAATATGGGCTGGAGACCAGGAATGTAAGATGATTTCGGTAAATTTGAAGTATTCAAGGGCTATCTTAATGTGGTTGTTAAAAGTGTACACATTTGTTCCAGCCTGAAAAGTTTCATGTTTTAATAAGGCCCTTATAGAGCCTTCTTCCGGATGAAATAGCTTAAATGCCCATCTGATTATGTTGGCCAAAGCTTTTGAAAAGACACTGTCAATTGAGAGCTCTAAATTAAGTATTTAAGTAGGTGTAGTTTGGCTCAGTACTCAGTAGGTTATTTTGATTAGCAATTTACCATCGCATGTATTCAGAATGTGCCATCTGTTAGTAGGAATATATTCTAGTGCATAAGTTAGGGTAGGGGGAATTTTCGCCCGATAAATTTCAAGACGAGAATGAAAGTGTCTCCTACCAGAATATAAGTAAAATCTCTTAAGGGCTTTTATATGACAAACTGCTTTTAGATCCATATGCTGAAAATGGGAAGAGGTTTTGAGCGATTGTGTAAATACTCGCCCTACAGAGGTGTATACTTTTGCCACTTCCACAGGTATCCCATCTAAATTCCAATCAAAGTGGATATAATATTTCCTTCTAAATTGGACCACTTTTGTTTTGTAAATGTTTACTTTTAAGTAATTTGCTTCTGAATACCTGCTAAGGGCATTTATGCTGTGCTGTAAACCTATCAGAGTGAGATCGGAGAGTACCACATCGTCGACATACATTAGCACATGTATGTTACCGGAAGCTATTTTGGGAGGAAAACTCTTTATTTTTATAAAAACTCTCTGGTAAGTCACTTAGGAAGAGTGAAAACAAAAGGGGGGCTAGTAGGCAACCCTGCTTTAGTCCATTCAAGGTGGGTATCCTATGGGTCAAACCTTCCCCCCCGTCTGAACTTTGCACCATGTGCAAGAATGGAAGGTGACAATCAACCTCAAAAGAGCATTAGGTATCCCTATTTTCATTAATTTCCTCCACAGGGTGATTCTATCGACTGCAGAGAAATCGACAAATAGACTGTACACCACCTGTGATTTACTTATTACATACTTGTCAATGATTGTCTGTACGATACCAATGTTATAGGTCACAGAAGGGTTAGGCCAAAATCCAGCTTGGACCATTGGAATTACATCTCTGGAGAAAACCCAGGGCCTCATTTATGTAAATGTAAATGTGTTTGTATTTATATAGCGCCTTCTACCCAGAGGTCTCATAGCGCTGTATTCATACCGCTGTGGAACCTTTCCTGGCTTTCCTATGAGATGTCCACTCCTGGGCACCCTCAAGGTGAAGACAGGCATCCAAGCGCTGCTGGGGCCGTTGTGGAGATTAAGCAAGCTATTGCCCAGAGTCACAGAGTGGGACCCATGATTAGAATAGGCACCGAGGCGAGAATGATCAGGTCCGAGGAAATTGAGCCCAAGACACGCCGAGGCGGGAATTGAACCTGGTCCCGGGGCAGACCTATGCATCAGGGTCTGCCGCTCTAACCATTGTGCCAAACTTCTCCACAATGAGGCTGTGCGTCACTTTTACGTCACTTTTACTTTTACGCCGCCGGTGCGTCACTTTTTGTGACGCACCAGTGGCGTAAAAAATGCACCATGTGGCGCCATATTTACAAAGTGACGCATCTAGGTAGATGCGTCACTTTGTAGACCCCAGCGCCACATTATACCTGCGCTAGGTATAATGTATGCAAGGGGTGCGTTTTGACGCAAGAAAGGGTCGTAGAAGTGACGCAGTGAAATCTATGAGATTTCACTGCGCCACTTCGAGGACACAAACGCGTCAATTTCCTATGCCTGCCTCACAGCAGGTGTAAGACTGACGCAGGCCTTCACATGAGGCTTGCCGCATGTGAAAGGATACAATGCTGGAGTTGCTTCACTTTTGTGACACACTCCAGCAATGCATCACTTTTGCGCCATACAGATACGTCAGAAATTCTGACGTATCTGTAACTCCTTGCGCAATGATGCGTCATACTGTAAATATGACGCATCATTGGTGTCGCAAGGAGGGCGCAGTAAAAAGTGACGCATCGCTGTTTTCACCCAGCGATGCGTCACTTTTCATAAATGAGGCCCCCAGTCTTTTAGATGATTGAGAATAATTAACGCAAAGATTTTCCCAGTGCCATCCGAGGGTGTAATTTGACGATAGTTCCCGGTATTAAGACGAGAACCTTTTTTTAAGAGCTGGATGGCGATACTTCCTGACTAGGAATTAGGAAATTGTCCAGAGTCATAGCATTAATAAAATAGAGGTGCTGCAAATTGCTCCATCTTACCAGATGGCTTTGGAGCACTTTTACTAAGATTGTATCCTGGGCCCATGGCTGCCGAGGTCCTAGCCTTCTCGATCTATAATTCAATTTGTTTTTCTGAAGGTGGTGGTGTTAACTGCTGTTCTGATTCATATGGAGACCTCAGATAGCGGACTTCACCACTGTTGAGATGATCTGGATTTACTTTATAGAGTTCAAGCAGAGAACTTTCCCAATCTTGCTGTAAGAACGGAGTGGCCTTTACTGATTTACTGCTTCTGATTCCTTTTGCGATTGCGTATTTTCGTTTCCAGGCGCTAGTTGCATGCTCGCGTTGTGTGCGGGGCACGATTACGTGTTCGCGGGCGTTTTTGCGTGCTCGCCGGGGAAATATCGCACAAACTTACCCACGCGGTCCTCTATGGGCGCGGCCATCTTGTTTTTCCTTCATTGCTATGGTTCTGGGCATGCTTTTTCAATCCTCCCCTAATCTTTGCAATCCTTTGTTTCTTTGAACTTTTTTTGGATCTTTTTTACTCATTATCTATCCCTCTATTTTTCTACATCTATATTTTGTGTTTTTTTTCATTTTTTCGTTACTTTATAAACTGCTTTTTTTACCTCTTTTATTTTATTTACTTTTTCCCTATTCTTTCCTATTTTTCATTTAACTTTCCTGTCCAGGATCATGGTGCTTAAGGGGGGAGGCAGTAACAGCCCGGGAGAATTTCAGAGTGGTGGAGGTGGCCACACTGTTTTTTTTCATCCAGCTCCACCTCCCCAAGACCGTCGCGGCAGGCGGCAGACTCGTGCTGGGTATGGGCTCTGGGAGCGTCGCAGGCTATGGGGGAAGGTGTGCTGGGACATGTATCGGGAGTCTGGGGTCCAGCGCACCTACAAGCATGCGACGCACTGGTGGTCCGACATCCTGGACCGGGAACACGACCTGCTCGACCTGCTTGGCGTGGAGATCCCTGGGCTTGGTGAGTAGTACTAGCTATTTAATCACTACTTTGTTTTCTCCTGCTCTGTGTTATTATGATATTGCAAATATTTGTTTTTTCCGAAGAGCAAGAATGCTGCCGATTACATTGCAGGTAAATTATGTTTCAAAAGCTTCTGTGATTGCAGGTGCTCGCCTGCTCACTGGCGGTGCTACTATGCTTACTTGTTTTCAATTTTGTGCTCATTTGGCCTGGGTGATAATTATGTATCAGTGTACTTTACAGAACTGCGTAATGCTAAACATTAGAGACTCAAGTCCAGTCCTTCCTTTGTACTCCTGCCACTAGGAAGGGATAGTGGTGTTGATCATGACGGACTGTGTCTGTCACTACGCGTGCAGCGTAGTGCTGCCTGCCAGTCCTAGTAGAACCTTTTTGTAGTTGGTTTAGTGAGTTACATAACTTTCCAAGTAGACGGTCCGCCAATCCAGCATTATTATATCCTGTTAGACCACATCAGATATGGATCCATAAATTTAGTGCAATTGTTGTCTATTTCCCCGAAATAATTTGGTATTGTTTTTTTGAAATGTTTGATGTGGTTGACAACAATCATCCATGTTTGTGTCTTTCTTTCATGTTGTACATCAGCTTCCCCCAGGGGCAAGGGGACACAGGAGGAGGTAGCGGTGCCGGCGGAGCAGGGACAACAGCAGGAAGGCCAGGGTCGGTCCAACGAGGGCTCCTCTGCTGGCCCCAGTAAGTTTTCCTGTTAAAATTAATAATTATACTTCCCTATCTTTTACAGCACCGGTATTTTTTCCAAATGTTCCTAATTCTATTTTTTCCTAAATCGTCTTTGATCTTCTTGTAGACTGTTTCTAAATTCTTATCCTGCCTCTAGTATAACTCCCCGTGATACTACTAGATTATTATTAGTCTATCTGTTTAGCTAACTAAGCTTGCACAGTTGGCAAAAGGTGTTAAACAAAACTCCTTTTCTATTCAGCAATAGCTCCATGCACTGAGTGCAGTACTCTGGGTTGTCCATAATGTCTATTGAAGTCTTCTAAATGTTTATGCTTTGACAATTCCCAACAATAAAATGTCAATGGCCACCAAGAATAAGATACTAGTTTACTTTTTGATTGGATAGGAGGACAATCCATACTACTACTGTTGCAGGGACTATTCTGCACAAACAGAACTATGGACAAGAAATAGGACATTGGTTATAAATTATAATAGGCGCAGTTAGACTTTCCACATACCTCAGTCATAACAGAAGTTGAACCCCCAATCTCCTTACTGACTTGCTAGTGTGTCAGAGTCATTATTTAGCTACCGAATGCAGCGATGATTGATCCCCAATGATTATACAACCCAGGACATAAGACTACGAGTCAGAGTCCCAACCTCTCTAATTCACGGACTCATGCTTGCAAATTGCAAACCCTTTCGCTCACTCACTCATGACCAAAAACCACAGAGTCTATGTAAGTTTTAAAACTTTATTAAAAGTAAAAACATTTATTAAAATCAACTTCATCATATAAGATAAACGGTGAAGGATTCAAAACTGAAAAGTGTCTGATTGTACACATTAATTGTGGGAGAGCCCTCACCTGGTTGGAACTTCAAGTCTTCTTTGTGGGCATGAGGTAGGTAAATTTTATTGTATATAGTTAATTAAAACCTTTACAATATGGTTACATTAAAACACATGTTTTAAGAATAAAATATTCGACTTTAGAAGATCGTTAAAAAAAAAAAAAAAAATAATAACTTTCTAAAATGTCTATATATTTGATATATTTGTGAGAGGGGATTCAGAGTCTGTTCATAACACTTCAGGCATCCGTGTTCGAGCATTCAGTAATCTTTTTTTTCAGTCTTCACTACTAGCAGCAATGCCTTTTGACAGAATCTGGCGGCCCTACAAGCTGTCTGCAGATGGTAACTATTCAGTGCTAGCATGACAGCTGGGCGGCATGATCTAATCTGAAAAAGACGGAATACATGCAGTAGATAATAACGTCTCAAAATTTTCAAAGATGGGCAGATGCACAAAATGTGCAACATTGATTCTTCCATTTGCCCACATAGTCTGCAGACAGGGGTCGGCCATGTTTGCTTCCATGGAGGTGTATGATCTTTTAAAATGGTGGTGCCCAGCCGTAATTGTAATAGTGTTTTTTGGGCGGCATTGGATATGTGATTAACTAAGTACGGTTGGGGTTCCATTTTCACGTACGTGGCCAGGACCGTCCAACTGTGTTTTTTCTGTGCTGTTGCGGCTTTGTCTGTTAGCCAAGATCTTTGCTTTGTGGGCATGAATCGTTGCTGACTCCGTCCAAGTGATGAAGATCTGATCTTGCTCTTGTTCTTAGAAGGGAAGCCTCTGTCTATTATGAGAAAAATGGTGCGTGTTAAAAAGCAAGCATTCATCAGTTGTGCCAAAAAGTGTAGCATAAATAAGCATAAATAAAAAGACTCCCTTCCCTGAAGAAAGGGAAATTTGTAGTTTAGAGACTAGAGAGTCACAAATTATTACATTTGTTTATGCAGTACTAGGAAAAAGTTTTCATTCATAGACAAAATAGGGAGTGGTGTATATGGCATCTAAGAATATGAAATGTATTTTCTAGGCGGAACATCGGCACGGCCATCCACCGGTGCCGGAGCAAGCGCGGAGGTGGGAACTCCTGGGGTGGAGGCGGTGCAAAAGCCAGTAGGAACTGCTGTGGGGGATGCCACGGGAGTGGTGGGCAGTGTAAGCTATTATATTCCTTACTTATTGAGATTACAGACTGCAGAGTGTGCTCTCTGCACGGGTGTATATGTTGTACAGTACACATACACTTTACTGTTATGAAGACTTACAAATTTAGAACTAAGTTTTTGTCAACCAGGTAGAAGACATTCACCCTTGACTTTGCATTGGCAATAGCATTAGCGGCGGTAGTTGATGAGTAACCAATGGCCTCCTCTAAATTTGACTTCAACTCAGCTGTGAAAGTTTTATCGGGAAGCCAAGTCAGATCAGAGATGAACTTGATGGATGAAATGAACGAAAAGGGAAAGAAGGGTGTAAGGAAGGACGAGCAAGTTGAAAGTAATGACTAGCAAAGAATGATAAGTGTTTTTGAATGCTGCCCGAGGTGGCTGGGAATATGATACATGGCCGGTTGAAGGCTGAAGCAAGGATGGGTGGAATGAGAAGAGGACTGCCTGGGTGGGTGAAACAGAAACTGTATGTGTGCTCAATATATCCTTTGGTTCAAATTCAAATGCAAGTCAAGCACGGATGCATGGCTGGCGGTTTCCAAAATAAAATAAAAAGGTATTTTTTCTGTGAAAAGAACCAAGGTTTGTCCAGTTGAGACATTAAGAAGAATGATTGACATTTACTTTGAATGGATGGATTATGGATCATGGTACTATCCTACTCATGGGTGTATGTAGATAGAGTAGACGGTCACTGGATGAAGTAAGTGTTACTTTGAAGAGCATGTAAGACCACTCCCGCATGTCCGTTCCAGTGTAGCAAAGTCGAGGAAAAGAAGTTGTAATTTTTCAGAATACTACCATAACTAGTAACAGTAGTTTGCAAGCACAACATATATCCTGCGATTATGGGGTCCACTCACTACCTCTGTTAATAATTTTATTACAACTCTGTTTGGCCTATCAGTGTTCACTCAATGAAAAACAAAGCACCTAAAGTCATCCCATATATAAGCAAATATCCTGTGAAGGGATAGATAATCATAAATGTATTTATCTTCTTCATTTTCCTTTTCTAATAGTCATTGGCACTGTAGGGTGAAAGTTAAATTAATGAAGCAGTAGCCCTTCTGGGGCCAGTTCCACCCGTAATAGAAAAGTAAGAGCTTCACCACCTGCATGTACTAGAGTGGTACAGTAACGCAAGTCTGTGTCATCATGGCTTGCGTCTGTGTTTTTCTCGGGTGCAAATTGACTGCGCTGGCATTATGCTTACTTCCAAAAGTTTGCGTACCAATTTCGCTAAACAAGAGAGAAGAAGAAGACTGGTGTACTGTCCAAGTCTAATGTAGTGAGTCCATATAGTGCTAGTAGAAATGATTCCTGAAACTCCCACTAATGTTAGAGCAGAGGCCGACGAAGTGGGAGGTTAGATAGATACAGGCCACAAATATTATGTACTGTGCTTGCAAGTTGCTAGTGCTACTGTGACACAACTTTATGCTGAATTATTTTGTGTTAATCTTAAAGAGCATTGGTTACAGTATGTTTTTCTTTCTTCATATAGATGCTCCTTCCAAACCAACACGGAAGGAGCTTGCTATACGGGCCCAGCAAAGGAAGCTGGAGGCAATTGTTGCCGAATATAGGCGGCTGGTGCCCCAGGAGGAGGAGGACAACCAGTCTCATTCCACAACATCCACCACGACAGCTGCATCCTCCTCCGCGCACCCTGGGTCATCCAGTCAGCGCAAGCCTCCAGTGGTACGGAGTCATGGTACCTCAGCCACCTGCCACTGCCAAGCAGCCAAAATATCAGCTGTTTGGGAATTCGCGCAAAATCGCAAAAAAATCAGTGAATTCACGGATTTCCACACGAAATCGCGTTTTTTTTGCGATTTGCACCATACTTAATAGGAGTACTTTCTACTGGCTAATCAGTAAGTGCTACCTCATTGGGTAAATGTACAGTGTTTTTCCTACACTACAGCTGCGTAAAGGGCCAGAAGAGTTACCTCCAGTTACCATGTGTGTATAACTTTGCCATCGCGCTGGCCAGGGTGCCTCGAGTGAGCTGTCCATCATAGTGTGTAAAGGGCGGGATGACGGTGCACACCGCTAGTGTGAGTGGCAGGGACAAATGGGCGGGGGGGGCTTCTATGCACGCACTTGTGTGTGAATAAAAGGTCAGACACCGATCAGAGCAGCAGATGATGAGAAAGAAGCTCCTGGTCACGGGGATTGGCCTGTGAAAGTCAAGGATGCAAAGGCCTCCATCAAGCATCATAGCTAATTTTCAACTGTAGATATGGGGGGAACGCACACCTGCCCAGCCTCGACAAAGTGCACATTTTTTATGGGCTGATCAACTTTGCCATTGCGCCGAAGTGCCCCGGGGTCCCTCGAGTGAGCTGTCCATCATAGTGTGTAAAGGGCGGGAAGATGGTGTACACCGCTAGTGGGAGTGGCTGGGCCAAACTGGGGGGGGGCATCTATGGAAGTTCACCTGCCTCTTGTGTGTGTATAAAAGGTCAGACACCGATCAGAGCAGCATATGACGAGTAGGATGCTCCTGGTCACGGGGATTGCGCCTCTGAAAGTCAAGGATGCAAAGGCCTCCATCAGGCATCATTGCTAATTTTCAAGGGTAGATATGGGTAGAACACACACCAGCCCGGCCTCGACAAAGCGCACATTTTTTTTGGGCTGATGAACTTTGCCATCGCGCCGAAGGGCGCCAGGTTCCCTCGAGTGAGCTGTCCATCATAGTGTGTAAAGGGCGGGAAGACGGTGCTCACCACTAGTGTGAGTGGCGGGGCCAAACAGGGGGGCGCTTCTATGCGAGTTCACATGCCTCTTGTGTGTGTATAAAAGGTCAGACACCGATCAGAGCAGCAGATGACGAGAAAGAAGCTCCTGGTCACGGTGATTGCGCCCATGAAAGTCAAGGATGCAAAGGCCTCCATCAAGCATCATAGCTAATTTTCAACGGTAGATATGGGGAGAACGCACACCTGCCCAGCCTCGACAAAGCGCACATTTTTATTGAGCTGATTAAGGAGTTACAGAATGTTAGCTTCAACTCGGGCACCTGCTTTAAATATTTGTATCTAGAAGTGCTTCCTGGTAAGGTTTAATTTTTGTGACATGAGCCTCGTTGTCTACCTATACCTATTCTCTGACCCTGCTTCGAGGGTCAGAGCAGGGTCAGAGAATAGTTGCAAGTAGGCAACGAGGCGCCGCTCTAGAAACACTTACAGGGTTACACCAGGTGTCCTAGTTGAAGTTAATTTCTTTGTAACCCTTTTGTAAATGGTTCCAAAGAAATTAACTTCAACTTGTGCACCTGCTGCTGTAACCCTGTAAGTGCTTCCATGAAAATTTGTGCCGCTCGCGAATTCGCAGATTTTCTGCGATTTTGCAAGATTCGGGGATCGCGAAATTGTGGAAAATCTGCAAATTCCACGGGCGGAACGAATTTTCTGCCCACACTTATGTGACAGTACAGGGCTGCAGTAATTACGCAATTTCACTTGCCTATCTGTCTTCAGAGAGAATAAAAAACACTTAGTACATGAAATTAGTTTTAAAAATAGCAAACAAAAATGTATACAATGGCTGGAGGGATGAATTTGAAGCAGAGAGCAAACAAATGCACAGAGTCATACTCATAGAAGTTCATAACAATAACATTATTGAAAAGATAAGGAGAAGTGAAGAGGATACTGTAACTGTATGTTGTAGTTGTCCTGTTGAATTTGGGAAGTTGCGTGCATCAAGCCATTCCTCTTATTCGCGGTACTCTTCTATTCCATCTGAAGCTCCGTTGATCAATCTTGGTGACCAGACTCACTGTCCACTGCCTGCCTGGCGGATGCGGAATTGCGGATCGCTAATGGTAAGCCTGAGTTAATCGTTTTTCCAATCGCACAAGGTAAAAGCCGGCCTGTAATTGTACACTACAGCTGCGTAAAGTGCCAGAAGAGTTGTCTCCAGTGACACCTGCAATAACGCATTACCGGCAATGTTAGCCTAGGGGCAAAATGCACCTTATAAACAGGGCCAAATCACCTTTCCCCCTCAACCTACGACCAAACTGCTGTTTGGACACAAAATTAGACCTTCCCAGCAGTGCTCCCAGACCCCTAAACCCACTCCCAAAAATCTAGAACATCCCCAAATAGCCCCCAAAAACATGCAATACTGCTACATCGCAGAGGTCTAAGTTAAAATCGTGAAAAAAGGCACTCTGAAACTAGGCCCAAAATACCCCTTTTCCACCATGGATTTTCTTGAAACCATTTGCAATCAAAATGAGACCTTCCCAGCAGTGCTCCCAGACCCCTAAACCCAGTCCCAAAAATCTAGAACACCCCACATTACCCTCCCAAAAACATGCAATACTGCTACCTCGCAGAGGCCTAAGTTAAAATCGTGCCAAAACGCACTTTGAAACTAGGCCCAAAACACCCCTTTTCCACCATGGATTTTCTTAAAACCACTTGCAATCAAAATTAGACCTTCCCAGCAGTGCTCCCAGACCCTCAAACCCACTCCTAAAAATCTAGAACACCCCACTTTACCCTCCCAAAAACATGCAATACTGCTACCTCGCAGAGGCCTAAGTTAAAATCGTGCCAAAACGCACTCTGAAACTAGGCCCCAAACACCCCTTTTCCACCATGGATTTTCTTGAAAGCACTTGCAAGCAAACTTAGACCTTCCCAGCAGTGCTCCCAGACCCCTAAACCCACTCCTAGAAATCTAGAACACCCCCAAATAGCCCCCCAAAAACATGCAATACTGCTACGTTGCAGAGGCCTAAGTTAAAACAGTGTCAAACCACACTCTGAAACTAGGCCCAAAACACCCCTTTTCCAACATGGATTTTCTTGAAACCACTTGCAATCAAAATTAGACCTACCCAACAGTGCTCCCAGACCCCTAAACCCACTCCCAAAAATCTAGAACACCCCACATTACCCTCCCAAAAACATGCAATACTGCTACGTCGCAGAGGCCTAAGTTAAAATCGTGCCAAAACGCACTCTGAAACTAGGCCCAAAACACCCCTTTTCCACCATGGATTTTCTTCAAACCACATGCAATCAAAATTAGACCTTCCCAGCAGTGCTCCCATGCCCCTAAACCCACTCCCAAAAATCTAGACAGACATGTAGTTCTGCTGTAGTAGTTGTTGTAGACTGGTTTACCTGTTTGCCACTCACGAATAGTCAATAGTTCTTCCGTAAACCGACGATGATGATCCATCCATCCCAGTGAGTGACTGTAAAGAAAAAAGATATATTATTTAATTTTGATCATCAACACTCATCATCAATCATCATGGTATATTGGCAAACAGTGAGTCCAAGGACATTTTGCATATTGGAAAATGCAACGTAGTGGACCCTGCAGTTGAAGTACAATTTGAAATAAACAAGGTAAAAAAAAGTAGACTTGAGTTACATTTAGTGTGTAAAAGATTAAATAGTAACAGAAGACATATGATTCATTTCATGCACAACAAACAATCAGCAATTGCTTTCATCAGAGCCAGACAGCCATTGCTGTCCACTGCATGCCATCTTCTCATTATTCATTACCTGTTCCACTTTTTGTCTGCATATTCTTCTGAAAGTGAAGGCCCATAGGGCAGCCTCTCCTGTCAATTTCAGAAGTAACTGTCAGCAATTAGCAAGCATGTAGTCAGTAATTCCAGTCCCACTTGAGGGGACTCGTCTACGAAGACAAAGTTTCTTGATTCTGTGTAATCCAGCCATCTGCCTTGAGGGAAATGGATAGGGGGAGTCTGGAGGAGGAGGATAGACGAGCATGATTGAGTTGTGAACTTGTGAATCTCAGGAATGCAGACTGCGGCACATTCAAATCTATAAGGAAATAAGATGAAGACAGTGCTGCTGATGGACTTGTTGTGATTAGGTGATTAGAGTTTTGTTGTGGTAAAATTGCAAAACAAAGAAAGACACACAGGAATAAAAGTGAATAAGGACGAAAAAAAGGAAGTCATTTTCAGGCCTCGGTGTCAGGGAAGTAGAGCTCGCCCTCAAACTCTGTGAATTGAGACAGGAGTAGGTCAGCTAACAGAGAAGAACTTCCGTCACCTAAGCCGGTGTCCTCTTCTTCCTGCGTGCATTCACGTATTTTGTAATCTGGTGGTATGAAGTGCTGTTTCATCTTGATCATTGTTAACCTCTCCACATTTTTGGGCGAGAGGCGGGTCCTTTTTGAAGTTACAATGGCACCAGCAGCACTGACAACACATTCAGAAGACACACTTGCGAGTGGGCAAGACAAATAATTTAGAGCAAGGTTGGGGATCAGTCGCCATAGAGGCCTTTTCCCATACCAATACAGCAATGGGTTCTGATTAACAAAGACCTCTGTTGGGTCATCCAGATAGGCCTGCACCATCGACTCAAGGTTCTCCGGGGTTGCTCCACTTTGCGTACCATCTGTGGCCTTTGCATCACTGGAACGAGCAAACCCTTGATGAGTTAGCCAATCCGCTTCCGACAATATTATGGCTGGGCCTGGTGCAGGTGAGGATGATGATACGGTTGCTGGTGTCGTTAACGGCTGTGAGGGAAAGTGACTCCCTTTGGCCACAGATTCAGGAGTGGACCTTGACACCGGATGGCCTGCTGATTCAGTAGTACCTCTGCCGGGTCCTTCAATTTTCTGCTGCTCTTTTTCTAACCGAGTGGATGACAGAGCTAGCCAGTGTTTGTACTTTGAAACATCTGCTTCATTAAAAGGAATTAATGGTTTGCTGGCCACAGCCTTTTTGTACCATGGATCCAGAATAGTGGCACAAATGTAATGTTGTTCTGTATGTATTTTTATAAGCCTTTCATTGCCAACTAGGCGTATTAATAACCTCTCTGCCAACTGATATGCGTCTTGCTTTTCAGCATCATCTTGGAACGTTGAAGACACCGCCTTCAGTTGGTGCTCTAGTATACGCAACAATGGGATAGCTTTGCCCAAAGTACAGTCCTTCCTGCTGACTTTACGCGTGAAGACCTCAAAAGGACAAAGCATGTCTGTCAGGCTTTTAACTAGCTTCCATTCCTCCAACTCTAGCCACATGTCTTTCATAGTAGAATCCAGTGCAAAGACATACTGATTGATTACAACCCACTGCTCAGACCGACGCTCAAGCATGTAGAAGGTTGAGTTCCAACGTGTTACCACCTCATGGAAGAGTCCTCTGACTGGCAGTCTACGTTCACGTTGCATGTTCCTCAGATGCTTCCGGGCCTTAAAAGAATGGCTGAAATGTGTGGAGATTCTTCGCAGGTGGTCAGTAACTTGCTGACTGTGTCTTCTTTTTTCAAGAAACTTGCACAACAATGTTAATACTGTGCGCCAAACACAGCACTCTGAAATAGCTACCGTCTTGCATGGCCTTAACTATATGACTGCCATTATCCGTGGAAACATAACCAATCATGCGCTTTCTTGGATGCAGCCATTCATAGACCTTACTCTGAAACTCATCCAAAATGTTTTGTGCAGAATGAGTTTTCTCCATGGCAAACATGGCTACTGTTGCATGTTTCCGAGTAACTTTAAAAACTCTGTCCGGGTCAACACCTGCGTGTAACTTGTCTGTAACCACTGCAAAAGAGACCATGTGCAGTGATGCACATGTAATCAAGGGCTTGGCAACTGGTCCACATGTCTGTTGTCAGGTGGATAGTGTGAACAGCACTCTTCTGCCACATGGCTAGGCCCTGCCTGGACCAGGCCTACAAATGGCCCCACCCACATGGCCAGGCCCCAACACCACCTCCAAAAGTCGAAAAACACACAAAAATCAAAGCAATCCAATGCCATTCATGCCCTCAATGATGTTTAAATTCAAGACACCCCACAGAAAGATTTGGTCCATGCATCACTGAGTACCCCTGGGCCTAATGGATGAAAGAAAGGCAAACTGGGTACAGGCCTGAGCACACTGCCTGGCTTGATTTAAAAATGGCCCCTTGACCCCTAGCTACATGGCTAGGCCCTGCCTGGACCAGGCCTCAAAATGGCCCCCAACCACATGGCCAGGCCCCAACAATGCCATCCATGCCCTCAATGATGTTTAAATTCAAGACAACCCACAGAAAGACTTTGTCCATGCACCACTGATTACCCCTGGGCCTAATGGATAAAAGCAAGGCAAACTGGGTGCAGGCCTGAGCACACTGCCTGGCTTCAAAATGGCCCCTTGACACCCAGCCATATGGCCAGGCCCTGCCGGGACTAGGCCTCAAAATGACCCCAACCCATATGGCCAGGCCCCAACACCACCCCAAAAAGTCGAAAAACACAAAAATTACCACAAACCAATGCCATCCATGCCCTCAATGATGTTTAAATTCAAGACACCCCACAGAAAGACTTGGTCCATGCACCACTGAGT
Source organism: Lissotriton vulgaris (assembly GCF_964263255.1). Classification (NCBI taxonomy): domain Eukaryota; kingdom Metazoa; phylum Chordata; class Amphibia; order Caudata; family Salamandridae; genus Lissotriton; species Lissotriton vulgaris. The sequence continues at coordinate 765,972,256 of NC_141685.1, read as the reverse complement.
TCCCCTGGTCCTAATGGATGAAAGCAAGGCAAACTGGGTGCAGGCCGGAGCACACTGCCTGGCTTCAAAATGGTCCCTTGAGCCCCAGCCACATGGCTAGGCCCTGCCTGGACCAGTCCTCAAAATGGCCCCCACCCACATGTCCAGGCCCCAACACCACCCCAAAAAGTTGAAAAACACACAAAAATCACCACAATCCAATGCCATTCATGCCCTCAATGATGTTTAAATTCAAGACACCCCACAGAAAGACTTGGTCCATGCACTACTGAGTACCCCTGGGCCTAATGGATGAAAGCAAGGCAAACTGGGTGCAGGCCTGAGCACACTGCCTGGCTTCAAAATGGCCCCTTGATCCCCAGCCACATGGCTAGGCCCTGCCTAGACCAGGCCTCAAAATGGCCCCCACCCACATGGCCAGGCCCCAACACCACCCCAAAAAGTCGAAAAACACACAAAAATCCCCTCAATCCAATGCCATTAATGCCCTCAAAGACGTTTAAATTCAAGACACCCCACAGAAAGACTTGGTCCATGCACCACTGAGTACCCCTTGGCCTAATGGATGAAAGCAGGGAAAACTGGGTGCAGGCCTGAGCCCACTGCCTGGCTTCAAAATGGCCCCTTGACCCCCAGCCACATGGCTAGGCCCTGCCTAGACCAGGCCTCAAAATGGCCCCCACCCACATGGCCAGGCCCCAACACCACCCCAAAAAGTCAAAAAACACACAAAAATCACCACAATCCAATGCCATCCATGCCCTCAATGATGTTTAAATTCAAGACACCCCACAGAAAGACTTGGTCCAGGCACCACTGAGTACCCTTGGGCCTAATGGATGAAAGCAAGGCAAACTGGGTGCAGGCCTGAGCACACTGCCTGGCTTCAAAATGGCCCCTTGACCCCCAGCCACATGGCTAGGCCCTGCCTGGACCAGGCCTCAAAATGGCCCCCACCCACATGGCCAGGCCCCAACACCACCACAAAAAGTCGAAAAACACACAAAAATCACCACAATCCAATGCCAAATTATGCCCTCAATGATGTTTAAATTCAAGACACCCCACAGAAAGACGTGGTCCATGCACCACTCACTACCCCTGGGCCTACTGGCTAGTGTGGCTTTACAGGCACCCCAAAATTAAAAAAAGAAATTCCACATATAGTGAGCTAAAATTCAATGACATAAATGAGATTTAAGTCCAACAAAACTCACAGAAACAGTTGTATCATGCACCCATGATAACCCTGGGCATACTGGATACTGTGGCTACCCACAATATATATTTTTTAAAGTTTTAAAATTGTAGTTGCAGCAACTGCAATGCCCCAAACAAACAACACCAACTTACTTGTAAAATCTCAAATCCAAAAGTGATCCAAAGTCAAAAAAAGTCCTCATATACAAATATCCAGCAGCAGCCACAAAGAATAATCCTTCCAGCTCCAGATCCAAATGAAATGTGACCAGGACATGGACAAAGCACTGGGAGGAGCCTGCTGGACAGGAACAGGAAGTTTGAGACTCTGGGGCATATATTAGGATGGGCAGTTGGTGTCAGGATGGGTGTAGGGAGGGGGGAGGAGTTGGTTCACTTTGGAACATTAAGAAAGGACGCATAGAGACAATAGTCTAGATATATTAGGATGGACAGTTGGTGTCAGAATGGCAGACCGGGAAGTGGGTGGAGGGAGAGGGGAGGAGTTGGTTCACTTTGCAACAGTAGCGCGTGTTTATATATACAAAAGGTTGGATTCGAATACGCGCATGTACAATATGCATGTGTTTTTAATCGAAAGGCTGAACAGACCTTATTGATTTGCTTGCTGCGCAACAACTACAAGGGATGCATAGAGACAATAGTCACAAAAACATATTATATACCAAAAGCATTGTGAAATTAAACATATTAGAAACATGCACTTACTCATTTCTTTCTCTTCCATTTAACCAGACTGACCCACAGCAACGTGTGGCCGGGTACAGCTAGTCTTCTGGATTTTACCAATATAAAGATTGCCACCACATCTAGTAAAAGTAATGCAACCCACCATCTATGTACAGATCACACTTTGGCATCTTTCCAATTAAATGAAATACATGTAATAGTAGATATAGTTTCTTATGTGCAATAGGTAAAAAAGTGGAAAGGGCAAACAATTTGCAAACAATATTAAATGAAAGTGAGAGAGAAACATTATTACATTTTAATAGTAGTATCACATACATCATAATAAGAGTGAAAAATAAATCATACTAATAAGAATTGTCATTAACAAGTAGCAATTATGTAACACCAGCATTATGAGTCATCTATTAATTTACTTTGATAAGTTTTGTAGGTGTCCATAGGAAGTTGAACACCTCAAAATGATTTGTTTTATAGAGGGATATAGGAAGCCAACTAGAAATATTACATTGTTTTCTTTTTTGCCAATCTATAAATGAGAAGGTAGACAGTTTAGTATTCCAATATTCTGTAATATGGTGTAGTTTAGTGGTAAATCTTAGATGCAATGTGATCAGTTATATTACATATATTTAAATATTGTTCTACATCAGAAACCGTAGACATAGGTATTAGATTAGAATATGCATTAAGTAAAGCATTGCAAAGAATTTGGATATGATAAAGATTCCAGCGTCAATCCAGCATTTCCAAAGAGCAATATAATATTAAATGTGATAAGAGCATTAAACCATACTGTAGCTATTTTAGAAAATTTGACACCCATATGAAACAGTGCATTCACTTCCAAAAGAAACTTTGTGTGGCTTTATGAAATGGAGGCTTCATAATCATACATGTGTTGTTACTAATTGTCAAAATCACAACCAGTGGAAAATATTTTGATTAATCATTTGTGTATGACTAGATTGAAATCACATATAACCTTGTCTAGAAATAAAGACAGTATGATATTTATAAAAATCTGAAAATCCCAATCTACTGTTACACTCACTTTAAGTTTATTATCACTTATTTTAAGAATGTTGGTATTCCATATAACATGTAAAATAGTTGTGTACAGCTTTCTATAAAACAAGAGACAACAATATTAAAAGTAGCATAGAAAGCATATACATGCAAAGAAATAACCTTTTTAGTGCCTCAGTTCTCCCCACCAATTGAATTAAGGGATGGTCATTTGTAAATGTTCTTTTTAAGATTAAGTATAATAAATTCAAAGTTAAGTTCAACAGCATGCTAAATAGTGTTAGCAGAAAGGATTCCAAGATTTGTTTTTGTTTTGACAACATAATGTACAATGTAAGTTTAATGGAAAATATTTCTATGTTTTAATGTATAGCCACAAACATCAGAATAAATATTTGTATCTATACCACTCTTGGGATAGAACCCTCAGGACCAGAGATAAGTAACAAAACATCATAACTACATGTTTTATAAGGTATATTTCCAAATATGTTTTTGATACCTGATATACTCATAGGAAGGCATATAAAGGTTCAATAGCTAAAAGGAAAAGGATAGTTAAGAAATGGCAGCCATGTCCCATTCCTCTATAAAGATTAGAAGTGTGAGGTATTTCCATTATCAAAATCTTAGCCGAAGGTTGAACATAAAGATCTTCAAACATACTAATAAAATGTGGTCAAATGATAAACGTGTAGTACCTTAAATAGGAATTTAAATTCAATTTATCAAACCCTTTCCAAACATCAGCAGGTAGTATGCCTGCAGGCAACTGAGATTTAGAAATAATGATAAAAACTGACAGATAAGATTTACTACCCTTCATAAAACATTTTTGATTCTGGCGAATTATATTACACAAAGATTTAGATAACCGGATAGCCAACAGATTTGCAGGTAAGATGGAGTATGAGACAAAGCAATACTGTAGTTCTAACCCAAGAACTTTGCTGGGACTATGCGTAGCTATGTTTCCATTAACTCTGAAGTTGTGGGATGTTAGTCCAGAAGACTTTCGAAGAAGTATATAACCAACTATGTTTGATGCTCAGTTTGTATGAAGATCTTGCTGTTTATCTGTAGGATCTTCACTTAACATTTGCTGAATGAATGAGCCTTGTTTAGCTTAGGACCCAGAAGCCTCTGTTTTGTCTGCAATAAACAGCCAGACATTCTGAGACTTCTGCAGGAAAGACCTGTCTTTCCCTTATTTGTATCTAGTTTTCTAATGATTGCAAAGTTGCATGGTTATGATTCTTTGTCATTGCTTTGTGGACAAAAATCTTTAGAGGATGGAAGCTTTTGTGATTCTCACCCGGACTCACGCCGATTGTGGGTCTCTCTGGACCTCTTGCTCCCCAGTCTCCACTTAGGAACACTTCCTTTCAGTGACCGGATGCCCTCCGCTTAACGCCGAATCGGCGCACCACCAAGACATTCATTGTCCCTATGCTGGACAGTAGCTCCCCCTCTCAATTCTACTCATGTCCACGTTCATCCAGCATACTGATCAGCTCTACGCAGCGCCCCGGCTGGGGTTGCATTTCATTTACGAACATTGGTCCTTCATCCATTCCAGGATTCTTTAACTTGCTTCCCTGAACCCACACTGAACTCAGCACTCAAAATAACGGTATCTTGGTCCTGAAGATGACCTAAACTTATCAGAGGTCGAAACACAGTTGTTCTTCCAGAGCAAACCGTGGCACAACTCTACCATTCATAAAATTATCTATCTCTTGTAAAACAATTCATGTCAAAAATAATCATGAACAGAAAGTACCTTGGATATATTGCTAAATGTGTTTATCTTGCGCCGTTCCTTGCTGTGCCACTTGTCACTTGTGCCGCCCACCTTATGTCCCACGAGCACTAATGTGCACAAGTTCTTTCGGGTTACGCCCACATTTATTGTAAACAGTGCAAATACTTTTACCTGACTTATCTTGTCCTAAATACAGATTCCTCATTGCATCTCTCACCAACCCTTGAGTGTCTCTTCTCCTTTTTGTTTTTGCAACTTGATGTAGATGTTTTATTTAACTGTCTTATAAACATTACATGTTGAGACATTGTTTTTGTTACACACTATATTCACACAGATCTCAACTGGGTATACGGGTGATCTCCTGTTGGTTGAGTCCAAAAATAATTGTACAGCTAGATTTGGAATAGCATGCCATTGGAGACTGTGGACCAGGAGTCAAGCCCCAATAAAATACACAAAACAACAGAAAAAGAACCCTCTATATAGTGCTGCAAAAAAAGGATTACATGCTCTCACAGTGAAAACACAAAGGTCTAGATATTATGCTGGGAAGCCTTCAAGTCCCATGGAGTGACATTTACTATATTGCAGAGACCAAGCACCTGCATTAAAAACACACTTGGTGGTCTACCCTCCATACAGCCCCGATGACCATAGAACAAAAAGGGTTTGCCGAGCATGAGCAGGATTCCATAATCATACCAAAAAGTGTCAGACAAGATCTTGCTTTATCTTTTGAGTTTTCCATGCATCTGGGAACTCAGGCATCTATCAGACAGGTTAATCCCAATTAGCATGTGTAGTAAGTTGCACAGTAGCCCATAGGAGAGTGATTTACAGCTGCATTGTAGGACATGCATATTTGTCAGACGAAATTGGTCAGTATCCCAAAGGGAATGATAAGTCCAAGATGGTATTCAAGTACATCCAAATTCAGCCATGTATGTCAGGCAAATGAATCTGTAACTCACAAGGCTATACATATTTCCTCTGTAAATTTATAAGAAATCTTGGCTATTGGTACAATTATTAGGAATAGCGATTTCCTAATTGTGATTCCTTGCAAATGACAATTAGGAAATCCCTATACCTAATATATGGAATTTTTTAGTTCCATTAGCGTTTCGCATTAGGTTGCAAATACGCCTACCTCATGAATATTAATAATTAATGTTAGAAAAATAAAACCTAACAACAGCGATATGACTATGACATTGTTAAGATTTGAACAGAGGTGAGTCTATAGATTGGGCATAGACTTGGGTCTCAATGATTCAATGCCCTGGTATAAAAAAACTATGATTTGAGGCTCAAGGAAATAATCAATTCGGATAGACCTACAGGGTACATTACGAGGTATTCGGCCTATGACAATCCTGCAGGAACATACAAAGTTAGCACATTCTGGATTAGCATTAAGGTAAGCATGCAAAACTACCTGCAGCATTAACTTTAAGCATGCAAACTACATGCAAAGTCCCAAGCCGAGCAGCAGGGATACTCATAGTCCTGCCGGCCGCCAACACTCTAACAGCATAGCCCCATGCAACTCTCTATAGTTTAGAAAATATATATCAACGCAAAACTTAATATAATAAACCTTTTTCCACTACGCCATGGCCCCCTCTGACTCACGTCAGCCGCTGCCAGGACTCCACGTCGACGTTGCTCCTGTAACCAGGCTCTGGTCCGAGGGGACAAAGAGAACGAAACCCCTGGACCACAGCCTTAAATACCTCTGCTAAGTTTTGTTTCCTGTTAAGTTTCGTTTTCCACACCGCCAGCCCTTCATTAACCATCCAGCCCCACCTCCTTCTATGATCCACGGAGGAGGCTCAGCCCTGCGGCGCAACTAAGGGTGCCCCTCCCCTAGTCACAGGGGGCGCCTGTTCAATCCTGCCGGAACATACAAAGTTAGCACATTCTGGATTTATTTCAGGTATTATGATAAAAAACCCTTCTTATCGGTATCCATGGGTTATCAACATATGTAACTAGACTTAACATCCAATATTCAACTGACAAGTTACGTCAGGCATCCTTGTTGCCAATCAAGTGATGTGTGTCCCTACAATACCTGATTTATTTTGAATCTGAATTAAAACGATGCCAGGCAGATGAGTAACTTTGCTCGTAGATCATGAAGGGGAATAACCCCACAGTTCCCTTATGCCCAGATGACAATAATGATGTGGGTTACGCCTTCAGCACTAATCCTGTATTTACCTATAAAAATAATCTGGTTCTGACTCCTTTTCATCAAGGTACTTATGTCCCTGCACTAATATTGTGGTTGTGAGGCAAAAAAAAAATTAAAGCAGCATTTTAGAGATACCCATAAGATCAAAGGGCGTGGTGAGCACGATGGAGAACTACACCTCCCATGTTCCTTTGCAGCCAGGATAATGAGGGTAAAGGCGAGGCAGGCTTCATGATGAATGGGACATTTGGGAACTACATTCCTCATAGCCCTGCATAGCCCAGACATTGATCGGGATGACGTGGCATGCGTCAGGAACACAACCCGGCCTGGCGCATCTCAGATAAAAACACCAGTTGCTGCTGGTTAAGAGTTCTAGCAAAGAAGCCCCTTGGTGGCATCTGTAGGTTTCCTGTAGTAATCTGTAACTTGACTAATTTAGAAAGGGGTCAGATGGGCATGGGCCTAATAAGGGAATTTCTCCATTTACGGATATATTGAGCCACCATTGTGCAGATTGATCAATGTTTTACATGCATGTCATGAGTTTGCCCAAAGGAGGCAATATGGAAGCGCTTTGCTATGGTTGATAATTAAAATATGGTCATGAGTATACAACATGATATGGAATCAGTCATAATCGTATGAAATATATGTTGGCACGTATTTATGTCTTGAAGCACAACACATATGAAAGAACCTGTGTACTACAAATGCGATAGGCAGTTTACTCCTTTTCTTATCATGAACTGATGAGTAACAACGGTGCAGTTGAATCAGTGTTCAACAGGGGGCGTATATGTCGTGCCTGTCTAGAGGAAGTAATGCTGGAGTGTCTTGCACAGAATATGGTCATTATTAAACGACTTAACATAACATAAATTTCCAATAAAAGTCAAGCCTTATGTAAGCGATGCTCATCAGAGATGCTGATCATAACGTTAGAACAGCAAGAGTGGCAGGCATTTACTGATGACACCTCAATAACAACACAGATGCTCAAATTTTATATGCCCCAAATCACCTTTAGGTTTTACTGTGATGAGTTATGACCTATACCTCTTCTCTGACACAAGTGTGTGACTACAGGAGAGGTTCTTCCCCGCTTTAAGTATATGGTATAACACTCTAATATTCTAGAGTAAGTGACTGCACAGACTGCATGATTCACCAGGGTGTTCTCCCACATATGTTGCGCATGCTGTGATTTCACCAGTGTACCATAGTTAGGTGCAGGTAGATGTGATATATGATGCTGTCTACAGGCGAAACAAAAAACAAACAACATTCTTCTTTTAATTGCTCAGAAAAAGTATTAAAAAATATAATTGACTATAAAGTATTCAAAATGTTTTATCCACATGTGAAGATGGTGGATTGACAGGTAAGACTTATTCTTATCTGCATGAACATGACTGGTGTATGAAGGACTGACTATAGGAGTACCGTTAACTGTCCTGACAGAGGCCCAACACCCGCTCACGAGTGATCTTATGGAGGCCGAAATATGTTGGCAAAGATAAGTTGATGTGATTCTCGATACATAGGTTCCCAGTAGTATCCTCATGTTTACTTTTGAACCCAGCCTAGTATACCCAAGAAGAAAGGAAATTCCTGGGATTACACTGAGGTCATTTTAGAAAAAGATCTGAATTTCATTAATGACCAGAGAGAAATCTTTTGCTCTCCCACCCCAATGAGGTTGAGACCACCAATTTAGTATCATCTGAACATGGTGGGTTGGACTGGCCGATGATGAAGCATGCCATAAGAGTGGCTGAGGCCTTTACATTCAAATCCTTGTGTTTTGTTCAGTCTTCTGTAACACATAGTTTATTATTCCTGAAATGAATATGGGAATATTATTCTTGCCATATCTGTTGAGTGATATAATCAGGGCACAATTCGTAAAAAAGGAAGTGGGGGGGCGCTGTCACCGGAAGTGACGTCATGACAGGAAGTGACGTCACGAAAGGTGCCGAGCTCCTCCTCCCAGACAGGCCAAAGAGTGAAGTCCAGCTGTTTGGGAGGGGGGGCGGCGTCCCCCCAGTAAAATAAGTGAGGGGGGCGCGGTCCACCTGCGTGGTACCCCGACTCGAGCCCTGGATATAAGTCATATTACATAACACCAACCGAGTGGTACTGGTGGGACACCCTGGTATCCTAATCATCACTGACTATGTCTTGATCCATGTCCTACTCACCATGAAAACCATTGTCTGAAAAAAGCTCTCCAAAAAAGGAGCAAAGCTGATGCTCCACTGCAATTAGCCTGAATTCCTGTAATGCCAGCTCACGCTTTTTGAGTATGTGTTCTCAGCAAAAGCAGTGAGATTAGATACCCACACAATTACGTACATCAAATGTGGCTCTGCTCCCCCTCACAGAATGTAGAAGTGTTACACAAATTCCTGGGGAAGTCCATCTATTGTATGGAGGTTCATCCCCAATCATGCCACAATAACAAGTCACTTTAAGATCTATTAAAGAAGTATACATGAATAGAAGTTGAGTTTAGATATTGCAGGTGCTCAAGAGAAAAAAAATAGTTTTCAAAGGAGAAACCACCAAAGTACATTGGGATACATAGCTAGTGGTGGATGCCACCTGTGGGGTGAGGGTGATACTACTCCTGATGAATGATAAGGGTAAGGCAAGTGCAATAGGATTAGGGGTGGGCATAGTTCTTGATGTAGCGCTACGCGAAGCTACACAAAGTGCAATTTGCACTACACGAGCTACGCGTAGCACTTCGCGAACTGCGTAGTAGCATGCTCGCACTGTACAATATGTTGTTTTCAATGAGTGCACAGTGCGGACAAGCATCCAGCACTGTGCAATCATTGAAAACGGCATCCTGCACAGTGGCAGCTGTACTTTTCTGCCACTCGAGTAGATTTTTACTTGAACTGCAGCTTTCTCAACGAGGACTGGTAGTTTCTCATCGCGAGCAGTTGTGAGCATGCACGACCACTCGCAATGAGAAACCTGACCTCCCCGCGTTGAGGATCTCGCCAGGAGGTTTATTTTCCATGTTCGCGATTAGCAACTTGATGTTGCTGATATGCATAAACTTCAAATGGTCCAGCATGCAGCTGCCAGACTGGTCCTCAAACTGCCTTGGAAATCTTCAGCTTCTGCAGCTTTGGATGCATTACACTGGCTCCCAATACACAAGCGCATACTTTTTAAAGTTCGTACCATTACCTACAGAGCCTTTCACGATCATGGCCACTGTACTTGCGCAAATACTTCAAACAATACCATCCGTCTAGATCACTCAGGTCCTCCACAGCTAACTTACTCCATGTTCCCAGGTTCAAAATCTCAACCAGAGGAGGAAAATCCATTGCAGTCATTGGCGCGAAAGCATGGAATAGACTTCCCTCCTTCCTGCGTCAATCCACTACTGAACTAAAGGGCAGAAAGCTTTTAAAAACATGGATCTATTCCTTGCCAAACTCCGAATGCATGAGATTTATATGATGTACCTTATAGACAGGTAGTCTTTCTTTATCTACTACCTGCTGCTTTTCTGGAATCCAAGCGCCAAGATACTCCCTGGAGTGGTAGCGCGCTATATAAGTCTCATCTCACATCACACATCACAAGGAAAAAGTTGCGCGAGGATGTCATTTTTCTTGCTTGCGGTCGACAACTTGACGTTGAGGACCGCGAACAAGCAAAAAATGACCGCGGCACTACGCTACGCTATGCATGTTCGCACTGTGCTACATGCAGTTCACGTAGTGCGAAGTTGCGCAAACTTCGCAAACTATGCGAGCGTAGCGTAGTGCTTTGCCCAGGGTTAAATAGGATATACCAGTCAGGTACTGGTCAACACAAAAAAGTGGTTTGCCATTCATCAATGGTGTTAACACTTCCACTTGCACAGGCATGGGTACATTATGACAGTTACCACAGGTCACAAAGCACTGGTCCCCATACTCTAATGGTGTGTACCCAACACACCCGCAAAAATAGATACGTGGATTTTGCAAGCGTAACAGTACCAGTTGGTTGCATATCAGCCTGAACCAGCAAACCCTGCCCCCTACCTAAAACACAGATGAATTTGAAGAGGCACAGTGTACCGAAGAGTACATGTAGCTGATATATGAAAGACCCAAACATGATGTTGTCAGCCTGTATGAAGTGTGAGAAGTGACTGACTAGGAGTAGGAGTTCAGGGCAATCGTATCTATAAACGTAAAAGAGGTGTGATCCAATAAGGCCTGCTGTATGGGGAGGGATCAATATCATAGTATATGATCTATAGGAAACCCCACATGGCCATTAAAAGACATAAATTGAAGAAACACAACTTTTACATAAATCTATTTTGTTCGAGCACTTATATCATTTCTTATTTTATGAGCTTTTTTCACATATGTTTTCCAGTTTTTTGGTGATAACCTCATCTTTTTGGTACAGACTATTCAGATATATACATCAAATAGCACAAAATACATAAATCAACATAAATCAAAACTTTACAAGAAAAGAAGATTCTTTGAAAGGTTTTTGGGAATCCAGAACTTGTTGATATCAGTGAGTTATAGATATGGCCGGGATGCCTGTCACCCCCTCCCAACACAATCCCCAAGGATGGGAAGACGGACGCAGTTCTGAACTTTTGGAAGGCGGGAGGGAGTTACCCTCCCGGCCGTATTTATTAAAATATGAAACAAAATTAAAACATTAAAATAAAAGTTTCATATCATGTACAATTTTCATTTATTACATTTCGATGAAGACATGTTCATTGGCTAACCTTAACAAATCTCTAGTACAAAGGTTTTCCTAGCCGAGTCTAACATCCTGCAAATGCATACTTTCTAAATTAAAATTGTACATCCTAGCATTACGGGCCAACGGCAAGGTCGCAGCCGGTGTCAGATCCCTACTACCAAAACTCTCGCCCTCACGGTGTGAGTGGCGGCCGCGCAGAGGACTGTACCCTCTGCGCCAACTCCAATTTCCCTTGTCTTGTTGGGGGCCCCTCATTTTAACTCGACGCCATCTTAAAGGTCGTCCGAGGACCCGTGTGAGGTGTCTGTAAGAAGGCAGCATGGACTCCCCCTCCCACCCCACACTGTCTATCACATCCGCCGTCGCGGATATCCGGGCCCCGGGAAATTCGTAGGAGGGGGATATAGCCGCCTCCTCCCCTGGAAGGGGCCTATGGCCGTCTTCCCCTAGGCGACCCATACTTAGTGGGTGCCGCCTCCCCGTGGGAGGGGCCAATGGCCGCCTCCCCCGGGCGCTCCCATCCATAGTGGGTGGCGCCCCCCTCTAGGGACCTTGAAATTACTGCTCACCGATCATGACCTTACCGCCCGACCAAAAAATAAATACGACATTTGATTACCTACTAAGGGAGTAAAACTCATCCTGTTTATTTGCAATATTTGTCTATACTACAAGAAAACAGGACCTTCAGACATTAATCGTATCATTAAACTAGACCGTCATATACCGCTAAACAAAGGGAAGAAGATGTTATCAGAGAAAATTACTTTATTGCAGAACTAACATTGCCATAAGGGGCTGGTGGGTGGGTCAAAATTGCTCCTTGTTCCGTCGAGGGCTCACGTGCAACGAGTGGGTGCAGCTTCCAAGCACAGGAACAAGAGAATGCTTCTTCGGATTCCCGCTCTCTTTATTCCTCTTCGGGAGGGCGTGAACCCTCCGCTGGTACGCCTACTGGGCGTGGCCATCGGTGTAGGTGTCTAGGACAACCCCTCTTGGGCGGGAAAAAGGCGCGCCCCGGCTACGCCGCTTCGGGCATACCAGCCGTGACACGCCCCCCGCCCAAAATGGTTTCCCGGGAGGATCCGGGCCCCCAACCATACGTTCGGGGGGACCGAGTGGTCGCCCCTTTCCATGTGGCTGGGATGCCTGTCACCCCCTCCCAACACAATCCCCAAGGATGGGAAGACGGACGCAGTTCTGAACTTTTGGAAGGCGGGGGGAGTTACCCTCCCGGCCGTATTTATTAAAATATGAAACAAAATTAAAACATTAAAATAAAAGTTTCATATCATGTACAATTTTCATTTATTACATTTCGATGAAGACATGTTCATTGGCTAACCTTAACAAATCTCTAGTACAAAGGTTTTCCTAGCCGAGTCTAACATCCTGCAAATGCATACTTTCTAAATTAAAATTGTACATCCTAGCATTACGGGCCAACGGCAAGGTCGCAACCGGTGTCAGATCCCTACTACCAAAACTTTCGCCCTCACGGTGTGAGTGGCGGCCGCGCAGAGGACTGTACCCTCTGTGCCAACTCCAATTTCCCTTGTCTTGTTGGGGGCCCCCCATTTTAACTCGACGCCATCTTAAAGGTCGTCCGAGGACCCGTGTGAGGTGTCTGTAAGAAGGCAGCGTGGACTCCCCCTCCCACCCCACACTGTCTATCACATCCGCCGTCGCGGATATCCGGGCCCCGGGAAATTCGTAGGAGGGGCATATAGCCGCCTCCTCCCCTGGAAAGGGCCTATGGCCGTCTTCCCCTAGGCGACCCATACTTAGTGGGTGCCGCCTCCCCGTGGGAGGGGCCAATGGCCGCCTCCCCCCGGGTGCTCCCATCCATAGTGGGTGGCGCCCCCCTCTAGGGACCTTGAAATTACTGCTCACCGATCATGACCTTACCGCCACAGGCCGGATAGTTGACCGGCTATCCGGCCCCCCCACAAACTCCTCCTAAAGGTCATGTTTTCTTAAACCCCTTAGCCATGCTATGAAGTCTCCTATGAGTAAGACATTCCCCTCCCGGGACAAGTGAACCCCATCATCGAGATACATGTGATCCCCCCCGAATACACCCATGCGGAATACTGTGCAACTGCGCCGAGCGAAACAACCTACCAATTTTGTTGTTGACCTTTTTCACCGAATGGTTCAGTGCTGACACCGAGAGGCCCCCCCGCCACACCTTCCTGGGAATCATGTGGGACCATGCTATCGTGCACCCCGGGAGCCTCCTCGCCAGCCAGCTAACGGTAGACAAAACTCGCTCGAGTAGTACTCGCCTACCGAGTGTCACCATGTCATTGCCCCCCAGGTGTACTATGATTACAGATGGCGGTGACCTCTGCCGCCCTAAGAGTTCCTCGACAAAAGATTCAAACTGGTCAATACAGAGCCCGCCCCTTCCGTGGAAGGTCACTCTGTACCCGTATTCCCCAGCTGCGCGAGTCGCGTCACCTGCTTTGAATACATCCCCGGCCTGCCTCACGTAAGAGTGGCCCACGACCCACACCACTCTCTCCTCAGCCGGTGATCTCTGACCGCTGGTCCCCTGGTGCCGGTCGACTGCAAATTCCGCCCCGCATAACATGCTCGCAAAACTGTAAATTAAACAGAAGACAAGAAGCGTGAGTGCATGTAACTTGACTTCACAACATGTGCAATCGCACATACCTTTTAAAACAATTCGAGGACCATCGTCCCAACTGTTTCAACTCTTCAACACTCTGACCCCTGGCTGTAGCCTCAGTAGCAGCCCCTATCCTAAAGGAGTGGGTCCCAAAATCGCACAGGTCCAAGCCCGCCGCTGCGATTGCCATTGTTAGCACCCTCTGAAACTGAAACCTCGTCAGTGGGGTGGCATCAATGTGTCTCAGCAGGCTCCCCCCCATGTATCCGCCCTTCGCGCCAAATATTCCTCAACGCATTTTACCGGGCACATGGGGGACCCTCGCATGCGCTGGACGACGATACTGTCTCCCATAGCTCTCTGGTCAGTCTTGGACTTGGCTATTGTGACTACCATTGAATCACCCCTAATCAGGATGTGATCCCGACACAGACCTCTCTCCACATCTTTCTTATTCTTTGCGACCAGTTCGCTAACCCGCATAGCCCCATGGAACGCTAATGCGAAAGCGGCCCGGAACAGTACTGCTTCGAAATGGGAGGAACATGTCGTGGGTAGTATCGACATGAGCAGGGACAACCTTTCTAACCCAATCGGGCGCCTCTCGTCTACTCTACGACCTTCCAGGCGTTGCCAGCCACGAAGGGTTTTCTTTACCAAAAAGGATGATGTCGGGTCCTTGATGCCATGCGCCTGCGCCATGAATGAAATGGCAGCCCGGTGCCTATTGGCCGTTGCTACTGATCGGCCTTCCCTGTGTAATGCTACCAGAAACCTTAGGAAGCAATCCTCCTGACCCCATTTCTCCTCCCCTGCCGGACCCAAAAATGCACAATAGGAACGAAACGCTCCTTCGTATGCCTTCCTCGTCCTGGGGGCTAAGCTTGCTGCCATGAGGTCTTGTAATCCGGGGCACCGAGTAGCCAGAGTGCTTCGGGAAATGGTGCCGCCGCTAGGTCCGCAGAAGGTAGATAACCCCTGAAAGCCTGCATATGTGAACAAGACAGTGCATCAGCAGCCTGATTCAGTACACCCGGCACATGTTTCGCCCTGAATTGCACATTCAGTCTCATGCAAAGTAGTACAATTTCCTTCAACAATCTCAATATCCACTTGCAGCGTGCTGCCTGATTATTTATACATTCAACAACAGTCATATTGTCGGACCAAAATACCACAGAGCAATCTCTGAACTCGTCCGGCCATGCCATCAGAGCCACAAAAATGGGGAATAGCTCGAGGAACCCAATGTTATTTGTGAGACCGCTGGTGTGCCACCACGTCGGCCATGTTTGCGCCGACCATCGATTACCAAAGATTGCGCCAAATCCCACGCTCCCCGCCGAGTCGGTCCACAAACCTAGCTCGTCCGAAGACGCAGGTGGCTTGTTCCATACCACTCGACCGTTGAAGTTCGCCAGAAATGCCAACCATATGCGCATGTCCTGGCGAACCTCCGTAGACAGTCTCGTGCGGTGGTGTCCTTCCTTGACACCAACCATAGCTTGTGCAATAGAGCGGGAAAAGGGGCGGGCCATTGGTATCACTCTTAGGGCAAAGTTAAGCTGACCCACTGCTTGTTGTAACTGATGGAGGGTAACTTTCTCCTTACTAAGGCACAGTTCCAGGGAAGCCCTGAATTTCGCTACTTTTCCTACTGGCAAACGGAAACATCCCTCCACAGAATCGAGTTCAATTCCCAGAAACTCCAGTGAAGTAGATGGTCCCACCGTCTTACCTGGTGCCAATGGCACTCCGAATTCCTTCATGAGGATGCAAAACTCCTGTAGTGCCTACGCACATTTTGTGTCGCCGGCTGCCCCCAAGAACAGAAAATCATCTAAGTAATGCATAACATGGCTATGGCCAGTGGCTTCGGTGAATGCCCATTCCAAAAAACAGCTGAATTTCTCAAAATAAGCACAAGAGATGGAGCAACCCATTGGCATACATCTATCCATGTAGTGACGTCCCTGGAACACAAAGCCTAACAGACGCTGATCCCGTGGGTGTACCGGGAGCAACCGGAACGCCGACTCGATATCTGACTTCGCCATCAGCGCTTCGGGCCCCAGGCGATTCAACATGGTGACGGCATCATCGAAGGATGCGTACCGCACCGAACAAACTCCCGGGTCAATCGCATCGTTCACCGAGAGACCCCTCGGAGCCGACAAGTTGTGGATCAGCCTAAATTCCCCTGGGTCTTTCTTGGGAACCACTCCTAACGGGGAACAGATGAAATCAGGTACTGGCGGGTGCCTATATGGGCCAGCAACCCGACCAAGGGCAACCTCTTTTGCAATCTTCCTCTCCACCACCGCTGGATTATGCTGAGCCGACAGTTGGTTTCTACAAAGTGGCTCCACATGAAAATCCCCCGCCGGGATGTGGAAACCATATAAGAATCCATTCCTCAACACCCCAGCGGAGACATGATCAGGGTATTCGTTTAGCCAGGGGATCATTGCCATGATATCAACAGGGGTAGGTAGCGGTACACAGTGGTCTCCCTCAGTCTTGTTTGGACCCTCCTCTACCCGACCCACTATTCTTGGATCTGCACAAACTCTCGGGGTGCGAGGAATTCCCGCAACCTGCACACGCATGTCTGAACTTACATGTCCCTTGAGACCTGGTGCAATTGCCCCTGTTAAAGCTCCAACAGACCCCTTTCTTTCCCCCATTCCCACCAGTCTTTGCTTGGGGGTCGCCACCGGCGCCCGCTCGAAAGGGCACTGCGGGCTGTTGGCGGGAAAACCCCGACCCATTCCCGCCTGGCGAGGACGTCTTCGTCGCGCCCGGCAGGAGCTGCTTCTGCCAAGAAATCGAGTCGAGACAATCCCACGTCAGAGATGAATCGTACTCTTTGGCCTTACGGAATTTCATATCGTAACCCATCCATTCATTCCCCTCATACGTTTCATAGAAATCCATTATTCGTGCCTGATAGCAAGACAATTCAGGCAAAACCTCGGGCTTACGTTCCCCAATAATTGCAGTAAACATCGCAAAGGCCTTGGCCCAATTTGTGATTGTCTCATCCACCCTGAATCCCGCCATCTTGGCTCGCCAGACACTTGGGTGCCACAAATCTTTCTGCGTCTTAGCATACTCCATCTCGCGATGGTCAGTCAGCAGAGAAAACATATTTACATACTTGTCAGCCCATATCAATTCTTTCGTGGCCAACGGGATATGTTGAACCACTCTCTCCCGTCTTGAGGGCAAAGAGCCCTCCCCCGCAATTGGCAATGCCTGCTTACCTGGCTCGGTTGTCGTTCCCGCTGTTTTTCCGATGCCAGCTGCCGATCCTTCCGGGGTCACCTGTGGGGGGACAAGAGGGAGAATCGCCTTTGCGGCATCTCGCGACTGCTGCAACTGCTGCATTAGTAACCTGGCCTCTTCGGCCGTGTCTCCAGGTGCCGTAGCACCCCCTGTTTTTCTACCGAGCCATGCGGCCAACTGGGCGGCCAATTCAGGAGGCATGTCCTCCTCGTCGGCGGGCGTAATCACAACCGGAATCGGCTGACCCGCGTCCGGGATTGGTACCGGGGCCTCGACTGGAATGGCAGGGCTCGCCGGGGTTACCTCGGGGATCGGAACCACCCCCCCTGCCGCCCTATTCCTGACCCGTTTCCCCCTACCCTCAGGGGGCAACTCCCGGCAATGCCGGGCCTATTACCTTCTTTGGTTTACCCGGATTGTTCATCGCAGCTATCTACTTCTTCATGCTCGCCATATCTCTTACCAGCATGCGAAGCATCTGGTCAGTCCCGGACTTCTTTCCTGCCTTCTTGCCAGGCATTGTTATCGAATATTCGATCCAAGTTGATCAACACGGTCCTGGATCCTTAGCCTCGAAGTCGCTGAAAGAGAAACACAAGAATTACAAGTTCTCAAAATTGCTCCTTGTTCTGTCGAGGGCTCACGTGCAACGAGTGGGTGCAGCTTCCAAGCACAGGAACAAGAGGATGCTTCTTCGGATTCCCGCTCTCTTTATTCCTCTTCGGGAGGGCGTGAACCCTCCGCTGGTACGCCTACTGGGCGTGGCCATCGGTGTAGGTGTCTAGGACAACCCCTCTTGGGCGGGAAAAAGGCGCGCCCCGGCTACGCCGCTTCGGGCATACCAGCCGTGACACGCCCCCCGCCCAAAATGGTTTCCCGGGAGGATCCGGGCCCCCAACCATACGTTCGGGGGGACCGAGTGGTCGCCCCTTTCCATACTGAGTCCAAATAAACTTACTACAATCATGCAATACCCCTTTTAACTCTTGGGTTTGAGGGTACTTTCCTGTATTCACTTCTCTGCCAGGACAAACCACTTTCCTTTTTGTTTAGTCTTAATTCAAATGTTTCAGATATCTTAAACGAAATGATTGGTTGAATGTAGAGGAGGTTCTCCTTCTTCCCCAAGAAAAAGCAATCATGTTTCGAACTCAGAACTTTTTGGGAGATAAAAAAACGTTTTTGGGGTCATCATCAAAGCACTATATTACTCATATAGTCTGGATGTGAAAAGGGAAAATAAGATAAAATGTACATATATTTACAATTATATACACTAGTATATCTGTATTAGGAACAGCATAAATTCTCTTAAAGAGGTTCAGTGCCTAATCACCCATTTTGTGAAACCAAATAGACACAGATACTTTTGGTTTGAAAGTCCAGTGCTGCCCATGTGGAAAACCACATTTTTGTGTTTAGTGCATGCACGCTCCACACTCAAAACAAATGATTTTAGTTAATGAATGTTTATAATTTACTATTATTATTATTATTATTAATAATAATGATATCCTTTTTCCCAGTCCAATCCACCTAAAGTACATTTTTAAAACTCCTTAGGACCTTAGAGGAGTCACTTAAAGACTTAAAGGGTGTCAGTCAGAGGCCAACGGTAGAGTCCATTCGACTTCCAGTTGCCCTAGAGCAACTGGGCAGTTGCAGAACATTTCTATTGCAGTTTGTTGTATCCCTGTAGCTTGAACAGAAGATCAATATTGTGACCTTTGGAGTCTAATTATTTTACCTGGATGCAAGAGAGAGCAGGGTATGCCCTCCAGGGCTCTTCTCAGTCCACAGACAGCAGGTCCAGTATGTTTCTGTCTTTCCTCAGGTCCATACAGTGTTCTGCAGGGGTTGCTTGGAGAGGCCAAATGTATGTCTGCTATGAGCTTCTCGAGGGGAATGACTCCTGTGTATGCCCTAACCAATGGGGTAAAAGTTCCCAAGGCCAATCCTACCTACTTTGGGCATTTTCAGGATGAGGAAAGTTTTCAGCCACATTAAACTTGGGCTTTGAGGGCCAGGGCTGTGTGAGCGGAGGATATTATGGTAATCTTAGTGTCTTCCCACATCTGGTGCTAACATCCAGTTAGGTGAAGCCACCGTATTCACATTAAACTCAGAGACAGAAGTATGGTAGAATAAAAGTAGGGTTTTTCAGCAACCAGACATTAGATATACAAGAACTATTCTAGCATCCTGTTTCACCTCATTTCATTTCAATTGCATTCAAAGTGTAAAATGTAAAGCCCGCAGTCCTATCAAACAGCATTTGCCATTCGAGCAGGATTTAACTCTGTAATATCAAAAAGGATGCTCGCAGCCACTACCATGCACATTGTGCGAGGTACAGAGGAGTCATCTCTGCCCAATCAGGACTGCCTATTGTTTGCTTCTGTGCCAATATAAAGAGGTTTCCTTTAATTACAGTCTACCCATTCATATTGTGTTTCCTCCCCTTAATATGAGGAAATGTTGTCAATCTTTCTCCTTTTCACATTGACAGTCATTTCCTACAGAATGAAAAATGTTGAATGCTAAGGCTACTCTGCTTATGGGAATCTAGGACCCTACCCAATCTTTTAATGAGCAAAAATCTCTGTTTCATTAAACAAGTAGCAATATTGATCACATCTTTTGGTACCATGAGATAAGGAGTCCTTTTTTTACCAACTGAGGAAGGGGAAGGCCGCTAGAAATGTGTGGCCCATAAGTCATGACTAGATGCCCCTGAATCTTGGTTGGATACCTAACCTGAGAAAGTATAAGCAGCATACTAATCACCCCCATATTTACATGATTACACTCTGCTAATGAATTGCAATTAACAAGAAGCACAGGTGTCTAGAGAAGTACATCAGTAGCTAAGCGAACACTGGTGACAAACATTTTTTCTTGGGAGTACTAATAACGACAGTGAACTTTATTAACCATACTGCTTTCCAAGGACTGTTGTGGACATCCTAGCAGAGTATTACCCAGTGCTTAAATTGTATAAAATTAAATGCCAGGCCCCCCAATATTTCTTTGTTGTCCACTGCACCTGGCGCTGCCCCAGCTCCTGTTTACGCTGCCAAAAGCCAGAAAAAGCAGCAACTGTCTTCTATTCTGTTATATTGAATTGCCAATGAGAAACTGTGCTAAAAAAAATAGGTACCCAATACCACCATGTGGTGGATAAATATGTATTGAGTTTTGAAAAAAGTGCTGGTGCCAAGCACTGGCAAACACCGGCACAAATTATGCTCTGGTGTTACAACTCCATATAATAAATATCAAATTGTTAATAAATCGAAATGTGCCTCTCGATGATGTCAATTTAACTTATAGTATTGAGTTTTTTCTCTCGCTGCTAAACTGCTCATTCATATTGGGATTTCTTGGCTTTCAATAACTTTTCTCAACAGCTTGGATTCTTATCTTACTGTGAAAGGATTGGGTCACTCTTTCTACCTTTCACATTGACAGTTACTTTATACTTATTCTTCACTTGGCAGCCTCTGAGGTGCTAAATTCTTAATTTACTGTTCATCAGGGGATTTTGCAGCCTACCTAATCTCTAAATTAGTGAGAACCTATGTAACAATAGGGAGCACCAGCATTAATCATAATCTTTCGATGTAATGAGATTTATTACCAACTGAAGAACGATCCCAAGGAAATCCCATATTGGTGACATTAAGGTGGTAGCCCATAGACCACATAGAGAAATCCCCACCAGGCAGGTGTGTTTCTCTGTACTTTCAGCAGAACTGACAGGGCAGCGGCTCCGCGGAAGGCACTGAGACTTCATCAAGCATTGGTCCATGTTTAATATGGCCATTAAGCCAAGTATTTATATTCTGAAAACAAACTCCCAAGCAGGAGTATGTTATCAGAAAACAAAAATGCAATGGGTCTGATGCAAAAATAGCTTTCTTCTTGTTCATGGGAGCTATTGTGTATTTTCTCTACCCAAGACCTTGCATGGTGGTCCCAGTTAGGCAAAGCAAGTGAACATCACCCATGTTTATCACTAAGACCTGACTACGCTATTGTTTTGCCACTGGAAAGTTAGCGCTGCATTAACTCCAAATAGAGTGGAGAAAATGCAACTTTATTGCCTGAAGCAGTGCTTATTTATCATGATGATCCTATTCTCTCAAACTCTAAACTAGCCCCTTAGCCATGTACTACTCTAGCTGGTTGGTACTCCACACTGGGAGGTGAATGCATTTTTTGTGCTAAGTCATGTACAATTCAGGAGCACAGTGTGCCATGTGCGAGATTCATGTTCTCATTTTAATCTATCTTTTCTCATATACGGGGCTCAATAGGAGATGGACTGAGCAGGGAAGATCATGACTTCTGGGAGAGCATGTTATATGAAACCTAGTGAAGATATCATGAACAGATAAATGTCTTGTAAGCCAGTTGCACGCATCTGCACTCCCAGCAAATGTCAGGGCATACTTATGATGGGCATGTGCCTCGTCCAGTTTGTGTAATGGAATCTGACAGCACATAGTTCTAGTAAGATGTGTAGTTTTAATATGCTCTAGATGTAAAAGATCTGTCTCCAAGAATTTCTCATTGAGTGCAGTATTATATTTGTCTAACCCATCTTACCCTCCCCAGAGGAAGCGTATTAGAATGAATGTGTGTGAAATAACCTAGCTCGTCGCTATATATTTTGCTCATTCTCTTTAAAAATATATATCCTCCCTTTTTTCTGTCTTGTTTTCTCCAGCAACTCATGGAAGGAAATCCTTGTAAGTGACGACTTGCCATACTGCATAATCCGTGGCTCCGTGGTGGTTAAGCCAAGTGTGGCTGAGTTCTCTGAATCTTCTGTCACATTTGATGATGGCACCTCTGAAGACATTGACATCATTATCTTTGCTACTGGATTCCACCCTGCTTACCCATTCCTGGAGGAATCGGTCATCAAACCTAGTATCAACAAGTGTTCACTCTACAAGTATGTCTTTCCACCAGACCTGGAGAAACCAACACTGTCCTTCATTGGCATAATCAAGCCAATTGGTTCCATCTTAACTATTGCAGAGATACAGGCACGCTGGGCCACACGTGTCTTCAGAGGTAGGTCAGTAGTAGGCCCGCAAGATGCAGAATCAACCAATTGAAATAGACCTTCTCAGCTTTTGCCCCTCACATGTGTTTTCTCTGCTACTCAGATTTAGCGAGGCTTTGTTGTTGTGATCTGATGTCAGCATGGGTAATGTTTTCAATGTCAATGTCAAAATTTCTTTATTCGGGTAAAATTTAAAACCATCAAAGCACAAATCACATCACAACTACCTGTTATATATTATACATTGAAAATGCTACGAACGTTAGAGCATAGATCAAATTTAAAAGACCATTTAACAACCATCTGTACGCCCCCAACCACAAACACCCTTGGCTTCCAATAAATACATTAAAAAGTTTGTCACACACAAAAGCAGGTAAATTTGAAAATAAAATCTAATTTTTCATAAAAACTTAAAAAGGAAAAAGAGAAACAGTACTATAATTGGAGTCTATTTCTTTGCCTAATTGCCCCAGTGATGTAACTAGCAATCCCAAAGCACACAACCGGGGAGCCGAGCATTTGCAAATAAGCCAATGCTGGCCTTACTTGCCCAAAATTGGCCCCTCTTAGCAATGGCAAAATAAAATTCCTGCGCAGTGTTACATAAAAATCACAGAGGAAAATCATGTGGAGTGTATTCTGCTCTGAAAAGTTATCACAGGGGCATTGACCCAGAGACCCCTCTTTCGAAAAGCCTTTTGGGAATGACAACAGCCAGGGGAGCATATTATACTTGAACCTAGTTAACACAAACAGGTGATAGGGTTTGTTTATATAAGTTAGGTATGGCTGTATTTTCCTACTCAAACTCAACATAACAAAACTCCTCACCGAAGGGTTTACTAGTTCCGCGTCCTCTCTTGCTGATATTACCCTAGTTAGGAACTGAGTCTTCAGATCTCTAATAGCTGCTTTGCTAAGAGCTTTAGGTTTAGAAAATAACTCAGAACAGCCCATTAAATCCAGTTGTGTCTTAACATACCGAATCCAAGGAATATCAGATCCTCTATCCAAAGACACACAATCCTGGATAATCAGCTGATTCAGGTTTGGTGGTTGCTGCACCCAGATTCTTAACCAGCATAATAATGGGGCAACAGCAATCTGGTCCGAGATATATCCGGCACCTAGGTCCTCATGGAGGTTATATATAGGAGTGGAGACTGGGAGCGATAGCAGCCTACGAAAAAAATCATTTTCTGCTTTCTGTATTTCATCTGTCTCCATATAACCCCATATGTCACTCCCATAACACAACTAAGGATATGTTCTTGGAACATAAATGGTTTAGGGAACAAAAGAGACAATATTCAGCTCTTTTTCTACCTCCAAGAATTCAACATAATAGCCATCAGGAGACCTGGCTAGACCAACCACATCAAATCCAGGGCTTCAATTCATATCATCTTCCAGCGACAAAAAATGCCAAATACGGCCACCTAAAAGGTGGCCTAACAATATACACTGCCATAAAGAGCTTCAACGAATCTAAGTACACAATGCTAAACAGACAGGTAACAATTGTACACTCACAATAGAACTGGAAGTGAGGGGAAAAGAACTTAAACAAAAACTAAGATTGATGAATGTATACTTACATCCCCGGGAAAAAAATACCAGAATGAACCTCTTGATGGAAGAAATTTCAAAAACATTGGCAGAAGAAGATACTCCCAACCTCAGATTTACAGGGGATTTCAATATGTTCCTAGGGGGGCCTCAAATAAGGGACACATTTCTGGAACATCAGTTCCTGGCATGGGACATACCACAGCAAGCGACAAGTAAATGGGACAAACCAAATCGGCTGGCCAGGTCCAGCGTAAAGGACCTAGAACACCTCAAATGACAGCTCCCCGTCAGCTACTTTCCACAATTCAACCGCCAGCTCAACCTTAGACTTCACATTCGTATCTCTCCAACTCTTCAGGAAATTCACGGATTTCCGAATAGGCACAATGTCAACCAGCGACCATCAGCCGCAAGAATTTGGCCTCAACTTCCAGGGGGCCGCGATATCCACACCGGCAATAAACCTGGGATGTTCACTGTCGGTGGCACAGAAAAGAATAAAATGCAACACGACAGACCTGGAAGCCTTCACAATTGACGGAAAAAGCCGGTGGGAAAAGAGCATCACAAACCAGCCCAATCATCTAAGCGCCTGGGAGCAATTTACGAGCAGCCTGGGTCAGGCACATACAAGGAAAGCCAAGATCCACACAGTGTTGGATCATCGAAGCTTTAAAAGTAAAAAAAAAGCTAACTGAATCAGCTGGCAGCTGCGACAAGGCCTTAAACCAAAACATCAAGATAAAGCTCCTCAAAAGAAATATTAACAAATTACTGCGGAAATTACAACGCGACGGACCTGACATCGCGATTCAAAAGGAAATGCTAAACTTAAAACAGAATAAAAAGAGGATAATTTGGCTTGTAAAAAGGGAAGCAGAGGACGAGCTATGGGCGAAACTCTTTCATGACGCCAAAGGAACCAGCACAAGAGGAAGATTTTGGAAGACAGTCAAAACACTTCAGAATTCTAGAAGCCCAATTGTTAATTTTTACCTAACCGAGGAAGCCTGGACCAATTATCTTCAGGCACAATTCAACATAGTGCTACAGTTTGCAATAACTAGCCGACCAGACAAGGATAGAAAAATTCAAGCTTGGACACCACAACTGGTCAATACTCCATTTGATCCAACTGAAAAACAAATCATAAGCAGGATCGCGAAGGGGAAGGTAGAGGGGGCGCCAGGTCCCAACGGGATCCCCAATACTGTACAAACAAAATCCGGAATACTGGGCAGCGGCCTTACTGCCACTCTTCAAACAGATAACAGACACCGCAACTATTCCAGCATAATGTAAAGGCTGCATAATAGCACCAATACATAAGAAAGGCAACGTAAAGGACCCTAAAATTACAGATTAGTAGCCTTAATCGACAATGAGGCCAAATACTACGCTGGTCTTCTTTTAGAGAATCTCCTGGAATGGTCAGAAGAAAATGCAGTAATCCCCATCACCCAGACAGGATTCCGTAAACAAATGGGTACAACAGCAAACATCTTGGCTCTCTCGCTCGTCATCGATGCGACAAAGAGAGCGAATCTGCCCCTGTATGTATATTTTATCGATTTCACCTCAGCGTTTGACACAATTAATAGAAACTTATTATGGTCAAAACTGGAAGAAAGGAACATCCCACCTGGGCTACTCACACAGCTGATCTCACTACACACTGTCACATGGGTCCAAGTCAAGCTAGGATTAGGAGATTTCCTGTCAGGAAAAATAAAGACAACAAAAGGCTTAAAACATGGCTGTGTGCTAGCGCCAACATTATTCAACATCTTAATGTCTGACCTTGCACAGCAGCTGGATGAAAGCAAAACTCACACACCCCAAGCATAGGCGGCTTCACTCTCTCTAACCTAATGTATGCTGACGATATTGTGCTAATCAGCAGAACACCGATAAGGCTACAACATTTAATCAGCACAACTTTTAATTATTCAACAGAGAACAGTCTAAGCATTAACCTCTCACAAACTAAAATAATGAGGATAAATGCCAAAACATCCTCGGCATGGTTCCGCTGGCACATGGGAGGATTCAAACTGGAAACAGTGGAGGAGTACAAGTATCTGGGCGTAATTATGGACAGAAAGGGCTCATTCCAACAGCAAAAGGAAGCAATAAAACGGAGGGGAACCAGCATAGCGATTGCACTAAGGAATCTTAAATTGAAAGCAGTCAGCCGAAGCTTCACCCCCCTGCTTCAAGTGCTTCAGGCAAAACTAACACCGGCACTAACTTACAGTAGCAAATGCCTCCGAGGGAGGGACGCCCAGCTACTGAACAGCACAATAGTAAAGGCCATGAGAATGATATTCAGCCTGCCCAAGTACATCTCGCAGGCTCAAATAAGGCTGGAATTCGGCCTGAGAAAACAATTGTTGGAACAAATGGGTGCCTATGCCAAAACAGTTGCACAAGATTCAGAGAGGAGAAGCAGCAAGCCTAAATCACTACCTATGGAAAGAGATAGAAAGTAAGAGCAATGGCGCGGCCGCAAAATATCCTAAGCAGTCAATAAACTCCTTGGGTCTACAAGATGCCTGGAAGTGCAGCGGGTCCCATAACATCTTCAAAAAGCTAGTCAAAAAATCAGTAAGATCTATCTCATTAATAGAGAACAAAGCAAGCCTAGCCAACAGGGCCCATGGATGGATAGTCATTCAAAGCTAAACAAGCAGTCTCTGCCAAAGCTACCTGGGAGTCGGGTTCACTAGGCGCACAAAGGAGAAGCTCTTACGCTTACAGCTGGGCCTACTTCCAGCACAAAATCATCTCCCCTCATGGAAAAGGCCCCAAGCATCAATTAACTGCCGAATATGTGGGAATGCAAAAGAAGAAATTCTGCACCTAATATGCACCTGTAAATGTCTGGACACAGAGCGCAGATCTAATTTGAAATTGCCCCTTATAGGCTGAGCATAAGGACATGCCGGCAAGCAGTCAAGGCTTGCTTTGATGGAAAAAACATTCAACTGGCATGTAGATTAAAGCATTGTCCCGTCGTGCCCTTTCCCTGCCCAAACCCATACTGCAGGTCCGATAAAATGCTGTTTTTGTCCAAACAATCTGTTAAGCGGGTGAGTACGGACTTCCCCATTATCTTAGCTGCAGAGTCCAGAAGAGAGATTGGCCTATAGCAGGACGGATCGTCTTTTGCACCCTTTTTAAAAATTGGAATTATGACAGCTTTAGCCCATGACTGAGGGAAGCCGACCTTGGTCGCGGCATGCAAAACAAGTGTCAAAATTCTGGCCCACACACTGGGGTCAGCCCTATAGAGTCTGCCAGTATGCCATCTGGGCGTGGTGCTTTGCCCTTTGCTGTCAACATAATCGCCTCAGTCACCTCCACCTCTGTAAAACGCACACTTAAAACCTGGATATTATCCCCTTGAACAGTTTGGACCTCCTGACTCAATTCGGTATATATGCCACTAAAATGTTCAACCCACTTTTCTGGGGGAATAAAACAGTCCATAACTGAATTGGGTGTTTCGCTGAACATTGGACTATTAACCACTTTCCAGAATCTGGAACTATTAGACAGGATGCTTGCTTGGCTAAGTTCTTCCCAGGCCATTTCTTTTAGCTGGAATTTTCTTTTTTTAACTGCGAATTTGTAGGCCTTTCTAGCCTGCTTGACCATGTTTACATCCCTTGTAGATTCCTTCAAGACCCCTAGAATTGCAGTGTGCGCAGTAGTGCACGCTGAGTCGAACCAATTTTTATGTTTTTTGGGCCTTGCTTTGCAGCGTAGTGTCAAATTGGTAGCTATCTGCTTCATAATGCGTTCAAAGGCACCTAACATTTCAACTGGGACAGAATCCGGATTTGAGCATATACTGAAATCCTCTGGTAGCCCTCTATATACATTTTCAAGGAAATTATCAGGTGTACTTGCATCCCATTTTAATCTCCAAGCTTGATCCTTAGTGGCAATAATGGAATTTGAAATAAGGTCTTGCATATTCCCCATTTCAAAAGCCCGGATATGATGAATCACGGTGAGACGATTATGATCACTCAAACAGCTACACGTGACACAAAATGTGCCCAATAGTTCAATCAACTGGCATGATACTAAAATATAATCAATAGTGCTTCCATGTCCCTGTCCTGTGTTGGTCAGGACAGGAGGGGAGGTGTCTGCTTGTTCCGGGAAGAATAAATTAAAAACACATAAAAAACTCTCTAGATAGGACCCGCACTTCAAAATGAGTTGTCCCCTGGAGTCCGTGTTCCTCTTCAATACCTTGCATACAATTGGATGGACAGACATGAGTGTTAAAATCACAAAGGATTAATAATTGGTGAGGAGCATCATTTATGGCCTCATAATCATTCAGAAAGGTAGTTAGAGGTTTCAAATGCTCCAAGTCATCTACTCTAGTATAAGAATTGTAAAAATTTACCACTAATAAACCAGGTAAGTTTTTGCCTAAAAGTTGAACCACTAAGATATTAGGGGCATACGTCGCTATCAGCTTGGGCCTATAAAGCAGTTTAAGGCTAATCAATATCAAAAGTCCCCCCCCCCTCGATCTCCCTAGGCGATGGCACAGTATTTTTCCCAAAAGAGCAATACCCGTCCAGATGGTATGAATCATGTGAATCCCAGGTTTCCTGGAGTCCAATTATGTGGTGCTTTCGAAGTAATGACTCCCAATTTATATCCCCCTTTTTGAACGCAAACCGGCTATATTCCATGACAGAATTTTTATTTCAGATCCAGTTTTGAACCGGCCCACTTCGTTACCTTCAGTTTCTAATGGTGGGACAGAAACGGGAAATGTGTATGGATGGGGGTCACCGGTGCGTGGTCAGGCAATAATAGATGGAGTTCCTGTACTGGGTTTGTACTCTCTGTTGGGGGGGCCTCTATGTGTGCATTACCTACTTGTAGTCAACTCTGGTCATCTAGATTGGACAGGGCCTCGAATCTGTTCGATACTACAATGGGCGGGACAAACTCCCCATGTGATCTCAATGGAGGCCGATAAAAATACCCCAATGGTAAAGCAACAATGGAGGTGACGGGGGAAAACTGATCTTGTGCTTCGAGGATCAATTGTGCCACTCTAGGGCTTCGAAAATTTACAATGACACAATCCCCCCCTATCTTTTTTTGGGATCTCCCAAGCCATGCAACTCTGCGCACCATCAGGATGTTATTAGCTAATGAAGGCATGAACCCTTTATGTTTGGCCAGCCAATCCACAATTTTATTTTTTACCTGCATCCATGATTCCTGTTGGTCCGATCTTAAAGGAGGGACATTTCCCAAAACTACAACAAGGGGACTTGCGGCTGGTGGTAAATCTATAACATCTTGCGAATGTTTTAACAGTACATTTCCTGTTAGATTATGTGTTGGAATTTGGCCTTCCCCAAACCCCAATGATGGATCATTCAATTGCCCAACAAAATTATTCAGTGTTTGTGAGCCAATAACACCTGTAGAAAGGGGTTGTGTCCGCCACCCAAGCCCCTGCTGAGAAATGCCAATTAGCCTACTCTGCCCCACCAGTTCAGTCCTCCCTACTTGGGTAGAAGGAGTTAATGCATGATTTGTACCATTTATACTATCTGCAACAGAATGGGTTAAATGATTCGCCAGATTCTCGCCTGATTCTGAGCCCCCTGGATGAGTGATTGAAAGACTACCTCCCCCAAGGGCTTTCACCGCATTTGTATCTTTCTTCCCTTCTGCAGATTTTGCCAAACGAGCAACTTTCTCCTCAATTTCCCCTAATTTGGTCCAGAAGGGTGCAAGGATTGTTAGCATTAGCGTTTCCATTCATTCCCAGTATGCCTGATTTGCCCCTACACCTTGATGGTTTGCCATAATTTCAGGATGAGCCGTCCCAGATTTAAATAGCTGAGGTAATGTATCTTTCTGGTGCTTGCCTCTCCCTTTATCTTTATTTTGGGCTTGCACTAAAGGCTTCCCCTTTATCAGTATGGGGAGTGTTCTCAGTATGGGGTGTGGGTAGAACCCAGGGAGCGTCAAGAATATGTGGGGTAGTGGGGACCGTCATTAGACCATGTGCAATATCATGTGCAGACATATCCCACAAAGGACACTCCGGGGCCAATTCCAGACGCTCCTGAGATATACTCTGGTGCGTCTCAGCAATACCCCCCTGCCTATATTCCGGTAGATCTATATTTGGGTGGCTAACAGAAGCTGCGGCTACCACGGGTGACTTAGCCTCGCTTATTGCTCGCATGGATGATCTTTTTTGTGCTGCATAGGCACCCATGTAAAGCCTTTTTTCTGTGAGTTGTATCTCTTGCTGGAGTACCGATTCAGCCCTACTCAAAAAGGCATCCAATGTACCTACCACCCGACCCCCAGCTTTCTGGCCCCCAAGCTTCCGTTTTGTAGCCATAAGCCCTTTCCTATAGAATATTCACCACCCCGCCACAAAGTAGGGCGCTTATCCTCTGAAACCTTGCCAACAGTTTGTCCAAAGTCATAAACAAGAGTCCCGCTTACTTATAGTCCAGGTACAGGTGCAGATGTTAGAGGTGTGGCCCAGCCCAGCCTCCTCCTGGCTACGACGGGCACGCCCGCATGCGTCCCGCGCAGCGGGAGCCCAAGAGTCCTTATGTGCGCCTCCTGGCGCAATGGGATATCGTCACTAGCTTGCGCCGAGCAGAGGACGCTGGAAGGTGTAGTCTGCCTCCTCCTCCAGGATCTGCGTGCACTGAAATTAGCCCCCGGTGACTCACGGCGACGGCGGCGCTACTGAAAAGACCCCCAAGGTAGGTTAAAGCTGACTGACTCTTGGCGTTGTTGGCGAATGTGGCAAAATGAGCCCCATTTATATGCAGAGGTTTGAAAGGTGTGGCTTGCATTCTTATGACTTCATTAGGTGCAGACATTAATTAACCTAGACAGTGCCAAGGATTTTTTAGTGCTATAAAATGCATGGTACTCTTCCATCACAGCAATGTCCTGGCCTTCAGAGGAGTTAATATAGGGCTGCTCCAAAAAGTGGAAGCCAAGAAAGTGGTGGGGTTCAGCACATTCAAACAAAATATCGGAGAGTCTTGCACATTAAGATAGAATCCAAAGGCTTCCCTGAAGAATACATTTGTCATGTCCATCCTGAAGGAGTGGTACCTCTACTGGAACATGAGTTTTAGTTCCAGCTTTTTGCAGAGCATTGGATACATGGTGCTTAATGACCTGCTGTTGTATATCTTATGTTTGTAGGCCAAGATATGCTTTGATGGAGCAGATTTTATTGTCGGTCTGTAGATTGGAGCCAACTTGCATAGGTATTTGGAGCCACATTTCTAAAATGCTTTATTCAAGGAGTAGAGAATATTGATTTTGATTATTGTTGCCACTGTATGCAAGTTGATTGCTTATTACATTGGGGCGATGTTCTTCTTTTGAGTTAGAGACATTCATACTACTTTGCTTGATAGCCTTTGTAACTCGTAAATACGAGAGTTCACTAGGCTACTTTACATTTGGTTACACCAGGCAAGACTAGAAGCAATTAGCAAACCTTGTGAGCTCACTATACTGGTAAAAGCTGAGCAATTGGAGGACAGTTGTTAGTTTAGTTGATTGTTCACATACTTGACCACAGGATACACCTGTGGAAAGATAGTTAACTCATTGTCAGTTCTGATACTCTGATTTCTGATCATTTCAACTTAGATGGAGTGTTGTCCAATGTCTGCAGCCATGCTAAAGGAAGGGCCGGGTTTCCGACCTTCCTCAATATAGAGACATCAGTTTTACAGACAAATGCATCCTTTCGAGAATCAGTAATGGATGTGCTGTGGCCATTTTGAGATGTCCTGATTTAGAGACCCTGCCACTTCTCAGAGATGTAGCTGGATATCGTCTGCATACCTCTGGAGAGTTAAGTGCTGCTAGTTGAAGAGCTGGGCTACTTCTACGTTGTCTACGTTGACCAATGGTTCTGACAGAGCTGTAGGGAGCCTGCATAGGACACAGTGCAATTGGCACCACAAAACTGAAGCTGTGATATAGAAGGTATGATTCCATTAAGTTGAATATCTTTACAGATGCTCTGGTCTACTTGAACAGCAATGTTAGGAGGATCTAGGGGTCAACTGTGTCATATGTGGTGGCTGACATTTTCAGCCGGATAATGGCTGCAGAGTAATTCAGGGAAGAAGTCTCCAAAGATACCAGTCAGTCCTGGCTTAGGGATTTTTTAGATCTCGGCGGACGGGGTACTCCTTCACCAAGGTGGCAGATATCCCATCAGCCAAAATATAAATTCCATGGGATATAATTGGATTTATATTTCAGTGGATGGAAAATCCATCTCCGTTGTGATAAGGTAACCCGTCTGCGGAGATCTGAATCAGACCTTAGTTTCATACATGCATCTGAAGTCAGACAAATGGTTCTAGAGAATGAATCAGATCTCCAGTAAATCTTGCAATTATTTAGCAACACCCTTTGAAGGATCTCGCTTGGAGAGGGTAGGTTATATATTTAGTGATAGCTGGGCCGGCATTTATAATCAGCTGAAAATTGTTTACATTCTGGATGTGTATTGCATTTTTTAGTATATCCTGCCTTATAATAAGAAACTCCTCAGTAGTGCAGTGATATCATTACTGTTGGGTACCATAAATTGGAGTGTAACCTTAATTTTCACTTCTGCTAGGGTGGGAATGTGTCCCCTCAGTGATAGTCAATGGTTTTTGTTAAGCAATATGAAAGGTAAGGGACTCCACTACTCATTAACCCCAGGACAGAAATTTCTAAATAAACTCAGGTCCACAACTGGGTTTAGGTTAGTCAGTTTATTGCAAATTGTGAAACAGGTTTAGGTAGATTACCCTCAGCATGATAGTATAACAATACAAAGGGAATAGGATGAAGCCAAATCCCCAGAAACTATTCACTCTATACAACAAAAGGAAGACAATCAATTCAGTTATTGCCTCATAGGTTATTAGAAAACAAATATGTAATTTTGACTGTATCAAACTCTTTTAAAGAAACATCCCGAGGTTCCCTAACCATCCCTACACTATGTAAAAGGAAATCTAGCCTAGGGAAAGTTCAAAAGGAAAGCATAAAAGTTAAGGTAAGGGAGGACCTGGCTTGGCAGTTCGGGCTGGACTGTTCCCATGAGGCACAGGGTCAAGACTGATTTACATATGGTCAGGTCTAAACTGGGGTGGCATGGTGAGCAAAAGAATGATGGATTTAACACAGATCTCTTGACGGGGTGTTGTAATTTGACAATGATTGGGTCAGCGTTTAGCTCAGCTACAAGACTCCCTTCTTATCTTGACCACGTTTGCGGAGGCCATTTTGTATTACTGGCTTCCATCTTCATGAACATGCTGCCTCGTGGTCAGCATGCCCTTTTGTCCTTCCTCTGTACCAATGACCATCTAACTTGCCCAGCAACAGGCTATTTTTAGTACTGGTCAAGCTCGCACATGCGTAGTTAAACCCTCTATATTAGTGGACGGTCATCGCTTAGGAATGTTCCCCAAACTGACTGATAGTACTGAAACTCCTCCCATAAGTTGGCTGTGTTCCAGAAATGTCCTTATATGTACCTAAAGTGAGCAAATGTATCCCGCCTACTCTTTTTATTACTTTAATAATTGTATAAAAGAGGTCGCACACCGATGTTCGGTGTGATACTCCTTGCATTACCGAAGGGTGCTGTAGGAATGTACCACCACCCCATGGGGTCTTAATAAACTTGTCTTTTGCATTTCCAGTTTCCGTGCCAACTTCTATGTTACGGTGTTATGGAGTTTTTGCAGAGTATGTAGATCTGAAGAACCCAATACCACAAATTGGCGACCACGAAGGGACTCATCTGCGACTCGGATGCCCGAAGGAGAGGTCGTGACGAAGGATCGGAAACTCGCCATGGACGCGTACGCTGCCATAAGTGACCCGAGTCTTGGCACCCACGGTGTTTTCTTCCTTTCCTTCTGATCTGACCTTCCAGGTGGCGCCGGTCCTCGACTGAGATTCTGATCGATTGGGTTGTCGTACAGTGCCTGTTTGGCTGATTCGGTTAAAGAACTTGGCAGCTGGAACCTGGGCACTTGAGAATTTGGTAAGCTTGTGATTGGTAAGATAGTCTACAGACACTTACTGTGGCATTTTGGATTTGTTTGAGTTAGCTAACATTTGGTTCTATGATTTGAGTTATATGTGGAGTGCACCTCACATAGGCAGGCAGTGTGGAGATATTTCTCTGATTTTGTATTTGTTTGAACGGCACACCATGTGTAAAGTATATTAAGTGCCATTTTATGTAATATCGCGTTTTCGTGATATTTTGACATGCCTGTTTGAAGCACACTTCGAGGAATGTACTGTCTTGGAAAGGGTACCAATTATCGATTAAATGAATCTCAGCCAGCTCCCCCAGAGGGGACACCTAATCGTGAAATGTATGTTAAATTCGGCCTTCCCCCTATTATGTATAGTACATTGTGGCACATATACACGAAAGCCGATCATGAATTGCAATGGCCACTACATGGGTCGTTTGATTTACGAAAGGTTCAATATGTGGAGCAATGTTTGTTTCAGCGTAGGGCTAGACAGGATATGTTTGATTGTGTACGTATGTGGGAGAAAGCGGTGCGTGAGCGAATGAAGCGTGAACAAGCCTTGGCGGACAAGGAGCAGCGAAAGGCTGCTCGTGATAAGGCTTTACAGCTGGAGGAAAAAGAGTTGCAGGAAAAGAAAGAAAGGAGACACGAGAATGTAATTTGCAAGTTAATGGTCAATTTCCTATTCGACGTCCTCTTTATCCTGTCCTTACTAATGAATCTGATGATTTTTCATTGCTAGACCATTGCCCGCCTCCGTATGTTTCACCTACGGCTCCGAATGAGGAATTGGATGAAGACGATCAAGGGGATAGTCGTACCAGGCTAAGTGTTGATCGGGCTGCGGAATTGCGTGGGTTTGCTCGAAAACGTAATGTTAAATCTATAACTATTTCAGAGGTTAATGACCATATGCATAAGTGGTCTGAGAAAGAACGGTTGTAATATTTGAGCCATTTTGGAGACAAAGTTGTAGAACGGTTTAGGAAATATTCATCTGAGTTGGAACCGAAAGATGTATCAGTTGGTCGTGAGAATTTGCGTAAAGGTATTTTTGTTCTTACAGATGCGGATTCGTTTTTCCAACGGTTGGTCAAGCTGCGGGATGAGGCGTTACAATTGCGGGCGGCGAAAAAGGCATCAGACCTGGCTGCGTCTGGATCGACAGAGATATCCAAAGAGTATCCTATCTTTGGAGCAGATAAGAGTTCTACAGTTCATATTATGCCTATGCGAGAAGCTGCACCTTTATATGTCCCTCCTAAGGGGCAAGGTACAGATGATGATAAAACGTCTGTGAATGCAAAGGGTTATTTTATATATAACTGGGTTTACACGCCATGGAATAGAACAGATGTTATGGCACTTAAGATTGCTCTGCCTGACCCTCGTAAAAATCAGGCAGCTTTCTATGAAGGAGTGGAAGGAGCTATTTCTTCGTGTGTTATGACATTAGTTGATATCGATCTTTTCTTTGGGTTAATATTGCCTCCTGATATGTGGAGGGCGATTCGTAAGTTTGACGATCGAGCGATTCTGGGTGCAGATTGGAAAGACTTAGCTCAAGCTGATTTGGATAGGGAGCCCGCGTGTACGCCATGTCAATTAATTTTAGATCTTCCTGGGGCTATTTTGAATAAATTGAAAACGCTTGTTCCCCCTAAGAAGATTGATTGAACTATGTTAGCTTCTTGCAAACAGAAACAGGATGAATCGGTTTCTGACTTCTTTTCACGTTTTGAGGAAGCATTCCATGACTACAGTGGGCAATTATTAACAGAGGACACGGGCAGGCATTTGTTCGTC
This sequence comes from Lissotriton vulgaris, assembly GCF_964263255.1. Taxonomy (NCBI): domain Eukaryota; kingdom Metazoa; phylum Chordata; class Amphibia; order Caudata; family Salamandridae; genus Lissotriton; species Lissotriton vulgaris. The sequence continues at coordinate 765,936,106 of NC_141685.1, read as the reverse complement.
GACAAGTACGTGGCTAATCTCCTACCGGAGATTGCAAAACGATTAAAGACTAGTGAAAGTTCCTGGACCACGGCGACCCCTGCTTCTTTATTGACCATGGCTCAGTATTATGAACAACAGGAATTGGAGGCTAAGGAAAGTAGTGATAAGAAAGTGAAGGAGTTAAAGACGAAGGTGATGTTGGCTCAGGTTTACGCTCCACAGCCGAGAGGGAACGATAGGGGTAGACGTGGATCGTATGGTATGTCTTCCGTTCGTTCCGATATTTCTGAGGACCAGTGTGCATACTGTAAACAGTTTGGACATTGGGATTAACAATGTCCGGTGCTTCGAGAACAACGTAATGAGCGTGGTCGAGGAAGTGGACGGACGCGGAATAGTTATTCAGGGTCAAGCGGTGGGGTGAATGATCGTGGTAGGTTTGAAGCGAGGGGTCGTGGTCAGGCTTATCATAACACTTTTGATCGATGGAATCAGTATCAGATAGCTGAGGGTGAGTTCACTGAGTCTCATGATTATGTACATGCATAGGATTGCGTAGGATGGGGTGTGGAATTGGTTGAAGTACCAGTAGATCAAAGGGGTCCATATGTATCAGCGCATGTTTTGGGTTCTACTGATCAGTTTCTGGTCGATACAGGAGCTACTCGTAGTGCTCTGTCCAAACACTTGGTTCCAAGGGCTCCCCTGTCTGGCGAAATAATTACATCAATAGGGTTCGATGGAACACCCTCTCTTAGCCCATTGTCACAACCCCTTACCTTTCACATTGACAAATTTACCGCCCCATGTCCGTTCTTGTTGTCACCAAACACTCCAGATAATATCATGGGACTGGATATGCTTAAATATTTTCGAGCAACTATACGTTGCACTCCTGAAGGGGTGCGGGTTATTTTGAATGAGAACTACCCAGATGTAATGAGAGTGTGCCTCATGCAAGAGACCGAGGCGTTAGCCTCTCTTCCAAAAACGTTATGGGCTACTTCGGATACAGATGTGGGACAGATGATCATCCCTCCCATACGTATCACTGTTAAGGAGGGGGCTTCCTTGCCTCGTGTACCGCAGTATAAAATTTCCAGGAAAGGTGAAATTGCTTTGATGCATATTGTACATGACTTGATTATTGCAGGCGTGGTGAAAGAAGTCCCCTATAATGTCTGTAACAGCCCTATTCTTCCGATTTTAAAGAAAGATACAGACACTAAAATCTATTGTTTTATTATTGATTTGAGAGGAATTAATAAGATAGTAGTGCCCCAGTACCCAGAGGTGTCTGATATTACCACCTTACTTACTTTGATTCCGCCCACAGCCACTACCTTCACTGTTATCGATTTGAAGAACGCCTTCTTTTCGATCCCCATCCATCCTGATAGCCGATTTCTGTTTGGCTTCACATTAAATAACAAATCATACAGATTTTGTCGAGTTCCTCAAGGTTACACTGAAAGCCCTAGCATTTATAGTCAGGCTTTAAAAAGACAGCTTGATTCTTTCAATTTACAGTCTGGAGTGGCTCTCATACAATATGTTGATGACATCTTACTTGCAGCAGACACGCAGGAACAATGTGAAGAGAGTAGTCTTTCCCTGCTTTCTTTTCTTGCCTAGAATAATCACAAAGTTTCTAGGAAAAAGCTACAATATTGTAGACCAAAGGTGACCTACCTCGGTCATCTTTTGTCTAAGGAGGGACGTGCATTGACATCTGATCGAATCCAAGCAATCTTAGATACACCAGTCCCTCGCACTCAGAGAGATGTTCGTGCTTTTATAGGTTTAACGTCTTTTTGTAGACAGTGGACAATGGGGTTCTCACACATTATAAAACCTTTGTTAGCATTGTTGTCCAAAACTACACCGATCCCCCTTGAATGGACAGATGAATGTCAGAATGCCTTTGAACAATTGAGACAAGCCCTTTGTTCCGCACCAGTGCTAGGTACACCAGATTATACAAAGATCTTTACACTATATGTACACAAGAAGGATGGGTGTGCATTGTCAGTCCTAGTACAGACACATGGGGATAAACAGAGACCTTGTGCGTTCTTTTCAGCAGTACTTGACCCCGTAGCACGAGAATTACCTGGGTGTTTTCGAGCAGTTGCAGCAACAGCAGTAGCTATACGACAGAGTGAGGGAATAGTTTTGTCATACAAATTGTTGGTGTTAGTTCCCCATGCGGTAGGCACTCTGCTAAACCAAACAAAAACCCAGTATCTAACGAGTGCACGTTTAAGAGGATATGAGTTAACACTGTTGGCGCCACATATTACACTGAAGAGATGTGCCACTTTGAACCCTGCTACCTTATTGCCGTATCCAGTTGCTGAGGGCCAGGAGGAAGAACACTATGATTGTGTTTTCCTGACTGAAGAACAAACAAAGGGTCGTATTGAATTACAGGATATGCCACTTCCAAATGGGGATGGGGAACTGTGGGTTGATGGATAGTGTTTAAGGTTGCCAGATGGTGCAACTTCTGCAGCCTATGCGATCACGACACTTAAGACAGTGGTAGAAACAGCACGAATACCGCAGAAATCGGCCCAAGCAGCTGAATTGATAGCTTTAACCAAAGCCTGTGAATTAAGTGCTGGTTTATGTGTGAATATCTACACTGATAGCTGGTATGCCTTTGGAGTAGTGCATGATTTCGGCCTACTCTCACACGGAGTGCACATTATGCATGGAGAATTAGTATGTGATCTCCTGAATGCGCTATTATGTCCAAAGAAAGTGGCGATAATCAAATGCAGTGCACATAAGAAAGTGACAGACAAAGTAGGACAAGGAAACGCTTTCGCAGATCGCATAGCGAGGGAAACTGCTATGTTACAAAATGTCTCGCCGATGTATGTGGTGAAATCACAGGCTGAGCGATGGCATGATGCTAGAGAGGAGATATTAGACATTTAGAAATCAGCGTCTGAAGCGGAACTCGCAACCTGGGCATCGGTGTGCACCTGTTTCAACGCATTTTTTACAACGCACTACTGTTACAACGCATCCATTACAACGCGGATACTGTTACAACTCATGTTTTTACAACGCATTTTTTTACAACGCAGGTACCTTTACAACGCATACCATTACAACGTAAGTATTGGTAAGTATATAGTTATTTTTTAAATGTTATATGTTTGGGGTAAAGGGGTATTTTTAGGGGTTAGGGTCACTTTTGGGTTTTTGGGTAAAGGGGTATTTTTAGGGTTCAGGGTCAGTTTTTTAAAGGGGTATTTTTAGGGTTCAGGGTCAGTTTTCAGTTTTTGGGTAAAGGGGTATTTTTAGGGTTCAGGGTCAGTTTTCAGTTTTTGGGTAAAGGGGTATTTTTAGGGTTCAGGGTCAGTTTTCAGTTTTTGGGTAAAGGGGTATTTTTAGGGTTCAGGGTCAGTTTTCAGTTTTTGGGTAAAGGGGTATTTTTAGGGTTCAGGGTCAGTTTTTAGTTTTTGGGTAAAGGGGTATTTTTAGGGTTCAGGGTCAGTTTTCAGTTTTTGGGTAAAGGGGTATTTTTAGGGTTCAGGGTCAGTTTTCAGTTTTTGGGTAAAGGGGTATTTTTAGGGTTCAGGGTCAGTTTTCAGTTTTTGGGTAAAGGGGTATTTTTAGGGTTCAGGGTCAGTTTTCAGTTTTTGGGTAAAGGGGTATTTTTAGGGTTCAGGGTCAGTTTTTAGTTTTTGGGTAAAGGGGTATTTTTAGGGTTCAGGGTCAGTTTTCAGTTTTTGGGTAAAGGGGTATTTTTAGGGTTCAGGGTCAGTTTTTAGTTTTTGGGTAAAGGGGTACTTTTAGGGTTCAGGGTCAGTTTTCAGTTTTTGGGGTACAGGGTAAAAATAAATTAAATTTAATTTTAAATTAAATTATTTAATAGTAAATAAATTAAATTAAATTACATTGCATTATTTTTGGGGTTGAGGGTCAGTTTTGAGTTTTTTGGGGTACAGGGGTACAGGGTAAAAATAAAGTTATATTTTTTTTAATTTTCAATAATTAATTTAAATTATATTTCATAAAATTACTTTAATTTATTTTTGGGGTTTAGGGTCAGTTTTCAGTTTCTGGGGTACAGGGGTACATGGTAAAAATAAAGTAATATTAATTTAAATTTAAAATAATTAACGGAAATTAACTTATTTAAAATTACATTAAATTATATTTTTAAAATTAAGTTACTATTATATTATTAATATTAACATATACTTACCAATACTTACGTTGTAATGGTCTGCGTTGTAAAGGTACCTGCGTTGTAAAAAAATGCGTTGTAAATACATGCGTTGTTACAGTATCCGCGTTGTAAAAACCGCGTTGTAACGGTATGCGGAGTAAAAGTCCGCGTTGTAACATCATATATCCCTGGGCATCGGAGGGAGTGTTGGATGATGAGGGTTGCTGGAGGAGCAAGGATATGGAGAGATGGAAATTGCCTGCCGCTTACTTGCAAGCAATGGTTCAAATGACACATGGATTGGCACATGTTGGAGCTCTTGCAATTACTAAATTGCTTATGCGAGTTTGGGAGTATCCTGAGATTGCCAATACGGCCAAAAGAGTAGTGCAGACCTGTATGATATGCTTACAGTACAATCCTGCTAAAGGGACTTATACTCCGAAAGGAGGGTTTGTTCCACCTACTGCACCATTTGAAGTACTACAGATGGATTACATCCAGCTTGAGCGTTGCAATAACCTTAAGTATGTTTTAGTGGTGGTGTGTGCTTTCAGTAAATGGATTGAGGCCTTCCCCACGAAGGATAATACAGCATTGACAACAGCTAAGGTTCTGCTCAAAGAGTACTTCCCACGCTATGGTGTTTGTAAATTTCTGTGGAATGATAACGGTCCTCATTTTGTTTGGAAAGTAGTGGAGAACGTCCTGAAAGGATTGGGGATTCAGCAAAAGTTCCATGCTGTATTCCATCCGCAGTCAGCAGGTCTGGTAGAAAGCTATAATGCTACTCTGAAGTTGAAGCTAGCAAAGATCGTGGCATCCACGTCTTTGAAATGGCTGGATGCCCTGCCTCTAGCATTGTTATCTATTAGATCAGTACCACATTCCCAAACTGGCCTCACACCTTATGAAGTGGTGTTTGGAAGGCCTATGAATATATGGGGAGTTCCTAAGCCTCGTTTGCTACATGATGTGCCTTGTATAATGATGAACGATTATTTGGCACGATTAACAAATTATTTACTCTCTATTTATCAACAGGTTCGAGAAGCGCTCCCCGACAATTCCATTGGAGAGGCTCACAATCTTCGTCCTGGAGATTATGTGATGATCCGATCGTTTGAGAGATCCAGCAGCTTGGAGCCGAGGTGGCGTGGCCCTGAGCAGGTGTTGCTGGCAACTCGAACGGCTGTGCGAGTCACGAACAAGAAGCGGTGGGTGCATTCTACTCATTGTCGTCGTGTCTCTCCGGATCGGGTGAGCCCCATTGTGCTGTCTGATTATCGATACATCTTGGATGCAGAGAAGAGCCCAGCTACTACGTCTATTGAATCGGAGGGAGCCTTCCCGGACCACACTATTTCTGGTGGAGAAAGATACAATCTACGGTCAAGGAGAGCAGCTGTTTTGTGCGAGACTGGTTGAGTTACCGCTCTGGGGTTTGTGAAAACGGAAGCCGAGAATATCAAGGGGGGGGGATCAGTTCTGCCCAGTGTAGCGACACCCGTCTTGAATCTCGGAGAAGAAACCAGCGGCTACCTCGGAGCTCAGCACTCATATTTTTATTTTTTAGTTGTTTTGTTTTGAGACATTTGTGCTTTGAACTATGGCACCTACTACGATAAGAAACAAGAGAATTCTTGGTGCAGTGCTTTTTGTTACGACCATTGTGGTAATAGCAGCAATAGCTTGGGTTTTAGAGCGATTGGTTCCGGCAAGAGAATACTTATTGCCTACTACCCCAATCCCATCTGAACATTTCCATTTTACCTTGCCTTATCATGAAGAACGACATAGACAGACTTATCTAAATAACAGTTTCATTCAGATTCTACATCACACCCATAATATGATGAACACTTCGAACTGTTGGGTATGTGGAATGTTGCCTGGACATCAGAAGAAAGGAGACACTCCGCTTATTCCTCTTCCGTTCTCTCATAATGGTTCTTGTAATGCTTGGTACACTCTTCTGTTTACTTTGAGATGGCCGACAAAAGGTGGACTGCTTTTCCGGCTTAACAAAGTTTGCTATAATGACAGAGATGGCTACCCGCAAGCAGAAGGAACTAAGTTCGTATGGGAAGAATATCGACCAGATAATGTGTCGTTGCCTCAAGTTTACACTAATCAAAGACGTATAAATATGTCCAATTTACATCTGATTACAGTTATTGATACCAAAGCTGATTTATGTGTCCGAAATAAAGGTACTATCCTGGTAGGGAGAAGTGAATGTAATACTACTCTCACCTTTGACACTCCAAATGGTATCGCCTTTGAAGCTTCATGAAACACTTACTTCATTTGTGGAAATAAAGGTTATCACCGTCTTCCTATTGGATTGTTAGGAACATGTTACATATCCTTTGTATTACCCCCTGTGTTTATTGCCCCACCCATGTATCATAATGACTTTGTGTTATACCATGATTTTATACTAAACAGAGTGAAGAGAACATTAGAAATTGATGACGTTGACCAGACAGATACCTCTCTGCAGCAATATGTCGATTTTAATTTAGGCCTCTTTTCATTTGTTGGTGCTGCCCTAAATAGCAGAAAAAAAAGACGGCTAACGCCGTGTTGTAAAAGCTGTTGCTAATGAAACAGTTTTTGCCCTAGAGAATTTGACTGAGGAACTTCAAATTACCAGAATTGTAACGCTCCAGAACCGTATGGTTCTAGATGTAGTGTTAGCTGATCGTGGGGGTGCATGCCGCATTATCGGCAGTAGTTGTTGTGTATATGTCCCTGATAATTCACCTTCTGTGTATGATGCTTTTTCTAAATTGCATAAAATAGCTGCTGAAATACATCCTGAAAACGGTACATGGACATTTTCAAATTGGTTCTGGACTTTGCTTAGTACTTGGGGTTGGAAATTGTTAACAATTCTCTGTATAATAATTGGGATACTCTTCTTCCTTTGCCTATGTATTCAATGTGGCCCTATGTTATGTTCTATGTGTATTTCTGCTTGTATTCCATCCAAACGAGCCATTGCTAAGAATGAGCAAATGATTAATCGAGAGATAACGAATATTATGTTGATTAATACTGATGATGAGTATCCCGATTACGTCCATTATGAGCTAGCTTCAGCTAAACGCTAAAAGGGTTGTCTGTCGTAATTTGACAATGATTGGGTTAGCGTTTAGCTCAGCTACAAGACTCCCTTCTTATCTTGACCACGTTTGCGGAGGCCATTTTGTACTACTGGCTTCCATCTTCATGAACATGCTGCCTCGTGGTCAGCATGCCCTTTTGTCCTTCCTCTGTACCAATGACCATCTAACTTGCCCAGCAACAGGCTATTTTTAGTACTGGTCAAGCTCGCACATGCATAGTCAAACCCTCTATATTAGTGGACGGTCATCGCTTAGGAATGTTCCCCAAACTGACCAATAGTACTGAAACTCCTCCCATAAGTTGGCTGTGTTCCAGAAATGTCCTTATATGTACCTAAACTGAGCAAATGTATCCCGCCTACTCTTTTTATTACTGTAAAAATTGTATAAAAGAGGTCGCACGCCGATGTTCGGTGTGATACTTCTTGCATTACCGAAGGGTGCTGTAGGAATGTACCACCACCCCATGGGGTCTTAATAAATTTGTCTTTTGCATTTCCAGTTTCTGTGCCAACTTCTATGTTACGGTGTTATGGAGTTTTTGCAGAGTATGTAGATCTGAAGAACCCAATACCACAGGGGGGTGCATGTTTTGATTTGTTCTGCATTCTGTCCATCAATTGTGTGTCTTTTGCGTCCTATAAGGATAGCGCTGCCATTGGTGCTGTGCTCCTCCAATCCACATATGAGCTTCCAGATGTCCCTGCGCCCGGGTCACCTCTGCCTCTCACAGGCCGAGTCCTAGTATTTTGAGCCTCACAATCCTTGGGTTCAGCACCTCCATCTGAGATGCCTCAAACACTGGTTAAAGGGGCGGCTGCTGCCCTGGGTGAGAGGTATGGGGGGACTACCTGTCTACTGTGCCCCAGAGGGGGTGTTATACACAGTCACACAAAAGGTGCTTGGTAGCTGCAGAGCTAGGTCATTGACGACTGTCTGGGCCATCATCTCGGCACCTTTAGCCTACTATAATGTCATCAATATTACAACACTAATAATGAGTATGATTTGCCCAATTTTTGCATTAAATTCTTTAGTTTGTTCAAAATCAGTAAAAACAACGTTAGCAAAGCTAGCAGCTAGTAGGCAGGCTATTACCACCATATTTGGTGGTCAAAACTATGTGCGTGATTCAGAGTTTGGCAGACTTGTTGCTCTATCATAAACATGACAGATATTCCGTCTGCCTTAGTGCAAGTGCCATATGATACAGGACATTAGTAATAAGGCTGACAGGATATTCATTCGATTTCTGATGGAGCAAACTGTCTGTCAAACTGTAAATCAGGCCCTTTGTTGTAATCTAAAGTAGGCACACATTGACACTCCACAAAAGAAAATGCAGTCTCCATCCTTTCAATATCATTAATTTAGGTGCATGTTAGTCAGCCTGACCAGGCTGCAGCCTTCTGCAATAAAAATTATTCACATCACTGAAGAAAAAGCATCTATTTACCTTATGTAAACAAGCTTTTTTGTGTTTGTTTAATTGATTGGACCCCTCCTGAGGCGGAAGCCAGGAGGTAGACTGCTGTGTAACTCTGCTGAATACTAGCGTGTGGTTTACTGAATTTTAAAGCGGCGAATTTTAAAATTATATTAGCACATCCCCTTAGCATTCATTATTATTTCGCCCTTGTTATTCCCTTTCCCCCGCACTTTGGCGGTCACAGCCAATCTTAGGGCTGAGTACCGAGTCCCGGGAGAATATTCCCGACAGCGGACATCTTGGGTGGGAGGCGGCAGCATTGTCAGCACTCTAGACATCCCTACTTAAGGAGAACGGGCGTTCTCTGCGTAGCCGATGCGATTAGTGGACTCGCCGCATCAGCGCCGGAGTCACACCAGAGTCCAGCCCGTCTGCGCCCGTCCGCGCCTCGGACAAGTCTAGGACCATGGCCTAGTTTTCATCACCATATGATGAAAAAAATCAGGTAACTTCTCCTATAGATGTATGCGTACGTAAAGATGCGCCCATACCCACAAAATATAATTCGGAGCAGCTGCGGGCACTAAGACCTTCCTTGTTAACCACATGCAGCCCACTGCACTTAGGCCGAAAAAATGCAGTATGTCAAAATTGCAATTTCCTTATAACCCCAGTCAGGACCAAAGCTATTGAAAGTAGAGACAGAATGAAGAAGTACCCAGAGCCCAAATTAAAACTTTCTCCTTTCTTAGCCTGAACTGTCGTTCCCTACCAAAACATAAAATGGAGATCTTCAATCTATTGATAGATGAAGAACCTGACGCCCTGTTCCTAACGGAAACATGGCTCCAGGAAAGTTCAGGACCTGAAACCGCCGAAGCCCTCCCAGATCAGTATGCCATTGTAAGACTAGATCGGAAAAATCAGTTGGGTGGAGGGATCGCCATTATTTTTAAGAAAGATTTTAACTGCGAATTTACTAAATTACCTTGTCCTGCCTGTGAAGCAGGCACTTTCAAACTTACTCTCGCCCCCAATTATACACTATCGGGAGCACTCATATATCGGCCACCAGGGACGGCGACAAATTGGGTGGCAAGCATTCCTGAATGTATTAGTCCTTTGGCTATGAAGACTGCTAACTTTTCCATTATTGGTGGCATGAACCTTCATTTAGACAATTCGAATTGTCTAAAAGCTGCAGAATTCATAGCTGATCTGGGGTCCCTCAACTTAACTTTGAGGAACACTGGACCAACACATAGTGCTGGACATTTTCTTGATCCGATTTTTTCAAACATTCCCTGCTCTACCTATCCACTGGTCAGAACATTATCGTATTAAATTCTCATTCCAAATTGCGCTGCCAAGTAAGGGATACACATCTGCGCAAACTCGATTTATTAGAAATTGGAAGAAATTAGTTATCGACACCTTAAATACCTTTCTTGATACACACATACCTTGCTCTAAGTCATCGGTCCAAAACTTGCCTGTGACAATTCAAAAATGGCTCATGACAGCCGTCGACACATGCCTACCAAAAACTAAACTAAAATGCAAAAATCATCGATCCCCTGCTCCATGGTTTAATGAAATATTGAAACAGGAAAAAACTAGATGCAAAAACTCAGAGTGCATGTGGAGAAAGACCTATTCTCCAGAAGTTAAAAAAGAATATAAAATCAAATTAGCCAAATATCAAGCGCTCTGTAGTAAAGCCAGAGCGGAATTCATATGTACTACTATTACGGAGGCCCTAAATCAATCAAAAACACTCTTTAAAATGGTGAAAGAGCTAGCTGGCCCGAAAACAGTACAAACTCCGCCAGACCTAAATAAGCAACAATGCGACTTATTAGCTGCGTTCTTTGTCAATAAAGTAGATAAAATTTACCAAGGAATAGAACAAGCTCAGACTAAACATCATCAGGCTAAAACAACCTCCCCTAATACATCTTCTGCTGTACTGAGTAACCATACCGACAAGCGACTCCCTTATGCCCCTACTAGTATACTAGAAAGTTGGCCTGTCATTGAGCTACTTAGTACCATCAAATCAGGATCGCCCAATGACCCACTGCCCTTCTCAGTACTCAAACAACTTAATAAGTAGTCTATGGCTATAATCACAGACCTCCTAAATGGATCCCTTAAGGAAGAATGTGTGCCGAGTGAATGGAAACATGCCATGATCCACCCTTTACTAAAGAAAGCTGGAGCTGACCCAAACTTGCCCTCAAATTTTCGACCGATCTCTTTACTACCTATATTTGCAAAAATACTTGAAAAGCATGTACACCGTTCTCTAACTGAATTTATTACAGCCCAAGACCTGCTGCCCCCCCAACAGTCAGGCTTTCGATCAGGTTTCTCTACGGAGACAACCTTACTTGGTGTTACAGAGAACATTCGATTCATGTTGGACAGAGGTGAAACGGTGGCACTAGTGTTATTGGACCTTAGTGCCGCATTCAATACGGTATCACATACTGTATTAATGCGGACATTATACTCAATGGGTATTAGAGGAGCTGCCATCAATTGGATTAAGTCGCTTTTGGACAAACGTACTTTTCAAGTCGTCTCTCGCTCTGCATGTTCAGACATTCAGGCATTTAAACATGGAGTACCGCAGGGCTCCATATTAAGCCCTTTACTATTTAATTTATATATGAGTCCACTAGCAAAGGTAACGGAAGAGAATGGATTACAAATGTTTTCCTATGCTGATGATTCACAGCTGCTCTTCTCGCTTTCCTCTGCGAAAAAGGATAGTCCATCTACTTTAAAACAAGGACTTGTGGAAATTGCAGGATGGATGCAAGAGAATTTTCTTAAATTAAACGGTAATAAGACCGTAGTAATGATCCTAGGTAAAGATAAAGAACTATGGGGCCCCCAACATTGGCCACAAGAAATGGGCCTTATTCCGGTTCCTGTGATGCAGGCCCGAAACCTTAGAATCATTGTTGACCCCTCCCTTAATATGCACCAACAAGCAGTGAAGACGTCTGCTACCTGCTTTGCTATTTTAAAATGGCTTAAGAAGATCTGCTGGATGCTGCCAGAATCCACAAAGAAAACGGTAATCAACGCTTTAATTACATCTAGGCTTGATTACGGCAATGTATTATATTTAGGGGCAAAGAAGGAAACGATTCGTAGACTGCAGACATTCCAAAATGCAGCGGCCAGACTGTTATTCAAAATCCCATATACGACATCGACCTCTAAGTACATCCGTGATCTACATTGGCTAAGAGTGGAGAATCGGATTAAATTTAAATCTCTTTGCTTTATGCACAAAAACTGCCCAAAAATACCTGCAAAGCCTAGTGCACCCTTACCACCCTTCCCGAGCCCTCCGATCTGCCTCAGCTAAGCATTTTGTAATTCCCAAAACTAAATTGTCAAGAGTGGGTGGAAAATCTTTTTCGTTTCTCGGACCCACATTGTGGAATGCGATGCCACTTTCTGTACGAAATGAGACTAGCTATTTGAAGTTCAGGAAAGCCTTAAAGACCTGGCTGTTTAACATCTGAAACATGCCCAGCCAGAGACAAACCACTGAATCAGTAGCGGCGGGAAACCCTTTGTTGGGTAGCTGTTGCGCGATACAAGTGAAATAAATAAAAATAAAGAAATAAAGCTTTTTAACGTGTATGCGTCTTTCTCTGTTTCAGAACACAATACATATACAGGCTCTGCTATTAAAGTTAATGACATTTTTTCTTTCCAGCGGATGGAAGGAGGTTTTATTGTTATAAGCATCATTTTAGATGAACTGGTTGCCTTGCAGGCTTCCATTCTTGTACTGGCAGCTAATCTCACATGGGGTCATCAATTTTGACCTGCCTAATTAATATTAATTACGTCGGTCGTTTTCCAAAAACCTGATAATGGACAATTTTTTATGTGACCCATTAATACATAGATTGCAAACTGTATTCTCATTTGCAATTTATTTCAAACATAACGTGCATATTTTGGCAGTGATTGAAGAATACTATGGGGCATATTTATCAAGAGTTTGCGTTGTGTTTGCCCCACGCAACATGATACATGCGTGATGAAAAGCCCTAAAATGTGATTTTTTTAAGTAACGCAACTCTAACACCGCCGATAGAGAATTTAACAGCTGGCTCACCAACCCCCTAGACAGCTTCATCCCATTAACATGCTCTCTTAAGCATGTAAAAAGGATAAACCACGCTCCTTGGTACACTCCGCCCCTGAACATTCTTAGGAAGGAGTGCAAAAAGACGGAGCGGACATGGAGAAAAAACAAATCGGCGACGGATAAAAACACTTATCAAACAGCCATGAAGGCTTACAAACAAGCCCTCCACAGCGCAAAAAGCTCCTTCTATGAGGAAAGAATAAAGAATTCCTCGTGCTCGGCTAAAGAGACTTTCTCCATCCTCAAAGAGCTCCTCCATGTCCCAGCCCCCCCCAGATACCCATGGACCCCAAAGCAGCCGAGGAAAAATGTGTCAACCTGGCTAATTTCTTCGACAACAAAATTAAGAAAATCCTTTCCTCCCTACCTGCCATCAATCAGGCCACCTCTGAAATAGCCAAGGATCGCGCCCCTACGTCAGGAAACCCCCCTGACAAACCCGAACCCCCTCGTTTAGCTTCTTTCGGACCAGTCACAGAAGAAGTGGCAACTACTCTAGCAGCCACGAAAAGTGGCGCTCCCAGCGACTCAGTCCCCATACGATTCACTAAAAACATCGCTCGGACCATCACAGCTAGACTCACGGCCCTCATTAACACCTCGTTTGCCCAAGGAGAAGTCCCACAAAGCTGGAAGGAGGCCGTTGTTAAAGAACTTCTTAAGAAGCCGTCGCTAGACCCCGCGGACCTATCCAACTACAGACCCATCTCGCTCCTCTCTTGGATAGGTAAGGTCGCGGAGAAGCTTGCAAATAAAAAGCTGTCCCATTTCCTAGAAGCAAACCATCTCTTAAGAAACTCCCAAACAGGCTTCAGACCAGGTCAGGGCACGGACACCGCCCTCCTGGCGGCCGTAGAGAAAGCTAGGGAAATCATTGACACAGGAGGATCAGTGGCAGTGGTCCTCCTAGACCTTAGCGTGACATTCGACACTGTCAGCCACCAAGTCCTAGCCCAGCGCCTGGATAACACTGGCGTACAAGACAGTGCATTGAAATGGCTCACATCCTTTCTCTCCCGACGCTCCTTTCAAGTCTGGGAAGGAGAAAGCCGCTCCCCCTCGATCCCCCTCCGGTGTGGAGTGCCTCAGGGCTCCTCACTAAGCCCCACGCTTTTCAACGTGTATATGGCCCCACTGGAGGAGTTGGTAGCCCCATTCGGAGTCACGACCGTCAGCTACGCTGACGACACTCAGCTGGTGGTGACCCTCTCACACCCCAAGCTTAAGCCCTCCAACCTGCGAGACTGCCTCTCCAACGTCCATCAATGGATGAGCGACTCTGACCTAAAGCTTAACGGGTCAAAAACAGAGATCCTGCTCCTCGGTCACAAAACTTCGAGTCTCCCCTCCAACCTCTGGCCCGCCTGTATGGGTGAACCCCCCTCTCCTAAGACAGAGGTGAAGAGTCTGGGAGTGTGGCTGGAGACAGATCTCACCTTCAGGACGCAGGCTAGGAAAACAGCCGGTATCTGCTATGGTCTACTCAGATCATGCAGAAAGGTGCTCCCCCTACTACCACTCCAGTCCCGTCTCCTGCTAATTCAAGGTTTAGTGCTATCCAGGCTAGACTATAGCAACGCTATTTACCTCGGGGGCGCCGGAAGCCACCTTCCAAATACTGCAAAAAACCCAAAATGCCGCAGCTCGCCTTCTCACAAACACTCCAGCAAGAACATCAGCCAAACCTGCTCTGAGAAAACTTCACTGGCTCCCCGTGAGGGAAAGAGTCGCCTTCAAGGCCCTCTGCCTGGCCCACAAGGTCCTGCATAACGCTGGTCCCCCCATTCTGAGCACTTGGATCACTCCATATAGACCGCCAAGAGCGCTCCGGTCTGAACAGGGAAACCTTATCGTTGTCCCTAAGGTGAAGAAAGCCCGCATCGGCGGCCGCCGATTTTCGGTAAACACGGCCAGAAAATGGAACGCTCTCCCCCCGAGCCTCAGAGCTGAACCAAACCTCCTACGATTTAGGAAGTCCCTCAAAACCCTCCTTTTTCCCTGATTCATTCGCAGCTTCCCTGTGCCCCCCCTTAGGAGTTTGAGGTTTCAGCGCTGGGATACTCGAGGGTGACTACGCGCTCTATAAAAACCTAAAATAAATAATAAAAATAAATAAATAAATTGCATGGCCTTGATTGGCTTGATAAATTAGTAGTTACGCAACGCAGCACAAATCGCAGTGTTTGCATTAACCTGCCCCAGGGAGGCGTTACATAGGTGTCCCCAAGCAACTCTCATGTATTTTAACGCCTTGTCAGATTCACCATTACTAGTAGACCTGAGAATGCACCAAAATGCTAGGCCTTCCCGTGGGAGGTATAAAGAGGAGAAATAGCTTAATTTCTTCTAGATATTTCCTCTTTCTATGTGTGCTGCAGAATGCAGCACACATAGAAAGAAGAATATGCCTCATGGGATTGTTTTTGTGTAGAAAGGTAGCCTTTCCTGCACAAAAACAAATCTGCCTGCAATGCAGGCACCCTTGCAGCACGGTGCAAAGGTGCCTGCGCTGGTGTTAGGCAAACCATTGTGCGTCATCACTGGGAAAAAAGCAGGAATGCGCCATCTTGTGTTAAATGCAGTACATTTCTGCCCTTTTCCAGTAAGCAACGTAGCACAGCAAGGTGACTTTTAAATATATAGGCCACTACCTACCTTCCTGGTGGTTCATGAAGTTCTTTATGGACAGGTTTATGTATGCTAAAGGATTTAAAATGAGCACCCGTTCCTCTTTTACAGGTCTCAACAAGCTGCCTTCACTGGAGAAAAGACTAGAAGAAATTGCGGAAAGGAACAAAATGGTTATAAAAAGGTATGAGATTTTTAAATGGAAGACCCTCTAATATTTGTTACCATTGTCTATTTCAATTTTTTCCACATATATATGAAATTGTGTATGGAGCAAACCACTCCTCATTATCAACCCTGGGAGGAGCAGTCGTAGTGCCTCTACGCGAAGTTCCAGGAGTTGGAAAGCAACTCCGTGGAACTTCGCTACGCTCCACTCCCTCCCCCCTCCTCAAATAATTAAAAGATAGTAAAAGGCACTTACCTGCCCCGTGGCTGCCTCCTCCTGGAAATCGCCGCTCTCCTGCCTCCTCCTCGCCGCACCAGACGTACAACGCAGGTGTTATCATTGAAGTCATAAAAGGGGGTGGTGATGAACAGAGTTTCTGAATTAAGCAGACCACTCTTACCCAGTCCAAAGATCAGGGCTTGATCCATCACCGTTATTTATCTCACTGCACCATCCCAGTTCAGAACCTGACTTTATGCAAATCAGTCTGTCCCTGGCCCAGTGCATCATTGGAACAGGGCAGACTAAACTACCAAGCCAATTCTTCACCAGAAAGGAAACAAGCTACCGGGGACCGGTTTCTGGCATTTCAGCCGTCGTCGGCCCGGCTTGCTTGAATCCTGATGGTGCAGTGAGAAAGGGACTCATGTCTGAGTATACCCAGCCACACCTATAGTGGCCAAAAACGATTCAGAAAAGGGGGTGGTGATGAACAGAGTTTCTGAATTAAGCAGACCACTCTTACCCAGTCCAAAGATCAGGGCTTGATCCATCACCGTTATTTATCTCACTGCACCATCCCAGTTCAGAACCTGGCTATATGCAAATCAGTCTGTCCCTGGCCCAGTGCATCATGGGAACAGGGCAGACTAAACTACCTAGCCAATTCTTCACTAGAAAGGAGACAACCTACCGGGGACCGGTTTCTGGCATTTCAGCCGTCGTCGGCCCGGCTTGCTTGTTTACTGATGGTGCAGTGAGAAAGGGACTCATGTCTGAGTATACCCGGCCACACCTATAGTGGCGAAAAACGATTCAGAAAAGGGGGTGGTGATGAACAGAGTTTCTGAATTAAGCAGACCACTCTTACCCAGTCCAAAGATCAGGGCTTGATCCATCACCGTTATTTATCTCACTGCACCATCCCAGTTCAGAACCTGGCTATATGCAAATCAGTTTGTCCCTGGCCCAGTGCATCATGGGAACAGGGCAGACTAAACTACCAAGCCAATTCTTCACCACCCCCTTTTCTGAATCATTTTTGTCCACCATAAGCGTGGAAGGGTATACTCAGATGTGAGTCCCTAGCTCATTGCACCATCAGGATTCAAGCAAGCCGGGCCGAAGACGGCTGAAATGCCAGAAACCGGTCCCCGGTAGCTTGTTTCCTTCCCAGTATAAGAATTGGCTTGGTAGTTTGGTCTGCCCTGTTCCCATGATGCACTGGGCCAGGGTCAGACTAATTTGCATATAGCCGAGTTCTGAGCTGGGATGGTGCAGTGAGCTGAAAAACGGTGATGGATCAAGCCCTGATCTTTGACTGGGTAAGAGTGGTCTGCTTAATTCAGACACTCTGTTCATCACCACCCCCTTTTCTGAATCATTTTTGTCCACCATAAGCGTGGAAGGGTATACGCAGATGTGAGTCCCTAGCTCATTGCACCATCAGGATTCAAGCAAGCCGGGCCGAAGACGGCTGAAATGCCAGAAACCGGTCCCCGGTAGCTTGTTTTCTTCCCAGTATAAGAATTGGCTTGTAGTTTGGTCTGCCCTGTTCCCATGATGCACTGGGCCAGGGTCAGACTAATTTGCATATAGCCAAGTTCTGAGATGGGATGGTGCAGTGAGCTGAAAAACGGTGATGGATCAAGCCCTGATCTTTGGACTGGGTAAGAGTGGTCTGCTTAATTCAGACACTCTGTTCATCACCACCCCCTTTTCTGAATCATTTTTGTCCACCATAAGCGTGGAAGGGTATACTCAGATGTGAGTCCCTAGCTCATTGCACCATCAGGATTCAAGCAAGCCGGGCCGAAGACGGCTGAAATGCCAGAAACCGGTCCCCGGTAGCTTGTTTCCTTCCCAGTATAAGAATTGGCTTGGTAGTTTGGTCTGCCCTGTTCCCATGATGCACTGGGCCAGGGTCAGACTAATTTGCATATAGCCAAGTTCTGAGCTGGGATGGTGCAGTGAGCTGAAAAACGGTGATGGATCAAGCCCTGATCTTTGGACTGGGTAAGAGTGGTCTGCTTAATTCAGACACTCTGTTCATCACCACCCCCTTTTCTGAATCATTTTTGTCCACCATAAGCGTGGAAGGGTATACTCAGATGTGAGTCCCTAGCTCATTGCACCATCAGGATTCAAGCAAGCCGGGCCGAAGACGGCTGAAATGCCAGAAACCGGTCCCCGGTAGCTTGTTTCCTTCCCAGTATAAGAATTGGCTTGGTAGTTTGGTCTGCCCTGTTCCCATGATGCACTGGGGCAGGGTCAGACTAATTTGCATATAGCCAAGTTCTGAGCTGGGATGGTGCAGTGAGCTGAAAAACGGTGATGGATCAAGCCCTGATCTTTGGACTGGGTAAGAGTGGTCTGCTTAATTCAGACACTCTGTTCATCACCACCCCCTTTTCTGAATCATCATTGAAGTCAGTCAGTCAGAAAGGCTTTATTTCGATAAAAACATATCATAAAAGCATCACATGTTTTATAAAACACATTTGAAGTTAAAAACAAGTATTAATCTATTTACACCAATTTTTACAACCAATACTTAAAGTTTAAAAAACAATATTTAAGAAGTTTATAAAAATCCAGATTATACATTTTGCTTAAGCCTTTTATTTCTAAAGGACCATGTCCAAGATAAAAATTTAGAGAGGCCACAAGCATACAATATCATTGAAGTAGGAAAGCGAGGAGGAGGCAGGAGAGCAGCGATTTCCAGCAAGAGGCAGCCATGGGGCAGGTAAGTGCCTTTTACTAACTTTTCATTATTTGGGGAGGGTGGTGGGGCCGGCTAACTACGATTTGCCATGGAGTCGTAGTTTTGCCTGAACTCAGCTTTCGCAACGGAATGCGGAGTAGGCAAAACTATGTAAACTCCGCTGGCGGAGCGTAGTTACCCACCCAGGGTTACTCATTATATACATTTAAGATGCATCCACAACATACAAAATCCTCAACTTCTGTTGCCATGTAATTACAAGATGCCTTTACTTCAAGTGCATGGAATGTTAGACACCTTTCCCACATTCTCGCTCAGTCTATGCATTCGCTCTCCTAGTAAGACTTTGGGAGTCTCATTGCAAAGGTGACTTGCACTTTTAAGTAGTTTACTCTTTAGAGTAATTTTAATGCTTTTGGCTAATCACAAAATCTGACTGTAAGGTCACTAATCTGCGTAAGAATAAATTACATGTGAAAATTACTTAAAAGTATAGGTCACCTTTGTCAATATTCCATGCAGTTTTTGGATAACCCCAAGGCCCTTCAGTTTGGTGAATATATGTAGTTTACAGTTTTGAAGTAAATTTAGACTCATATTTTGTGAATAGTAAAAAGTCGCAACATACTCCTTAGTATAAATTACGCAAAAGTATAAGTTACCTTTGTGAACGAGGCCCTCTTTGTTTCCCATGAACCATTCTATACAGCTGTTTCTAGACTCCACTCTGTTCTTTTGGTTCTGAAGTACTGTAGACTTGTGATATAGATGAGGCCTTACTCGAGGATTAGGAAACCTGTCTTTCCTTTGTTTAAAGCTTCCAAAGCTACCAAAACTTCTTTTTGCTGTTCCACTGCTTTGGCCTTGATATTAACCAATATAATAACCTCCCACAGTCACTTCATGGTTGGTGATGTCTAGACCTGAACTCCTGTTGTGCATTACTCCTCAGGAGTTCTGACTGCTAAGTGTATGCCCTTGTGTCTGGCAAAGAACATTGGCAGTCCCCTGACTGACTGACCATTTAGGAGTTTTTCTAACTCAAGCTCATCCTCTGCCTCTTTTTGAAATGTTGTATGCGAAGCAGTGCCCACATTGGCTGTCCTGCCCACCATTCATAGAGCTCATGTTTAAAGATTACCAGTAGCAATGTCAAAGGCAGAATTGCCAGTCTCCCTTGTGGTGTATGCTTTGGCTTGGATGGTGCTACTACCTTGCCTGCCACCTTACCTTGCCTGTGATCCAGTGCACATACAGAAATTCTGTCTCGATACTACACTGCACTCTACCTAATACCATAAATCTCACAAGGCCCATAAAGCTGAGACAGAAATTGAGCAACTGAATCATGTGGCCTAATTAATCAGACTATCTAAATTTATATGTACATTATATACAACTGCAGTATAACATTTTAACCATGGCAGATTTACATAAATATTTAATTATGCCACTTTTGGCCAATGAATCAGCTAATGGTAACGACTAAATTAATCAAGACCAGCTTGATGTTTTAAGTCTTTTATTTTTAAAATTAAAGCATAGATTTTCAAATCATTAAATCAGCAGCTTTATTACAGTTTAGAATAAGGCACAAAAGTATGGCATTTCAGGATAGTATCATGAAAGAATTAAAACAAACATAACCGAAATCCCTATGTTAGCTTCCTGACCTGCAAAGGAAAAAAAAAAAAACCTAGCAAAACATTCTTACGTGTCCCAGGAAAACGGACAGCACTTCGCCCTCAGGAACAGTCAGCCCCGCTTCTGTCAAAGGGCTTAGTTTTTATACCTTTCAAATTCACTATTCTAACTAAAATGTAATTATTTTAATGCTTTTCAGCAACCTGATTGGTTGCTAGTCATCAGACCATCCTGAGGCCACTTTTTCAACACACGAGAACGTCATTTGCCATTGTCCTTTCACGTGAAGCGGCACCGGCTTCCGAGGTTTGATACATTGTATTAAATCATTTCACAGTTTCCTCCATAGCTCGGCTGATCCGCCGCTTGTCACTTCCTTAGCCTTGGAAAAATAACTTTTCAGAGCACATTTTGCACAGTTGTTCTTGTTTTTGACTTCAGTTTATTCAAAGAAATGTCTTTTGAAAGAGCTTTCCAACATGGCTGTGCTTGGCTCATCTCTGTCAGGCTAACCATCACAGGCCTCAAGCCTTTCACTCGGGCTAGTATTCAAACAAACACAAAAGAATAATTAATCTCAGGTTATGAAAGTCATTCTGTTTCCCAGCTTCCATTGCTAATGTTAACCCATTAATATAAGTTATCTAGCAAAAAGCACAGAAAAGCAGCATTTTATAAAATCTACCATTCTTCATAAAGTCCAGCAGGATTCTTCATATATCTGGAAAAGATAAACAGACACAACATAGACGAAAGCACATACAAAATAAGCACATGCCATTAATTAATCAGCTGCATTAGTGTTTGACAAAGACAATAGGACAAACAAAACAACATTAGTTATGAATTATAAAACATACTTGCAAATGCAACATAAAGCACATAACGTTAGTCCCGTTTGTAATAGTGTGTGGAATCTTACTCTAAGTTGATTTAATAGCACAAATCATGCAAAAACTTATTAATAAAATTAGTCAAGTTATGGGAGATTAACATCACGAGCCAGATTAAAATCAATTCTGAAACTCGCTCCATCAACTGTCACAGGAATACTGCCATAGCAGGCGTAGCACTCGCTGGCCCACTTAAAATCGGACATAGCACTCCGTTAATACCTTCAAATGTGCAGCATGTTTAATAACTGCCTCATTGCCATTTTGTCTCCTTCTCTGCCATCCAATTGCGGTTAGAGGAAGGTTCCAGTTCACGTCTCTTGTGGTTTCACTACGCATGTCCATTTTGTAAATGTGTGCTCCAATCAGAGCACTTTTACTACTGCATTTTGCAGCCAACTGCAAGCCTGTTCTGATCATTCATGCCAGTAAGGCACCTGCACAGTACTTGCAGCTCCGGCGCTAGCACTGATGCAACTTACATCCACAGCGCACATGCAGTCTTGGTGTGAACACTTGTGCTGCACATGCACTTGCACCAAACACTTATGTGGTGCAGTTGAGTCCTTCCTATGGTCCCACTGACTTGTGGTCATTTGCGGGTTTGGGATGCTGACATCACTGAGAGTCAATGGGCACCACGTGTTGTTCATTATTGGGAATGATTTCAAGCTGCCTTGTTGGCATTCTTAAAGTGTGGGCCCGGCACAGTGCGGTAAATTACCACAACCCTCGTGGTTATCTTTCAACCTACTTTCTTCCTATTTCTCGATGTAAGCACAGGGCTTTAAGTGGGCGGGTCCAGCCTGTGTTCAGCACCAGCAGTTCTAAAAAGCAGGTGCTGAGACGGGTCCCCATCAGGCTCTCTGTTTTTGCCCTCACCCTCAGGGTGAAAGACAAATCTTAAATCTGCAGCATTACCACCCTTCAATGCCTTTGATGTAACCTTAAAGAGACTCCTTACAGTTCTATAGCAGACTCACCATTTCAGAACTGAAGTATTTTCAATAATATATACAACGAAGCCACAGTTGTTGCTTAGTTATCTTCTGCAACTAACAACCATTGACAAGGCCAATAGGGCTGGCTTGTTACTTGTTGTACCATATAACTGGATGCGATTACAGAAGCAGTAAAATACCAGTTGGTAGCACACTAAGCTAAGCACAGACTTTTATCATACCTGTTTTTAAGCCACACCTTTAATTACATTGGTCACACCCCTTTGGGAAACCTTCTAGTTTTTTCCTCCAAGTTAAAGCCCTTTGTAAGCATATTCAGTACTCGTACCCATACTTATAGCTTGATGTGCTGCGACTGGTTCAGTATGTTCCCCAGAGTTGTCTTTTTGGACAGTTTCATATAACACGACCTTGGCTGTAAGCAGGGCTTTAGTGGGGAAAAAAAACTGGTGGTGCTCTAAAAGGGGCGTGGCAAATTTCTTATAGGGTTGTGGCCTATCCGAGTAGGGGCGTGGTCTAAATCAAGATAACTAGCATTGTGTGCTTAAGAAAATCATGAAGTCGCATCCAGCTAATAATAACATAGGCAAAAAAGTATATTTATTAAGTATAAGCCATAAAATACCAAACACTTAAAAAATATGTAAAAATGATTTTTTTACATTATTCAGAAATCTATTGCAGGATTTCCCAAAACCCTTGAAGATATTCACT
The DNA here is from genome assembly GCF_964263255.1 of Lissotriton vulgaris. NCBI lineage: Eukaryota > Metazoa > Chordata > Amphibia > Caudata > Salamandridae > Lissotriton > Lissotriton vulgaris. Next base: position 765,913,232 of record NC_141685.1, on the reverse strand, counting down.
GTGCCTATTTTGCTGGGGTTTCTCACAACAATTTTCTTCAGCAGACCTACCTTTTGCCAGCCAACTCTTTACATACACCTTTGTGTCAAATGTCTCAAATGGAGGACCATTGAGTTTTACCCATAAGCATGAAGAAATGGTCTCTACAACAAGAGAGTCCCTTGTTGGACTAGCAATTAAGTTAATTGCGCTGAAACCTCTCTTGCAATCCGCATTACTTGCTGGCAGGGTTTCCGTGCAAACTACTAACTTTTTTAAGGCTTCAGGGTTTTTCTTCCCACCAAAATCTTTGAAACGTCTGAAAGCTTGGATAATATCTCTTGCTGCTAGCTGAAACTCTGAACCCAGTTTCTGGATCTCTGTTTCACCATAAAGAAAGCATTCATCACCAGAAGGCAAGTTGTCTGCATCTAGCACACTGAAGCTGGCTATGAGTTCTTTCTCAGAATCCGGGGCACATCGTTTATTGATATTCACAGACAGACTTTGGTAAAACTGATTTGGATTAAGGGCAACAGAGTTACTTCTACCATGGAAAAGAGGAACATTCTTGAATTTGCCCTTGTCAACTGCTCTCTGAGCCACAGAAGCAAACTCCCTTGGTGAGTACTTCATTGCTCTAAATATACGTACTTGATGAACCAAAAGTCTGTGGGCATTAACAATTGTAATGTCCCTCCTCTGTAAGGAGAGTGATAAGTCCTTGAGCTCTTGAAGTGCATCACACATTACCCCCAAATCTCTGATAAAAGAATAGGATATAAGCTTCTTCAAGAGACCTTCATACTTACTCCAGTCTTTTATGTGTCTGGATGGGTCTTTAGAAGCATTCTCAAAATGTTTGCACAAGGCAGGGAAGCAGTTCCAAACAGCTTTCACAGATCTTTAACTGGATGCTACCCATCTAGTATCAAGCATTTTCCTATCTTCTGAAGCTGTACACATAGCTCGCTGGTGGCCAGATTTAGCTCTCTCTGGTTTTTTGTGACATGCTGTATGTGGCATACAATGAGTCCATGAAAATCTTGATCATAAAGTTTCCTAATCTATTTTTACTGGGGCTCCAGCCCTACTTTTATACCCCAAAAGTCTTTGTTCTTCTTGTGTGAGGGGTCCTGGACCCAATCTAAACCAGTTCTGGGTACACTCTGCCAGTGCACCTCTTCTTCCTTTGTGAGTGTGGGGGAGTGGCATCAGACCCACCACAAGAGGTGGAGCCAGCATTGTGGCAGACAGGCCCAGCCCTGTTGAGACCCATATGCTACTCCTCCCACCACTCTACATGCAGATGGGTCTATTCAGCCATGTGCTGACTCAGCCAGCCTCCTGGCGCCTCCCCTAGCCCCTGTCACTCACAAACCAGACAGTCAATACACAACCAGGCAGAAAACCACAGAAAGGTTAAACAGGAAAATAGCCACTTTCTAAAAGTGCTATTTCCAAACTTAGAATTTAAAAAACATCTTCATTAAAGGATGTGTTATTAAATTCTGAGTTCAGGGATACCAGATTCCATATGTCTATCTTTCCATTATGGGAAGATATGCAGGTAAACATGTTATACAGCATTCCCCATCTTATCCTATGGGCAAGATAGCCTTTCAATAGTGAAAAACGAAATTGGCAGTATTTCACTATCAAGACATGTTACCCACACTAGTAACACCAAACAAAAACCGGGACGTCTGGTCACCCTACCTTTGACCATTGAGGTCCAAAAATAGAGCCCCCTTTCGAGGCCCACCCAAAAAACTGGGGGGGCTCAGACCCCTACAGACGCCCCCCACTTAGAGCCTTCGCTGTAAGGGCATTACAGCGCTTTGATTAAGAACCATATTACCTTACACAGATTTAGGCAAGGGAAGATTAAGTAATTTGCCCGTAATGATAGAATGTTGACCCAAGGCTTGGACTCGAACCTGGCTCCCCAGTTTCAAGGTTGGGGCTCTGACCAATATACTTCCATGGTTGTCAGTTGCTTTGATCCAGGGTGTTTCTTTAAGTTCCGGTCCTGGTTTAGTAGTTTCATATATAGTTGTGGTCCAAGCTTTCCCTTTATTTAGATCCTCAAACTTCTATCTTGGTAAATTATGTCTTGCAACTTTAGATCAGGGTTGCCTAGCCTGAAGCTGAAAACCTTGCTTAAGGCGAGATCAGACAAACGTGGACAAATTGAAGTTTCACTTCAAGAGTTGTTCCTGCTTTCAGGAATTTCACTCATACGTGCATCCTTTGTGTTGGATGACACCACTTTTGGGGGGCAATCTCCCCTATCAGTCAACCTTCTGTAAAGAAAGTACGGGAAGTATGTTTTTTGATTATAAATATAAGTGCATACTAGCATGAGGATTACAATGGAAACTAAAACACTGAAATATTTGGAAATACATTTTCCTACCCTATGCTCAACTATGCCTCAACTTCATTTTGGAAAAGATGGCTGCTGCTATCTCATATCACCTTTGCAACCTCCGAGGACATTAGGTCAGAAGGGGCAAATTAATATTAACGCAGTGGGTGAATTTCAACCCAGTAAGTTTATATGAAGTTTTATATTTCCAAATTGTGTTTTTCTAATTAAAGAATACATTTGCTCATCTATTGGTGACTGTGCTGTTTTTCACCTCTTTCTATAGTAAAATTAGTTATAAAAGACCCCTGTGTATGGCAGTGAGCCATATCATTTTGGTCTCTACTAGGCATGCTGCCCGTATCTGTATCGTTTTGCTGCAAATTTAGATTTAAGGCTGTTGTCCTTATTTTGCTCGTTATTGCATTCGTTTTGACAGTTGCTTTCCAGTGTCCTATGATTGATTTATTGAGCTGAACTATATTTGCCCTCCGTATTGTGCCTTAATCTGTTTAATATATCTTCCATGGGTTTTCCTAAATTTACTGATCTTGAACTCCCTTTTTGAGTCAATCCTTTCTTTGTATTCACTGTATTTTTGGAATGTTGTTTGAATCGTATCCTTAGGGACACATTACTTCATAGATTCTTGAGGTCAACAACGACCTCAATCCTGCAATAGGGAATGAATGAATGAATGAATGCATTCATTCATTCACGTCTACACACCTTTACCCACTTAGCAACGATTTCTGCGGTAACTTCCAAATAAAAGACTTGATTCTCCAACAATATGCTATTTCCTTTTAGCGTCATAATGCCTGTTGAATTACAAACCTAATATTGATATGTTTCAGCCGTAATCTGCCAATTTATTGACAGAAGTAGAGGTATTGGGTCTGTTTCGGGTGAGAGTGATAGGATTGACATGCAGTTACAAAGGCGTATGCAGGGGTAGATGCAGTCTGGTTTAAGGAGAGGAATAGACTGTAAACCAGACAAGAGAATGGGAATAAAGGAAATACATAGCTAAGAGAGAAGGACGAGCAGCCAATATAGGTCTAAGAAGAAAGATGTAGAGAGGAGAAGGTAAAAGTGAAGCTGGATGTGAGTCCCACAAATATGACAAAAGGTGCATGGACGTGATTTCTTCCTTAAAAATTAAAACAAGGTGTATATGTGATCCAGGAAAAAGGGAAATTCATCAGGATGGATTTGACTTCCCGGGTGTGGTGTTGGAGAATGCATTTCCGTGGAGTATGGCTTTCTACTGAATCACATACAACCAGTTAGTTACACAACGTGTGGTATTAATGCCGCGTATCTGTGAAGTAACCTCTGAGATTGAAAACCATATCCGGACCCTTCCCTCTGAATTGGGCAAACTTGAGAATTACAATAAGGGGAGTTTACGAACTCAGCGGCATATTATCAAGGCCACGCGATAAACTTATCGCCGCTTTAGCACCCGTTTTCGGGCGTAAAGCGGTGATAACTTTGTCGCCTAATCAGCAAAGACACACTAGCCCGTATTTTGCTGACTTAGACCCCGTTTCCAGCACGCCTTACTTTGCATCGCTAATGAGATGCACAGTAGGTGTGGCTGTGAACAAGGAAACATATAGCGAAGGCAGCTTCACGATATTATCAAGGAAGGGTAGGGATATTTGAAATCCCATTAAGTATGCCTTTATCGTCTGTTAAATTCCTGACTAAGGCATACTTAACATGGGGTGGATTGTGACAACTAGTTTCATTCTTTGCCGTCGGGTTCCTCCTCATCATGACTTTGTCACCGCTAAGCTGTAGCACTCTTGGGAGCCCTTAGCAAAGGTTTTTGTTGAGAGTTCACACTGTGTGTGAGTCTTTTTTCTCAGTTACTGTGCGATATTGAAAGAGTGAGTTAATGATGTGTGCTACTAGTAGAGGGTGAGACTTACTGTTCTTTATGGAATAATACTTGCTATAAATCAGGATTTTTTTTCAGTTTTCCAATGTTAGGGGTTTCAATACTCTATACCTTCACTCCGCATACCCGATATCTTTCTGTTGTGTCATCAAATTGGGAGAATGTAACATATATTGTGACTTTCCTCAATTTCCATAATGTTGTTTATGACCAATTAATGCATACCATGTTCTTTGATTAAGGTATGGGACCCCCCAGGGAAACGCCTTGCAGATAGAGCTCATCGAGTACCGTGACGAAATTGCTTCAGAGATTGGCGTCAAGCCCAACATCTTCCAACTCCTTCTGACTGACCCTGTGCTGGCGCTGCAAGTGTTCTTCGGCGCTTGCACATCACCACAATACCGCCTGACTGGGCCTGGGAAATGGGATGGAGCTCGGAATGCTATCCTTACCATGTGGGACAGGGTAGTAAAACCCACAAAGACGCGAGTGACGAAGAACAAGTACAGGAGGTTTCCACTTTCTACCGTACTTGGACTTCTGTGCCTTTTTACTTTGTTTGCTTTTGTCTTTATGTCTGATTGACTTACCACATTTTTCTCATATGGGTTTTGTCAGTGCTTGCACATCATCACAATGAATGGTCCACCGAAGTTGCGGTGGAAGTATTTCTTTTTCCGCAATGGGAGATTAGCAGCTATCTGCATACCGCTAAATCTGTCTATTTCTGGTGCCTGATTCTACCTTTCTATACTGATCTGAAACTGTAGACTTAGTGATAGTTTTCTGAGGGATACGCAGTGGGGCCTCTAGGAAGTGATCAGACTGACACCTGGTAATAGTCTCTAGAGTGGAACATGTGTCTTCACATCGTGCCACCCTTATCCAAGCCTGGCATCTTGACCCTTGAAAGCCATTGGGAGCTTGCATATCAGAATTTACTAGGCTCACTAAGTGTGCCTTACACTAACTTGCTCTGAAGTCAGGTAGCATCTATACAGTAGTTTTTCATGGTGGACTTAATACTGCTGATGCCCCAGGTGGCCAACAGGAGCTCTTTTACTAACCTCAATGCAGGATCAAGCCTTTTATCCTTTCTCAGTTGAGATCATAGAAGCTATTTTCATACTGGGATCTGTGACACCTCTCTTTCTTTTTTAGCCCCTCTCTCTTTCAGACTCTCTTTCTTTCTCTTACTCTCACTCTCTCAAAATCACTCTCTCTCTCTCGTTCTCTCTCTCAGGGTTGACTGGTGATCCTTGAAAGTGGTATAAAGTAAATACTCTGATCTTACTTAGGGGAATCCAAGGGTTGGGATTCTCATTCTGAGGCATTTTTGGAAAAAGGGGCCCAATGATGCCTTTTTGGAACAGAATTGTGGTATAAGTAGTTGCAAATTCCTGGGGTTCTGACGAGACAATAATGAAACATTCCAGTACCTTGGTGGTGTGCCAGGCAAGATATAAATACTTTATGGGTGTTGGGAGACAAGCCTGTCAAGAAAATTTGGAAACAATGGCTTTACAGCCATGGATATTCCAACATAATTATCCCTATAAATTGGATAAAGCAATATTTGTATTACAGACAGTTAAGAACATCTGGTAATGTGAAGACATTCGTTATTCAGCTTTTCATCCATTCTCATCTACTTAGATGTTTAGTTATTTCCTATGACTTTAACTCTAGAGACAGGGTGAACAAATCAAACAATATTGAAACCACAATCATAGACTGCAGTTAACAGAGCCACACACAGCTTCCAGGCTTATAAAGTGCTAGGCTAGTGCTGAATTACATGGAGATCACAGGACCAGACAAGTGATTGGTTAGAAGTAAAACATACCCAGTGATCATACATCAGTAGTGATGGTTTCAAACTACCTTTATGAATGCAGGTGATGAAATACCCCTATCTAAAAATGATGTAATGAACAGCAGTAAGTGCCCTCTTGGATCAGGGAAATGTAATCAGCAACTACCTCAACAGTTGCTGAAATAATATATTTCGATATAATAGTGATTTTGTGTGAAATATCAGCTTAGCAATTTCTGAAAATACAGCGCGTGCACCATGAAATATACATTTTCAGTTTGAATAAATAAGCTCTATTCCCCGCTATAAAATCATGTAATGTTCTTGAAAAAACATATGATTGTTCCAAAATATCAGAATTTCATTATTAATAGAATACATGTTTGGTGCTTTTCACCTTTTATGTCAATGTTCCTGAGTACCAGAAAAGACTGTAGTATGTCAATGATTTCAGTGACGTTATGCCAGGTGTCAGGCTTGAACTTGTAAAGGTTGCTTCCATTAAGCCGCTGGGATAAGCTACATCTGTCTTCACACATTTGACAAATCAAACATACTTGGGCAATTAGGGAAATGCTGCATATTATGCATGTTATATTCACAATAGAGACCTAATCACAATTCATGACATGCAATTTTTATTGTGTCACTCTGAGGCGATAGCATCCTTTAGAGGGTGTAATATGTTGTTTAGTAAGTAAAAGTGGAACCTAAATCCAATGCCGGCTCTTAAAACTTATATGGATGTTAGTAGATGATAAGGTCTCACAGTCATATAAATGAATAAAAGCAGGACAGAAGAGAGTCACTGGAACAAAATTGGTTTATGGATGTACCATTCTACTAATTGGAATGAAAATAATAGGTAACTGTAAAGATATAGACCAGGATGGAAAGGCCTTAGGGAATGAAAAAGAATGGATAAGATGGAGGCTGGTGTACGGAAGAATGGATAAACTGGAACCTGTACTGCTTGCAGGTAATGCTTTTGATCCAGAATTGAATGGATTCATCTTCAGGGCACAGAGAAGAAGGGAAAATGCTCATAATGTGCAGGTGAACAGATAACGTTCATCGGTAGCAAGAATTGGATACGCATCAAAGATCACTGATGACATCAGTGTTGTTACTGACCATGTCATGAGTGATGTAATATGTGAGATCATAATCAGTGCATTGCGGGGGCATAAGGTACAGTTAGCTCAGGTAACTATAACTGCTGAATTTCTCTGTTTTTGTACATGTGAAGTGTCAGCCTAACTATAATGTGTTGTGAAAAAAACAGGTAAGCAGTAATCCTGTAGAACTCCTTTTATTAATGGCATAACCCCACTTCATAGACGAGATGCGGACACAGCCACCAACAGCACAGACCGCCCGTTCACACTCTAACACCAGCCCCGGTTCAAATAATAACATTAAGACAGTACACACGAGCACCAGAACACAGCAGAGCTCGAGCCAGGAAATATAACGAACAGCTGTGCTCGAGCCCGGACGTATGATGAGCAGGGCTCGAGACACAGACACAACACTTCTCCCCTCTTTACAACAACAACAACACAAAACAAACACGACAAACACACACAAAAACATGAACCCTACACTTCTCCCCCCTTCATAGAACAAAATCAAACAAATAAAATACACTAAAATTCATTATGCTTTACTTACTCAATACCTTTCCTATATTACCTTAACAAACAGCAAGATTCCAATTAAGCCCTAAACCTACACAATGTTAATGTCACAGTCGTTGTCAATATCTTCACATACATAATTAACTACATCATTACTAAATTCATGTTCCCCGCAGTCATCCTCCTCATCACACTGCTCCACAATGCACTCTACTTCTTTATTTTTGCATGCCCTTGCAACATGTCCGGTTATCTTGCAATAGGCACAAGTTTGTCCCAAAGCAGGGCATCTTTTGTCGTTTGCAAAATGCGAGGAGCTACCGCAGTCAAAACATTCACCCTTATGTTGAAAAACTGTGGCACTGCCCTTAAGGTCCTTCCTATTTAAATTCTACTCTCTCTTGTTTTGAACAGGTGTCCTAATTATCTTAATTATTTCATCACTGTTCTCACCCTTTACCTTGTTAACTACGGTTTTAGCACACCTAGTAGTCAACTCAGCTTTGCTAACAATTGCTGATATTTCCCTTAGGCTAGCATCCCCATTCACCCACAGCTTATCCTGTAATCCACTGTTATTACAGTGCATTACAATTTGATCGCGAATCAAATCTTCTTCAATAGTGCCAAAACTGCAAGATAACGCTAGCCTTTTCAAAGAGGCGATATAATCTTCTATTTTTTCATTTGCCTCTTGTTTACGATGAAAAAAATGGAATCTGTGTACAGCCTTACATACCGTGGGGGCTAAACCAGCATTTAGATCGTCTATTGCTCGTGTAAAAACACCCCCCCACTAGCATTTTTCTTCTGTATCCTATTATAAACCCTTAATCCCCCTGGTCCCAGACAATCTAAGAGTATCTTCTTCTTTCTTTCAGCGGTCAACTCCTTGCACTCGAACGTTTCTAAATAATTCGCTAGATAATCCCTCCATTCCTCCCATCTCTGACTCGATACTTCCCCATCCCTAATTAGAAATGGCTGAGGAGCTGGCAAATTCATCGTAGCAGTTGCCATACTTGTATCTAGAATAAGTTCTTACTTAATATAAATACAGGGAAACGAAAATTAAATAAAACAATACATTCAACTTCAATAAGCACAATGAATAAGTCAGTAAAATATGACGCTCAGCATGACTAATGAATTGCGTATTACAGATGAGTGAATTCTTAAAATGACACACAGTGTGTGTATCACTGATAAGATAATACCGTTAAATAACTTCCAAGAGTCTCTTAATCACATACAGGTAGATCGGCTTTGAGCTCCGATGTGTTCCTTTACTGTTATTAATTCACCTACTCGATGCGTGACCTTGCGCTGCCACGGTTGCTTGGTAACACGCTAATAAGCAGACAAAATGGAGTCACGTATCTTGATCAGAAGCGTGACCCTTACGTCGTTTTGCACAATACGTTCTCCTCTGTAGAACGTTCTTAGTAATGCAGTGAGCTGCGTCCACCGAACACTCTACTTCGGAACGTTCCCGCTCCTGTAATATGCAAATTCCAACAACAGGTACTGCTATATCCTTTGATGGATGACTTTTCCTTCCAAATACGACTTTAAATACTGAAAGTTCTTCTTCTTCACTTAACCACACATCGGTAATAAGTTCCTTCCTTTTCATATTCAATTTGACTCACGGCATCTGTTTCATTCCTTGTCACAATCCGATTCACGGCATAAGTCTCAAATTATTACGATGTGCAGTATCGATAGTATCAGTACTCCAGCAATCACTCGGTTTACTTCCAGTTCAAGATCCTCTGACGTAAGTTTCTCAGGTTGCAATCACCTTACGTCAATTCACTATTTTCATCCACACTCCGGCATCCGATCCTTAACACAGTTCACTCCATTTCAGTCTTTTCAATAACGTTGATTTTAACTTTCAAACGTTAAATAACTTACATCGGATGCGGTGGTAGCTGGTCTTATTATTTCGTTTTTAAATTCTTCTTCATATTTTCCACTCGACATTAATTTTCTTAAATTCGTGGGTTCTCTTCGGGGTTATGCACCATCGTCGCCATTGTTGTGAAGAAAACAGGTAAGCAGTAATCCTGTAGAACTCCTTTTATTAATGGCATAACCCCACTTCATAGACGAGATGCGGACACAGCCACCAACAGCATAGACCGCCCGTTCACACTCTAACGCCAGCCCCCGTTCAAACAATAACATTAAGACAGTACACACGAGCACCAGAACACAGCAGAGCTCGAGCCAGGAAATATAACGAACAGCTGTGCTCGAGCCCGGACGTATGATGAGCAGGGCTCGAGACACAGACACAACACTTCTCCCCTCTTTACAACAACAACACAAAACAAACACGACAAACACACACAAAAACATGAACCCTACACTTCTCCCCCCTTCATAGAACAAAATCAAACAAATAAAATACACTAAAATTCCCTATGCTTTACTTACTCAATACCTTTCCTATATTACCTTAACAAACAGCAAGATTCCAATTAAGCCCTAAACCTACACAATGTTAATGTCACAGTCGTTGTCAATATCTTCACATACATAATTAACTACATCATTACTAAATTCATGTTCGAACAGCTGTGCTCGAGCCCGGACGTATGATGAGCAGGGCTCGAGACACAGACACAACATAATGTCCCTGTAGCCTTTGTATTTTTCTTTGAATTCCTAAGTTTAAAATAAATTCTATTTCCTTACTATAATGTCCCTGTAAACTTTGTTTTTTCAGTGAATTTCTAAGGCTTTTTATAATTTCTATTTCTTAACTATAACTTACCTGTAAGCTTCGTTTTTTTCAGTGAATTTCTAAGGTTTTTAAAATTCCATTTCCTAATGATAACGTTCTTGTAACTTTTGGTTTTGTCAATGAATTTCTAAGGTTTTTTAAATTCTTTTTCCTAACTATAACAACCCTGTAACCTTTGTATTTTTCAGTGAATTTCAACTGTTTAATATTGTATTCCTAACTGTAACCTCTTGCTGTTTAATTTCTGTGAAATGAGCATTGTGCCAGAATGAATCCTGCTCTACGTATTTATCCAAGAAGAGGCCATCGTTTTGGGCAATACCTCTACCCAACTGGAGAACTTTCTACTAGCTAATTAGTTAATGCTACCTCGTTGGGTAAATGTATTGAGTGTCTCCTACATTACAACTGCATTTAGGATGCTTCCAAAATGTCTCCTGTGACCTTGTGTGTCTTTAACTTTGCCAATGTATTCCTTGAGATTCTTCACCAGATATCTTTACAATTGTGGATTTGCAGAGAAAACACACCTGGATGATGTGTACTTTGCAGAAGTAAGTTCTTTTTTGTTTGGTGGCGATGCACTCATATTATTAGGCATCAAGACCCTGTCTCCAAAATCATCGGGAAATGCGTCCTGGGGGCCTTTTAGTAAGCTGTGCATCATCTTGGGTATAGGGTGGGGAGACGTTGCATTCCGCTAATGTATACAGGGTGGGGCCACATGAGCGCTGCTTGTAGCCAAGTTTACATATTTCAAGTTTTATCCCAGAATAGGCCAGCATTTCTTGCAACACCTGTACCCAACTGGAGTACTTTCTTCTGGCTAATTAGTAAGTGCTAAATGGATAGTACATCTCTTACACTACAACTTAGTAAAGGACTCAGAGAAAATGTCTCTATTGACCTTGTGTGTCTGTAACTTTGTCAATGTGATTGTTCCTCGAACTTCTTCACCAAATACTTTAGAAAGTGGAACTGCAGAGAAAACAATCCTGAATCATTTGTACTTTGCAAATGTAAGTGCTTCTTTGTTTGGGGGAGGTGCAATCGTATTCCTAGGCATGAAAAACGCATGTCCAAAATGGGTGGAAAATGAGCTGGGGGTTCTTTTAGTAAGCTGTCTATCATCCTGGGAAAAGAGTGGGAAGATGTTGCATAAAGCTAATGTATAAGGGGCAGAGCTAAATGGGGGCTTGTAGGAAAGTTTACATACTTCTACTTCGCAAAAGTTTAGAACACGATCTCTGGTCTCAACAGCAGATGTCAAGAAAGAACCCCCTCGCAACGGACACTATATAAGATTTTGTGCTCGAGAAATGCAAGGATACAAACACCTCCATTAAGGATATGTTTTCACAGTGGAAATGCAGAGAAAACATACTAAGATTATTTGCACTTTACAGAAGTAAGTGCTTCTTCATTTTAGTCCACGTGGCCACCTTCCCTGGGATGAATTTTGCCTCGGGTACCCCATCGCCCTGGGGCCTGGCCATGGTTTCCTGGGTGCCCCCAGGGTACCCACTCTGCACTGGAAATGCAGTTCCTGACGTCTCCCCGGCTCCTGTGGGAGCCTGCATTGCTTTCACACACAGGGAGCTGCTAAACATACAGCTCCCTGTGTGTGAAAGTAATTTGTCTGTTTCCCTGCTCGCTTGACAGCGGGCAGGGAAACAGACAAATGCTCAAGTGGAGTGTTTGCTGTGACTTGGCGGAAGCCGTTAACGCTCCTGCCTAGCCACAGCAAACAGCTATGTCCTGGGGGTGAGCCCCCTGGGACATAGCAGGAGTTGGCCCTGTGGGCTGGCGACTCCCTGGGCCATCAATGGCTCAAGGATGGGGGCCGTGAGGCCCCTCTCCTTTCTTCAGAATTGGCTGTCCTGAGGAGGTGGTGGTTCTTGGTGATGAGAATGGCCCGGGTGGGGGGCCCCCTCCATTTTAAAAAGTGAAAGCCCTTGGGAGGTGGTGATCCCCGGTGTGCTGGCGGTCCAAGCAGCACCCGCTAAATTTAACAGGTAGCCCTGGGTAGGTTGCAGCCCCCAGGGCCCGAGGAGGTCCAAATGGCTCCCCCCATGTTATTATAAATTACCCCTGGACCACACAGGGTTATAAGGTAAACAAGCACAGGGCCCTGCTCTTGTTTATTTTTTATTTCCTTTGCCACCAATTCGAGAATTTCAATGTAAATAATTTTTTTCAAATAATGTTTTTATGTCAAGGTTCTAGAGGAACTCCAAGACTGAGGGGAGGGGCGTCAGGGTATTCTTACACTACCCATTTTCTTTTTTAAAACATTTTTATGTGGGAAGCCATGTCCTAAGTTGGCTACCAAGTGTTCGAAATGTTAACAACGAAATTAGAGCGCTGCATTTCCCTGCACAAGCTCATCATTATTCTCGAAGTCCCTGCAGCCACAGATATCACCAACTTGATTTTCTTAAATTTCTCAACAACTACTGAATGGTTTACACCAAATACCTGAAAGCGTGATCTGCGTAACCAAATCTACCCTTCTGTCATATTTGGTGTAATTTTCGTCCAGTGCTTTGCGCTGCAGGTTCGACTAAAGGTTCAATGGAAATTAACATGAGGAATGCACTTTTATTGACCCCCTTTATCTCAGCCCCCCTCCTTCACGGATCAACCTGAAATGTTCCAGGCAGAACAAGATTCACAGGGGTGCTTTTTTGGTAAAATATGGTGAAGATTCATCAACCGGGCCAAAGATATAGGCAAGTCAAAAACCAGTAGGAGAGATAAATAAATAAATAAATAAATAAATAAATAAATAAATAAATATACTTACATACATGTATCTATATATATCTTGCTCAAAACTTCATTTCCCGACAAAGGAATAAATGGGCCTCACTCGCAGGGTCATTTACTCAATGATTTATTTGTGCATCAAAAAAACAAACACAGGACGCGTTTCAGCTTTTGCGGCTTCTTCCAACTGTGTACGAAGTGCATACAAAAATAAATGCCATTTTATCTCGCTTTCTTGCAATGTTTCCTGTATGGGCTAACCACAATTCATTAGTGTGATTATCATTCAATAGCTCAATCCTTTCTGGGATCTTTGAAAATTAATAACTATGCCCTGGATGGGCAAACCACCAAACTCTACTTTCAGGAAAATAATAATTAATACATTTCAATGAAACTCTTATTCTTTTGCATTTTTCATTTAGGTGCCAGTCTCAACATGATTGATTATATTAGAGCATTGTTATAGACCAGCAGACTCGTTCATATGCAGTGTAGACAATCAATGTTCAGTTAAAAAGTGTACTTCTAACCAGATAACGCTTAGCAAAATATCTCCAATCATCAGAATTCATTATGAATATTCTCAGCCTAAGTGAATTGATAACTCCTCTTCAGTGTTTAAACCATTTGGATTAACAGTTTGCATGTCTAGACTCAAGTCTACGTAATCTCAATTTGCGGTTTCCGCCACGATCACTGGCAGAAATGTGATCTATGCAGTAAAGCTTCAAAAGATTTCTATTACTGTTGTGGTACTTGACAAAGTGCCTCGCCACAAGGTATGAGAAATCCTTATTTCCAATTGCTCTAGCATGTTCCAGGATTCTCCGTTTCGTTGGGTGTATTGTACTGCCGATGTAATATTTGGCACATGAGCATACCAAGCAATACACGCAGAATGGGGTATTACAGGTCAAAAATGTATTTATCAGTTTGATACCCTTCATGCCGGTATTTTATATGAGAGAACTCTGGAACTATTTTTGCAGGCCTTGCATTTAGAGCTTGGAAAAAACCCTGTGACTTTACTGATTCTCAGAACAAATGGAATTGGTTCATAATGGCTCTTGACCAATACATCTTTTAGTGATCTACTGCGTCTGAAGGTTATCTGTGGGTAATCGGGGAGTGTCCTACCTATTACCAGATTAGTCTTCAAAATATGCCAGTTATGACATAACATTTTCCTCAGAGTACCTGCCACATTTGAAAATGTAGTAATAATATATATATTAACCCTGGGCATAGTTTGCGTAGCAGCACTATACATAGCTTAACGTAGTACACTTTGAACTTCACGTAGTACACATAGTCTGCGTAGCGTAGCTGATGACACTGTGTACTTGTCTGCACTGTGAAAAATTGCAAAAGGCAACCTGCACAGTGTCAGTTATGATAAAATAAGTATCTCTATCGTTATATGCTAAAGAGCATATTGTACTTTCACAAAAGTGAAACTGGAAAATTAGCAAGCAGTGAGAGAGGTGATGATTTTGGGATCCTCCCTAAACTAGGGGGGGGGGTACCAAACAGATGCCTTGAAAACAGAAACGCACATCTTATTGAACGATTTGGTGGTGGTCCCATCCTCTTAGGACCACCCCAAGCACAGTTATTGGCAAAAAAAACATTCCCAACCAAACGTCCTGCAAAGCATTATGGGATGAGATTAGAAGTGGGCAGTGAATAATATATAGTATCCAATATTAAAATAATCCTACAAAGAGCTACAGCTCAACTGGTGGTTACTAGATGTCCCTCACAAGTCAAATGCAAATGCTTGATGAAAGAGTTTCAATGGTTTTGCATTTAACTCGTGAGGGACATCTAGTAATGACGAGTGGAACTGCAGCTTGATGTAAGAATAATTTCAATGCTTTGCATTTGACTCGTGAGGGACATCTAGTAACGACTAGGTGAACTGCAGCCCTTTGTAGAAATATTTTGATATTGGATACTATAATATTCACTGCCCACTGCTAATTCCGTCCCATAATGCTTCGCTGGGCCTTTGGTTGAGATTGTTTTTTTGCCAATAACTGTGCTTAGGGTGGTCCTAAGAGGATGGGACCACCACTGAAGTTCAACAAAATGTGCTTTTTGTTTATGCTCTTTGTGTTCAAGGCATCTGCTTGGTCCTGCCCCTAGGTTAGGGGGGACCCCAAAATCAACAGCTCTCTCATTGCCTAATGTTTTCATTAAAAAAAGTTCACTTTTGTGAATTGGTTATATGCTTTTAAGCATTTAAAATTGCTTTTTCAAAGCATCTGAGGATATTGTTCATTTAGCTGCTACGCTACGTGATTAAGTGCGAATTAGCACAAATTTTGCATGCTCCAGGGTTACTCTATTCAGGATGCAGGTGTGAAGTGCTGCAGCGCATTCCCGATTAGTGTGTGGACTTATCTGTAGCACATCCCGCAGGCAGGGACCCGGTGTGGAAGGTTCCTCCAGCCCAAAAAACTCAACTGGCCCCTGGGAGGTGGTGGTCCCCAGGGCTGCGGGGGCCGCGTGCCCCTGCATACAATTATCTAAGCACCGGGAAGGTGGCGGTCCCCGGGGGTGTGGGGGCTCCCACTACATAATTAGACATTGTCCCCGAGACCTGGCCCACCCGGGGGCTTATAGAAAATGAAGCACGGGAGCCCGCGCCTTGTTCGTTTTTTATTTTTCAGCCGGATTTGCGCACCCAGCGTTAATTTGGCCGATTCGTTTTTTTAAGAAAATGCTATTTTAGGCCCTGGGGGTCCTTGTGGCACCCCCTGAGCAGGCCCAGGGGCGTGTTTCTACCCTGCCCCCTTTTCTTGTTTTTATGCTTTTTATAACTGTTTTCTTGTGATTCAGTTACTGAGTCACAAGATGGTTGCCCACACTTCCTTGCCTGCAACTCTTTCCGGGTTGTTGCAGGTCAGCCGCGTGCAGGGATGTCTCTGCGACTCCAGACTAAGACTGGGCGCGTGTGAGGGACAAAACTGGATCTATGCAGTTCAAGGAATGCACACATGTATGTCGTCTATTAGTGTTAAAACATATTGATTAGGTTGATAAAATGGAAATGCAAAATAAGGTGGAAACTATGTGAGCGGATGTGTAATACAGCGATATTAACTTTCTTTCTTAATTCAAATACTTAAAACTAGTTATGTAAAGAACACATACTCTTCTAAAGCAAGTATAAACGCATAGTTATGGTATCTTATTTATTGATAGCATTTGTAAAGCGCTCTGTAATCCTACGGGCATCCTGGCGCTGAAGGTCATGTTAGGCTAAGCTCATGTTACATTTTGTGATGATGCCCATGTCATCATATATGACTTTAGGTCATTTCATGTGCTGCTTTTCAGGTATGTTAAATTTTGAAGTTTTATGTTTTCTTATCCACTGCAATGTGATATAAGACTGCACATTTTTGAGATTTGCCACATATTGTCATATGATGGTATTTGGTGCGGTGCTATGGTACTGAATTTTGGCAGGTTACGTTGTGTTATTATTTCTTACAATATTGTATGATTGTGCACAACTCTTCACTTGTTAGGTATTCATTGAATTCATAGGGCAGCAAATACTTATTTTTTATACTAACATTTTGTTTTGTGCCTCTGCCTCCGCTCCCTCATATACAATCAGGGAACCCATACACTTCTGGAGAACAAAGCTATCTTCCTCTACGTGCACGCTGGCTGGGAAGAACTATTGTTTTCTAGTAATTTTTGTTCTTTTACAAATATACGGCTCGAGAACTAAAAATAAAGAGCGACGCTCGAGAGCTTTGCTACAATGAAAAAAGGACAAATTAGAAGACATTTTTCATGATCAAAGGACGAGGAGAAACTGAGTACAGGCATTCAAGGGGTTTGACTTATTCAGACAAATCCTTTGGAAAGTCAAAGGCAGCAAGCGTGTGCCCACTTCACAGATCTGCTCTACTCAGAATGCAGGTGCGAAGTACTGCAGCGCATTCCCGATTAGTGTTTGGACTTAATAAGTGAAGCTCTTTATTTACACCGGGAAAAAAGACCTCTCTTCAATAGAAAGTAAAATAATTTAGCGCGTGATCATTGGAGGATTGCTGATATTCTCATCTGGGTATTGTGAAGCTGAGGCAGTCCCGGCGGAGCATGGATTGATTTCATTGTCATTGATCACTTTACAGCCTTAGCACATCTCGCGGGCAGGGACCCGGAGTGGAAGGTTCCTCCAGTGCCAAAAAACTCAACTAGTCCTGGGGAGGTGGTGGTCCCCAGGGCTGCGGGGGCCACGTGCCCCTACATACAATTATCTAAGCTCCGGGGAGGTGGCAGTCCCCGGGGTTGTGGGGACTCCCACTACATAATTAGACATTGCTTCCGGGACCTGGCCCACCCTGGGGCTTATAGAATATGAAGCACGGGTGCCTGTGCTTCGTTTGTTTTTTAGCGCTAATTTGGCCGATTTGTTTTTTTAAGAAAATGCTATTTTGGGCCCGGGGGTCCTTGTGGGACCCCCTGAGCAGTCCCAGAGGTTAGGGTGTTTCTACCCTGCCACCTTTTCTTGTTTGTTATGCTTTTTATAACTGTTTTCTTGTGATTCAGTTACTGAGTCACAAGATGGTTGCCAACACTTCCTGGTTTGGATTGTTGGCAGCCAATCAGAGTGAAGCTTGTGCTCCGGAGGATTCGTGAATCCTCCTTGGTGCTCAGATATCGATATTTCTATTTTTTTAATTTCTCAGCAAATACTGAACATATTTACAACATTTAAAAAAACACACTTTTTCTGGACCAAGACCTCCCTTTTTGCCATACTTGTTGTAATTCCGTTCAGCAGTTCGGGCTGTAGCTTTGTCTGAAGTTCCTATGGAAATCCTATGGAAATTAGCATTGGGAAAATGCATTTTGAGACACCCCTTTATTCGGAGACCCCGCTTGACAAATCACCCCGAAACTTTCAACACAGGAGCTGACCTGAGCTGGTCATTAGTTTGGAAAATTACGCAAAGATTTGTCAAACGGCACCAAAGATATTGGCAAAAGAAAAACGCTTTTTGAATAGAAACAAGGTCCTAACAGTAACTACCTACTGGCGACTGCCAGTAGGTGACATATATTCATTGATAAAATCAAAGGTTATTGGGTTGTTATAGTTAGGCAGACTTTTTACCCATACAAAACCATAGAAATTCAGCAGCTATAGTTATACTTATGTTGAGAAACTATGACTCGTTGCGTTAAGTTACCTAAAGGCATAAGTTATAGTTTCTTCACATAAGTCTAACTATACGTATAACTATAACTGCTGAATTTATAAATTTCTGTATGGGTAGACTTCAGCCTAACTATACTTACCCTGTAACCTTTAGTTTTATCAGTGAATTTCAATTTTTTTTCTTTTTTACTTGGATCTGCTGAATATTCATTTCGGCAAAAAAAAAGAAATTTTTGGATTATAAGCAATCCCTTAGGGACCCCTC
The DNA here is from genome assembly GCF_964263255.1 of Lissotriton vulgaris. Taxonomy (NCBI): domain Eukaryota; kingdom Metazoa; phylum Chordata; class Amphibia; order Caudata; family Salamandridae; genus Lissotriton; species Lissotriton vulgaris. Next base: position 765,894,534 of record NC_141685.1, on the reverse strand, counting down.
TATATGTCCTCTAGGGTCAGGCTAACTGTATCCTAACCGCATATGTGTGTTTCCCAATATATTTCCTCTGCACCCGGCTGATGCGATAAACAAAATGGTGGCCGTAACTTTTCTTTCAAGCGAAGGCCATCCAATTATGGCCTTCATTTTCCCTCCGGATCCTGAGCACGCAGATCTGCACCTATATATAAAAATTACATTTTTGGTTAATAGTTAAAAAACGACTGAATGGATTTACACCAAACCACAAAAAGCATGCTTTCTAGACCAATGGCTAGCTTTCTGCCAAATTTGGTGTCATTTCGTTCAGCAGTTTTTGAGGTATTGCTGTTCAATTATACTATTGAACAGACCCTCCAGCTTATCGCGATTTCGCGATTTGCAAAAAAATCGCGAAATCGCGCGATCTCCGCAAATGCCGCGATATTTGGCATAAAGCCCGCGAAATTTGCCGTTTCCCGTTTCCGCACCCATTTTCCATTTGATTTGCGGCTTAGAGAAGGAGCCAGGGAGTCGAGGACGCGCGAGGGAGAAGACCAGCACCACACCAGCAAGAGGGGGAGAGAGCACGAAGCGGCCGAAGACTCTTCCTCAGAGACTTCGCACCCGTCTGCCTGGACACGTAAGTGCACCACCCTGCAGTGTCTGCTCTTGAGGGCACGCCTTTTCGTCACGGCGGCAACCTGTCCTGCCCTTCTGTGTGCGCATTTTAAAGAGCCCCGCACAGAAGCACTGAGCTTCTGAGGACATTCACAGATTTAATAACCTTCTATCCAAGCTTTTTAACACGTGGAAGAAATGGAAACGGTTACCTTTAGCTCTCACTTTGCTACTAAAGTTGTAGTCTGCCTCTGGATTGAACATGCCCAGTTTATGTTTGGGTTGAAACACATCTTGTAATATCTTGAAGATCACTCTTATTATTTCTTGTATAGTGCATTCAACTATAGAGTATGATGTGTCTGTATTTCGGAGCTACATATCTGGCTATGTTAAAAAAACTAATAAAATAAAATATTTTTTATAAAACACAATACTGACGGTTTATTGATGCTGCTCCGGTCTCTCTTTTTCAATGAGCATTGTCCTATGTACTTGTGAAAAATCAACTATTTTTCATGAAGATGGAATGTAGATTTAGGGCATTCTTACGTTTGGGGCATTTATTGTTACGTTTTCAATCGTGGCATAACTAGACCAAACGAAAGTTGGGCTGTCGTGGCAGATCATTAAGCAGACCCCCCAGGATATAACGGCATGGATTGGCAAATTTAGCGGCATGAGGTAGTAAAAACTGTGAGCAACCAAAAGTACATTAGGTAGTAAAGGTAATAGTGACAATCGTGAGCAAACAAAATACTTAAGTAAAAATTGTGAGCAACCAAAAATGCATGAGGTAGGCAAAAGTGCACAAGAGGAGATGAAAGTGACAAGTGTGCAGTTATAAGAGAAAACAGAGTATAATTTGAGGTATAGTACTGCAATAAGTGCTAGACACTCAGGCACAGGAACAAGCGTTACGTGGGCAAGGTCAAACAGTAAGATATCTGTGTTTGGTTTTGCAAAAACCCCAAAATAAAATGCCGCTAAATGCCGCTAAATTTCCATTTTTGTGCCGCTAAATTTTCATTTTTGTGCCGCTAAATTTGCCAACCCATGCCGCTATATCCTGGGGGGTCTGATTGAAATTAACATGGGGAGAACGCATTTAGGGACCCTCTTTTTCTCGGTCCCGCTTCATGGATCACCCCAAAACTTTCAAGATAGCAGCTGAAGTAACTGCCAAATAAGTTTAGAAAAGTTTCTGATGATTCAATAACCAGCGCCAAAGATATAGGCAAATGAAAAATGCCTTTTAAATAGCATTTAGGTCCTAACTCTAACTAACTTCTGGCGACTGACAGCTATTGTTACAGTAGGTAGTTCCAGGTAGGACCTGGTTTACATAGGAAAATAGTTTTTTGACTTGTCAAGACTTTTGCCACTGGTTGATGAATCTTCATGACATTTTCCCAAAAAACGTGGGTCTTTTTGTGCCTTGAAAGTTTCAAGGTGATCCGTCAAGCTGGGGCCGAGAAAAAGGGGGTAACAGAACCTGCATCTCCCATGTTTATTCCCATAGGAAATCTAGCCCAAACAGCTGATTGGAATCACACCAAATTTGGGAGAAAGATAGACGTTTGTTCAAAAGGCAACCTTTTTGTAATTTGGTGTAAATCCATTCAGTAGTCTTAGAGTTATTAAAAGAAAAGAAAATGTGTATATCTAGAGGCGCAAACCCTCCACAAATCTTCCCGATCTTGTGCAGAGATATGATTCTATGCCAGTACTTAAACCAGGAAGTGTTGGCAGCCCTCTTGGGACTCAGCCTGAGCTGAGTCACAAAAACATATTAATAAAGAAAATGGGTCAGGGTATGAATACCCTAACCCTTAGCCCTGGTGCTGGGATCCCTCAGGGACCCAGTCAGGGCAAAGATGCATTTTCAAAAAAACTATTTTGCTATGAAATCATGAGACCTCACGCATTTGCACAATTGTTTTAAAAAAAACCTGCAGTCTTCCATGCTTATTTCTCTTTCAGCCTCCGGGTTGGCAAGGTCCTGGGGCATTTATTTTATCAACAAATGGGGAGGGGGATGCTTGCATGCCAGTTTGATCCCCAGGCCCACCACCTCCCCGGGGCTTCATTTATTGATTAGGAGGGGCCTCACGGCCCCACCTCCTCTGGCCTTCAAAGGCCTCAGGGACCACCACATCCCCAGGGTGATGAGTAATAAAAGAGGGAGGCTGCATGTCAAAAGAATTGCTTCAGGGATGACCACCTCACCAGGGATCCAAAGTACTGAAAATAAGGGAGGGTGGCACTTGCCCCCCTCCCGGGCCATATTTGGACCCAAGGACCACCACCTCCCTGGGGCTGGCCCGTGGAATCTGAAGGAGCCAATATTGGCCCTGGGGCTGCCACCCCCGGGCCCTGCTCCTCCTATCTCCCGAGGTGCCCAACCTCTGGCGATAGGTGTTTGCTTTTGCATTGTGGAAGCTTTGATAACACCATCTAAGAGAGAGCAGACACTAACTCCACTCACAGCCAGCTGGAGCTGTCAAAGTGCTCCCACTTGCTGGGAGCAGAGTTTTCATCTGTTTCTCTGCCTGCTGAAATGCGGACAGTGAAATACATAAAAGATTGCTCATGCACACAGGGAGCTGTATATTTATCAGCTCCCTGCATGCAGGAGCAATACCAGATCCCGCAGGAGGCAGAGAGCTGTGTGGCACAGTAGGGACATCGAGGCTACCCGCGGTCCAAATCAAAGCACACTGGGTGCCTTGGGTGGGTCCAGAGCACCCAGGTAGACCTGGCTGGGCCCAGGGGATTGTGGTCACTGTGGTCGAAATAGGCCCAGGAAAGGGGGACGCACTGTGGTAAATATTTTACCGTATACGAGTTTGCCAGATAATTTCGGAAAATTAATGAAAATAGCTCAATCAAATGAGAGGCAGAGTCCGTGGTGTCTGAGTCATAAGGGCTTTAATCATGAATGATGACTCGAGCCATGGAAATCTATTCCATCAATACAAGGGTTCGGGTATGCAATGATGGCAGGGAAGATGTGAATGATTTATTCACAGTACATGACATATATAGTAAAATGACACAATAGTATTGAATACAGTAGGCGTGACAAGTGAAATGTATATGATAAGAACACATGTGCGTAGCAAAAAGGCGTGTACAGGGGTGTGCACAGAGGCGTACACTGGAAACATCACAGAAAAGTGTCACAAGTGGGTGGGTGCTTAGGAAATTCTTGCAGAGTCAGCTGAAACCTGTGGCCTGAATGCGCGCGCAGCTATTATGACGTGTGATTGATGTGCATCTGGAGGAAGCTAAGGGTCTGACTTTTAGCACTAGTAGAAGAGACAGAAGTCTGGCATGTCAGATCGACCTTTCCCTATAGCATATCTGATATCTAGTATTTGGAGGATGTTTAATCTAGAATAAAAGGTCACTTGGGCAGAGGCTACTCTATACTGAATGTTAGTGCGTGTATAGGTGTCTGCGTGTCTACGTGCGGGGCCATGGGCCTATTCTGGTAACGGGAACTGTAAATTACTTGCACGGAGACAGGAAGACTTGCTCTTTGCTCTGCAGCCGGGGATATGTTTACCTAAATCACTAGACAGGAATGTGTTTTCGAAGAGCTGAGCTGGCTACGCTCATAACTTGAAGGTAAAATACGGTTTCTTGGCAGGCAGACCAGGCCGAGCCGGGCACCGCTCGCTTGGCAGGAAGTAAGGCAGAGGTCAGGGATGCGTCTCCATGCTGCAGCTTTCAGAGGCAGAGACAGACGTGGCTTGAAGACAGAAAATCAGGGCCTAGCTCGGCAGAGCCAGGAAAAATGTGAAAGTGCACCATATAAAGACGGTGGCACGGCATACTTAGGAACTGAATTATCGATCCATTCATGGTGGATCTGATAGAGGACATGTTAACGTTGGACGCAAATGTATTTGCGTCTTCAGATTCGGTCGTGGAGGGAAATTACATGTACTTGAAACTCGTACATGGAGCCGTTGGGGTACACGTTAGGGGACACATTTGACCATAAAAATTTTAATTACCTCATTCCCTCCTTGTCCCCTACGGACCCTTCATGATATGTCGATGTTCATGAGACCATCAATCTGTTCATATAACATCATTTGCTCTTCTTTCTTTCTTCTGGAATGGGAACGTGAACTTGGATGGGGAATACAAGCTGTGGCACACAAGCCGCAAATTGCTGGCCCACATTGCAGACATAGACAACAACTGAATACTATGGCCAATATGATTCCTAGGAATGACAGTAGTTTCCATCCCCAGGCTGTGATTACACTCCAGAGCCAACCGGACCAAGTCCAGGAGCCTGGATTCTGGTGTATCAGATGGGCAATTTCATGAAGTCTGGTAATGGCCTTATAGACTGATGGCGCGTTATTTGGAATAAACACGCAGCAACTGGATCCGATGACTCTACAAGCCCCGCCCCTATCGGCCAGGATGACGTCAAGGACAAGGCGGTTCTGAAGAACGACAAGTCTCATAGCAGACTGCTCCTCTGTTAAGTTGCCCAAGGCAGAAGTAGTCTCATTCACTACGGCTTCGAGTATTCTGGTTAATTTGCGTATCAGTTTACTATTGGAGACAGTGCCTAGATAAGGAAAGAATCCTTTATTGAAATCTGAATATTGTTCCCATGTAGTTTCAGTCTGATCAACTATTGGGAGGTCTCTCTTGTGCCTGACAATATTAAGGCGGGAATTCCTGTGATAGTCAGATGGGGCTAGGAATACTGGTGGCAATAAGAATGCAATGAAACAGGTACCATCCCAGTCTGGAGGTAAACGTACATAAGCTGTCTGACCACAAATGAAATAGGAATGTCGGGAAGCTTTAAATGTAGACTTGCCTTTATCACTGAATTCAACCACAGTAGTACAGTCACTGTGACCTAGATGTACTGAACCTTTCTTTCTGACACATAATACACCTTTCGCTGGTAAAACTGATATGGATGGCAAGTCTGGACTGGTTTCTGACTGAACATTTAGAATCATGAGGTTAAGTGTAAAATTGCCTAATCCATATACTTCATTTTCTAGATCTGTCCCTGTCATTTGCGGAAAACCCTCCTTGTCTGGGAAACATGCCTTGTTCATGACTGTGTTCAGATTACCCCATATCCAATTGCTTTGGGAAACTCTAGACTCGGTGTTTATAGAGGATATTAAACTAAACCATGCACCACAGGAACCATTATGTGTAAACGGATAAGGAAAGAGGGGCAGAGCTCCCTTGTAGTTCTGATAGGGAGGGAGTCGGCCACATATCCAACAATTAGTAGCATTGTTGGTCTGGTGAGAATGGTGTAACATACGAATAAATGTATTGTTGCGCAGCGCAAGTCGATAAGACAATTCGTGTGGAGGAAGAGCACTAAACGTGTGCTCGACAGTGTCATTAGAAAAAGAATGTGCAAGAGGAAAATACATGTATAACATCCAACTTATTGCAATAATCGTAAGACTCAGAAAAAACATAATAAGTAATGTGCAGACGCATCTGCTCCGGAGACTTTTACAATAATTTTGTTTCTTGGTCTCCTGTCTATCTCTCTCTCTATTTGGGTCTAACTTGTACATTGTCAGAAACTGCCTAACCGCTTCACCCAGGAGGGGACTTAAACAATTAAACTGTCTGACTTACTAGACCTCAATTTCTGTCTGTACTCCTCTTGGGGAGTTTTCTCTAGAAGGGGGAGTTTGGTATCAGTCACGGGTACGTGGGAGTTCTGGGATTCAGATTTTGGCGGAAGTCCATGGAATCTTTTCACGTGACTGGAGTGCACCCAACCCTTGCGCCCCTCCAGTTTCACGGCAGTCCTGGTTGTTAACAAAACGATCTTCGTCTCCTTCCAGCAGGGCTCCAAAGGGCTCGATCTGTCAAAATTCCGAACGACTACAACATCACCCGGGACCAGTTCATGGGGCTTCACCTCGGTGTTGTCTGGGAAGGCTGCTGCGACCTGTGAACGACATGATTGTAGTGCAGACATCAAGGAAGCAAGGTAATCTGTCAACATAGTACTATCAACATTGGTAATTTTTCGCGGCAGAGGCGTCCCCCACATATTAGGAGGTCTACCGAAGACCACCTCATACGGGGATAGCCCTGTCCTAGAGTGGGCTACCATTCTCATATAAAAAAGAGCAACTGGCAAAGCTACTATCCAATCTACTCCCTTCTCTTTACACACTTTTGCAAGGCGAGTTTTCAGAGTCTGATTGTGCCGCTCCACGAGACCTGCTGCCTCAGGATGCCGGACACAGTGAAACTTCCACTGGTACCCCAACAGAAGCGAGACCTGCTTCATAAGTTCGGATGAGAATGGCTGACCGTTATCTGAATACACGACACGGGGCAAACTGTATCGAGGGAAAAACTCACGAACCAACTGCTTGGCAGTGGTCGGGGCAGTGTAATCTGGGACGGGATATGCTTCTGTCCATCGGGATAGGGCACAGACAACTACGAGGACATATTTGAATCCTCGGCATCTTTCCATCTGAATATAATCCATCTGGAGGACTTCAAAAGGATAGTCGGGAGGATGAAATCCACCTTGCTCTACGGGAACACCTTTTCCTGGGTTGAACTGACAACAGATCATGCAGGTACGCACTTTCTGTTTGGCTGCTGCTCGTAAATGCTTGTTGAACCAAAGGTTCTGTAAACTGTCTAACATGGCTTTTTCTCCTAAATGTGCTGGACTATGTGCTGTATTAATGATAACCTGAACCATAGAGTCAGGGAGAAACCATGTGGTCTTTCCCTTCGTCATCCATCCTTGATCTGTCTGGACCCCTCCTTGTTCAGCCCATTTCTTTATTTCATCTGGAGTGGCATGTGTCTGTATGTCTATGACATCTTGTGTGGGGTCCCTGACTGTCATACAATGTGTCAGTGAGGTTACATCAGTCTTTGTCATGTCCGTTGTTTGAGTATGAGTCAGTGCTGTATGTTTCGCTATTCGATCTGCAAAATCGTTGCCCTGAGAAATCTTGTCGGTGACTTTCGTATGTGCTTTGCACTTCATGATAGCTATAGCTGTAGGAAAATGTATTGCTTCTAACAGAGCTTGAATGAGGGGGCCATGCTGTATCTTGGCTCCGTGAGAGGTCAAGAAACCTCTTTCTTGCCAGAGGACACCGAAGTCGTGAACGACTCCGAATGCATAACGTGAATCTGTGTATATGTTTACTTTCAAGTCCTTGGCTCGTATACAGGCTTGAGTTAGAGCAATGAGCTCTGCTGCTTGGGCTGACAGGGTGTCAATGCGATGTGTTTCTATGACTTCAGTTTCAGTGGTCACGGCATATGTGGCCACTAACTCTCCTGTACTTGTTCTTAAACATGAACCATCCACATAAAGTGTCAGGTCTGGATCGGATAATGCGACATCTGTCAAGTCTTGTCTGGGTTTAGTAACTGTGTCAACTACATCCACGCAATCATGTGGAGTAGGGTCTGTTGTGCTCGATGGTAAAAGTGTAGCAGGATTCAGTGTATTACAACGTCTGATTTCTATGTGTGGTTGGAATAATGTCAATTCATAACCTGTCAATCGTGCTACAGTCAAGTGTTGAGTCTGGGTTCTATTTAGGAGAACCTCTACAGAATGTGGAACTTGTACTGTCAATTGATGCCCTAATACAATGGAATCACTTTGTCGGATTGCTAGAGCTGTCGCTGCAACTGACTTTAAGCACGCAGGCAGGGCCTGGGGTACTGGATCCAATGTACTCGAAAAATAAGCACACGGTTTGTATTTGTCTGCTTGTACCTGAGTGAGAACCGACAACGCTGTGCCATCGCGTTCTGTGACAAAAAGTGTAAAAGGTTTGCTGTAACATGGTGTCGCTAAAACTGGTGCTTGACATAAGGCTTTCTTTAATTCGTCAAAAGCTTGTGTATGTTCCTGAGTCCAAGGGAGGACAGTCGAAGACGCTGCCTCCTGTGTTGTCAACTGTATGAGTGGTTTAGCTAGAAATGCATATTGTGGAATCCATTGTCTGCAATAGGAAGTGAGTCCAATAAAAGCTCGTACTTCTTTCTGCGTCTTGGGTTGCGGAAGATGTGCAATCAACTGAATTCGTTCAGGTGTCAGCTGCCTACCCCACTTGGACAGCAAGTGCCCAAGGTACACCACTTGCTGGGCACAGAATTGTAGCTTCGAAGGAGACACCTTGTGTCCCTTGTCCGCCAAGAAATACAAAACTGTCAGTGATGCTTGTTCACATTCTGGTTCGGTACGGGCGGTGATCAATAGATCATCGACGTATTGGAGTAGGGCAGTGTTGGCAGGCATGTGAATACTGTCAAGTTGTCGTTTTAATGCTTGGCTGTAGATGCTGGGGCTTTCTGTAAATCCTTGAGGTGCGCGTGCAAATTTGAAGCTTCGGCCATTTAAACAGAATCGAAAAGATATTGGCTTTCCGGATCAATGGGGACACTAAAGAAGGCGTTCTTGAGGTCAATTACAGTAAAGAACGTCGCCTCAGAATCAATAGCAGTCAATAGGGATGAAATGTCTGGGACCACAGGATACTGTGGTATAATACATTTATTCAATTCTCGTAAATCGATGACTAATCGATAAACAGGAGGAGCATTTGGATCTGTACGTTTAAGAATTGGAATGATAGGGGAATTACAAACATTTGAGTCGGTTTCTACAACCACTCCTTGTGCAATGAGCTCGTCAATTATTTTCAGTAAAGCTACTACAGCATCTGGTGGTAACTTGTATTGTCGAATACGTGGTAGTACTACTCCTGGCTTGAGTGTAACACGATATGGAGTAATGTGCATACAACCTACATCAGTGGGGCCTTGTGCCCATAAATGTGCAGGAACATTCTGTAACCTGGGGTCAAAATCTCTCAATACATAATGGCCCTTGAAATCACGAAGAAACAACCTTACTCCTTCCGGAGAACAACAAATTACAGCTCCTAGTGCTTTCAGGGTCTTTATACCGAGCAAGTTTTCTGGACATGATTTCGTGAGTAATAAGTCTGTAGTACGAGATAATGGACCAACTGCTAGAGGAACAGGTTTTGATACTTCATTGACTATAGGCTTTCCTGAAAATCCAAGGGAAACATTCTGTGAGCCTGAGAGGGGTGCCCCTGGAACCTCGTCATGACTGATGGTCGTTCTGCTTGCCCCTGTGTCAATCAAAAATTTTCTATCCTTCCCTAATACCTGGCTGTGTACATAAGGACCTTCTTGATCTACAGGAACCTCAATAAGGGGCAAGCCAACCTCCCTCTCTAGGCTGTTTCATGTGTATTGCTGGTAATCGGGATAGTCAGATTGTGCATACTGGTACATCTGCTGTGTAACATGTTGTGTTGCGGCAATGGGTTGTGGCTGTGGTACTGCTACGGTCTGTTGTGGAACCTGTATAGGCTGAACATTCTGTGGAACGTGTTGTTGGACCTGGTCCTGTCTAGGAGGACGCGGTCTCTCTTTAGTTTTACCTGTGGCTATGTTGTGTTTCAGAACTGCACAATCGTTTACATAGTGACCTGGCTGTTTACAATAGTTGCATATCCCTTTAACAGGAGCTGCTGAATTTGAATTATTGGTTTGCGTCGTACCCCTTTTATGGCCATCAGCTGGAACTGACTGAGCAACTAGTACTTTCATTTTCGTGTCTTTCATACGTCTCTGTTCGTGATCATGTTCTTCTCTGATTCTGTTCTGGTGGTACTGTAACATTTGTAACATTTGGGAAGGCGTATTAGCTTGCTATGTGCTCTCAACTTTCAGTACACGGTTCTTAACCTGGGGCAGGGAGTTCTCGACTAATTTTGACACAAAAAGGTGTGGGTATGACTCGCTACTTGTTTTCAGGCCACTATTAATAATAAAACATTTCTCGAATCGGGAATAAAAATCACTAGTGTCTTCGTCGTGTTTCTGTTTGCAGGCTGAGATTGCATCCCAATCCTCCTTTTTGGTTGCCAATAATCTTGGCAAGACCTGTACTAATAATCCTGGTATTGCTTTAGTTTTATCCCCAAGACCTAAACCTGGGGTTCGACCAGTTTCTTCGGTTTCTAATTCAGCCCAATTAATCTTTTTGTCTCCCACCTCCCATTCTTTTTCCTTGAGTTTCTCGTAAATACCGGCAGGCAATAACACTTTCAGTATCTTCATAATGTCTGGATAGGTATAATCTCCCATTAGTAACATGTCTTTTATTTCACGGTGGAAACCTGCAGGGTCTTTATCATGACTGGGCACTATTTTCTTCATTTCTAACAATTCCATTTAAGTTATGGGCGTGTATACAAACACGCGTTCAAGGGTATCGTCGGCTTTCCTGACTGGATGTACTTCTCGTAAAGGATTCTGTCTGTCTAGGTGATATGGTTGCCTGACTGGGGGTGGAACGCAAACAAGATGTGGAGTTAAGAAGGTTCTATACTTGTGACGTTGTTCTAAAATCATTTCAATTAGATCGGTACCTAGACCTCTCCATCTTCTCATGAGTAAGTCCTGCAATAAATTATATAATGGACCTGGGTCAGATGCTTGGTTTTCATACTGTATAATGAGATGTTGGGTCATGTATATACCAGCTAGTCGCTGTTCTTCTGGAGTAAGACTTAAAAATGTTTGCACTACTGAATCATCTTTATATATGCTGTCATCCCCGGCCCATTGTACCGCGGACCGGGCTAGTTCCTGATCACGTAAGGTATTGAGTTCGTGATAACCTACTCTTTCTTTCAGTACTTTATCAGTAATCTGGAATATATGTTCAAGGGAACATCGCTCTGGTATCGGACAAAGGTAACGTTTCTTGTTTTCTAAACGAATGGGTCTGTCGAAGGGCCTATCAAGAGGGTACTGTCTAGGGAGTTTCTCTCTACCTACATATGCCACCAAGTCTCCCCTCGCCTGTTGCGAGGTTTCTGCTGGATTCTCTGGTTCTTCCTCATCTGAGGTCTCTTTATCGTCTGACCCAGAATGCCTTTCAGATTCTCGACGGGCATGTATTACTATTATTTCTTTACGGATCTTTCTAACCATAGCATGTATACTTCTCTCTCTATCATGCTTGCCCTCGGCAATATTCTGACTCCATCTTGACAATCGCCCCATCTCTTCTTGTGGAAAGCTAGGCTGATCTTGTTCTCTTATCAGACAATTAACCAAAAATCGCATTATTAAACCTTGTGTCTCGACTTTCTGACGTGACATGGCTTCACCAACACACTCGGGTCTTTCTCCTGTTCTAATAAAATGATATATATTGTCTAGATGATCTGGCATTTCTGGCAATAACACCAAGTAATCTGTAACACGTCTTAAACGTAGGGATGCTAACATCATGGGTCCTGTTTTACCAGGCACTGTGTCATATCTGCAATCTGTAAGCTGTTCTTTAAGCTTTTCGGCTGGGGCTGCTTTAGGCGTACGCTGCATTGCTAAATCTCTCATTGTCATACGTTGTAACTGTGGCGGGGTGCGATAACCTCCTGTAGCACCTCCTGAGGCGGAGGCTTGAGCATAACCTGTCTGTAGGGTCGGTATTTGTAACGGAGTTGGAACCACCTGAGCAGCGCCAGCCCCAAAGGGATTAAGCGGATGAATACCAGGGGGAACAATAGGGGAAGTGACAACAGGTGCGGGAAGTGGTGCGGGAGGGGTCTGCTGTTGCGGACCTGGGGGCAGATGATCAACAGGGGGTACAGGTACAGGTGGTACGGTTACATTGGTATATGCGGGAGCTACGTCGTCTAAATAGGAAGAGAGGAAAATATCTGCTGCAGTCTTATGACGTAATTTAGTCGGAACCAATGGAGGGGGCAGATCTTTCGGTATTTCCGGGGTCGCCTTGGGCAGGCCCTCGGCCAGGACTGGATACAATCCTGTCATAATGGCATTACTCTGTCTTTCGTGTTGTTCTATTCTGACTCGCTGTCCTTCTTCTAGTAGTTCTTTCTCTTTGGCTTTTTCGGAATCTTCTCTACTTTTCTCTACTTTTCTGAGCGCCTTCTCTGTCCGTCTATGTGATTCTTTACGCCATAATTCAATGGCATCTTTCTGTGATTGTCTGGCTTTCTTTTTCCATAACGCTTCCTCTACTCTCATGATGCACTCGGCATCCCATGTCCCTGTAACGGGCCATCTCTGATTCTCTGCTAAGTCTTTCGTATAATCCACCCACAAGTCTAGATATAATATGGCATCTAAGCCGTGCTTGTGGTACATAAAATGTCCAGGAGTGTCCCTGGGTGGGATGGGAACTGCCTCTTCGAGTATCCCTTTCCTAGTTCCTATCTGTCGCAACTTCGAAAATAAAGGCATAGCTAACTCGATCTAGACACAATGAAAACAATAAGAACATGCAAACAATCACTCATACCACGACATTAAAACACATTGAAACATTTCGAAACGAACAATAATAACTGGATATCTGGATACTAGATGCACTGCTAAACAGTACAGATACACTGCTAAAACAGTGCAGACCGGATTTGTGTACCCAAACCCGTCTTGACCGGACACAAATTAATGCACCCGTCTTGATGCGTCCCCAGCAACGGTACTCACCGGGAAGCACAGAATAGAAGGCCTCGGAAACTCGACTGGACTGGACCGCTACGACGTCACTGCTGCTGCTGCGCACTACGCATGCGTCTCAACACTACTGGTGGGCCTCTCGATACCTCGGACACTGCTCTCTAGGCTGGGCTCTGGTCGGGATCCTCCGCACTCCTCACCGCCTCGTCTGGATGTCGACCGCAGTCTCCGTCACCTCCGTAGGCCTGAGGGAGATACAGGAAAACCTGCAGATGCGCATGGGGTCCGTCACAGCTGTAGTCGGGGGCAAAGCCTGCGACGCATCACCGGCGCGTGGGGTGGGGGAGGGGTCCCTATTCGGGCGCCAAATTATGTGGTAAATATTTTACCGTATACGAGTTTGCCAGATAATTTCGGAAAATTAATGAAAATAGCTCAATCAAATGAGAGGCAGAGTCCGTGGTGTCTGAGTCATAAGGGCTTTAATCATGAATGATGACTCGAGCCATGGAAATCTATTCCATCAATACAAGGGTTCGGGTATGCAATGATGGCAGGGAAGATGTCAATGATTTATTCACAGTACATGACATATATAGTAAAATGACACAATAGTATTGAATACAGTAGGCGTGACAAGTGAAATGTATATGATAAGAACACATGTGCGTAGCAAAAAGGCGTGTACAGGGGTGTGCACAGAGGCGTACACTGGAAACGTTACAGAAAAGTGTCACAAGTGGGTGGGTGCTTAGGAAATTCTTGCAGAGTCAGCTGAAACCTGTGGCCTGAATGCGCGCGCAGCTATTATGACGTGTGATTGATGTGCATCTGGAGGAAGCTAAGGGTCTGACTTTTAGCACTAGTAGAAGAGACAGAAGTCTGGCATGTCAGATCGACCTGTCCCTATAACATATCTGATATCTAGTATTTGGAGGATGTTTAATCTAGAATAAAAGGTCACTTGGGCAGAGGCTACTCTATACTGAATGTTAGTGCGTGTATAGGTGTCTGCGTGTCTACGTGCGGGGCCATGGGCCTATTCTGGTAACAGGAACTGTAAATTACTTGCACGGAGACAGGAAGACTTGCTCTTTGCTCTGCAGCCGGGGATATGTTTACCTAAATCACTAGACAGGAATGTGTTTTCGAAGAGCTGAGCTGGCTACGCTGATAACTTGAAGGTAAAATACGTTTTCTTGGCAGGCAGACCAGGCCGAGCCGGGCACCGCTCGCTTGGCAGGAAGTAAGGCAGAGGTCAGGGATGCGTCTCCATGCTGCAGCTTTCAGAGGCAGAGACAGACGTGGCTGGAAGACACAATGAAAACAATAAGAACATGCAAACAATCACTCATACCACGACATTAAAACACATTGAAACATTTCGAAACGAACAATAATAACTGGATATCTGGATACTAGATGCACTGCTAAACAGTACAGATACACTGCTAAAACAGTGCAGACCGGATTTGTGTACCCAAACCCGTCTTGACCGGACACAAATTAATGCACCCGTCTTGATGCGTCCCCAGCAACGGTACTCACCGGGAAGCACAGAATAGAAGGCCTCGGAAACTCGACTGGACTGGACCGCTACGACGTCACTGCTGCTGCTGCGTACTACGCATGCGTCTCAACACTACTGGTGGGCCTCTCGATACCTCGGACACTGCTCTCTAGGCTGGGCTCTGGTCGGGATCCTCCGCACTCCTCACCGCCTCGTCTGGATGTCGACCGCAGTCTCCGTCACCTCCGTAGGCCTGAGGGAGATACAGGAAAACCTGCAGATGCGCATGGGGTCCGTCACAGCTGTAGTCGGGGGCAAAGCCTGCGACGCATCACCGGCGCGTGGGGTGGGGGAGGGGTCCCTATTCGGGCGCCAAATTATGTGGTAAATATTTTACCGTATACGAGTTTGCCAGATAATTTCGGAAAATTAATGAAAATAGCTCAATCAAATGAGAGGCAGAGTCCGTGGTGTCTGAGTCATAAGGGCTTTAATCATGAATGATGACTCGAGCCATGGAAATCTATTCCATCAATACAAGGGTTCGGGTATGCAATGATGGCAGGGAAGATGTCAATGATTTATTCACAGTACATGACATATATAGTAAAATGACACAATAGTATTGAATACAGTAGGCGTGACAAGTGAAATGTATATGATAAGAACACATGTGCGTAGCAAAAAGGCGTGTACAGGGGTGTGCACAGAGGCGTACACTGGAAACGTTACAGAAAAGTGTCACAAGTGGGTGGGTGCTTAGGAAATTCTTGCAGAGTCAGCTGAAACCTGTGGCCTGAATGCGCGCGCAGCTATTATGACGTGTGATTGATGTGCATCTGGAGGAAGCTAAGGGTCTGACTTTTAGCACTAGTAGAAGAGACAGAAGTCTGGCATGTCAGATCGACCTGTCCCTATAACATATCTGATATCTAGTATTTGGAGGATGTTTAATCTAGAATAAAAGGTCACTTGGGCAGAGGCTACTCTATACTGAATGTTAGTGCGTGTATAGGTGTCTGCGTGTCTACGTGCGGGCCATGGGCCTATTCTGGTAACAGGAACTGTAAATTACTTGCACGGAGACAGGAAGACTTGCTCTTTGCTCTGCAGCCGGGGATATGTTTACCTAAATCACTAGACAGGAATGTGTTTTCGAAGAGCTGAGCTGGCTACGCTGATAACTTGAAGGTAAAATACGTTTTCTTGGCAGGCAGACCAGGCCGAGCCGGGCACCGCTCGCTTGGCAGGAAGTAAGGCAGAGGTCAGGGATGCGTCTCCATGCTGCAGCTTTCAGAGGCAGAGACAGACGTGGCTGGAAGACAGAAAATCAGGGCCTAGCTCGGCAGAGCCAGGAAAAATGTGAAAGTGCACCATATAAAGACGGTGGCACGGCATACTTAGGAACTGAATTATCGATCCATTCATGGTGGATCTGATAGAGGACATGTTAACGTTGGACGCAAATGTATTTGCGTCTTCAGATTCGGTCGTGGAGGGAAATTACATGTACTTGAAACTCGTACATGGAGCCGTTGGGGTACACGTTAGGGGACACATTTGACCATAAAAATTTTAATTACCTCAGCACAGTCCTACTTCCCCATTGAAATTTGGCTGGGCCACGTGGGATGGGATCCCAAAGGCCAAAATCGGCCTGGAGAGTGGGTCCGATTGGCCACCCTCTCCCATTGAATTTTGGCTACCGCAGGGGGGTTAGGTCCCAGGGGCTGAGATCAGCCTGGGGAGGGATGCTGCGCAGCCACTCTACCCTATTGAATTTTTGCCAGGGGGAGGGGTCCCTGGGGGTGAAATTGTTTCATGGAGGGGGAAGAGCAGCCCCCTCTCCCATTAAATTTTGACGGCCTGTTATGGCCCAGATGCTCATTTTACCGAAATTAAACCTCAATGGCAAGCACTTACAGAAATAAACATGGCAGATGCCCAAGTTGAAGCTCCACTTCTGTTTAAGTACCTCCTGGGCTTGACAAAGGGAAGCAAGTAGGTTTTATCAGCAGTTTCACATTAAAAGACAATCTGAAATGCTTTGTGGACTTGAATGCATCATTGCTCTATTGGAGCGCAATCTGTTGTGTCTGTGACAAGTGGGTTCTTTCTTGTCCTTACCTGGTGAGAGCAGAGTCCATTGGTCTCCCTTTAAATCACTATGAGTATACAAATGTGCAAAATTACCTGAAGCTCTGCCCATCTGACCCCACCCGTTCATCTTGCAATGGTCTTCCTGCCTTTTGCCAGGATGCTGGGAGGCTCGAGCACAGCGCTACACACAGGCACAAGCACAGCTGTACATGGCTTTTAGCAACAGTATGCAAATATACTCTTTGTCACCTTTTTAAAAATTATGCAAATACATAGATACTATGGAAAGACATTCTTTGAACTCATTTTTAGAAATGATTTCTCTCACACCCTCATCAAGGAAATTGGGCCTCTTTGTTCACTCAGATTCGGGGCAGGTATTACCCACAACCACTTTTAAAGATCTTGAACTTCCACCGTGGGTAGAGTTAAACTTTCTTATACCTTGTCTTGAGTTTTGGGTGCCTTCATTTGTTAAACATGGTTAGGTATTCAGCAGCTTTTTCTGCTCTCACTCACTTTTCATGACAGAATATATAACATTTGGTCCCCAGTCAGTCTCTGAAAGCTCTACTGCACCCCAGCCTTCCTTGCTACTGCTTCTGGAAGGATCCCCCTGGTTCCCTCTCAGTCTAGTCTGCTGCTGTGCTTGAGACTGCTAAGAGACCTTCTATTGCCCTCCCCAGTCTGCGTTGCTGCTGGTACTAGACCCGGCGGGTGGTAGAGCTCCTCTTCTTGACCCCCAAGCCTTACAGTGCGATACTGAGAGACTAGACTGGAATGGAAACCATAGTCCAGACTATTTTACTAGGACCATGTGCTGCGTAGCCCGCCCAGATTAGCACTAGAAGGTGGACTTCCAAATAACAGATTGAGTTCAGGTAGGTGAACCAGCTACAGTGCAGCCTGAAAGCATGTCTGCAGCTAATATCATGTAAGAATTTAATTCTAAGCCAAATACGTATATTCAGGATAAAGGTTTTGGAGGCAGGAGGAGAGTGTTATACATAAGGTATGTGTTCTTGGTGTGTTTCTTGAAGTTTGTCTCAGTACACATTTTATATGGCGAACTCAGTGGGTTACTGTTTTTGTCACAGATATTCTTTTGCTACTTGTGGTTCATAAGTTACAATCCGAATATATATAGCACGGGTACATATGAACTGTCCTCAAGGAGCTGCATTCAATCTGCATAGTATAGGTCAGAATGTTATTTCCCTTCTTGCCACCAGTGTTTCATTATCCTAATGTTGCTAAAAGGGGTTCGTTTGAGTAGAAATATTTTTTTTAGTAAAGCCACCCACGTGGTACGTTTTGAATATTGAGTTTGTGCTTCGCCAAAACAAACACTTTTAAAATATATATTGCCTACTAGTATGGATGACATGATTCCAACAACTTGCAATCCTCACTGTCTTATGTAACATTTCCTATAGACTAATTTACACATGTATGACTCGTATTTGTATAATGCGTGTGATGTACAGTGCTCTGACACCCTACTCTGGTATAAGTAGTGCTATAAAATAAATGAAACACACATGAGAGAGATGTGTGCCCTTCAATTTCAGGTGCTATGCAGCAGTGTCAAGATCTTCTTAGAGTTTGTCGTTGCTCAAATGGGTGTAACTTCTGATATTTATCTGTTTCCATGGAATTCATTGCTTCATTTTGCTTGAGATAAAGTGTCACAACAAGTGTCACACATTTGGTCATTGCATGTCACTCATAAGTACACTAAAACTATGAAAATGTCACACACAAGCAATCTGAAACCTTGGCAGCTACGTGTAATGTCCTTTTAATCTTTCATTTTTTCAGTGAATTTCTAAGGTTTTTAAATTCTATTTTCTAACTATAACGTTCCTGTAACCTTTGTTTTTTCCTGTATATATCTAAATATAGATATATATATATCTATACTCCCTGAAAAAATCAAAGGTTAAAGCAACGTTACAGATAGGTGAATATGTCAGTGATAACATTACATTTTCAATTAGAAAAATCACAGAAATTAGCCAGTTATAGCTAGCAGCGCTAACTATTACTAACGTCCCCGCCATGCACTGCATATAACCTCACATATGACATCACTCATGACATGTTCTATGACATAATTTATGAAATCACTGATGACATTGCAAATGACATCATTGATGACATTACTCATGACATCATTCAATGAGTGTGCTGGTTTGTTTTACAGTTTGCATAATGGCGGGTAACGACCATATTACTTTTCTACTTAATTTTGTCCAGTTTGGGTCCAGATAATGGGTGTAAATGTTTACAAAACACATGTGCTCTTAATGCACCATAGTTGTGTAGAGGAACTGAATATGTTATAAATGTTTGCATTCAAGATTAACTCTGTCTGAAAGTGACAGTTTACTTGTATTCCTTATGCTCCACACTGCTTTTTTGGCTCTGCAGAAAATATTTCAAACAGGAGGAATATTCTACGTGGCAGATACTAACTTTTGTAAGCAGCCTTGAGTTATTAGAGAGAACTGTACCAGCCTGATAATTTATACTTAACATAGAAAAGTGTGTGCAGCAGGTATTAACCTGTGTAGGTGTGCTAGTTTTGCTCTTGAAGATGGGTTGTCTGTAAAGTTTTCACCACTCAATAAGAGGTGCGGGTAGAATGATCTTTAGCACCCTCAGATCTTGGTTATTTTTAGAGAATAGTGTCTTTTTTGACAATTGTTACATGGAATGTACACTGTTCTTTGTAGATTCTTTTGAAAACTCTGTGGTGTATTTCTCATGAGAGCTTCACTGTTTGTAAATAGTGTGGCATAGAAAGAACTCTCTCCATAGGGTAAACTCTGTTTACAGTACTCAGTTCTCTACTGATATCAACTTCATTTCCTAATGTAGATTTTGTATGTGTCAGGGGTTTGATGCATATTAACGTTGTCCGTAGTAGGGCATTCTTTTTGGAATTGGCATTCACTGTTTTGGCTACGAACAATTGTATGTAGATTGAACACCATACTTAAGAGGGTCTCCCATATGTCTGTGGTTGCTTGTTATTGTGAACTTTGCTAACTGTAAAGTGTATGCCATAGGGTTTAGGTAATGATGCCGGATCTTCTCCTGTACTTACTGTTAGGCCTCTAATGCCATGCAGCAACATGAGGGAAATGAAGATTCAGTGAGCTCATCAGTGATGTAATTTGAGATGTGATGAGTAATGTCATATATGATGTCAAAGAACATGTAATGAGTGATATCATATGAAAGGTAAGAAGCAGTGCGTGACAGGGGCTCAAGTTATTGTTAGAGCTGCTAACTATAGCTGGTGAATTTCTGTGATTTTTTTAAATAAAAAATGTATTATTATCACCAACATATTCACTTAACTATAACATTACTTTAACCTTTGTTTTTCTCAGTGAATGTTTTGTTTATTTAAAAAAAAACACATCCTTTTATCACACCTAACTATAATGTTACTTTAACCTTTAGTTATTATAGTGAATTTCTAGTTTTTTTTAACATAAATACTTAATGTCATACATAAATGCAACTCCCCCCCCATTGAGACCTCTCTTTCAAATAACAGGTGTGCATAGCAGTGAGTGGGGAGGAACTGCCTTTACCATTGAGACCTATCTCTCAGATGAAATGTGTGCTTAGTAGGGAGCATGGAGAGCGACTGGCATCTTCTTTGTGACATCTCTTTCAAATGACAAGTGTGCATAGTATAGTGTATGGAGAGCAACTGGCCTCTTCTTTGAGACCTCTCTCACATGTTAGGTGTGCATAGTAGGGTATGTGGATGGACTGGCCTGTCCATTGAGACCTCTTTCAGATGACGGCAGTGCATAATAGGGTGTATGAGGAGTGACTGATCTCTCCTTTGAGACATCTCTTTCAGATGATGTGTTTTGATAGTAGGTTGTATTGGGAGTGACAGGCTTCTTCTTTGAGATGTCTCTATCAAATTACGGGTGTGTGACTCTCTCTTAGATGACGGGCCTGTGCAGTAGTGATTGGGGAGGTACTGGCCTCTCCTTTGAGACCTCTCTCTCAGATGACAGGTGTTCATAGTAAGGTGTGTGGATGGACTGGCCTCTTCTTTGAGACCTCTGTCGCAGAAGATATGTGTTCATTGGAGGTCGTGGATGGACTTTTCTCTCCTTCGAGACCTCTTTCTCAGATAATGGGTGAGCATGGTGGGGTGTATGGGGAGGGACTGGTTTGTCTTTTGAGACCTCTTTCAGAGGACAGGTGTTCATAGTAGGGTGTGTGGATGGGCTGGCCTTTACTTGGAGACCTCTCTCTCAGATGACAAATGTGTTTACCAGAGTGTGTAGAGGGACTCGCCTCTCCCTTTAGACCTCTCCCTCAGAACACGGCGTGCATGGTAGAATGTGTGGAAAGAGACTGGTCTCTCCACTGAGACAACTCATCCAGATGACGGGTAAGCGTAGTAGGGTGTGAGGAGAGACTGGCCTCTTCTTTAAGATCTGTCTCTCAGGTGACGGGTGTGCATAGTAGGGTGTGGCCTGTCTGCTCAGATCTCTCTCTTGGATGACGGGTGTGTGTAGGAGGGTGCGTAAAGGGACTGGGCTCTCCTTTCAGACCACTCTCTCTGATGATGGATGTGCATAGTAGGGTGTGTGGATGGATTGGCCTCTCTGCTGAGACCTCTCTCTGTAATGATCGGTGTTTGTAGTAGGGTTTTAGGGAAGGACTGGGCTCTTCTTCCAGACCTCTTTCTAAGATGATGGGTGTGCATGGTATGGTGTGTGGATGGATTGGCCTCTCTTCTGCCATCTCTCTCTGTAATGATGGGTGTGCATAGTAGGGTGGGGAGGGACTAGCCTCGCCTTTCAGACCTCTATCTCAGATGATGGGTGTGTGTGGTATGGTGTGTGGAGGAGCCTTAACTCTACTCACAACTCTTCCCAAGTCAATGATCGTAAATAGTAGACTTTGATAAACCAGTAAGACTCCTTCCTACAGTGACAAGTGTGCATTGCAGTGTATTCAAACATCACCTACTCGGTCCTACTTTTCACAATCCTGCAATTTTTTGAAAATAATTAACTATTTACTCATTACAGTACGTTATCTGTTACACACTTCTTTTCGAAAGCGAAGACCACAATATGCATTCCTACTAATGGAATGTATTGATAAATAATCTACTCCTTTTCACTATTCATGATCTTGTGAGAGTCCAGCGTGATCTTAAAAATGTGTTAAAAACAATATATATTTTTTTCACAGTGATCCCTTAGACACCTACTCTCTGAATCTAGGGGGACAGCATGCCTTTCTGATGCCCTCCAATTTTTCACGGTAAATAGTACTGGTACCCATTTACTTTCTAACATTCCAACAGCCAGCCAATCAGAGCGCTCGAGAGACTTGCAGGTGCCTCTTGCTTCCCAAAAGGGTGTGAAGGCATATGAGGAAGATTGGCCTCTTGACCAATCACAGGGCTCCATTTTTGATTTTGCACTCTCGCAGGAGACTTGTGGAACTCTTGCGAGCCCAACTGCCAAAATATACAATTATGTTTCACTCTTAATTTCTCAAAAACTACTGAACAGATTTTCACCGAATGACAAAAAGCACAATCTGCGGACCAAAATCTAGCTTCCTGCTGACTTTGGTGTAGTTCTGTTCACAGTTTTTCCTGAAGCACTGCCTATGCAAAACACATGGAGAATTTATGTTTTGGGACCCCCCTTTTTTCTTGACCCTGAAACGTTCCAGGAAAGAGCTGAGGTGGATGAACTTTATTTTTGAAAAGTGTCATGAGGATTTGTCTAAAGGGGCCAACGTAATTAGCAAACCAATAAATGCTCCATCTATGGAAAGTAAGTGTTGGATTATCCGTGTCTTTGGGCTATTTTTGCATCTAAACCGAGTGATTGCTTTCCTAATCATTGTTTTGCTTTTCCTCTCCCTTTTACCCTATAATATGGGGCCTCAAGTACATTATTTTGCCTTCTGACTTATGTGGATGGCATTATAATCTTTTCAGTGTGTAACAACTGGGGCATGCTCCCCCCTCCTCCCACATTGCTATTTAGGATTTCCCAGTAGAGTACGTCCTAATGTATTAAATATATCGCACAGATTTCGGGAATGCAATACTATATTACCAAGCATTTTCTATTTCTATTCTATTTTAATCATTTATAGAGCATGACAGCTGCCCCAGCCAAAGGGCGTGCCGGCGCTAGCAGCAAAGCAGCAGCAATGATACAGACAACGGTCTAAACAGTAGGAAAAAGAAAAGTTTTAATAGCTGTCCTAAAATCAGTAAGATTGTTAAGGCCACGAATATGGGGGAGCAGAGAATTCCCAAAAATTGCCGCTCTTTAACGGAAAGAACAACCTCCAGCTCGGGTTTTCCTGACTCGAGGGACCCGCAGAAGATGTTGGCCCATGGACCAATGGCGGGGAGGAATTTTATATATGTAATAAATACACACAAAATGTGGCAAGTGTGATATGACATGAATAAGATACGGGTGAACAGTGCATGTTTGCATGACTGCTTGTAAAATAGGTTTTTCAAGCATCGAACAGTCCGAAAAGTGATCATCCCCTTTGGTGAAAGCACACAAAATAATATGCCTCTCTAAAAATGTCATTTCGCTGACACTAGTAGGATTCTATATATGTTTCTTCACCATAGGAAACAAGACTTATTACAGCTATTTAGAGGCGAGTAATACCTCAACTTGCATGCATGAGGGTGTTGCATGTCTTGTACAGTGTGATTATAAATCTGGGGCAATATGTTTGTTCTGTCCAAATGAAAGCCTGGTACCATAGTGGTCATAGGTGAAGGGCTGAAACATGTCGCCTAGTTGTTAGCTAAATAGGACCCTAATGTCCTTCCCCCAGGTTGGAAGTCTTTTTTAACCATGCCCAGACAACAGATAATAAAGAGATACAGAGGTTGGTTTGAGATATTTTTATCTTTTTAGGTACCCGGGTTGTGATACATATTCAAAGTACTAACTGAAATATGGTCGAGCCCATGCTGGTTTTTAGGGACCAGGATGAGACCTGATGATGAAGTATGCCATTACTAGACTGGGTAAGGGTCTATCAAGTCAAGTCAAAATCTTTTTATTTAGCTTACTTTCCGTAGCATAAATGAACATTTAAAAACAAACATAAATAAACATTTAAAATCAAACACTTTTATAATCCTAGCCCCTCTAAAATCTGTATCCAGCAATCCTATTGGTATGCCAACTATTTAGCGATTCATCCTAAAGATGGATCGAAGGAACATTTCAAACGGAATACAACACTTCATTTTAGGAATAAAACAAAAGTACATTTAAGAAAAAATCATGGCAAACCAATCTTAAATTAATCATTTAGTTTGTCCATTAGAAGCATTCTAAAAATAATGAAATCAGTAAAACAATTCAAGGGTCTTATAACGTAAAAATCAATATTATCCTTCATCATTACGGTGACATTAGAAACAGAGTGTTTTATAGAAATCATTAGATAAAACCAGTGTAAACATAAAAAACACTTATTTAGTTTAATCTTGATACATAAGCACATTCTTCAATATTATCTTATGTTTCATCAGATCAGTGTGACAGCCGATGTCTAAATATCAGGCATTGCCAGAGATAAAATGAAATAGCCTGGCACAGCAATGGGTCATCCAGCTGTTGCATAAAACAAAGTTCTGGTATGCACCACCTACTATTGTGCCTGCATAAATGTGGGACAATACATTTCTGACTTGAAGAGAAATAAAAATTGCAAAAAAACATAAAGTGCAGGTTAGACAGACTGAATTGACGAACTCTCACATGGACATAAACCGAGCTCCTGCAATGCATAACAGTTTGCAGCAAAGCCTAGTGAAGTATCAACGTCCGTAGAAAAACAAATACAAAGGTGTGTATTTGTGAAGTATTTATTCAGTACAAAGGCCCAGATACAGCTGATGAGAACTGTGGCTTGTAAGAGCAGCCGGTGAGGGGAAACCTCTCACGCCCACAGTGACGTTAGCTAAATAGGGGTTGAACATTCTACATGACATAGTGAGGTAATGACCAATGGGAGCAAAGGTAAACACTACATCATGCAGGGCCAAGCTAAATGTAGATAAGGTATACAACATCTCTCTTTTCTAATAAAAAACAAAACATTAATACATATTAAAATATCTATACATGTTTGGAAAATGTGACAATCTTCCAGAACCAGTACAAGACCCTTCAAAAACATTAGTAGTAAACAAATCATTGCCATCTGAAAATTCTACATTTGGTACATGTGCCACTTGGATAGCTGAAGGACACATAGTTTCTCCGTTAAGCACCATCTCATTTTCAGTACCAACATGCACCAGAAACTCTGATGTTTCACTTGTGATGGTGCAATCTCTGTTGGGTTTAACAGTGACTGAATGGTCATAGGTAGCCAAACTTTAATTTTCATTTAAACCTACGTCAAACCAAATATCACTCTGCTCAGAAACTGCATTCTCATTATATGCATGCGTCATGAGTTCTTTTTGCCCACATTTGAGTTTTATGACGTCGCTTTTGTTTCTCCACCCCAATTTAGGCAGGTGAACAGACCAACTTGCGACATCCACAACTTCACTAGGTTCGTAGAATTTGGATTCTCCTTTCTGATTGACAAAAGGCTTTTTGACAATAACCCAATCACCCATGCAGATGTCTTTGACAATGGCTCTGTGGATTTTGTCATGGTATTCTTCTTACTTTAGTTGGTGCTCCAGAATTTTATCTCTCACTTCAAGGTTAGAGTCATCCAATTTAGTCACCTCCTTAGTACGTTCCTGAAGAATGGAAAACTTTGGAGTGATGGCCATGTTGCTTTGCCGACCTCTCATGAGGAAAAAGGGAGAATACCCTGTTACACTGTTTGATTGTATTGTTGTACATACCAACACTTTCTTGGGTAAATTCAGTTACTAGAAAACCTGAGGAAAGTGCCATCTGAATACCATCTTTAAGGAAACGATTAACTCTTTCCACCTGTCCGTTGGATTTGGGCGAGTAAAAAGGAGTTTTCTCCTGGCGAATTCCATTCCTCTTTAAAAATGTGGTAATTACTGCAGAGGTAAGCTGTTTTCCATTGTCGGAAACTAATACATGTTGGAAACCTTCCAAAGAAAAACGTGACTCCAAATATTCTATAACACATTTGGAGTCTATGGTTGACACACATTTGACATGTATCCATTTACTATAATAGTCACACAATACAATTAGAAATTTTGAATTATGTTCTAACACATTGAACAGACCGGCAAAATCTATTGCGACCTAGATCCAAGATGTATTGGGTATATCAACTAACTGCATCTCTTGCACTCCAGGCTTCCAATGTTTATCTGACTTCAAACATATTGAACAATTATCCACAAATGCATTGATATCTGAGTACAACCCTGGCCACCAATAATATTGTTTCAGCAATTTCTTGGTCATGGTTGGCCCTAAATGGGTATTGTGAACTAATTCAATTATGCGTTTTCTTAGTTTGGTAGGTGGGACCAACAGATCACCCCTTAAAACAAAACATTTCTCAATCCTTCATTAATCTGCAACATGCACATATGTTTTTAAATTAGTATGTACATTCCTGATTGGCGGCCACTTACTCAATATATAGTCTTTTACTTTGCTTAATGTTGGGTCTTCCTCTATGAAGCTCAACCACTCAGATTATTTGCATCCCTGTTCTGACTGGTTAAAATGATTTACATATGACACTACACACTTGGTGTCTTCTTCCATTTTGGATTCACAACTGTTTAAAGGGAGGCGTGAAAGAAAGTCTGCTCTTATATTATTTTTACCAGCAATGTGTTTTATAGTAAAATTGCATTCTTGAAGTTTTGATAACAACCTGACTAACCTTGCAGACACTTTGCCATTTCCCCTGCCACATCCATCCATTAAGAAAGTCAAAGGTTTGTGATCCATGACTAACTAAAAACATTTTCCCCATAAGTACATTTTGAGTTTCTCAACAGCCCACACACAGGCTAGTGCTTCTCTCTCTATGATGCTGTAGTTGATTTCTGCATCAAGCAAACGTCTAGAACTGAAAGCAATGGCATGTACATTACCTGCTACCTTTTGAGTGAAAACTGCACAGATTCCAACTGAACTTGCATCCACAGTGATGATGTTGGTACCGTCAGGATCATAGGTTTTCAAAGTAGGGGCTCTCACAATGGAGTTCTTGATCTCTGTGAATGCGAAATCTTGATCTTCAGACCAAACATATTTTTCTCCTTTGCGTAGTAACACACGCAAAGACTATTTCTGAGAAGTTTTCTACAAAACGTGAATAAAACTCACTGAGCCCCACAAAGGATCTTAGGGTATCCTTATCAGTTGGTTTAGGAGCATCCGTTATGGCTCTGACTAAGTTGAATTTAGGTTTGATGCCATTACCACTCAAAATACGGCCCAAGTATTCGATTTCAGTTTGAAGGAACTTACATTTGTCTTTAGAGACTGTGATGCCTGTCTCGTTCAATCTGTTAAGTACAATGTTTAAAATTTCATTGTGCTCTTCGATAGAATTAGCATGAATGAGAATGTCGTCCTTAAACTTCTGAATGCCCAACTCTCTTTTGAATATGCATTGCATCAATTTTTGAAATACACTGGCTGATGAACCCAAACTGAAGGGAAGTCTTATAAATCTATATGCACCCAATGGAGTAATGAATGTGGTTAAATCTTTGGGTTCATCTGAAAGTTGGACCTGGTGATATGCTGACTTGAGATCTATTAGCGAAAAATATCTTGAACCCTTAGTGGCCGCTAAAAACTCCTGAATTTTGGGTAAAGGAAAACAGTCCACCAAGATATTTTTTTTAATGATCTCAAATCAGCGCATAAGCGTAATTCACCATTTTTTTTAATCAAAACTACAGCAGAAACCCATTCTGCTGAATTGGTCTGTTCAATAACACCTTCATCGACCAATTTGTTGAGAAGTTTTTGCAAGTCAGCTTTTACAGAAAAAGGGATGGATCTTACCTTATGCTTAACCAGTATCGCATTTTTCTTCAACTTTATAGTATGTTCAAACCCTTTGACACATCCAATTCTGTCTTCAGAGTCTCATATTTACTTAGAATAGATTCCACTTTGTCTAAAGATGAAAAGGAATCAGAAGAAGAGACTGCATGAACAAAAGTTTCGTCCAGAACAATGGAGTCAATAGAACCTGGTTTAAGAATTATGCCCAGACGCACCAAATCTTTCTATCCTACTATGTCTCTGCCCCGCTCTGCTACATATACTTTAGTAGTAATGGATCTTCCTTTGATGTTCAAATCATCTTGAAAATAACCCAACATATTTATGTCAAAATCCCCGAATGCCTTAGGGTTGAAATCAGAAGCAAGTAAGTCAGTATTTGGCCAATGCTTTTCATACTTTTTATCAGAAATAATGGTAATAGGTGAACCTGAGCCCGCCATAATATTTATTTCAACATTACCAATGTGTGCAATACCAAGAGGACCTTTTATGGAATCGCAAGGGTCATCTACTGTCAACACAATATTAGAGCACATGTCTTGCTCAAAATCATCTACAGTACTAACTTTGACCTTCTGGAATCTCTGCGGTTTGAAATTGTTGCACACACCAGCAAAATGTCCTACCTTAAAGCATTTAGCGCATTTTCTCCCCTGTGCAGGACATCCTGGAAAATTTGCCTTATGATTCTTTGAACCACATCTAAAACAAATAACAGCATTAGAATCTGCACTTTTACTGATTTTTCCTCTTTTGTCATAGTTAGTTACATGTTTCTTATGCTCTTGAACATAATATACATCGGTCTTTGAATTCTTATCAGAAGAGAGTTCCTTTGAGCTTTCAAGGGGCCGCTCAATACCTTTAGCTATGTCTATAGTTTTCTGTAAGCTAAAAGCCTCTCCTGATTTTTTTTTCAAAGCAATAAAAAACAAATTGATCTCTAATGTATACGTCAACCATGTCATTAAATTCACACTTAGTAGCCAACACATGTAAACAAGAAATGTATTCTTCAATTGTCTCATTCTCCAATTGTTTGTCCATTGCAAAGCAATGTCTGACTATCATTATGTTGGGTTCCTCTCTGAACTGTTTTTCTAAACGTTTGATTGCTTCCTGGTACTCATCCATAGGTATAAATTGACCAGGAGGTACCTCATATTCCAGCAAACTGTCAAACATTTCTTGGCCTGCAGCACCCAATAACCCGAACAAAATAACCTTTTTCTTTCAGGCTCGTACTTCTTTCCATCTATCGCAACCAATTAGTTCTCAAATGCCCTTAACCACTTTTTCCATTTCATAACCGGTTTTCCTGGGTCAGTTAAGAATGCTGCAGACGCACTGATGTTGGAATTATTGAACATATTTATGCTAGAAAAATCTTCCTCTTTTTTACCTTTAAAAGCAATTTTGAAAACAATTGAAAAACAAATGTACCGCAGAATTATAGTGTTCCAGTGGAAAACAATGAAATTGAAGAGAGAAAAAAAAAATTATATTGATTTCCTACTGATAATAATGGACTTCCAAATTCGAGAACATGCTATTTGAACAGAAATCCAATTGAATCTATAAACTGTAAACTTCAACATTAAGTTCATTTCATTTTAAATTTACCTTTAAATCGCCAAAGAAAACAGCTGCAGGGAATGTCAATACCGTCTGTTTGAATGTGCAGTTAATGGAACTTACTTGAAACTTGACTCCGCAAAATGGAGTCACCCAGCGTAAATACGTGAGTGTGAGCGTAGATCAACACGTCACTACAGATGACAGTTACAGCTGAGCGTTGAGGAATGACCGTTACGGCTGAGCACAGACTTGCAGTTAACTGAATACTAACGGCCGTCGAAATTCCGCAATAAACATCGCGTAGTAATTTGCCTTAAATAATCTCTCGAAGCAGTTATCATACAACGTAGACTCTATGCGTCAGTTGGCTCCGGTGATGAACTACGACAATAGAGTAAAAAAATATATGAAAAATTAATAAAAGGTTAATCCGAAGTAGGTAATATTAGTAGTAACTGGCCTGTTTATTTTCTGTTGAAGTCTTCAAAAATTACGTACTGAAACGAATTTCAGCAAAGCGGGCCTTTTCTTAAAAATCACATCCTGTCCCTCGTCGCCAATTGAAGTATCAACGTCCGTAGAAATACAAATACAAAGGTAAGCATTTGTGAAGTATTCATTGAGTACAAAGGCCCTGCATACAGCTGATGAGAACTGTGGCTCAAAAGAGCAGCCGGTGAGGAAAAACCTCTCACGCCCACAGTGAAGTTAGCTAAATAGTGGTTGAACATTCTACATGACATAGTGGGGGAATGACTAATGGGAGCAAAGGTAAACACTACATCATGCAGGGCTGAGCTAAATGTAGATAAGGTATACTACACCTAGAAATAACTGGAGGTAATTCATACGAAATCTAGTAAGTATGAAATTATGCTGCAAATTCTGAATTAATAACAACTAAGACTGTAAACCGGAGCAAGAGGTGAGAGTATTATAGAGAATAACAACGTTTCTGTTTATTAGCTTCCTTTCTTATAAAAATAGCCCTGGCGAAAAATGACTCCTTTAATCTCTCCTTACTAATTGTCACACAGGTGGTAGGAGCATTCAATAGTTCAGACAGCTCCTGGTCCTCCAGAGTGCGCTTTACATATGATAACCAAGGTATCGCTAAAACATGGTGTATATTTATGCAATCCTCCAAGATTTGTTGGTTTAGTACAACCACTTCCCTCTTCCATATTGAGTGCCATAGCGGGACTGGTGCCAGCTTAATTATATCTGTGATATAAGGCAAACGCAGCTCACTATGACATATTGTGTTGGAGCAGGAGCCGAGTAGTGCTAAAAGCTTCTTGAAAATTGTGTCCTCAATTCACTGAATCTCACAAACTTTTGCCATGCCCAAATGGCCACACCATAGATATCTGTTGCATAAATGCTCAAGATCTCATGGATAGTTTTTGACCCAAGTTTTTTCTAAAATCAAAGCCCTGATTTTGCGCAGCTCTTCACTTCAAATTTTCCTTGTACATATGCTCCCATGTTTTTCCATGAGTACTTGGTGTCAAGTGAAATGCCCAAGGATGAAAAGGTTTCTGCTTCTTCCACCCTATGGTTTTCAATATGGAACACTGGGCATGGTTTAGGGCATTTCCCACATATAAGTGTGACAGATTTACTTTCATTCACCTGGAGATCCAGCTCCTTCATAAAAGTTGTGTAATCCACTATGAGACCCTGCAGTGCTTGCCCGGTCCGTGCTATGAGCACAGCATCATATGCATAGAGGAGTATAGGGAGGGGGTGCTATCTAATATAAGAAATGTCCCTAGAGCTCCCTACCAGGGCTGTTTACACTCTGTTGTTGGACTGGAAAGGGGGGAAAAAGGGCAAGTACACAACCCTGCCTTATATCCCACTCCATTGCACCATCAGGATTCAAGCAAACCGGGCCGAAGACGGCTGTAATGCCAGAAACCGGTCCCCGGGAGCTTGTTTCCTTCCCAGTGTAAGAATTGGCTTTTGTAGTTTGGTTTGCCCTGTTCCCATCATGCACTGGGACAGGAACAGACTAATTTGCATACAGCCAGGTTCTGAAACTGGGATGGTGCAGCGAGCTAAAAAACGGTGTTGGATCTAGCCCTGATCTCTGTACTGGGTGAGAGCTTTCTGCTTAATTCAGAGACTCTGTCCCTCACCACCCCTTGTTGTAAATATTTTTGTCCACCCTAAGCGTGGAAGGGTATTCTCAGATGTGAGACCCTTGCTCATTGCACCATCAGGATTCAAGCAAACCGGGCCGAAGACGGCTGTAATGCCAGAAACCGGTCCCCGGGAGCTTGTTTCCTTCCCAGTGTAAGAATTGGCTTTTGTAGTTTGGTTTGCCCTGTTCCCATCATGCACTGGGACAGGAACAGACTAATTTGCATACAGCCAGGTTCTGAAACTGGGATGGTGCAGTGAGCTAAAAAACGGTGTTGGATCTAGCCCTGATCTCTTGACTGGGTGAGAGCTTTCTGCTTAATTCAGAGACTCTGTCCCTCACCACCCCTTGTTGTAAATATTTTTGTCCACCCTAAGCGTGGAAGGGTATTCTCAGATGTGAGACCCTTGCTCATTGCACCATCAGGATTCAAGCAAACCGGGCCGAAGACGGCTGTAATGCCAGAAACCGGTCCCCGGGAGCTTGTTTCCTTCCCAGTGTAAGAATTGGCTTTTGTAGTTTGGTTTGCCCTGTTCCCATCATGCACTGGGACAGGAACAGACTAATTTGCATACAGCCAGGTTCTGAAACTGGGATGGTGCAGTGAGCTAAAAAACGGTGTTGGATCTAGCCCTGATCTCTTGACTGGGTGAGAGCTTTCTGCTTAATTCAGAGACTCTGTCCCTCACCACCCCTTGTTGTAAATATTTATATCCCACTCGATCCTGAAGTCCTTGGTGCAATCTCCTTCCTGACCAAAGCGCACACAGGCAGATGCCCCAGAGTACATCTCTCTTATAAAAGTAGTAATGGGGCCTTCAATCCCCATCTTAGACACAATGGTCAACAATTTAGACTGAGAAGCATAAAGAACAGAGGCTCCCTCGGTGGAGCGGGGGTTATTGACACTGTTTGGGGCAAACCTGAGCTTCTTTCTGACCATCTCACTAGAGCTAACATCCTCGATCCCACCCAGAACGGTTTCCGTGCGGGCCACAGCACGGAGATGGCCCTACTCTCTATGGTCGAGCATCTGCGTTCTGTGCTTGATGCGGGTCGGACGGCGGCACTATTGCTATTAGATCTTAGTGCCGCGTTCAACACAATCTCGCACAGGATCTTGCTCCAGCGCCTAGAAGAAGTGGGTGTCACGGGCTCCGCCCTATGCTGGTTTCGTTCTTTTCTTGCCGAACGGTCTTTTAAGGTTGCGATCCCGCCCTGCCTGTCTAAATCTTATCCGTTGGATCTGGGTGTCCCACAGGGCTCTTCGTTAAGCCCCACTCTATTTAACCTTTACGTGAGGCCGCTGGCTGCGGTCGTCAAGCAATGGGGCTTGACGATGTTATCATATGCAGACGACACGCAGCAGGCGGTCACGTTGAGTGGGGACTCTGATATGGAGGCTCCCAGGTTCCGTGACGGACTTCGGGCAGTGGCCAACTGGATGAATTCCAACTGTCTCCAGTTTAACGCCAAAAAGACCGAGGTTATGGTGGTCGGCAAGCAGGCGGAATTATGGGGTGACCGGTGGTGGCCTCCTGAACTGGGTGTGACCCCCTCTCCAGCATCGGAGATAAAAAACCTAGGGGTTTGGCTTGATCCGACCCTTAGTTTCATCTGTCACACCAAGAAGGTGGCGGCTACCTGCTATGGCATTATCAGAGGGCTAAGACCTATCCTGAAATTCTTCGACGCACCCACCAGGCAACTAGTGGTTCAAGCGTCAGTGTTGTCCCGGCTGGATTATGCTAGCTCGCTTCTGGCGGGGATCAATCAGTCGGAACTCACCCGGCTGCAGCGAGTTCAAAATGCTGCAGCCAGAGTGGTGATAGGTCTGCCAAGGCAGTGTTCGGTCTCTAACACGCTGCATTCTCTTCATTGGCTCCCTGTGAACCAGAGGGTCAAATTCAAGGTATTATGCCTTGCTTTTAAAATCCTCAAGGGTCCATTCCCCCAAATACTGGAGAACTTGCTGGTACCATATGTACCCTCGCGAACCCTCAGATCTCTGGGCCAAAACCTGGCAGCTGTTTCGCGCTTCAGGCTGAGTAGAGCCGGTGGCCGCTCTTTTCGGGTGTTGGCGGCGAAGTGGTGGAACTCTCTCCCCCCTCACACCCGGGCTCTTGAAGACCTTCTGCAGTTTAGACGCGCCTTTAAGACTATTTTATATGTCTAGCTTTTATTAAATTGTATTCTGCTGTTCCCTCTTTCTGGCCTTTTAACTGAGTTGTGTTTTGTGTACCTTGTTATGCGCCAGGACGCCCCTTTGCTGGGGCAGCTGTGCGCAGTATAAGTGCGAATAACATAACAATAACATAACATAACAAACACCAACATCGGAGCCTGCCATACCTGGGGCCCTGACGCTGCTGGTCTCCCCTGCCACCGCTGACAGCACCACCACGTGGCTGCAGAGGGGGGAGACTACAGCTCCCAGGCTGCCTAGCGGTCCCGCCCACTTCCCAGCAATCTCTTGCCCGGAGGCGCATAAAGAACAGAGGCTCCCTCCGCGTCGCGGGACGTGTGCGGGCAGCGCCGGGCTAAGCCCGGGCAAAGGGCGGGTCGTCTGGGGCCGTCGGAGGACGAAGGAGGCCAGGCTGGGCCAGCCTTCTGACATTTATCTATGGATAAGCGCAAGAAAGCAACTAACGCAGAGGAGGGGGGGAAGAAGGCCAAGGTGCCTAGACACTCTGAGACAATCATTTCCTATCTTTCATCTGCTGCGGGGGCCCTCACAAAGGAAACATGAGCTTGGCTTGGCTCCCTTGCCGCTTACAAACCGTACTCATGCTACTGAGACTGCCCTTATACCATTAGAGCCTGAGGAGGTTGTGATAAACTCTAATAACATTGTTGTACCTACTGTTTGTCCCTCCCCTGGCAAATCCCTATCTTCGCCTTCGTTACAGTGTACCCTGGTTATTGGCAATGGACTAAAGAAGAATACAAAAAGGAGAAAAAAATTAGAGGTCATACCAAACATTGCTACTGTGACTAACGATAATCTTGGCGATCAGTTAGAGGCCTTGTTCATTGCCCGTATTGAGCCTTTGTTATTGGGTATAGCGAAAGATATCATGGAAACTTTGAACACCTGCCTTGCTGGTCTACTAAAGAAATACGCCCTAATAGATACATATATTAATAAACACACGCTAGCTCAGGGACCCCCTAGGGCAGGTGTCGATCCTCTATATAAAAGAGTTAAGGAGGTAGTTAGACCCTCCGGACCAACGCCGACCAGTGTTGGGGGGGTCCCAGATAACGCCAGGACCCGGGATTCCCACATAGCTTCCACAAGCACAGACACCATTTGCCCAAGCCTAGGCCCCCTAGGTAGTTTTGTACCGCCACCAAGCCCAGTTATTTATTTATTTATTTATTTATTTATTTATTTTTATTCCCAGGATATAATGTGTACATAGCTGCTCACCTACAACCCTTCTCAGGCCGGCAGTACATTAAAACTGGTCTGTAAAATACACAACGAAAAGGCAAAAAGCGTCCTTGATACATACTCAAAATGGCACTGCCGAAGGCAGCCACAGCTCTATCATATCTTTAGAAACATACATCATTTTATTTTAACTTTTTCGCCCCCCCCCCAATAACTCCCTGCCCCAACACCCTAATGTCCCTACTGGAGTTCAATCATTGTGGCTGTCTAACAAACCTGCATGGTGTACCTAGCCCTAGAGAGAGCGCTCCGAATGTCTCATCGTGTGTTTACCCAGCCCCAACCGACTCCTGTTGCTTCCTCCCCAGGAGATGCTCCTAATCCGCTCCTCTGTAGGCGTAGGGCTACCCTCTTGGCCACCCATTGTGTCCCATACCCGAGTATACTCTTCAGCCCTGTCCCTCTACTCCTGCGCTGCCTGTAGTGCGATATCTTCCTGGTCCGACTGCCCTTCCCGTGCCTGCTCTGGGGCCTCCTCCCCCGAATCTTTTGTACATATGTAGGTTTGGTACAGACCCCAGAAGTTCTTAGGCCGGCTCCTGGGTGGAAGCAGCTCACCATAGGCTTCTGATTGCGTGTTGCAAAACAACATATCACTGGACCATCTTTTCAGAGTTGGCAAGGGGCCCCTCATCCAGCACATCGCTACCACTCTTTTTGCTATAAGCAAGCCCATGTCTACTAGCTTGCGCAATGCCACTGGCACCCCTTTCGAGTATCCAAGTAAGGCAAGCGCCGGGTCTGTGGTCAGCTCAGAGTCAACTATAGTGCTCAATTCTGTGAATACCAAGTGCCAGAATGTCTGTATGCCTGGGCAGTCCCAGGCCATATGCATAAAGTCTGCCACTGGGGCATGACATCTCTCACACTCCGGGCTTTCTCGCAGGCCATATCTGTGGCGCCTCTCCGGCGTGTAGTATATAGCTGTAAATATTTAAAGTGTACCAGGCGATGCCTCCCATTCAGCGATATTCTTCTAGAGTTCGCACAGCAGTATGCCCACATGCTATCATCTATATGTGTATTTAAGTCGCTTTGCCATGCTAATCGTGCCTTGGTGTATCGTAGTGCAGTATGACCATGGCCTATTTTGTAGAGCTTCGTTATAAGTTTTTGGGGCGCGGCAGTATTAATGACGTACGTCAGTTCCGGGATCTCTGGTGGCTCCTCCAGGTCCGGCCCCAACAATTCCAGTAATGCACTACGAACCCTGTGGAATTGGAATTGCTGCAGCAATGTGGATTGTGCCCCCCCGCTTGATTTGTTCCCAGGTCTTAACACGTCCTTGTTCAAACAAGTCTCCCATATTGTGTATACCCAGCTTGCGGAGGGCTCCGGAGACCCCTGTTTCCACTAAAGTAGGCAACCAGGCCGCCCAGTGTATAGGCATGTGCGGAGAGTACAGCAGTACTTTATCCTGCATCCGCAGTAGGGAAAGCCAGGCATGGTTATTGGTCATAATAGAGTCGAGTGTCCCCACTCTGCGATCCATAGGGCCGCATATCATGGCTGGGAGAGGCGAGGGGTCTGCAAACAATCGTTCCATGATCACATGCGGGATATCTGGACTCCCGTGTATCCAGGTGTGTAGGTGAGTAGCCTGCGCAATTCTGTAGTACCTCTCCATGTCTGGGCTCCCAGTCCCCCCTGCTCATACGGTAACTTTAGAACCTCCCACTTCACTCTGGGTTGTTTGCCGCCCCAGGCCAAGCGAATGAGAAGTTTGGTCAATGTGTTGAAAAAGGCTTTAGATAACACTATCGGGATGTTATTGAAGAGAAATAGAAAACGGGGGAGCACTACCATTTTCATTATAGCAATTCGTCCCATTAGGGACAATGGTAGTTTGCACCAGGTCTCCACGTCGTCAGCTAGTTTGCTGTAGGCCACCCCATAGTTCTCTCTGACCATAATGTCGGGGTCAGTGTGCAGCATGATGCCAAGGTAT
Organism: Lissotriton vulgaris; assembly: GCF_964263255.1. Lineage (NCBI taxonomy): Eukaryota > Metazoa > Chordata > Amphibia > Caudata > Salamandridae > Lissotriton > Lissotriton vulgaris. Next base: position 765,857,592 of record NC_141685.1, on the reverse strand, counting down.
CGCACCGCCTCAGTAGACCACTGCAGAGGGTACTCCATTTCAAAACGCTCAGTGACAGGGGTCAGTGGGAATGCCACCGATTTCGACCAGTTCACCTTAAGTCCTGAAAGTGCACCAAAGTGCACCACTTCCCTCAGTACCGAAGATAAGTTGTTAACCGGACCCCTGACATAAAGCAGCGTGTCATCGGCATAGGTGGATATTCCAATCTTATACGTTGGGTAGCTAATGGCCTCGTATGTATGGTATTCTCTGAACGCACAGGCTAAAGGTTCCACCACCAGTGCGTACAGCAGGGGCGAGAGTGGGCATCCCTGTCTAGTGCCTCTACTAATATCGAACGGCTCTGAGACCCCATCTCCCAGACGAACCCGTGCCGTGGGCCTGTAGTATAGTGCACCCAGCATTTGTAGATACGGTTCTCCCAAACCCAATTTCCTGAGGACTCTCAGCATAAATGGCCACTCTACAGAATCAAAAGCTTTCTCCATGTCTAGGAAAACCGCTATCGCCTTGGTGTCCCGGCGCGTATGTTGTATAGTCCTCATTAACGTGCGGATATTATAAGTAAGGTTGCGTGTAGGTATAAACCCCGCTTGTTCTGGGGCTACCAGTTCGGGGGCAACCATCGCTAACCGTGCGGCTAGTACCTTAGCATATAGTTTTGCATCCACATTTAACAGTGACAGTGGCCTGTATGAACCGCAGAGAGCGGGGGGTTTTCCCGGTTTAAGGATGGTAACCAGTATCGCCTCCCACATGGATGGCGGCATGGATCCCACCTCACATATGTCGTCAAATAGAGCGGATTGGTGCGGGAGAAGCTTGTCTTTGAATGCTTTGTAAAAGCTTACTGTCAGGCCATCCACCCCGGGCGCACTTTCGGGTCTCATACTCTCCAGTGCGTCTGATATCTCCTCCTTCTGTATAGGTGACATCATGAAGTCCCTTTGCCAATTCGATAGAAATGGCATCTTAATATAACTCAAGTAGTTATCTATCTGCTCCTCCACCCCCGATAGCTTGGTAGTGTATAGACCTGAGTAAAAGTTTTTGAACTCTGCTAGAATCTCTCCTTCCTCTGTGAGTCGCACACCTGCTTCTGACTCCAATTCGGTTACCGTTTGCTGTTGCCTGCTGCCTTTCACTATCTTGGCCAAAAGGGAGCCAGGGCGCTCCCCCTCCCCATATGTGCGTGCAGTGGCGTACTTGCCCATGTGACGTACTTCTCTGTCTGCCTCTTCGTTAAAGTCTTTGAGCAACTCTTGGAGTTCCCTAGTTCTAACTGCCACTATGCTCTCTAGTTGTTGTCTCTCCAGGTCAGCTATCTGATGCTCCAAGTGTGTCAATCTCTGTCGTATAGATTTCAGTACACTGGAGTGTTTTGCCATTGCCACTCCCCTAATGCAGACCTTAAATGCTTCCCAGACAGTTTGGAAACTGTCCACCGTGCCTACATTAGTTTCAAAAAACGCATCTATCTCCTCTCCCAGTTCCCCTCTAAACACCTCATCCAGCAGCGAGTAAGGGGAAAGCGCCATGTGAATGGTGGAATTCTCCTCTTCGGGGAGTCAAGTATCAGTAATATCGGGGAGTGATCCGACAGGGTGCGTGGTAATATCTTGCAGGTCTGCACGTACTTCAGTAGAGAGCGTGTAGCCAGCCAGTAATCTATTCTAGTGTGTATATTGTGGTAAGCTGAGTAGTGAGTGTATCCCCCTCTGCCCTGGTGTTTATCCCTCCAGACGTCCACCAGATCCAATGTTACCATCTCTGCCTGCATTTGTAAGGCAGCATCTGCCGGCCGTCGAGGGGGCCCTGCTGATCTGTCCAGTTCTGGGTTGAAGACCAGGTTAAAATCCCCCCCCCACCGCATCCTAGAGGCGTTTAACTCTGCACAGTGTCTAGCCACAGCTGCGTAAAAACCAGGGGAATCATAATTGGGGCCATACACATTCATCACCACGAAGTCATGCCCTTTACCCACACACCTGGACAGCACATACCGCCCCTCTGGGTCGGCACTCAGTAGTGAGAGTTGCAATTTGGACCTAGGGTTCACCCACGGAAGGACGCCCCTAGAGTGTGTCGTGAAGCCCGCCTGTGTGATATTACCCATCAGCCCCCTGGAAGAGAGCATCTTGCTCGTAGGAGGCAGATGCGTTTCCTGAAGACGTGCCAAGTCAATGTGGTGTCTCTGTAAGTAGTGTAACACTTTGCGGAGCTTGCGGTAATCATTGAGCCCCCTAACTTTCCAGGTCATGGCTTTAAAGGATTCGGCTGCATCTACCGAACTCCTGTGGTGCTCTTCAGCCATGTTCACAGTGGTACTCTATTATGGGAAGCGATGGAGCACCCCCAGTAATACTGCTAGTAGGCGCTGTTATTAGCAGTGTGGGCAGGATGGCGCTCAATTCAAAAGGGCCCAGAACCACAGAGATGGGGTGCACATCCACCGGTAGAGGCACCAGCAAGCCTTTCATCAGTAACCCCTTAGAATCCCCATCACTCAGCATTGTTACAGTGCGGACCCGATCAGCCCCAAATTCCACTACAATGGTTAGACCTATCCTAGGTCGCAATCGTGTACACCTGTTAGGCAAGACTATTTCCACAATAGGTAAAGTTACAAACAGGGCAGCGCTATACGGGCCGGCATTCGTGTAGTGTCCTTCTCAGTGAGCAGAAACTTGAACTCCAGCAATCAAGCGTCTCAGAGCTCCCAATATGAGCATAACAGCCGACAGTTCCCGAGCCCCCCTCCCTCCCGCTGACTCCCCCCCCCCATGAGTGAACAACAACAGAACTCCCATTCCCCCCCTCCACACACAGCCGACCTCCCCCAACCTGGTCAGACCGAGACCCCTGCCTCCCCCCCCTCCTCCCATCAAAGCACCCGTAACCAATCCCCAAAAAGGGCCTATTATGGACCAAAAGTGCTGACAGCGCTAGGGCAGAGGTCCCCAAACATGTCCTGAAGTCGTGCTCCTTTAGCGTGGCCCTCCGAAGGAAGCTTATGAACCTGCCCCTGCACCATCACCCTTCCCATCCGTGCTAACGTAGGCCATGTGTGTTTCCTAGAAACTTGATAAGTGGAGTCCTCTCCCACCCCACCTCTGCACACAGACATAGAACTGTTCTATTCCAGCGTAATAGACACAGTGTATTACGAGGGTCTCATATCTTCCAATTGTCTAATATTACGCCCCCTCAGCAGTGCTGAAACAACACGGAAAGGTCTCACCCAGCATAGTCACTGTCGCTTGCTCCTCAATCCATCGCATGTACGCGGCGCGGCATAGTCCATCTTTCAGTAAGGTGCAAATTATAGATCGTTCGGGATGGCTTCCACCACTGTTCCATGCGGCTTCGTACTTCCCACCTAGTCTTGTTCATCGAGGTCATTGTTGTGCTCTGGCTCCCCGGCTTGACTCCTCGGGCTGTTCATTTGCTCCTTGGCCCACACCTTCAGCGATTTCTGAAGTTCTTTGGGGGTCCGTGAAGAAATGCGAGTGCCCCTGCCTGTTGATACGCAGCCTCGCCGGGTACATCATTGCGTAGTCCAGGCCAAGATCCCGGAGCTGTTGTTTATACGGGGCGAAGTTCCTTCTCTCCTCTTGCACTTTTGCCATGAAGTCCGGGTACAGCGAGATGTCCATGCCCTCGAACTGCAGCCTCCCCTTCTCCCGAGCTGTTCTCAGTGCCGCATCCCTGTCCCTGTAGTTTAGCAATTTCGCTATTATCAAACTTGGGTTTGCCCCCGGGCACGGGCGCGGGCCCAGTGTGCGCTGTGCGCGTTCCACAATGAACATCGGCGAAAAGACGCTTGAAATGAAGTCGACTGGACACAAGAAATATATTCTTTGAATGTAGTTTATTGCAGGAAGGGAGAGCCGTCACAGCAGGCAGGTGGATGGCAAAGTAATAACTGCCCCAAAGAGAACACTGTACGTGAAACATTCACTATGACATAGAATGGTTCCATGTTGCGCAATGCATATCACCACACCTCCCCTCTTTTAGTAAGAGAAACACAAAAACAATAAGTACAGTGAAAGGAAAGCATAACTCATGGAAAGATAAATGAAAAGTACAACAGGGTTAAACATAATCTCGCAGTTTGCTAGGTCTGACTGACACTCTGGTACTTTTCCTAACCTCATCCCGCTCTGAAACATTTTTGAAATTAACATTACTTGAAGAACCAGAGGGATCTTTGGCGATCTGGGAAGTGCACCACCAATTGCCATTGGTCAATCTAACCGCATTCTTTCGAGTATCCACTACTTGCTGAAAATCTAAAAACTTTGAAAGACCTTTTCTAACTGAAACAGGATTTTTAACTTTGACCCAATCTCCAAGCTGAATGTTGTGAGAAATTTTCTTTCCAGGTTTAACCTGTTTAGAACACACATCAGAGGATTTTCTATGAGCAGCATCCCACATATTGCTCATGTTGCCACCTTGACAAAAATGTCTTACCATCCAAAAAGGATATACTTGTGAACAAGATTTTCTTCCTCTCATGAGTTCGAATGGAGTGTAGTTGGTAGCAGAATGGGGGGAAGTGCGGTAAGACCATACAAGATCTTTGACTGCTTTAAATACACAACTTCTAGACTTGAAAGCTGCTTGAACACACTCCACAATAACTCTGTTAAATCTTTCTGTCTTGCCATTGCTTTGCGGATGATAGAGAGGAGTTCTGGTGTGTTTGATACCACACGACCTCAAAAAGGAATTCATTTCATGAGAGATGAATTGAACGCCGTTGTCGGTTAAGATCTCCTCTGGATAACCTTCTCTCAAAAATATACTATTCAAGCAATCAATGACGCTTTTAGAATTTGGTATACTAATTGGTTCAACTTCGACCCACCTTGACAAATGATCAATGAGGACCAAAAAGTATTTAGAGTTGTTGGGGAGAACATGGAACGGTCCCAGGAAGTCCATTCCTAACTTCTGCCAAGCTCGACCAGGAATAGAAACCTTAGATTCCACAAGGCCTTCCAAAACTAATACCTTGTCACTGGCATTACAACGTGAACATAGTCTGACAATTCCATCTATATGAGAGTCCATTTTTGGCCACCAGAAGTCAGATCTCACTTTTCTTTTAGTAATGGTGGCTCCGAGATGGCCAGAATGTGCTGCCAAAATAATTTTTTCCCTAAAACATGATGGAGGGACCAATTTGTCACCACGGACAATTATACCATTTTCCATTGAAAGCTCAGTATTAATCTTCCAAAACATTTGGAGATCAGGAGAAAGACATTTCTCTTTCGGCCATCCCTTTTTAATAAGAGAGGAAACTTCTTTAAGAACCACATCATCACTTAGTGCTTTGATCCAATCATCCTGTAGAAAAGATATGTACTCTTGACAAACATTAGCTACAAAACACTCCTCTACTTCAGTCTCCCAATCTTGTTCATCATTATCGGTTATGGGAAGCCTAGAAAGGCAGTCAGCCCTGCTGTTTCTTCACCCTGGTATGTATTCCACGCTAAAGGAGAATTCAAGTAATTTCGTGGACAACCTTGCTAAACGAGCTGTCGTGCGTTTGACATTTTTTCCATTTAAAATATCAACCAAAGGTCGATGATCCGTTCTAAGAACAAAAGACCTGCCCCATAAATATGATTTGAATTTCTCCACACTCCATGTGCAGGCTAAAAGTTCTTTTTCAATGACGGAATATTTCCGTTCGACGGGACGGAGTTTGCGAGAGGCAAAGCCAACTGTGTATTCCTTCCCGCCAGAACATTGAGAAAGAACTGCACCCAATCCATACTCACATGCATCAACCGTGACAAAAGTTTGTCTTCCTTCAACAAATGCTTGTAGAGCTGGAGCTGAAAGTATATGATCTTTGATAATCTGAAAACCTTTTTTACACTCTTCTGACCAAACAAAGGCAGCCCCTTTCTTTAACAAAGACCTGAAGCATTCTGTGATTTTTGCAAAATTCTTCATAAACTTTGCATAAAACTCACACAAACCGAGGAAAGACAAGAGTTGTTCTCTGTTTTGAGGAGCCGGTGCCTCAATAATGCTCTTAACTAAACCAGGCCTAGGTTTAATACCTTTCTCCGAAATGATATGTCCTAGATATTCTATTTCTTTGGCTTTGAAAATACATTTACTTTTCTGCAGGGTTAAACCTCTATTCTCGAGAACTTCGAAAACTTCACTAATTGCTTGGCTGTGCTCACTCTCTGTTTTAGTAAAAATGAGAATGTCATCTTGAAAGACAACTACATTGGGATTGTGGGCAAACATTTCCGACATGAGTCTTTGAAAGACTGCTGCGGCTGACGCCAGTCCAAAGGGAAGACGACAGAATTGAAAAACACCATCAGGAGTGACGAAGGCAGTGAGATGTCTGGATTGAGGGTGCAATTCTACCTGGTGATAGGCAGCTTTAAGATCAAGTTTCGTAAACCACGAAGATGACCCCACTTTGGCAATAAGGTCTTCAATTCGTGGCAGAGGAAACCCATCAACCCAAATGGCTTCATTGAGAGTGCGTAAGTCAACACACATTCTCAAATCGCCTGATCTCTTCTTGGCTAAGACAATAGGGGAAAGCCATAGGGTGGATTCAACTTTTTCAATGATCCCTTGATCACACAGAGTCTTCAAATGTTTAGACAGATCACTTCTGATGCTCAAAGGAACATTGCGTAATTTTTGCTTGGTAGGAACGACATTGTCTTTTACTCTGATAGAATGCTGAAAGTTGGTGATTTTTCCAAGACGGTCCTTGAAAATTTTACTAAACTTTTGTTCCCAAGTATTATGAACATGAGTACAGGGTGTATTGTCAGTAATCGTGGTAACAGAAATGCCTTCTTTAACCTGTTTGTCAATGAAAACTGGATTAGCTAATCCTGGCTTAATAGTCAAACCTATATCAGCTTGGTGGATAAGACCAAGAACATTAATTCCTTTCTTGGCCACATACACCTTCCCCTTGATAGTTACTCCTAATACATTAATGTCAGCCCAGAAAAATCCGAGTAAATTAATCCTACTGCCTTCAAAGGCTACAGTAAGAATATCTGGGGCCAATAAACTCTTATCATGCCAAAACTTGGTGTATTTATTTTGTGAAATAATGGTGATGCGTGCACCAGTGTAGACTAGCAACTGAACGTGATCTTTTCCAATGATAACATCAACCTCAGGATCAGGAATATGTTGAGAAATGCTTTTATCATGGGAATCCATGACTACCACCACGTATTCCTGATGCATGATGTCCTCATGTGAAAGATCACTCTCATTTGAAAAATTGTCGCTATTCTCGTCAATACATTCATCATTAATGACACACCGAATATTTCCTCTTATGCTTCCTCTCCTGCCTCTCATGCATATCTTAGCAAAATGCCCCATTTTACCACACTGCCCGCATTGTTGATTGACAGCAGGACAGTTCCTAAAAGAAGAAACATGAGAAGAAGAACCACATCTATAGCAGAACATTCTAGAGTCAAATTGTCTGAATCTACCACCTCTAGATAAATTGGGCCTTCTGAAATTACTACGTAGAACGAAAGGAATTTTGGTTGTAGGAGAACTAGAAACAGCACCAGAGACTGTGGTATTAAACATGGCTGTTTCCAGCTGTGTGACATCATCCATAGAGGTTTCTATGCTTTTAGCTATATCGACCGCTTTATCTAACGTGGGGTCTTTGCACGTAAGTAACTTCTTTTGAATTTCCTTACAATAGCAACATGCAACAAGTTGATCTCTAATGAGTTGTGATGTGAAATTGTCAAATTCACAATTTGCGGCTAACATTTTTAAAGCAGTTATAAAAGTATCAATGTTTTCATCACTCTTTTGTGTTCTTGTGAAAAACCTATACCTATGTACAACCAAATTTTTGGCCCCCAAATGGTAGTACATGAGGTTCTTTTTTCTTTCCGGCCTATATCTTTGCCCATCAATAGCACCCAAGTAAGCCATAAACGATCTAATCCATAATTTCCATTCTAATGGGGGATCACCAGGTACTTGTAAGAACGGAGCAGGCGGAGTGACACTCTGCATATTGAGATAGAAATTTTTTTATGTATTGATGGAATGTAGATTAAGTTTGCTAGGTTAAATTTGCTTGAGGATAAATATGAGGATAAATATGTGAAAATCTAGATATATTATAGTCCTTCACCAAAAAAAAATATATATATGCGCTGGTTTGCAAAGAAGAATGTACTCTAAAACACCCAGAACTTATTTCCCCCCCCAAAAATGTGAGCATATCACAGAAGTAATATGCCGCAAAAATTGTGTGTGTATCACAGAAGTGACACACTGTAATAAATGTGTATGTATCACAGAAGCAATGAATTATGTTGAAAAATGTTCAATTGCAGATTGAGTTCAAACTTCTGTCACTAGATGGCAGTGCGCGATAGTAAATCCTGTCTTTTCTATGTCCCAGATAGTGTGTGAATTGCTTGAAGAAACGAACACTGTATATTTGCACAGTAAAATGGAAAAAAGGAACGTTTGACAAACACATTGTAGAAGCTGTGTGTGTCAGCGCAGCATTTCAGGTATTATTTGACGTTCAAAGCAATTTGATTGTATCCGACGCGTAGCCAGCAACCAGCACGATGATTGACTTATTTTGTCAAAAGCGAAGGAATTGTAAAGGTGTCTAATGTGTGATAACACAAATTCCCTCTTGAGTTAGTAAATTCACGTAGCGAGGTGCAGGTGATAGTCCAGTGCTAGCTTCGGTTGGTAAGAGATTTCATCGGAGTCAGTTGCTATGGAGAATAACACACGAGCATGCACAGAGCGTGAATGCGTGAAAACGTGCCTGTAATTGGTCAAAAGTGTAGGGCAGATGGGCGCGTGTTAGACCTGGCACCTTGGCGTGAGTCTCCCTTCCACTTTTTGCTGATGTGCCTCCGATGTTTTGCTGGTTTTCCGATACTCAGGGCACTGCGCCACGGCTGATCCGTGCCGCAGTGCAAGTGCTCCCTACTGTAAAGTGTATATACGATTGGTATCCATGATTGGTGCATTGGATTTACTGTTAGTCCCTAGTAAAGCGCACGAGAGAGTGCCGGGGCTTGTAGATGCCAATACTGCTGGTGGGCCTGCAGCGCTGGTTGCGCCACCCACCGAAGCAGCCGTAAAGATGTGTCTGGGAACTGCGACCGCAGAACCCGCGTGCGGTCTCGTACTGTCACGCTAGCTGGGCAAGTGTCCCCACTTGCCAGCACCGACCCTTCCCTTGACTACATATTAGTCACCCCTATGGTAGGCCTGCGGGCAGGGTGCATTGTAGGTGCAAGGTAGGACAAGCCCTGATGTGCGTGGCATGTCCTAGTAGTGACTTACAACGAAGACCGTATTTCACTACTGAAGGCTACCTGCTCCATTAGGCCAGGCTGAGCTGCGAGGGTTATTACACCCTATAATCCCCGCAGGCTCAAGGAGCATGGTAGGGAGTCATGTTTAGTATGCCTGAACTCGGGATAATGAGATATTTCTTGTAGTCAAGTTTATTTCAGTATCCTGGGTTTGCAAATGCTACTTTTAGAAAGTTAGCATTTGCTTGCTTAACCATTTCAGCCGCCTCTGCTGGTGTGTATCTGACTGTCTGGGATGTGTGAGTGACAGGGCTGGAGGGATGACGGGTGGTGAATGCGCAGATTACACCTTAGTGGGAGGTAGGAGTGCCTCTTGACTCGAGCTGTCACTGTGCTCGACCTCCACAATGCTGGCTCCACCCTCCCGGGGAGCGGCGGATGACTCTGCCGGCACCTGGCCCAGGAAGGGCGAAGCCCCCATCAACAAGGTACTCTGGCCACTCCCATCCGGACAATGCTGGCTCCACCTCCTGTGGGGCGTCTGATGCGCCTGCCCCTCACACTGAAAGCAGAAGCCGGAGTACACCCGCGGGGGTACTCCAGAACTGAGAGTGGCTATGCAAAGGCCCCCCTGGCCTGCGAGAACAAAAGAATTGGCCTATAAAAGAAGGAGCCCTGCTCCTTGAAAATTAGATCCGGTTTGGGCCACAGAAAGACTCTGCCCTACGAGAAGGACCGTGAGAGACAAGGAAGGGTGCTGACTCTTGCCTGTGTCTGGTGCCTTGCTGCTGAAGGAGAGGAAGACAATAAGACTACGAAAAGACTGTTGTGCTACTTGTGCCAAACTCTGCAAAGAGATCTCCAAGGGCTTGCAACTGAACTTGCCCCCTGACCAGCGTCCCAGGACCAGTGGACGCTACCCCCTTGGAAAGCGACTGCGGGTGCTGACCATCACCGCAGCACTGACGGAGGAATCTCCTCTAAGGCATCAACATCCTCCCGACCACCGTGACCGGGGCCCAAAGCAACAGCGAAAGCAAAGTGAGGACCAGCCGCCGCTGGCCCGAACACCGTGACCGCAACTGCACCGGGAACCCGAGAGCAAAGCAAAGGAGGACCCGTCCGGTCCGAGCTCTCGAGGTGAAGGCATAGCGAGCCCTCACTCACCTGCAAAGACGGACAATTGCCCTACGAGAATCCGCAAGGTCGGTAAGCCTGCCCGACAGCCCAGCTGTGAGCCCACAGCTGCACCGACATTTGGCTGGGTACGTCCTGCACTTGGGGACCGTACTGCCACTTGTCACCACCGCACAGCCGCCGCCTCCAGGGTCGGAGCGGACGACGAGGAAAGGACCCTGCCGCCACAGAACACCGCTGCCCCGGACGACCAGTGACCTGCTCGGCCGAAGAGCCGCAACGATCAGCGACCCCGGGAAGGCAAAGCGACGTGGGACAGATCCCTTGGAAGCCGCCGGCTCCACAAGAACTTTGAATAACACCGGCCTACGGGCCTCAAGAGAACTTCCATAAGAACTGTGGTAACCCGAATTAAGTAACCTGCAACCGTCTTCATAAAGTTATTGACTGTATTCATAAGCCTGCTTAAAATCTATATAAAGATATATATTTTTACAAGAATACAGTCTGGTCTCGTTGTGTGGTGGGTTGGTTGTAAAGGTGTACTGTTGCAAGTGTTTAACCCTATGTGCCCCAAAGATTAGCCTACGACTGCTTAAGCCACACTACCTAGAGGGTAAGCAGAGGTTGTCTGGAAGGTAACCCTCAGCCCTGACGAGGAAGAGAGAGTCCCTGCTTGTCGCTAGTGGTACACTGCGCCAACTAGAGCCTCCCCCTTCCTACATTGGTGGCAGCGGTGGGATTTCGAATTTACACTTGCGATAGTTATACCTGAGCTTCTGACCACTACACAAGGATTACGGTACAGTTACTAAACCACAGACTTTGCTTTTTGAAAGAAGATTCCGAGTGCAGAAACCATGCCTGGCACAAAGAGCCTGGATGGAGCGGAGTCCACGACCTCCGAGGTGTTGGAGATAGAATGGGACGCCGCAAAACTGGACAAATACTCAAAGATGGAGCTGAAGTTTTTCTGTAGGAAACTAAAGGTTCCGCACGCTGGTTGCAAAAACAATCCGGAGCTCTACAAGGCCCTGAAAGCCTGGGTGGAGTCCAGAAAGACCCCGGAAGAGCAAGACGTCCTCGCCGAGCAGAATACGACGGAGGAGCAGAATGCACTTGGGGATCTGATCGATCTCGAGAGGCAAGACAGCGAGCACAGCTTTGGTAAAGGCCTGTCGCCAGAGGAGCTGGCGGACAGGAAGGAAACCCGGAATCACGAAAGAAAGTTGGCAGAATTGAAAATCCAGCTGGAGCTGGAAACCAAAAGAATGGCGCTGGAAGAGCGAAAGCACCAGATGGATTATGAAATCAAGATGAGGGAGATAAGTCTCAAGGAGAGAGACTTGGATCGGCCTCCCTCTGGTGGCAGCACATCGCCAGTGCAGGTAGAGTCAAGAGTGCACATCCCGGAGGACGTAGTTAAGGAGTTCTTTAAGGGGGATGACATAGGACAGTGGTTTAGGGCATACGAGGTAGCCATGTCCTCCCACCGGGTCCCTGACAAGGATTGGGGAGCGGGGTTGTGGGGAAGGTTCCTTAGCGAAGGGAGAGATACCTTGCTAGATTTGCCCGTTGAGAATCAGAGATCCTATGCCCACATGAAAGAAGCTTTATTAAACAGGTACGGGCTTACCCCTGAAATGTATAGACAGAAGTTTAGGGGATGTACTAAGCGGCCTGGGAATACGTATGTGGAGTATGTGACTTACTTTTGCAGAGCACTGGATGGTTGGGTGAAAGGTAACAAAGTGAATGATTTTCAAGGTCTCTTTGATTTAATTGCATGGGAGCACTTGTCTGATCACTGTTTTCCTGAGTTACGCCAACACCTGATCGATAGCAAGCTGTCCAACCCGAGGAAGCTTGCTGAGGAGGCGGACCGCTGGCTCAGCACCAGGGTCCACAAGGGTCCCGTGGGAGATTCCGCCAAGAGTGGGCAGGGTCCCCAGCAGAAGAGTGGGGGGGACAAGGGGGGAAAACAGAAAGGGTTCCAAAAAGGCCCCCAAAGTAGTTCCCAAGGGAATCCGCAGCAGGGTTCTCAGCCTCCCCCACCCCCGAAGCAGAATGGAGCCCCGACAGGTAAACCTGTTCCAAAGGGGCCCTTCAATTGTTTCAAATGTGGCGAGCCTGGGCACATATCCAGTGACCCCAAGTGTCGCCTATTTGGAAAACCCGCACCCACTGGTGCTCCGCCCCGACAAGTGACTAGCGTTCACCTGGGAGAAGAAATGATGGTCCCGGGGGGTGGAGATCCCGTTCACATGACCCTGGTCTCGCTAGGAGACAGTGAGATGATCCCGACGAACTACCTGCCCTCTAACACTAAGAAATATGGGCAGGTGGTGATCATCAATGGCAAGGAAGCTGAGGCTCTTAGAGACACAGGAGCCAGTGTGACTGCAGTGAGGCAGCACCTGGTGTCTCAAGAGCAGGTTGTACCCCATGCCTACTGTAGGGTTATCAATGCTGATAATTCTGAGAGCCAGTGTCCGATGGCTCAAGTTCCCTTCGAGTGGGGGGGGGGTCTCTGGTACTCTGCAGGTCTGTGTGAGAAAAACCATGCCTGTTGACTGTTTGCTAGAGAACGACTTGGAGCACTCCCCTTGGGAAAAGGTGGAGAAAGCGACTCACCTGCGGATGGTGGGCCTGCCTGACTGGGCGTGCGTGACCACCCGGTCGATGGCAGCCAGTAGGGGTGATCGAGAGGTCCTGGGGCCTGATGGAGAGGCCCAGGAACCGGCTTTAGGGAGAAGGCGCAGGGGGCGCGGGAAACCGGCCCCTGAAGTTCCTACGGTCCAGGAGGAGGCAGACCTTGAGGGGGATGCCCTGGAGCCTACAGGGGAACAGATCGCCGAACTGGGGGACCTGCCTGAGCTGACCCATTGGCAGCAAGAAGGAGGACCCTCCAGGGAGGAATTCTGCAGGGAGCAGAAAGAATGCCCTTCTCTCGTGGGTATGCGGCAGCAGGCTGCAGACCAGGCCAATGGTGTTCAGGCCAAAACACATTACGTGTACTGGGAGAACGACCTCCTGTATTCGGAGCCTAAGGCTGCTGAACCTGGGTCAGCCCGTGTGCTGGTGGTACCCCAGAAATTCAGAGCCTTCCTACTGGGGCTGGCTCATGATGTGCCTTTAGCAGGACATTTAGGGATGGACAAGACCTATGACAGGCTTGTCACCCACTTCTACTGGCCCCAAATGCATAAAAGCTCAGACGCTTATTGCAGTACCTGTCCGACTTGCCAGGCAAGTGGGAAGATGGGAGGGAAGAACAAGGCTCCCCTCCAACCCTTCCCTGTGGTCGGTACGCCATTCCAGCGAGTGGGTATTGACATCGTTGGGCCTCTGGACCCCAAGACAGCCATGGGCAACAGGTTCATCCTGGTCTTGGTGGACCATGCCACCCGGTACCCTCAAGCCATCCCTCTGAGGACAGTGACGGCTCCCGTGGTGGGGCGTGCACTGATGGGAATTTTCTCACGAGTAGGATTCCCTCTAGAGGTGGTGAGCGACAGGGGGACCAATTTCATATCGAAATATATGAAGTCCCTTTGGCAGGAGTGTGGCGTAACGTACAAGTTCACCACACCCTACCATCCCCAAGGTAACGGGTTGGTTGAAAGATTCAACCGAACCCTCAAAGGCATGATAATGGGCCTGGAAGGTCCGATGAGGCGTAAGTGGGACGTCCTCTTGCCATGCCTGCTGTTTGCATATCGCGAGGTACCACAGAAGTCCCTAGGGTTCAGCCCCTTTGAACTGCTGTACGGTCACCCCGTGAGAGGACCACTGAGTTTGGTAAAGGAAGGCTGGGAGCAATCTCCCAGGAAACCTCCCCAGAATGTATATAGCTACATGCTGGCCTTCAGAAACCAGACCAGGCGCTTCAGACAACTTGCCGAGGCAAATCTGGAAGCGAGCCAGGAAGAAATGAAGCGGTGGTACGATCAGAATGCCACTCTGGTCGAGCTTCAGCCTGGACAGGAGGTGTATGTCGTGGCCCCAGTGGAGCCCTGTGCCCTTCAAGATAAGTGGACAGGACCATTTGAGGTTGTGGAGCGCAAGAGCCCCGTGACATACTTGGTGGACATGAAGACGCCCAGGAACCCTTTGCGGGTCCTACATGTCAACCGCCTCAAGCCCCACTTGCGAAGGTCCGAAGTGGGCATGTTGTTGGCAACCGATGACGGAATGGAGGAGGAGTCGGAGCCTCTTCCTGACCTCTTGGTGGCCTGTGAGAAGGATGGGTCTGTGGATGGAGTTAACCTCTCACCCTCCCTGACCGCCGAACAACAGGAGGACTGCCGCCAGTTGCTGGGACAGTTTCCAGACCTGTTCTCCCTGGTTCCGAGTGTCACAGATTGGTGCGTCCATGATGTGGACACTGGAGACAGCTTACCGGTGAAGCACAAGGCTTACCGGGTAACTGACAGGGTCCGGGCCTGCATCAAGGAGGAGGTCTCCAAGATGCTTGCCCTCGGGGTGGTTGAGTCTTCCAGCAGTCCTTGGTCCAGCCCCGTGGTCTTGGTTCCGAAGGCTGCTGCGCCGGGAGCCACACCCGAACTCCGGTTCTGTGTGGACTACAGAGGACTCAATTCAGTCACGAAGACTGACGCGCACCCCATCCCCAGAGCTGACGAGCTCATTGATCGGCTAGGGGCTGCCCGGTTTCTCAGCACGTTTGATTTGACGTCTGGGTACTGGCAGATCGCCTTGACCGATGGGGCAAAGGAGAGGTCGGCATTCTCTACACCAGATGGGCATTTCCAGTTCCGGGTTATGCCATTTGGAATGAAGAATGCCCCTGCCACCTTTCAGAGATTGGTCAACCAGGTGTTGGCTGGACTGGACGAGTTCAGTGCCGCCTACCTGGATGACATCGCGGTGTTCAGCGGCACCTGGCCCGAACACCTGCGACACCTCTGGGAAGTGTTGATGGCCCTGCGCAGAGCAGGCCTCACAATCAAGGCAAGCAAGTGCCAGATTGGGCAGGGTTCAGTGGTGTACTTGGGACACCAAGTTGGGAGTGGCAAGGTAGCCCCCTTGCAGCCCAAAATCGAAACCATCCTGGCTTGGGAACCCCCCAAGACCCAGACTGCAGTGAGAGCCTTCCTGGGGCTCACTGGGTATTACAGGAGGTTTGTCAAGGGCTATGGCACGATCGTGGCCCCCTTGACAGAGCTGACTTCGAAAAAGCAGCCCAGGAATGTGATTTGGACTGACACCTGTCAGAAGGCTTTCGACACCCTGAAGACTGCCATGTGCACGGCGCCCGTGCTCCTGGCCCCAGATTTCTCCAAGGAGTTTATTGTGCAAACAGACGCTTCAGAGCATGGTGTAGGGGCTGTTCTTTCACAGATGACTGAGGAGGGCTTTGACCAACCCGTAGCCTTCATAAGTCGGAGGTTACTTCCACGGGAAAGTAGGTGGAGTGCAATAGAGCGTGAAGCATTTGCTGTGGTCTGGGCGCTGAAGAAGCTAAGACCCTACTTGTTTGGGTCTCACTTCCGAGTTCAGACGGACCACAGGCCCCTCAGATGGTTGATGCAAATGAGGGGTGAGAACCCGAAACTGTTGAGGTGGTCCATTTCTCTACAGAGTATGGACTTTACGGTGGAACACCGCCCTGGCACCGATCACGCCAACGCTGACGGTCTGTCCAGATTTTTCCGCCTTACTGATGTGGAACTCCCTGGGGAAGGGTAGTTCCCCCCACATTTCAGCTGGAGGGGACACATGTTAGACCTGGCACCTTGGCGTGAGTCTCCCTTCCACTTTTTGCTGATGTGCCTCCGATGTTTTGCTGGTTTTCCGATACTCAGGGCACTGCGCCACGGCTGATCCGTGCCGCAGTGCAAGTGCTCCCTACTGTAAAGTGTATATACGATTGGTATCCATGATTGGTGCATTGGATTTACTGTTAGTCCCTAGTAAAGCGCACGAGAGAGTGCCGGGGCTTGTAGATGCCAATACTGCTGGTGGGCCTGCAGCGCTGGTTGCGCCACCCACCGAAGCAGCCGTAAAGATGTGTCTGGGAACTGCGACCGCAGAACCCGCGTGCGGTCTCGTACTGTCACGCTAGCTGGGCAAGTGTCCCCACTTGCCAGCACGGACCCTTCCCTTGACTACATATTAGTCACCCCTATGGTAGGCCTGCGGGCAGGGTGCATTGTAGGTGCAAGGTAGGACAAGCCCTGATGTGCGTGGCATGTCCTAGTAGTGACTTACAACGAAGACCGTATTTCACTACTGAAGGCTACCTGCTCCATTAGGCCAGGCTGAGCTGCGAGGGTTATTACACCCTATAATCCCCGCAGGCTCAAGGAGCATGGTAGGGAGTCATGTTTAGTATGCCTGAACTCGGGATAATGAGATATTTCTTGTAGTCAAGTTTATTTCAGTATCCTGGGTTTGCAAATGCTACTTTTAGAAAGTTAGCATTTGCTTGCTTAACCATTTCAGCCGCCTCTGCTGGTGTGTATCTGACTGTCTGGGATGTGTGAGTGACAGGGCTGGAGGGATGACGGGTGGTGAATGCGCAGATTACACCTTAGTGGGAGGTAGGAGTGCCTCTTGACTCGAGCTGTCACTGTGCTCGACCTCCACAATGCTGGCTCCACCCTCCCGGGGAGCGGCGGATGACTCTGCCGGCACCTGGCCCAGGAAGGGCGAAGCCCCCATCAACAAGGTACTCTGGCCACTCCCGTCCGGACAATGCTGGCTCCACCTCCTGTGGGGCGTCTGATGCGCCTGCCCCTCACACTGAAAGCAGAAGCCGGAGTACACCCGCGGGGGTACTCCAGAACTGAGAGTGGCTATGCAAAGGCCCCTCTGGCCTGCGAGAACAAAAGAATTGGCCTATAAAAGAAGGAGCCCTGCTCCTTGAAAATTAGATCCGGTTTGGGCCACAGAAAGACTCTGCCCTACGAGAAGGACCGTGAGAGACAAGGAAGGGTGCTGACTCTTGCCTGTGTCTGGTGCCTTGCTGCTGAAGGAGAGGAAGACAATAAGACTACGAAAAGACTGTTGTGCTACTTGTGCCAAACTCTGCAAAGAGATCTCCAAGGGCTTGCAACTGAACTTGCCCCCTGACCAGCGTCCCAGGACCAGTGGACGCTACCCCCTTGGAAAGCGACTGCGGGTGCTGACCATCACCGCAGCACTGACGGAGGAATCTCCTCTAAGGCATCAACATCCTCCCGACCACCGTGACCGGGGCCCAAAGCAACAGCGAAAGCAAAGTGAGGACCAGCCGCCGCTGGCCCGAACACCGTGACCGCAACTGCACCGGGAGCCCGAGAGCAAAGCAAAGGAGGACCCGTCCGGTCCGAGCTCTCGAGGTGAAGGCATAGCGAGCCCTCACTCACCTGCAAAGACGGACAATTGCCCTACGAGAATCCGCAAGGTCGGTAAGCCTGCCCGACAGCCCAGCTGTGAGCCCACAGCTGCACCGACATTTGGCTGGGTACGTCCTGCACTTGGGGACCGTACTGCCACTTGTCACCACCGCACAGCCGCCGCCTCCAGGGTCGGAGCGGACGACGAGGAAAGGACCCTGCCGCCACAGAACACCGCTGCCCCGGACGACCAGTGACCTGCTCGGCCGAAGAGCCGCAACGATCAGCGACCCCGGGAAGGCAAAGCGACGTGGGACAGATCCCTTGGAAGCCGCCGGCTCCACAAGAACTTTGAATAACACCGGCCTACGGGCCTCAAGAGAACTTCCATAAGAACTGTGGTAACCCGAATTAAGTAACCTGCAACCGTCTTCATAAAGTTATTGACTGTATTCATAAGCCTGCTTAAAATCTATATAAAGATATATATTTTTACAAGAATACAGTCTGGTCTCGTTGTGTGGTGGGTTGGTTGTAAAGGTGTACTGTTGCAAGTGTTTAACCCTATGTGCCCCAAAGATTAGCCTACGACTGCTTAAGCCACACTACCTAGAGGGTAAGCAGAGGTTGTCTGGAAGGTAACCCTCAGCCCTGACGAGGAAGAGAGAGTCCCTGCTTGTCGCTAGTGGTACACTGCGCCAACTAGAGCCTCCCCCTTCCTACAGCGCGTCATTCACCCAAGATTCGACGACGTCATCATTGTTATGGACGCAGCGTCGACTGAAGGTCCCGTTAACTTGGTGAAACGCGGTGAGGAGAATAGCGTATTTTAATGCACTCAGCAGTCGCGTGTGCTTTAAGGACCGGGGAAACCCTTCTAAGAATTATATACTTCAGGGAGATCTTAGAAGGGAGCAGATAGACTTCCTCGTGCTTTCCTTTCCTTATTTCTCATTGAAAAAGAGATAAACTGAGAAGTAAACCGTGTTAGGCAAAGTCTTTGAATGGGTACGGCTCTCCCGGGTGAGTTCATGTAAAATAGGGTTGAAAATGTACTCACGGTTTTGCGTTGTTCATATAAACTGTAGGTAGGATGACTGCATAATTTGAAGAAAAAAAAACGGCACAAGTGGAAAGTTCTTCCTGTTAGTTCGGCAGGGTCGTAGAGTAGATCCCGTCCTCAGTAGCCAGTGAAACGAAGTCGACTGGACACAAGAAATATATTCTTTGAATGTAGTTTATTGCAGGAAGGGAGAGCCGTCCCAGCAGGCAGGTGGATGGCAAAGTAATAAATGCCCCAAAGAGAACACTGTACGTGGAACATTCACTATGACATAGAATGGTTCCATGTTGCGCAATGCATATCACCACAACGCCCTCCCCCAGGAGGGTGACTAGCAGTTTCTCGACAAACAGCTCCATCTTACCAGTTTGGGTAGTTTCGGCCACCCCCGTAATTCGAATGTTCGAGCGCCTCGAGCGCGCCTCCAAATCCTCGGACTTGTCCTGGATAACCTGGAGCAGCCTGCCGAATTGTTTGCGGTCTTTATCCCATACTGTTTGTGCCTCCTCTACTTCAGTTAATCGCCGATCTGACATGTCCAACCTTTCAGCATGCTTGTCCATTCTTTCGGACATGCGGTCCATGCGATATGAAAGCGCATCTATTTTGGAACCAATCGCCATCATGCCTTCCTGTAACCCTTTCTCCATTGTCTTCAGCATGTCTTTAATCTCCGAGCACAGTGAGCCCTCCGGTCCTCCGCCTCGCGGCGATGCCGCCTCTGCTCGTGTCTCTGGCTCCTTCTGCCGGCGTTGGTCAAACGTTAACTTAGTCTGCGTTCTATCCCCTTTGCCCATGATTGCGCAGTGTGGGTAGAGGTGTCCTACCCTTCGGTATCTCCACAGGAGGCTCCAACCTTGGTGTTACCGCTGGCCGTCTTGCGTCCGGTAGAGCAGCAACACTCGCTCGTTGCAGTGTATCCCCTCACACTCGGGTCCTCCGCAATGGATTCTGGCTCGCTGTTCTGGCGGGCTCCGTCTCGCTGGGCCATGAGGCCAGGCAACAACTCTAGATTCGAGAGAGGAGGAGGGGAGCCGCAGACGCCACTGCCACTGTGTCCCAAGGTGCACGGCTCTCCGCACAGCCACCCACCGGCTAATGTCTTTAGATCCTCTTTGCCTCACCGGCTCAGTGCCCCGCGTGCTATGTGGCAGGTCAAACCACAGCCCGCTCCCCAAGGTGCCTGCCCCCCTCTCCGCTTTACAAAAGAGGGTGGTGATGGATGGAGCATTTGAATCAATCAAACACTCACACCCAGTCAAAAGATCTGCAGCAGCGTGCACACAGTCCGAACTCGGACAATTGTCCCGCACCTAGGGTCCACCCCCGAGTCGCACCCCGCTTGGACTCTCCTGCCCGCTCACTGCTGTTCCGGCAGTTTATAGGAGATAGCGGGGGAACTCTGGCATCGCTCCAGTACTCGGGATCACCTCCGGTCGCTGCGCCCGCGTCTCCGTTCCCGGGCTTCATGTGCTGGTTTCAGGGTGTGTCGGTCCCACTGGTAGCAGCAAGTGTTCTCGCCCCTCAGCCGGGTCCGTGTCCAGCAATATTGTGCAGTTCTGGCGCCACTCTGTTAGGCCTCCGAGGCGACCCGGCGCAGGCCCTATCCCCGCCCGCACGCAAACTGACGCACGTCGGATCTCTTCGCAGGAAAGGCTGGGGACTAGTCCGCCGTTAGCTGGGATCACCTTTCCCCGTCAGTTTTTGGTGGTTCCGCGATCTGCGTTCTCCACCGATGCAGCAGCGGGGCTTCTAGAGGCGACTCCCGACTCTTTCACTGCTCGGCCACGTTAGGCGAAGGATATTTAACAGGATATTCTCCGGTGATGGTGAGGAGCCTCGTGCTTATGCGTCCACCATCGATGCTGGCAAGCTCCGCCCCCACCAAGCCCAGTTATTAGTACGCTGGCTAGGGGTTGTCAAGTAAATCTGGACTTGCCTCCAGAGGCCGCCCCCTTAGATGCCACATTCATTGGAGTTGCTCCACTTAAAGAGGGAGAGTCTGAACCAGTTCTTGACTTGATAAATAAGGCTAGAGTTTGGTGTGCTGACTCCTGCAGCGGAAGGATGAACATTTCAAACAGGATCATTATGGTGAGAAGGGTGGGTTGGATTGGGAAATGCCCAAAGAATATAGAGGGGGACTGTGTCATAGTGAAGTTCGATAGTCCTGATTTGGCTGATAGGCTGTTCTGGGATGGCTTGGAGATCTCACAAGCAGGGCAAATGAGACCGGTTCCCTTGGGATTTTTCTACCCGCCCTCAGACATACATAATGGGGCACGTCGCCCAGCTATGGAAAGGAGAGCATGGAGCACAGAACTTGGAGGCTAAAGACCAGTGGGTAAACCTCGCCCACAACCCCTCAAAGGGGGGCCAAGGCGTCCAGGTGGCCTTGCACCCCCAAACAACTTACACATCGGTAGAGGGGTATGGGCCGGTCCTGAGCAATCATTTTGCCACTCTTTCAGACTTGAAGGAAAATGATTGACAGCTAGTCACAACTCCGTCTGTCACACACGGGGCCCCTAACCCTGACGCGTCAGCGGGTTGCAAAATCATCAGTTGGAACGTAGCTGGTTTAAGAGCAAAAAGGGCAGACACAGCTTGGGTTGACTTTGTCGCTTGCCATGACATAATAGCTTTTCAGGAATCTTAGGACCCTTCCTCTAGCTTCTGGTTGGATGGCTTTACCAGCTTTGCCGTCCCGGCCATCCCAAGTACTGCAGGCAGAGCAAATGCGGCCTCATCTTCCTCTTCTCATTAAAACTCATAGGGACACTAAACTTGGTGGATGCCGGTTCACCAAACCTTTTAATAGTTGAATGGGTAGTTTCTCCTACCCGTAAAATTATCCTAATTAATTTTTATAATTCCTGGGAAAGGGACGATGGTATTGAACACATTGACTCTCTGGAAAACTTTTTATCTAATTTCAGTAAAAATCATAACACTAATTTCGAGCTCATTTTAATGGGCGATTATAATATCCATCCCTGTAGTGACCTATGTTACGCAGGAGCGCAGGAGGGCTCAGTAGGCTCGGGGGCTCCTCACTTCGAGCACACAAAGCCAGGAGAGGCCCTCAAAGAGTTGCTGGCCAATTTTAATGTATTTGAATCGTGCAACACCAGGGAGAGGCAAGACCAAATACCTATAAGGGTACTGACCCCGGCTCAGTCATAGACTATATTTTTATCACCCCTGGTATTTTACATAGGGTTGTGACCTATAAAGTAATTGTTTCGATATACAGCGATCACAACCCGGTGCTTCTCGAGGTGCGCTGGGGTGACTACATGGGCATTAAGTCCTGCCCCTCTCAAATGGGGCCTGCTTTACTTCCCAAGGACCAAGGGAGAAGGCTCAAGTGGGCAAAGGTAGTATCCAAAAACTTTCTCGAGGAACTGTTCCCTAAAATCGAGGGTAACATGGCGATTTGCTAGGATCCCAATGCTACCAACCAAGAAATCATGGGGGCCTTTGAGTCAATATGCGTACAAATCTCGAATGATTTGACGACCATATCAGGTCAGGGAGGTAACAATCACCATAGATGGTTTGACTCTAAGTGCTCAAGAGCGCATAGGGCATTAATACAAGCACTGAACATCACCCCGAGAGATAAGGCAGTCATTGCCAACCTGAGGAAGGACTAAAAGCAAACAATTAGCTGAAGGAAAAATGACATAAAAAAGGCAGCATGGGAAAAATTACTTTCAATTGACGTATTGCGTGATAGCAGCTAGTTCTTGGCAACAATTAACCATCCTTTTTTTCAGACTCAGAAAACTCAGTCATGGACTGTGTTATCTCTGATGACAAATGGCTTCGTCATTGTCTGACGACACATGCTGACCGCAACATTTTCCGCTTAGCGTTTTGAAGTGGAAACTCCGAATTGCGTTGTGTGGGGGGTAGAATAATTCTAATGTGCATTCTGTCACTCTGAATTTTTAATTTGAGCCTGTCACCTGATATACCAAACCGCACTGAGCTGTGTTACTTTGATCACAGTCTCAGAGTAGCGGCAACATTTACATTTTATTTCATTGTATTTCATTCTGTGCACTGCGACGCTTTATCATTTTAAAACTTCACTTCACTGTGTGATTCATACTTACCTTGTTCCTCTGCATTCCCGATCCACCGCAAGCACTCGGCTTGTTAGCTGTGGCGGGTGCAGGGCGGTACTCACTTCCGGATTCCACCTCAGCGAGGCTCTCATTGGGCGAGTATGTAGAGGCGGTGCTGAGCACTAGCCCGTCCTCTACTTAAGCCCATTATTTTAGTTTACTATTCCTGACGACACATGCTGACCGCAACATTTTCCGCTTAGCGTTTTGAAGTGGAAACTCTGAATTGCGTTGTGTGGGGGTAGAATAATTCTAATGTCATTCTGTCACTCTGAATTTTTAATTTGAGCCTGTCACCTGATATACCAAACCGCACTGAGCTGTGTTACTTTGATCACAGTCTCAGAGTAGCGGCAACGTTTACATTTTATTTCATTGTATTTCATTCTGTGCACTGCGACGCTTGATCATTTTAAAACTTCACTTCACTGTGTGATTCATACTTACCTTGTTCCTCTGCATTCCCGATCCACCGCAAGCACTCGGCTTGTTAGCTGTGGCGGGCGCAGGGCGGTACTCACTTCCGGATTCCACCTCAGCGAGGCTCTCATTGGGCGAGTATGTAGAGGCGGTGCTGAACACTAGCCCGTCCTACACTTAAGCCAAATGGCAGCTATGACGCGCAGCGAATACGCGCTGCGACCGCGCAAAGACATGCCTAAGACCTGCCCGTCTGGGCCCGTCCGGGCCAGACCGGGGCCAGGGGCAGGAACCTATGCCTCTCCATCCCTTTGTCGTCCAGGTATGTCCTCCCAGTTCCTTATGTCCTTGCGACCAAAGACAAACACAAATTGTAGTACACTGGCGCCATCGCTATATGAAGAAAGCTGTTGCCCAAATTGCCACTTTGCACTCATGAATCATCAACCACATCCTGACCCTGATAGTACGAACACTTGCTATAGAAGGCAAAGAAAGCAGGCAGACACTGCTTTTACCTTCCATAGTATAAACTGCAGATCGCTCCCCCAGCATAAATTAGATATTCTGAATCTTCTGCTAGATAACAAACCCAGCGCCATGTTTCTGACCAAAACTTGGCTAACAGAGAGCTCAGGGCCGGATATTGCTTTCAAGTCAAGTCAAGTCATAACATTTATATAGCGCACTACATACCCAGAGGGTTTCAAGGCGCTTAGGGAGGGGAGGTGGATTATTTGTCAAATATCCACGTTTTAAGCTGCTTTCTGAACGCTAGGTGATTCTGGGTGAGGCGAAGGTAAGCGGGGAGTGAGTTCCATGTTTTGGCAGCCAGGTATGAGAAGGATCTGCCTCCCATGGTGGTCATGTTGATGCGAGGTACCGTGGCGAAGGCTTGGCTGGAAGAGCGAAGTTGGCGGGAGGGGGTGTAGAAGGATAGTCGAGAGTTGAGGCAATCTGGTCCGATGTCGTAGAGTGATTTGTGTGCGTGGGTAAGCAGTCGGAAAGTGATCCTCTTATTGACGGGTAGCCAGTGGAGGTCTCTAAGGTAACCAGAGATGTGTTCGTTGCGTGGGATGTCTAGTATGAGCCTGGCTGAGGCGTTTTGGATTCGTTGTAGTTTCTTCTGGAGTTTAGCGGTGGTACCTGCGTAGAGGGTGTTTCCGTAGTCCAGTCGGCTCGTGACTAGAGCGTGGGTGACTGTTTTCCTTGTTTCAGAGGGTATCCAGCGAAATGTTTTTCTGAGCATGCGAAGAATGTTAAAGCAGGAAGAGGATACGGCGCTGACTTGTCTGTTCATTGAGAGTGAAGAATCCAGGATGACGCCTAGGTTCCGTGCGTGGTCTGTCGGGATGGGTGCTTTTCCGAGGGCTTCCGGCCACCAGGAGTCGTCCCATGCAGAGGGGGATTTACCTAAGATGAGGACTTCTGTTTTGTCTGAGTTCAGTTTCAGACGGCTTTGTTTCATCCATTCGGCGACTTCTTTTATTCCTTCGTGTAGGTTAGTTTTAGCGGTGCTGGGGTCCTTGGTGAGAGATAGGATCAGTTGAGTGTCATCCGCGTAAGAGATGATGTTGAGGTTGTGTTGGCGGGCAATGGCCGCGAGGGGGCTCATGTATACGTTGAAGAGGGTGGGACTGAGTGAGGATCCTTGTGGTACGCCGCAGATGATTTCAGAGGCCTCGGACTTGAATGGTGGGAGGCGGACTCTCTGGGTTCTTCCGGTGAGGAACGAGGTGATCCATTCCAGTGCCTTTCCTTGGATTCCGATGTTTCTGAGGCGCTGTAGAAGGGTGCTGTGGCAGACTGTGTTGAATGCTGCAGAGAGGTCGAGGAGGATGAGGGCGACGGTGTCTCCATTGTCCAGTAGAGTTCGAATGTCGTCTGTTGCTGCGATGAGGGCGGTCTCAGTGCTGTGTTTGGCTCGGAAACCAGATTGTGAGGGGTCGAGTGATTTGTTGGCTTCGAGGAAGGCGGCGAGCTGGTTGTTGACAGCTTTCTCGATGACTTTGGCCGGGAATGGAAGAAGCGAGATGGGGCGGTAGTTTTTGAGTTCGGTGGGGTCTGCTGTTGGTTTTTTCAGAAGGGCGGTGAGTTCAGCGTGTTTCCAATCTTCTGGGAAGGTGGCGGAGTTGAAGGAGCAGTTGATGACGTCTCGGAGGTGCGGTGCTATGACGGAGTCTGCTTTGTTGAAGATGTGGTGAGGACATGGGTCTGTGGGGGATCCTGAGTGGATGGAATTCATCAGGCGGATTGTGTCCTCAGTGGAGATTGGGTTCCAGTCGTTGAGGGTGTTCAAGGGGGGAGAGTGTTCAGCAGATGGTAGGGTGGGTTGGTTTCCGGGTTGGTTGTCGAAGCTGTTGTGGATGTCTGCAATCTTGTTGTGGAAGAATGAGGCTAGGGAGTCGCAGAGGGCTTGAGAGGGGGTGATGTCGTTGGAGTTGGCCGAGGGGTTGGAAAATTCCTTGACGATGTTGAAAAGTTCCTTGCTGTTGTGGGCGTTGTTGTCAAGTCGATCTTTGAATGCTGTTTTCTTGGCTTTTCGGATCAGTTGGTGGTGAGTACGGATGGCGCTTTTGAAGGCGTCCTTGTTGCTGGTGGATGGGTCTTTTTTCCAGGCCTTTTCAAGGGAGCGGCACAGTTTCTTGGATTTCTTGAGGTCGTCGTTGAACCATGAGGCCTTCTTGATGCCAAGTTTGTGTTGACGTTTTTTCAGTGGTGCTAAGGTGTCAGCGGTGTTGGATAACCAAAGGGTGAGGTTGGAGGCGGCTTCGTTGGCGTTAGAAGAGAGGGCTGGGGAGGTTTGAAGGAGTGATGCGGAGATCTGCTCTGTGGTGATTTTGTTCCAGTTTCTTTGTAGAGTTGGTTGGAGGTGGATGATGGGTTTCGGCTTGTTGTAGGTGAAGTGAACGCAGCTGTGGTCGGTCCAGAGGAGATCTGTAGTGTGGCTGAAGGAGACATGGTTGCTGGAGGTGAAGATGGGGTCGAGAGTGTGACCTGCGATGTGGGTGGGGGAAGTGACCAGTTGTTTGAGTCCGAGGTTGAGGGAAAAATTGGTGGTGGCATAGCGGTTATTTTTCAGAGACAGTTTACCTGCAATCTGGAGCCCATTAGCATACCTGACAGTGAAGCCGCCTTCTTCAAGATCTCACTGAATCCCATTTTCACATTCTCCGGTGTCCTGATATATAAGCCCCCCTCCGGCCACCTAAAAAATTGGGCTGCCAACTTGGC
This sequence comes from Lissotriton vulgaris, assembly GCF_964263255.1. Classification (NCBI taxonomy): domain Eukaryota; kingdom Metazoa; phylum Chordata; class Amphibia; order Caudata; family Salamandridae; genus Lissotriton; species Lissotriton vulgaris. The sequence goes on along the minus strand of NC_141685.1, from coordinate 765,830,915 downwards.
CAGTTTTATAACCCCCCTATTTATAACTTCGAAAAATCTCACCCTGCTTGGTGATTTTAATATGCACCTTGACGACCCTAACAACGTGACCTGCTCCAACTTACTGGAGGACCTTGCAGTATTGCAACTTAGACTACTAAACTCTGGCCCCACTCACAAGGCGGGACACTTACTAGATCCCATTATTACAAACATCCCTGAACTTAGTTGGACATCCACGTCCCCTGTCTGTTGGTCTGATCACCACCTCCTACTCTTCGGCCTAAAATTACCTACACCTACTCTAAATAACGCTGTATGGCCGGTCTCGTCCATGAGAAACTGGAAACAGCTCGACACCAGTAAACTCAGTGAATCTCTAGCAAACAGCCCACCAGCTCAGGCCTCAGACATGGAAGGTATTGCCAACGCAATGCACACTTGGCTGGAAAAAGCTGTTGACAGCTGTCTCCCTCCCTCTCAAACCAAATAAAACATACACCGACCCCCAGCCCCATGGATTACTGAATGCCTGAAATCGGAAAAATCACACTGCAAACACCTTGAGAGGCAATGGAGAAAGGACTATTCCATTGAAAAAAAGAGGGATTACCAAAACGCCAGAAATAAGTACCACTCCGCTTGTACCAAAGCGCGCGCCCTTTATGTTGCAAATAATATCAATCTCGCTTCTAACAAAGCAAAAACTCTTTTCAACACAGTTAAGGAACTTGCAGGTGGCAATACTGTCACAAACGCCCCCCCTCTGAGCACCACACATTGTCAAAACCTAGCATCTTTCTTTACTGATAAAATTGAGAACATCATCCATGCCATAAACTCTCAACCTCTCCCTAACAACCTTCCAGTAGCTCCACCACTAAACCCTCCTGCTTCTAACATCCTTACCCACTGGCCTGAAATTACCCTGGATTCACTTAAATCTTCCCTGAAGTCCATCAAATCTGGCTCTCCTCGAGACCCCCTCCCCGTTCTAAAAACCCTCGACGACCCAGCTCTGACTATTGTCGCTAACACCCTTAACACTTCACTCACCCTCTCCACAGTACCTTCTCTGTGGAAGCACGCGATGGTCAGTCCCCTACTGAAGAAGCCCTCTGCCAACCCTGAAGTGCTGGCTAACTATCGGCCTATATCACTTCTACCAGCTTGCTCTAAACTTCTGGAGAGACACATTCACTCTGCTCTTACTCTTTTCACCGAGAATAACGCCCTTCTTCAACCATCCCAATCAGGATTTCGTGCTGGCTTCTCTACTGTAACCGCCTTACTAGGCGTCACGGAAGCCATTAGGAAGCACCTGGATGAGGGCCAAACTGTCGCACTCATACTGTTAGATTTGAGTGCGGCGTTTGACACCATCTCGCATTCCTAACTACTGACCACATTAGATAACAACGGCATTAGAGGTGCAGCTCTTGACTGGATCAGATCTTTTCTGTTACATAGGATCTTTCAAATTACCTCGTCCATTGCTTGCTCGGACACCTTCAGTGCCCCACACGGTGTCCCACAGGGCTCCATCCTGAGCCCCCTGTTCTTCAATATTTACCTTCGACCTCTGGCCGATCTAGCAGAAAGTTCTGGTCTCACCCTAATGACCTATGCTGACGACTCCCAAATCATCTTTTCCCTGACAAAGCCAAAATCCCCAGACCCCTCTCTTCTCAGACAGGGACTCCTGAACATCTTCAGTTGGATGTCCATCAACCAACTGAAACTAAATGGCGATAAAACGGAGGTCATACTCCTAGGTAAAGACAAACATCTGTGGAACCCCTCCCATTGGCCATCTGAACTAGGGACCATTCCAACTCCTGTTGACCATGCAAGAAATCTGGGCGTCTGCCTCAACGACACTCTATCCATGAGGCAACAGGCAAACAAAGTAGTCGGTCTTTGTTTCACCATAATGAAATGGCTGAGAAAGATCCTCTGGATGTTGCCCCTTGCAACTCAAAAGACCGTAGTCAACGCATTGATAACATCACGTCTTGACTACGGGAATATCCTGTACTTAGGATCAAATCAGGCTGTGATCAAAAGGCTGCAGCAAGACTGCTCTGTAACATCCCCAAATTCACCAGTGTATCGAAACATTTGAGGGACTTACACTGGCTCAGGATTGATCAACGCATCAAGTTCAAAGCCCTAACCTACATGTTCAGAATTAAAAAAACTCAACAGCCCCCAAATACCTGCAAACACTGGTCACCCCTTACATCCCTGGAAGGATGCTGCGCTCCCACTCAGGAGCATTCTTTGTGATCCCCAGATACAAATTGGCAAGAATTGGTGGTAGATCTTTCTCTGTCCTGGGACCCACTCTTTGGAACTCCCTCCCAGTCAACATCAGGACTGAGGTAAACTATGCCAGTTTCAGAAAGAGCATCAAGACCTGACTCTTTAACAAATAACTCTCTGTAACCCTCAAGCGAAACTTTGTGATCAGCAAACCTGTTGTCGGCGCCGGGAAACCCTTCTTGGGTAGCTGTGCGCCATACAAATGGAAAAAATAAAAAAAATAAAAATATTTTTTAGAGAAGTTTATGGTGACTCAGATCCTGGCTCCTCATGTTGTCCACCGGTGGTCCCCGAGTCTGCCCCCCTACTTTGTAACTATGACAAAGTAGAGAAAGCAATTTCAGAGACCTCTAAAAACAAGGCCCGGGGCCTGATGGCATACCGGCTGACCTTTATAGACACTCACCAAAACTTTGTGCCAAGGTGTTAACAAATGTTTTTTACGCTGCTAATGGTAATACTTTCCCTGCCACCTGGGCCACTTCAATCATCGTGCCGATCTTTAAAAAGGTTATTTATAAAACGGACAGGGTTGCCAGTACTGATATGGGTGAATTAAAGTAAACAAATAAACGTCCTAAACTAGAAGAGAAATTCCAGGAAGGGAAGTGGAAGTGCTAATTAATAGCTTTTTATTTTAGCAAATTATAGCATGAACATTTCAAACAAATTCTTCAGTTTATCATACAAAAAGAGATTCTTATAAAAAAGGACACATGGGACATTAGAATATGCCTATACATCAATCATTCATTCAAAATTCCACGCATATCACAGTCAAACATTACACACTCAAACTGTCAAAGAAACGACACACAGCATATAATACAATATATATACATTACAATACAGAGGAAGAAAAAGCCACGGTCTGCGAAACTTTTACAATGAAGTGAAAAAATTAAGTGAAAAAATTAATTTTTGCCAGGTACATTCCTGTATATCAAACAAATTATTCAAAACTCATTGGAATTAATAATCAGAGGTAATGTACAACGTTGAGCTGCAGGAGAGATTCATTAGATAACCAGCAGCTCTCGCGGACCAGTGTGTGGCAGGGCCTACGCGTTTCGAATCCCACCAAGTTATTGGGAATTCTCTTCAGGGCCCAATGAAGTATCTGAAAAAGAATGGAACAAAGAAAAAGGAGTTGAGAGACATGAATTGGACAACTAGTCTATTAAGTGCAGGACCTGACATCATAAGGTTATTTGCTGAGCGGCTCTAGCGTACCCTCAACAGCTTACCAATTAGTGTGGATCAAGAGCGTGGGGTAGGAACCGTAGGATTTATAGGAAACGTGAGTCTGGGTCTAGAAGAGAATAACATGATAGTAAAAAGAACTCTCCTTTTCACAATTAAAACATACTAACTCAGCGTTTCCTTAGTGACAACTAATCATGTTCCAACTATTACTCACCTTGTACATATAGTATAGAGTCTTTATTCAAACAGTTTCCGTTGGATAGTGATTCTAAACTGCCGGATGGAGAACGTGGACCTGTTTGAAAGGATGGACAACTCTATTAGTACTGCAGAAACAGAATTGAGTAGGTGAGGAAATCAAAGTGAATTCTCACCCCTATGTATAACGGATATCGTTTCAGGGTCAGATGGAGTTAGCAATTGTTGCACGGTCGATTCCGAGGTCTATGAAAAAAGACAACAGGTCGGAATGAATATGGAGATTTCCGAAAGAGTGCCTCATCTTGTGATTGTAGGAAACAAGTTTCTTACCGGATGTAAAGCCTTGTGAACCTTCAAGGGCTAAAGTGGAAGAGGACGAAAGTAGGATGCTGTAAAAAAAGGAAGTCAAACGTGGGTTTAAAACAATGGGATGAGTTGCATGAATTGGTGTTGCACAAAAATTAAAGGAATTACCTAGGTTGATGAAGTCCACGGGTGATTGGAGCCCGAGGTCGTAAAAATGTTTATTCAGGGTCCCTAAGAGGAAATGGAAAACGAAATCAACAATTGAAGCATGCGGAGCCTAAAAGAGGCTGGAATCGGTTAATACGGCCGGGGCTTACCGCAAGTGATGCCGAAAATGTCATAGAGCCCAAGTTAATTTAAGGAGAAGTTGTCATCTTCAACGGGCACTGTAATAAAGACAGTGTATATATCGAATAACAAAGTTCAGCAAGGGGAACGGGGGGGAAAAAACGGGACGGGAAAAACACTTGAAAGTACAATGACCGCGCGGTTCGGTGGCGTTCCAGCCGGCGGTATACCTTAGCGCATGCGTCCTAAAACCGGGACGAAGGAGAACACCTTTTTAAAGAGCATGCTAAGTGAGGGGCGTGATTAGTAAATTACCGCATGGGAAGGCGGGCGGGCCCTGCTGAGAGCAGTGACACGTTTTAAAGAAAGACCGGTGCACTGCAAAAGATTTCACTGAGATTTAGAACACAAGTCTGTAGAGGGAAACTGCGAGCCTAAGTCAATCCTTCAAATAAAGGTCCAGCACGAGTCTGGAAGAATCATACGTGGATGGCACTGGACAAGTGCCAACGGATTAGACCGCGGAATTAACATAAATCTAAAAGAGTAGTAAGCGGTCACCCATCTAGGTGAAAGCGAGTCCTGTATGGGTGGAGGGGCGTGATTGGAACTGTGTAGTATTTCCACCTATAGAGTCAGGGGTGTTAAACTCCAGAAGGCAATGGGATCTGAATGGAAACAGTTGGACTTATTGGCACTTATAGCGTTGGAAAATACAATAGCTGAACGGTGTGAGGGTTGAATTGGCACAGTTATAGTCAGAAATAAAGCATACCATGTTACAATTTAAAGATTTCACTGAGTTCATTCAGGCCTGATGTTGCCGTATCGAATTTAACTATAAGGAATGCCTCCCTTTTGGACAGTTTAAGATTCCAGTCGCCTCCTCGAGGATCTTTTTTAACTCTGGATATCACTGTCCACCTCAGGTCATCTATTTGATGTTGCATGCGCGTCCAATGATGAACCAAAGGGGCATTTTGCACTTTTCTTTTTAATCTCGATTTGTGCTGGGAAATGCGTTGGCGGATCTCTTGGTTTGTCTTTCCTATGTATAGGCGTTGACAAGGGCACTTTATGCCATATACTACAAACTTTGCTTTGCAGTTGCTAAAGGCATCGTGCTTCCATGAGATTCCATTATGCCGAAATAGGGACCCTTCCAGTGTAGATTCGCAGCAGAGACAGGTACCACATTTGTGGTGTCCTGTCTCAAGGGGCATTCCCATCATTTGGCGTAGTGTTGGTTGTGTAGGGGCTGGCATCGCCGCTCGTACTATGTGGTTGGCTATGCTACTTTCCTTCTTGAAGGCAAAAAGTGGACGTTCTTTTAAACTGGCATTTAAGTTCTTTACTAGATGCCAGTTTTGTCCAATAACCCGTTTAAGCTTGTTGCCATTGGGGCAAAAGGTGGTGACACACACTTGTCGTTTCAAATCAGACTTATTCTTCCGTTCTAAAAGTGTCTCTCTGGGGGTCCACTGGGCTCTCCTCATGCAGTTTTAAACCAGTTTTTTGGGGTACCCTCTATCACAAAGTTTAGATACCAAATTCTCGGCATGGTGATGGTAATCCTCTTTATACGTGCAATTTCTGCGGACACGCAGAAACTGCCCGTAGGGGAGGTTTTCCTTGAGACTTCTGGGATGAAAGCTGTCAAACATTAGAGATTTGTTTCGATCGGTGGGTTTTATGAATAAAGTGGTCGCCAATTTGCCTGCTTTGGGGATCACCTGTACATCAAGAACTGCAAATTTGGTGGGTAATATCGGCAAAATGAAATAAACATTAACAATTGGTTGTCTTTTAACTATGACGAAGTAGAGAGAGCAATTTCAGAGACCTCTAAAAACAAGGCCCCGGGGCCTGATGGCGTACCGGCTGACCTTTATAGACACTCACCAAAACTTTGGGCCAAAGTGTTAACAAATGTTTTTTACGCTGCTAATGGTAATACTTTCCCTTCCACCTGGGCCACTTCAATCATCGTGCCGATCTTTAAAAAGGGGCAGCGAGATGATCCGGCGTGCTATAGACCCATCTCCCTGTTAGACTCTGCGATTAAAATACTAGGCAGAGTGTTACTGTTTAAGCTAAGGGATAACATAGAGAGAAGTGGGGTTTTATTAAACATACAATATGGGTTTAGAGAAAAGAGAGGCACCCTGGATCAGTGTTCAAAACTACATCTTTTAATTTCCAAGTATACGGTAGCGAAGGAGGGGTCGCTATTTTTGGCCTTTATGGACCTCTCCTCTGCTTTCGATCTGGTGAATAGGGCTAAGCTATGGCCAATCCTCTTGTAGATCGGGATTGACCCCTCACTCGTAAGCGTTATGGTGTCCCTTCACCAGGAGTTGTTTGCAACGGTTAGGGTCACCAAGGAGGGTAGGTGTACGAGTTGTTTTAATCGGAACTAAGAGTGCGACAGGGCTGTATTTTGGCCCCCCTCCTTTTTACCATCTATATTAATGGCTTGGGAAATCATTTAGATGTACCAGGGGTGGACGTGCCGCGTGTAGGAGATGCAATTATACCGGCTCTCCTATACGCGGATGACGCAGTCTTATTAGCTCGTACTGGAGGAGGACTTCAGAGACTGTTGGACCTATTAGGGGTCTTCATGGATCGGCTGGATCTACAGATTAACGCAAAAAAATCCCATTCATTGGTGGTTGTTCATCATAGAAATAAGTGTAAATCCAATATCTTTGTGTGTAAGGGTGAGGTGGTCTCCAGGGTTCCCGTTTTTTCCTATTTAGGGGTTCTCTTCGATGAGAAGGGGATGTGGGCCCCTCAAATCAAGGCCAAGAGTATATCCGTGGCTAGATCCACATCAGCCCTCATGGGCTTTTCAAAACGGCCAGGGGCCAGGCCCATAGAGGCCCTTTTAAAAGTATACAACACAAAGTGCATGCCCATTGCCATATATGGTTCATCTTTATGGGGTTATGTATCTCACGAAAAGATCCAAAGAGTGGAAAGTAGGTTTTTGAGATACCTTTTGTCCGTTCCCTAGTCCACCCCTACCTTTTAGATCCACTCTGAGGTGGGCTTGGATTATGTCACAGATAAGCTGAAATTAGCTCCATTAACATTTTGGTAAAAACATGGCTCAATCAAGAAATAACTTTGAATCATGCTATCTTGAATGATGTTATGTAACTAGATTATGCTAAAAAAGTACCCTGGCTGGAATACCTGAGAAATTCTTTCACCCAGTTAGGACGCACTGAGCTTTTTTTAACCCCATCTTGCATTAGGAGGGAGGACGTTAATTGGATCAAGATGCACTTTATAGATAGGTCTAGATTGGCCCGTGAGGAGCAGGAACTATCGAAACCTACAGTTAGATCGCATTACATGCTATCTATTTCCCCCTCACTTGAGCCATACCTTAAAATTGTAACTAAACCCTATCACAGAGTTTTATTAACCAAATTTATATTCAACCTGATACATTATTCCCTGGGTAGCTACCAAACGTGGGGCAAACCAGAAGGTGGTCCGCCTTGTAACTGTGACAATTTCTCGCAACAAGATACCATGCACTTTATTATGTTTTGCGGGTTTTATTCAGAAATAAGAAAAAAATATCTGTTACCAATCCTGAGAGAGGCCGGCTTTATTCAAGTCAGGCCTGCTCTCACTCATCTCCAGATGTTGAGTAGCACCTGCATCATTTTTTGTGTGGCCAGTTTTCTAGTGGCGGCAATTAGAATTAAAACAAAAAATGCGCCACTAAATGTATTATTCTGATTGATTTTTTTATTCAGCTCGATTTTAACCTAATTAACTGTAGCGTATCTGTTTAAAAGGGCTTTGCACTGAGTTTGTAAATACATGAATTGCTCAAATTTATGTGTATGTATGTAAATTTGTATGCCTTTTATGAGTTTAACAGACGAGCTGCCGAAGGGTCCTCCCACCTGCAGCAGAGATCCAGGACAAATGGTGTTAGCACACCCAGAACAGCTTGCAACATCCAGCGCATCTTTCAAAAGAAAAAATAATTCCTTCTTTCGTTATTGGCAGGGTGTCTTTTGTGAGGCAAATCTTCAAACAAGGCAGAGGATACATGATTTTCAAATATGGTCACTCACTCTATATCCTGGGATTCTGAATAAAATGGAATGAGACATCCACTACTCCTTTCCTTTAATCATAAATGGATTCAAACATATTATATGAACATAACCAGAAAAGAGAGTAATCTGTCTATCATACCATATCCCTACATCACTAGCAATGTGGAACAATAAGTATTCAACATAATACATATGTACATGTTTGAACTATCTGGTGGGTGAATGGATTTTCCCATTTGTGATAGTGGCCAAGCACAACAGATCTGTATGATTCTTTATTGGCTTCTTAACTCTGTATTTACAGATCCACCTTGACTCACAGGATGAATCTTTGAGAGTGCCAGGTAGCTTCCATTATTTGTAGGTAATTAAGTAAATAAAGGTTTATTGTTTTGATTACTAAAATTGTTACAATAAAAAACAATGCAGGCATCTAAACACTTTTCATCAAACATTTCCCATCACTACTACTTCTAAATATTGTGCAGAGGGACCGTGGCACAGTATTTCAGAAGCACTATCTATAATTTTGGGTCAGGGATGGGAATTATTTGCTTGTGGTTGTTCCTGCCAACAGTGGCACCGGTAGCTAAAAATTATGGTCTGGAATGTTTCCCAGGGTAATTGCTATTGAAAGATTAATTTAAGCATTACTTTTGGGATTTTCAGAAGGTCAGAATGTGCAGGACCGGACAGGATTTTTATTCCACTGGGAATTTCCAGAGTGGACTGGAGCCTATGGTAGTCACAGGAGCGACTCCTCCGCTAAGGCGGAGGAACATTGCCCCACTGCTCTCCGAGCAGTGAAAAAATGAAAAATAAAATGATAATATTGCAACATTATTATCATTTTATTTTTTCTACTGTCGTGGCTTAGTTGGTGCTGAGCTCCATGACGCCCGAGCACTGCGGGGGGAAGGAGTAGTGGCATTCTTCAAGTGCGCATCACAGTTTGGCTGGCTGTCTCGGGCCAGCCAAACAGTCATGCGCACTTGGCATGTTCTCAACCCAGGTTGCCTTCCAGCCTGGGCGGCGAACATGCACGGATTTATGGGACTGTTCTTCAGGACTTAAGGTAAGTGTGTCGCAAGGCAGCACCAACAGGTCACCTCGGGCAGCTCTTGAATTTCTGGGTGCAGAGGTACAATACAGTGTCGGGTACCTCCGGTCCGGTCACAAAGAAGTGGCAAGTAGGGACTAGGGTACCAGTCCTTCAGATAATCAATACTGTAGGGACAACGCTGGTCCACTGGAACCTGGGCTAGTGGGCTCAGCCACAGTAGTTGTTTCTCTGGTTGGGTTGCATTGCGGGTGGCACTCGCAGGTTGGAGGGTGGGCTGCAAAACAGACTTCAGACAGAGACTAGAGGATCAGTCCGACCAAACCCGAAGTTGGGTTAGCTCTTAAAGGTATCAGTATCCCATTGGCACCATTGATCCACTTATCGCCGGGCTGTGAGACTCAGGTGCAGTGGTGCATTGTGGTGTTGGGTTTTTGCGGTCTGAGGCTCGGGAAGCTCCTGCTGTCTGGCAAGAGAGTCTTCAGATGGGAACTGGGGTGACAGTCCAGTAAAGTCCAAGGGGGGCTCAACTCTTGAAGGTCTCTGGGCCTCAAGGGCACTGTCGGTTCATGGTAACTCAGGCCAGACGGCTTGAGTCCAATGCTGTTTGATCCTGCAGGTTTGCACCTGCAGAGGCTCTCATTTCGGTCCTTTTGGTGCCTGCAGACTTGCAGTGATGCAGTACCTCTGCTCTAAGAGATATATTGCTGGTCAGGTTAAGTAGTGGGTCAATCTTCCACAGCTTTTGGAGGTGACACCGCTTTCTGGATTAGCTGTATCGGTGGAATTGTTAGGGACAGCAGGCAGGCTGGCAGGGTTTGCGCAAAGTCAGTTACTGCTCCTCAGTTCTAGGGTTGAGGACTCCTCTTTGTCCTTCTTTCTTTTCCAGCCAGTCACACCTAAGCTCCTGCAATCTGGCGACCACCTAAATACTCAATTTAGGTGAGTTAAGGGGAGTGAATGGTAGTAGCCAATTGGCTACTTGCTCCTGGAATCACTACACCCCCTGGAAGACCACTTCATCTGGGGAGGTGGCATCATCCTCTCCCATAGTTTCTAATTCCAGCAAACACAAGATGTTAGATCCTATTTTTCATGTTCACGTCAGGCAGCCCACCTAGGGGTGTGACTAGCCTGGAGGTGCAACACGCCTCCTGGCATAGCTAATTTCCTGCCTGTGCTGGTGCGAAATGGGCCTCAGGGCAGGGGGTGGAATCTCCCATGTCTGAGGGAAGCCAGGCTCACATATCAAAGACAGTGGGGTCTTTCAAGTTACCTGCCTTGGCATGGTAATGTACTAGCCATCCTGTTTGGAGGAATTGTAAACACCTCCTGCCGGAGCAGACATTGTTCCTGCCCAACTGGTGGCATCAATGTTAAGTCATCCAGGATTGATATAAGGAGACCACTTGGTATTACAAAATTATGCCTTTAAGGTACAGCTAAGCTAACCTCAAAGTACTGGGGCAGTATAATTTATGCCCCCCTATTTATGTCATGTATCGAGTACCAGTATGGAGGTGTGCTCAGGCCACCAGCTGCAGTTCGAGTTTCTATGAGATGGGAATTTAGGGATTATGTTGACTCCCCGAATGTTTACCTGTTTGGTTGGTCTTGGTGGCTAGTTAGGCTGACTTTCCCTTGACTCTGAGAGGGAACAGATCTCTCTGCTGGGCTTCCCATTATTTTTTTGAACTTCTACAGAAGTTTGATTCTATACTGACACAATCTATGCTCCCTGGATAGAAATCCTTGTTAGTAATACTGTTCTCAACTAACCTTTAGATTAGAAGAGGGAAGTTTCTTTATGGAACAACTTATGGATATAATTTGTGTTACTTGTTTTGTGGGCGTTACTATTCGGTATCTCATTTTAATATGACTTAACTTACTGGCATATTTCAACCTCCAGGCTGCATTGCTATATCTCGTTCTTAAATACACCATGACGTGTATATATATATATTCCGCTCCACTGTCAAACAAATGACCGGAGCAGCACTTCAGCGTTTCAGCCTTAGCCTTCGTCAGTGTCAGCTGACGTCGGCGAGGCGGAAGTTAATATTGGCAAAATGAAATAAACATTAACAAAGGACTTGCCGTTCCACAATAGTCGCCATCTTGGAGTGGCTACGTTGTAAAAACAGAAAGAAAGTATATACATTAATTTCATGTTCGCAGAAACCTATCAAAATTAAATTTTCACACACTTTAACTGAGCGCAGTTAATAGAGAAAAAAACGTTCTACTATTGCATAATTGAACCCTGTATGGGTATAGTTGATAAACAGTTTTACACAACTATGATTTAAATCTAAATTACTATTCCGTCATCATGTTCTCTTATGTGTTTAGATGAAAAAAAATAAATAGCCACATAGTTCAAAGTTATTCAAATGAATATCACAAGATCCTCTATATACAATGATTGTACTAATAATAATTAATTGAGCGCTGAATGGGCTGGTAGTGACAATTTCCCACATATATTGTTTCCTATTCTGTCACTAATCGGTTCAAATAATACTGTCTCTAAATCTAGGATCAAGTTTTTAACAATCAATGATGGCCCTGGGGTTACTAGTAGCAACCGGTAGTTCCTTCCCTGACACTCGTGCTGCTCATTCCTGCATACTCGGGCTACAGGTGAGTTGTGAGTTCCTCACCCGCATTTAGCCCCTTCGGCATTTTCGTTTGGAGTTCGATGATATACCTGGACTCCAAGCGTCTTAGTCTTTTCTTGTAGTCTCCCCCCTCTGATATCCAATGGGATACAGTCGAGGCAGAAGAAGGTTAAGAGTTTTCTGTTGCAATTATGATGGGTGGCGAAATGCCTCGCTACCGGGTAGTTTTCATCTCTGTTGCAAATCGCCCTTTGGTGCTCCAGTATGTGTAACTTAACAGCATTAACTGTGCTCCCTATATAGCGATAGCCACAGGGGCATTCCAGGCAGTACACCACATGAGTCGTGGAACAGGTCATGAATTTGGAAATCTTAGTGCGTGAATTTTTGTCTGCCACTTGGTAAGATAGGACTCTTCTACTTGAACTGCATGCCTTGCATTTCCCGCATGGAAACGAGCCATGCATAGTATGCAGTCCGGTGTTAGATCTTTCCTTGGCTAGATGGCTCTGTACTAGCGTGTCTTTTAAAGACCTGGTCTTTCTAAAAGTAATTAAAGGGTGGTTCGAGAGTTCCTTCCCAATCACTGCGTCTGACTTCAGAATATTCCAGTTTCTGCACATTATTGCTCTCACTTTATTCACTGCCACTGAATAATTGGTAATGAGCCTTATACTGCCTGTTCCTTCCTTGTGATTTTGACCCAGTCCATTTCTCAGTAGTGTTTGTCTATTAGTTGTGTCCACTTTACTTTTAGCTTGTTGGAGTACCTTCTGTGAATAGCCACGTGATTTGAAGAGTTTCATGCTCTTATCTGCTGCCTCCTCGAAGTCCTTCTCCATTGAACTGTTTCTTTTTATTCTTAATGGTTCCCCATAGGGGGTACTGTTAACAAGAGTTTGGGGTGGCTGCTTCGTCCGTGAAGGACAAAGTTACCAGCCGTACTTTTCCTGTATAGGGCAGTTTGAATAGCCCCTGATTTAACAAACACTCTTATGTCAAGGAAATTCACTTCTTCCAAACTCATTTCTTAGGTGAAGGTTAGATTTAAATCATTGTGATTTAGGGCTGTGATGTATTCTTTTGCTGAAGACTCTGATCCCTTCCAAATGATGAAGAGATCATCTATGTATCTCCTCCAGCAAACTACCCTGTCCACCCACTCCACCTTGTCATCGGCCCAGGCCACCTGCTTCTCCCACCAGCCCACGAACAAGTTTGCGTAGCTGGGGGCGAAGCAGGTGCCCATCGCTGTCCCTCTGGTCTGCCTGTAACATTGGTCTTGGAAAATAAAGATATTGTTATTGAGACAGAATGAAACCAATTCCATTATCATTTGACTATATTTATATATAAATGTATTACAGCGCCATAGTCCCACAGAGGCCGTTGAACTCCAAAGGCGGGTGCTGCCATTATGCAAGGGTGAGAACTCACATATAATATTAAAGCTCCATCCAAAGGATACAAAGCAGTCGTGGGGTTCAAGCAAATATTTATTAAGATCAGTTCTCCAGATGCATTTCGGCGTGATGCCTTCATCAGTGTTTGAACTTCTGAAATATGGTACCTGGTATCCCATAGGCTAAAATTTAATGTCCAAAGTTCTAATTGGTTGGCTCTCAGACAATGGAAGGGCTGCATCACTTTAATGGATAGTACCCAGCTACAGCATGTCTCCGCACCCACAAAGTCACATATTACATTACTCATGACATGGTCAGTGACATCACTGATGACATCAATGATGACATCTCAAATGACATAACTGATGACATCACTGATCACAACATCCACATGATCATCTGATGCACCTCCTCAAACCCTAATATAACCTTTGATACACCCCCTCTAAAATATAGACTACCATTCTCAAAATTATAGACATACCAATACCAGTTAGTAGATATCAACTGCGGTGCAGAAAAAAGCAAGAGATGTGCAGAAAGAAGCAATGGTGGTATAGAATGAGGCATGAGGGGTGCAGAAAGAGGAAAGAGGAGTGCAGAAAAAAAGAAATGCAGAAAGAAGCAATGGAGGTGCAGAAAGAGGCAAGATGGGTGCAGAAAGCAGCAAAGGGGGTACAGAAAGAGGCATAAGGGGTGCAGAAAGAAGCAAGTGAGGTACAGAAAGAGGCAACAAAGGTGCAGAAAAACGCAAGAGAGGTGCAGAAATAAGCAAGAAAAATGCAGAAAGAGGCAAGTGGGGTGCAGAAAGAGGCAAGACGGTGCAGAAAATGACAAGAGAACTGCAGAAAGAGGCAAGAGGATTGCAAAAAGGGAATAAGGGTGCAGAAAGAAGCAAGAGAGCTACAGAAAGAAGCAGGAGAAGTGCAGCAAGAAGCATGAGAAGTTCAGAAAGAGGGAAAGCAAGTGTAGAAAGAGACAAAAGGGGTGTAGAAAGAGACACATGGAGCAGAAAGAATTTGTGTTACTTGTTTTGTGGGCGTTACTATTCGGTATCTCATTTTAATATGACTTAACTTACTGGCATATTTCAACCTCCAGGCTGCATTGCTATATCTCGTTCTTAAATACACCATGGCGTGTATATATGGTTTGGTTTGGTTGATTGCTTTATTTCGATATGCATATATCATAAAAGCATTACAAAAATATAAAACAGCACATCGTAAAAGAGACTGTACATTTTAAAATAGAAGGATAAAAACAGCAATTAATCAGAATAAATTAGGTAAGAAAGAATTAAATTGATATAGACAGTCTTTTTAGTCGGATCAACCAGGCCCATTTTAAAAATTTAGATACGGCACAGACAATGGGAGGGGCTGTATCAGTTAATGAAATCCGGAGGGCGACCAAGTACTGTCGAGTGCCCAGTTCTCTGCAAATTGGTTTAAGCCAACGTGATCTAGGGCGCGCATAATCCGGGCATTCAAAATGAAAGTGTGCCACAGTTTTGGGTTTGTCAGTACATAGGGCACAATGGCGTGATGCTGGCTGAGACATATTCCACCTAGATCGGAGGTCGGCAAGGGGTAGAGTCCCTAGTCTGAATTTAATATAGAGAGCCCGGTCCATGGCAATGGTAATAATGTTTATATATGGCTCAAGGGCAACAACGTCTTTTATTTTCAAATAAGCTGCGGTGGCATTGCAGTGGCGCTGGTTGCTGATGAGCTTGGTGGAAACCCATTCCCAGTATAGTTTATTTAGGGACTCCTTTGGGGGAGCTGAGTGGTTGGACCAGCAAGACCCCAAGCCTACGTCCCCTAGCAGATGTTTAATGTCCCTAAACCATTTAATCTTCTGCCTACCATCCGAACACATCACCCCTGCCAGCCCATCGGCATAGGATTTTAACTCCGGGACCCTCCACAAGTGAGCCCAAAGCAGGAGAGGTCGGAGGCGAGCCTGGTCCTTAATTGATTTGCAGCCTGCGTCCATTAGCACCGGGACTGTCGGGGTACTCATCGGAATGGCAAGGAGGTCCTTAATAAATGTATTCTCTGCCTTGGACATAGACTACATGTTGCCTAGGCCCAATAGTTCGGCTCCGTATAGTGATGCAGATACAGCTCGGGCTTTATAGATGTCTATTAACGGGGCTACACAGTATTTTGATGAGTTACTGTACTCCTTAAGGAGGGCCCCCCCACCCTTTTATGACCAACTGTCATTTTGTTAATGTGGGCAGTCCAGCTCATAGCATCACTCAGACGGATTCCCAGGTAGTCGAATTCTGCCACTCTTTCAAGGGGGATAGAGTTCAAAATAGGGGGGCGGCCAAGTTTACGGGGGGGGTGCATGATTAGATACTTTGTTTTGTCCACATTGATGACTAGTCCTCTGGTAGTGCAAAAATCCTGGAAGCGGTTCAGGAGTTTCTGGAGGCCTTGGGGAGTTTTCGAAATGAGAAGGGTGTCATCGGTGAACAGCAGTGTTGGAATTTTTACGCCGCCCAATGTGGGGGCGTCTGCTGGCTCACCAAGCAGGTGCTCTACCACCCCATTTACATAGAGGGAGAATAGGGTGGGAGCTAAAACACAGCCCTGCCGTACTCCCCTCTCGACCCTGATCTTGTCGGTCTTTTCCCCATTCAGCCCCCATCTAACCTGGGCATAGTTGGCATTATGCAATTTAATAAGGAGGTTTAAGATGTAAGGGGGCATCCCTAGGCCATACAACACCCTCCAGAGTTCTCCCTAGGAACCAGGTCAAAGGCAGTCTTCAGATCTATGAAGGCCAAGTAAAGACTGCCTTTGCCTAGCTCCACCACCTTCCAGTACTTTAACAGGATCCTAAACACTTGTTCGATGGTTCCTGTCCCTGAGCGAAACCCAGCTTGCATATCAGACAGTATGTGGTTGTCATCCACCCTTTGGAGAATCCTCCCCAAAATTGCTTTCCCCGCCAATTTCTGGCTCGAGTCTATTAGGCTTATAGGCCTGTAGTTCCCTGGTAGATCCCGGCAACCCTTTTTATAAATTGGGACTGCCTCTGCCCCTTTCCAGGAATCAGGCACAGTTCCTCCCTCGATGATGGCATTAAGAAGGGCTGAGATCAGTACCCCCCATTCTTTTGGATAGGCTCGAAGGCTGCATTGCTATATCTCGTTCTTAAATACACCATGGCGTGTATATATATATATTCCGCTCCACTGTCAAACAAATGACCGGACCAGCACTTCAGCATTTCAGCCTGAGCCTTCGTCGGTGTCAGCTGACGTCGGCGAGGCGGAAGAAGGAAGAAGAGGTACAGAAAGAAGCAAGAGAAATGCAGAAAGAAGCAAGAGAGGTACAGAAAGAGGGAATACAAGTGCAGAAAGAGACAATGGGTGCAGAAAGAAGCAAGAGAGGTGCACAAAGAGGCAAAAGACGTACAGATAGAAACAACAGAGGTACAGCAAGATGCAAGAAATTTGCGGAAACTGGCAAAAGAGATGCTGGGTTACAGAAAGAGGCAAGAGATGTGCGGAAAGTGGGATGAGAGGTGCAGAAAGAGGCAAGAGGGGTGCAGAAAATGACAAGAGAACTGCAGAAAGAGGCAAGAGGATTGCAAAAAAAGGAAGAAGGGTGCAGAAAGAAGCAAAAGAGGTGCAGAAAGAAGCAAAAAGAAGCAAGAGAAGTGCAGCATTAAGCAAGAGAGGTTCAGAAAGAGGGCAGGCAAGTACAGAAAGAGACAAAAGGGGTACAGAAAGAGACAACAGGGTGCAGAAAGAAGCAAAAGAGGTGCAGAAAGAAGAAAGAGAAGTGCAGAAAGAAGCAAGGGAGGTACAGAAAGAAGCAAGAGAAGTGCAGCAACAAGCAAGAGAGGTTCAGAAAGAGGGAAGGCAAGTGCAGAAAGAGACAAAAGGGGTGCAGAAAGAGACAACAGGGTGCAGAAAGAAGCAAGAGAGGTGCAGAAATAAGCAAGAGAA
Organism: Lissotriton vulgaris; assembly: GCF_964263255.1. Taxonomy (NCBI): domain Eukaryota; kingdom Metazoa; phylum Chordata; class Amphibia; order Caudata; family Salamandridae; genus Lissotriton; species Lissotriton vulgaris. The sequence continues at coordinate 765,813,459 of NC_141685.1, read as the reverse complement.
ATGCAGAAAGAGGCAAGTGAGGTACAGAAAGAGGCAAGATGAGTGCATAAAATGACAAGAGAACTGCAGAAAGAGGCAAGAGGATTGCAAAAAAGGGAAGAAGGGTGCAGAAAGAAGCAAGAGAGGTTCAGAAAGAAGCAAGAGAAGTGGAGCAAGAAGCAAGAGAGGTTCAGAAAGAGGGAAGGCAAGTGCAGAAAGAGACAAAAGGGGTGCAGAAAGAGACAACCGGGTACAGAAAGCAACAAAAGAGGTGCAGAAATAAGCAAGAGAAGTGCAGAAAGAAGCAAAAGAGGTACAGAAAGAGGCAAAAGAAGTGCATATAGAAGCAACGGAGGTACAGAAAGAGGCAAGACAGTTGCAAAAACAGGCAAAAGAGATACAGAAAGGGTGCAGAAAGAGGCAAGTGATGTGCAGAAAGTGGGAAGAGAGGTGCATTAAGAGGAAGAGGGGTGCAGAAATTTTCCAGAGAGGTACAGAAACAAGCAAGAATGGTGCAGAAAGAGACAAGAGAAGTGCAGAAACATGGAACAGAGGTGCAGAAAGAGGCAAGAGAGCTGCAGAAAGAAGGAAGAAAAATGCAGAAAGAGGCAAGAGGGGTGCAGAAAGAAGCAACAGAGGTGCAGAGTAAAGCAAGAGAATGCAGAAAGAAGCAACAGAGGTGCAGAAAGAGGCAAGAGGGGTACAGAAAGATGCAACAGAAGTAAGTTAGATGCATAAAGAGGGAAGAAGGATACAGAAAGAGGCAGCAGGGGTGCAGAAAGAAGCAAGAGAGATGCAGAAAAAACATGAAAAGTGAAGAAAGAAGCAATGGAGGTGCAGAAAGAGGCAAGAGGGATACAGAAAGAGGCAAGAGGGGTGCAGAAAGAGGGACGAAGGATGCAGAAAGAGGGAAGGGGGTGCAGAAAGAAGCAACAGAGGTGCAGAAAGCAGCAAGAGAGGTGCAAACAGAAGCAAAAGAGATGCAGAAAGAGGCAAGGGGGTACAGAAACAGGCAACAGAAGTGCTGAAAGAAGCAGCAGAGGTGCAGAAAGAGGCAAGAGAAGTACAGAAAGAGGCAAGAGAGGTGCAGAAAGAGGCAGGAGAGATGCCGAAAAGGGGAACAGGGGTGCAAAAAGAGGCAAAAGAGGTACAGAAAGAGTGAAGAAGGGTGCAGAAAGAGGAAAAAAAAGTGCAGAAAGAGGCAAGAGAGATGCATAAAGAGGGAAGAAGGGTACAGAAAGAGGCAGGAAGAGAGATGAGGAAAAAAAGATGAGAAGTGTAGAAAGAGTGAAAGGTTAAGCAGAAAGAGGCAAGAGGGATGCAGAAAGAGGCAACTGAGGTACAGAAGGAGGCAAGAAAACTGCACAAAGAGGCAAGATAACTGCACAAAGAGGCAAGAGAGTTGCAGAAACAGACAGAAACGGTGGAGAAAGAGGGAACAGGGGTGTAGACAAAGGCAATAGAATTGCAGAAAGAGGGACGAGGGGTACCGAAAGAGGCAAGAGGGGTGTAGGAATTTGCAAGAAAGTTGCAGAAAGAGGCAAGAGCAGTGTAGAAAAAAACAACAGATGTCCAGAAAGAGCAAGAGGGGTACAGAAAGAGGCAAGAAAAGTGCAGAAAGAAGCAAAAGAGGTACAGAAAGAGGCAAGGGAACTGAAGAAAAAGGCATGAGAGGTACAGAAAGAGGCAAGAGAGGTGCACAGAGGTCGAAGGGGTACAAAAAGATATGAGGGGTGCAGAAAGAAGCAAGAGATGTGCAGAAAGAAGCAACAGAAGTACTTAAAGAGGCAACTGGGATGCAGAAAGAGGCAAGAGAAGTGCAGAAAAAACATGAAAAGTGAAGAAAGAAGCAATGGAGGTGCAGAAAGAGGCAAGAGGGATACAGAAAGAGGCAAGAGGGGTGCAGAAAGAGGGACGAAGGATGCAGAAAGAGGGAAGGGGGTGCAGAAAGAAGCAACAGAGGTGCAGAAAGCAGCAAGAGAGGTGCAAACAGAAGCAAAAGAGATGCAGAAAGAGGCAAGGGGGTACAGAAACAGGCAACAGAAGTGCTGAAAGAAGCAGCAGAGGTGCAGAAAGAGGCAAGAGAAGTACAGAAAGAGGCAAGAGAGGTGCAGAAAGAGGCAGGAGAGGTGCCGAAAAGGGGAACAGGGGTGCAAAAAGAGGCAAAAGAGGTACAGAAAGAGTGAAGAAGGGTGCAGAAAGAGGAAAGAAAAGTGCAGAAAGAGGCAAGAGAGATGCATAAAGAGGGAAGAAGGGTACAGAAAGAGGCAGGAAGAGAGATGAGGAAAAAAAGATGAGAAGTGTAGAAAGAGTGAAAGGGTAAGCAGAAAGAGGCAAGAGGGATGCAGAAAGAGGCAACTGAGGTACAGAAGGAGGCAAGAAAACTGCACAAAGAGGCAAGATAACTGCACAAAGAGGCAAGAGAGTTGCAGAAACAGACAAACGGTGGAGAAAGAGGGAACAGGGGTGTAGACAAAGGCAATAGAATTGCAGAAAGAGGGACGAGGGGTACCGAAAGAGGCAAGAGGGGTGTAGAAAGAAGCAACAGAGGTGCAGAGTAAAGCAAGAGAATGCAGAAAGAAGCAACAGAGGTGCAGAAAGAGGCAAGAGGGGTACAGAAAGATGCAACAGAAGTAAGTTAGATGCATAAAGAGGGAAGAAGGATACAGAAAGAGGCAGCAGGGGTGCAGAAAGAAGCAAGAGAGATGCAGAAAAAACATGAAAAGTGAAGAAAGAAGCAATGGAGGTGCAGAAAGAGGCAAGAGGGATACAGAAAGAGGCAAGAGGGGTGCAGAAAGAGGGACGAAGGATGCAGAAAGAGGGAAGGGGGTGCAGAAAGAAGCAACAGAGGTGCAGAAAGCAGCAAGAGAGGTGCAAACAGAAGCAAAAGAGATGCAGAAAGAGGCAAGGGGGTACAGAAACAGGCAACAGAAGTGCTGAAAGAAGCAGCAGAGGTGCAGAAAGAGGCAAGAGAAGTACAGAAAGAGGCAAGAGAGGTGCAGAAAGAGGCAGGAGAGATGCCGAAAAGGGGAACAGGGGTGCAAAAAGAGGCAAAAGAGGTACAGAAAGAGTGAAGAAGGGTGCAGAAAGAGGAAAAAAAGTGCAGAAAGAGGCAAGAGAGATGCATAAAGAGGGAAGAAGGGTACAGAAAGAGGCAGGAAGAGAGATGAGGAAAAAAAGATGAGAAGTGTAGAAAGAGTGAAAGGTTAAGCAGAAAGAGGCAAGAGGGATGCAGAAAGAGGCAACTGAGGTACAGAAGGAGGCAAGAAAACTGCACAAAGAGGCAAGATAACTGCACAAAGAGGCAAGAGAGTTGCAGAAACAGACAGAAACGGTGGAGAAAGAGGGAACAGGGGTGTAGACAAAGGCAATAGAATTGCAGAAAGAGGGACGAGGGGTACCGAAAGAGGCAAGAGGGGTGTAGGAATTTGCAAGAAAGTTGCAGAAAGAGGCAAGAGCAGTGTAGAAAAAAACAACAGATGTCCAGAAAGAGCAAGAGGGGTACAGAAAGAGGCAAGAAAAGTGCAGAAAGAAGCAAAAGAGGTACAGAAAGAGGCAAGGGAACTGAAGAAAAAGGCATGAGAGGTACAGAAAGAGGCAAGAGAGGTGCACAGAGGTCGAAGGGGTACAAAAAGATATGAGGGGTGCAGAAAGAAGCAAGAGATGTGCAGAAAGAAGCAACAGAAGTACTTAAAGAGGCAACTGGGATGCAGAAAGAGGCAAGAGAAGTGCAGAAAAAACATGAAAAGTGAAGAAAGAAGCAATGGAGGTGCAGAAAGAGGCAAGAGGGATACAGAAAGAGGCAAGAGGGGTGCAGAAAGAGGGACGAAGGATGCAGAAAGAGGGAAGGGGGTGCAGAAAGAAGCAACAGAGGTGCAGAAAGCAGCAAGAGAGGTGCAAACAGAAGCAAAAGAGATGCAGAAAGAGGCAAGGGGGTACAGAAACAGGCAACAGAAGTGCTGAAAGAAGCAGCAGAGGTGCAGAAAGAGGCAAGAGAAGTACAGAAAGAGGCAAGAGAGGTGCAGAAAGAGGCAGGAGAGGTGCCGAAAAGGGGAACAGGGGTGCAAAAAGAGGCAAAAGAGGTACAGAAAGAGTGAAGAAGGGTGCAGAAAGAGGAAAGAAAAGTGCAGAAAGAGGCAAGAGAGATGCATAAAGAGGGAAGAAGGGTACAGAAAGAGGCAGGAAGAGAGATGAGGAAAAAAAGATGAGAAGTGTAGAAAGAGTGAAAGGGTAAGCAGAAAGAGGCAAGAGGGATGCAGAAAGAGGCAACTGAGGTACAGAAGGAGGCAAGAAAACTGCACAAAGAGGCAAGATAACTGCACAAAGAGGCAAGAGAGTTGCAGAAACAGACAAACGGTGGAGAAAGAGGGAACAGGGGTGTAGACAAAGGCAATAGAATTGCAGAAAGAGGGACGAGGGGTACCGAAAGAGGCAAGAGGGGTGTAGGAATTTGCAAGAAAGTTGCAGAAAGAGGCAACAGCAGTGCAGAAAAAACAACAGATGTCCAGAAACAGAAAGAGGGGTACAGAAAGAGGCAAGAAAAGTGCAGAAAGAAGCAAAAGAGGTACAGAAAGAGGCAAGGGAACTGAAGAAAAAGGCATGAGAGGTACAGAAAGAGGCAAGAGAGGTGCACAGAGGTCGAAGGGGTACAAAAAGATATAAGAGGGGTGCAGAAAGAAGCAAGAGATGTGCAGAAAGAAGCAACAGAAGTACTTAAAGAGGCAACTGGGATGCAGAAAGATGCAAGAGAAGTGCAGAAACAAGCAACAGATGTACCGAAAGAGGCAAGAGAGGTGCTGAAACAGGCAAGAAAGGTACAGAATGAGGGAACAGGGGTACAGAAAGAGGCAAGAGAGCTGCAGAACGAGGGAAGAGGAGTGCAGAAAGAGGCAAGAGGAGTGCACAAAGAAGCAAGTGAGGTATAGAAAGAGGCAACAGAGGTACAGAAAGACGCAAGAGAGGTGCAAAAACAAACAAGAGAAGTGCAGAAAGAGGCAAGTGAGGTGCAAAAAGAGGAAAAACAGGTGCAGAAAATGACAAGAGCACTGCAGAAAGAGGCAAGAGGGATGCAAAAAAGGGAAGAAGGGTGCAGAAAGAAGCAATAGAGGTGCACAAAGAAGCAAGAGAAGTACAAAAAAAAGCAACAGAGGTGCAGAAAGGAGCAAGAGAGATACAGAAAAAACATGACAGGTGAAGAAAGAATTAATGGAGGTGCAGAAAGAGGCAAGAGGGGTGCAGAAAGAGGGGCGAAGGATGCAGAAAGAGGGAAGGGGTGCAGAAAGAAGCAGCAGAGTTGCAGAAAAAAGCACTTGCAAACAGAAGCAACAAAGGTGCAGAAAGAGGCAAGAGGGGTACAGAAAGAAGCACCAGAAGTGGTGAAAGAAGCAACAGAGGTGCAGAAAGAGGCAAGAGAAGTACAGAAATAGGCAGGAAAGGTACAGAAAGAGGGAACAGGGATGCAGAAAGAGGCAAAAGAAGTGCAAAACATGCAAAGAAGGGTGCAGAAAGAGGAAAGAAAAGTGCAGATAGAGGCAAGAGAGATGCATAAAGAGGGAAGAAGGGTACATACAGAGGTAGGAGGGGTGCTGAAAGTAGCATGAGAGATGCAGAAAAAATATGAGAAGTGCAGAAAGAAGCAAGAGGGTAAGCAGAAAAAGGCAAGCGGGATGCAGAAAGAGGCAAGAGAGGTACAGAGGGAGGCAAGAGAACTGCACAAAGAGGCAAGATAGTTGCAGGAACAGACGGAAGCAGGGTAGAAAGAGGGAACAGGAGTGTAGACAGAGGCAAGAGAATTGCAGAAAGAGGGAAGAGGGGTCCAGAAAGAGGCAAGAGGGGTACAGAAAGAGGCAAGAAAAGTGCAGAAAAAAAGAAAAGAGGTGTAGAAAGAGGCAAGAGAACTGCAGAAAAAGGCATGAGAGGTACAGAAAGAGGCAAGAGAGGTGCACAGAGGCAAAAGGGGTACAGAAAGATATAATAGGGGTGCAGAAAGAAGCAAGAGATATGCAGAAAGAAGCAACAGAAGTGCTTAAAGAGGCAAGTGGGGTACAGAAAGGGGCAAGAGAAGTGCAGAAAGAAGCAACAGTAGTGCCAAAAGAGGCAATAGAGGTGTAGAAACAGGCAAGAAAGGAACAGAAAGAGGGAACAGGGGTTCAGAAAGACATAGGAGGGATACAGAAATTTGCAAGAGGTGCAGAAAGAAGCAAGGGCAGTGTAGGAAGAAGCAAGAGAAGTGCAGAAGGAAGTAAGAGCGGTGGAGAAATAGGAATGAAGGGTGCAGAAAGAGAAATGAGGGCTACAGAAATTTGCTAAAGAGGTGCATAAAGAAGCAAGATCAGTGCTGAAAGAACCAAGAGAAGTGCAAAAAGAGGCAAGAGAGGTGTAGAAAGAAGCAACAGAGGTACAGAAAGAGGCCAGAGAGGTGCAGAAACAGGCAGTAAATGTGTATAAAGAGGGAACAGGGGTACAGAAAGAGACAAGAGAGCTGCAGAAAGAGGGAAGAGGTGTGCAGAAAGAGGCAAGATGGGTGCAGAAAGAAGCAAGTGAGGTACAGAAAGAGGCAACAGAGGTACAGAAAGATGCAAGTGAGGTGCAAAAACAAACAAGAGAAGAGCAGAAAGAGGCAAGAGAATTGCTGAAAGGAGTGACAGAGATGTAGAAAGAAGCAGGAGAGGTGCATGAATAGGTAAGTGAGGTGCAAAAAGAGGAAAGACAGGTGCAGAAAATGGCAAGAGTACTGCAGAAAGAGGCAAGAGGGATGCAAACAAGGGATTAAGGGTGCAGAATGAAGCAAGAGAGGTACAGAAAAAAGCAAGAGAAGTACAAAAATAATCAACAGAGGTGCAGAAAGAGGTGAGAAGGGTGCAGAAAGAGGCAAGAGAAGTGCTGAAAGAAGCAGCAGAGGTGTAGTAAGAGGCAAGAGAAGTACAGAAAGAGGCAATAGAGGTACAGAAAGAGGCCGGAGCGGTGCAGAAAGAGGGAGCAGGGATGCAGAAAGAGGCAAAATAGGTGCAGAAAGAACAAGGAAGGTTGCAGAAAGAGGAAAGAAAAGTGCAGAAAAAAGCATAAGAGGTGCAGAAAGAGGCAAGAGAACTGCAGAAAAAGGAATGAGAGGTACAGAAAGAGGCAAGAGAGGTGCACAGAGGCAAAAGGGGTACAGAAAGATATAATAGGGGTGCAGAAAGAAGCAAGAGATATGCAGAAAGAAGCAAAAGAAGTGCTTAAAGAGGCAAGTGGGGTACAGAAAGGGGCAAGAGACGTGCAGAAAGAAGCAACAGAAGTGCCAAAAGAGGCAATAGAGGTGTAGAAACAGGCAAGAAAGGAACAGAAAGAGGGAACAGGGGTTCATAAAGACATAGGAGGGATACAGAAATGTGCAAGAGGTGCAGAAAGAAGCAAGGGCAGTGTAGAAAGAAGCAAGAGAAGTGCAGAAGGAAGTAAGAGTGGTGGAGAAATAGGAAAGAAGGGTGCAGAAAGAGACATGAGGGCTGCAGAAATTTGCTAAAGAGGTGCATAAAGAAGCAAGATCAGTGCTGAAAGAACCAAGAGAGGTGCAAAAAGAGGCAAGAGAGGTGCAGAAAGAAGCAACAGAGGTACAGAAAGAGGCCAGAGAGGTGCAGAAACAGGCAGTAAATGTGTATAAAGAGGGAAGAGGGGTACAGAAAGAGGCAAGAGAGCTGCAGAAAGAGGGAAGAGGTGTGCAGAAAGAGGCAAGAAGGGTGCAGAAAGAAGCAAGTGAGGTACAGAAAGAGGCAACAGAGGTACAGAAAGATGCAACAGAGGTGCAAAAACAAACAAGAGAAGAGCAGAAAGAGGCAAGAGAATTGCTGAAAGGAGTGACAGAGATATAGAAAGAAGCAAGAGAGGTTCATAAGTAGGCAAGTGAGGTACAAAAAGAGGAAAGGCAGGTGCAGAAAATGGCAAGAGTACAGCAGGAAGAGGCAAGAGGGATGCAAACAAGGGATTAAGGGTGCAGAATGAAGCAAGAGAGGAACAGAAAAAAGCATGAGAAGTACAAAAATAATCAACAGAGGTGCAGAAAGAGGTGAGAGGGGTACAGAAAGAGGCAAGAGAAGTGCTGAAAGAAGCAGCAGAGGTGTAGTAAGAGGAAAGAGAAGAACAGAAATAGGCAATAGAGGTACAGAAAGAGGCCGGAGTGGTGCAGAAAGAGGGAGCAGGGATGCAGAAAGAGGCAAAATAGGTGCAGAAAGACCAAGGAAGGTACAGAAAGAGGAAAGAAAAGTACAGAAAGAGGCAAGAGAGATGCATAAAGAGGGAAGAAGGGCACAGAAAGAGGCAGGAGGGGTGCAGAAAGAAGCAAGATGGTAAGCAGAAAGAGGCAAGAGGGATGCAGAAAGAGGCAACAGAGGTACCAAAGGAGGCAAGAGAGTTGCAGAAACAGACAGAAGCGGTGGGGAAAGAGGGAACAGGGGTGTAGACAGAGGCAAGAGAATTGCAGAAAGAGGGAAGAGGGGTGCAGAAAGACGCAAGAGGGGTGCAGGAATTTGCAAGAAAGGTGCAGAAAGAGGCAAGAGCAGTGCAGAAAAAAACAACAGATGTCCAGACAGAGGCAAGAGGGGTCCAGAAAGAGGCAAGAAAAGTGCAGAAAGAAGCAAAAGAGGTGCAGAAAGAGGCAAGAGAACTGCAGAATAAGGCATGAGAGGTACAGAAAGAGGCAGGAGAGGTGCACAGAGGCAAAAGGGGTATAGAAAGATATAAGAGGAGTGCATAAAGAAGCAAGAGATGTGCAGAAAGAAGCAACAGAGTGCTTAAAGAGGTATGTGGCGTGCATAAAGAGGCAAGAGAAGTATGTATGTATGTATAGATGCTTTTATATAGCGCAATGACTGTCACCCATCGGGTATCCTAGCGCTTAGACTTAGATGATACATACACAGTATATAAACAGATTGCATGGCTTACAGAAAAGGTTTTAACAGATTTTAGGGAACAAGTAGGTTTTCAAATTCTTCTTAAAAGAAATAAAATCATCGGTCCGACGTAGACCCAGAGGTATAGAGTTCCACAGTTTTGCCGCTGTGAATCTAAAGGATCGGCCACCCAACCGAATCCTCTGAATCTTGGGAAGTGTCACCGTACACGCTGAGGCCGAGCGGAGGGGTCGAGAGGGTACATACCAGGTGAACAGATTTTGCAAGGAAGAGGGACCCTGTCCATGAAGGGCCTTATGTACGAAGCAAAGGGCTTTAAACTCAATCCTCTGAGGGATTGGAAGCCAATGGAGCTCCTTAAGTGCTTTTATTGAAGAGTCAAAACGACTACGCAAGAGAGCCAGCTTGGCGGCCAGATTTTGCACACGTTGCAATTTTGCCACCAGGGTCTTTGGTGTCCCTAGAAGTAGTGAGTTACAGTAGTCAAGTCTACTTAAGATGATACTTCTCACTACTTCTGGCCTAGATTGAATCGGGAGCATTGGTAATATTTTCCGCAACATTCGCAGGAGGGCCATACAAGTGGCCACTGTTTTATTTACCAACACATCTAGCTGCAGGCTGGAATCAAACATCACTCCCAGGTTCCGGACTACTTGGGCCGGCATACCGGTATCCTGGAAGGTTGGAGGCCAGAAGTTCGATGGCAAAGGCCTAGGAGAACGGTCCATAGAGCAGTGCAACACCTCCGTTTTGGATCCATTGAATTGCAAAGAATTTCGGCTCAACCATTCCGCCGTCATGGACATGCATTGATGAAAAGTCTCCTGCGACACTGCCTCCTTGCCCTCGAAAGCGAAGACAAGTTGGGTGTCATCAGCATAGTTGGTGACTGCTATGCCATAAGATTTTATCAACTGAATCAGGGGACGGAGGTAGAGATTGAACAGGATCGGGCTAATGGCCGAACCCTGAGGGACACCCTGCCCCACCTTTCTGATGTTAGATTTGAAGGGCGGCAGGGCAACCATTTGGTGTCGGTTGTCAAGATAGGACACCAGCCAATCCCGAGCTAGTCCCGAAACCCCTATTTCCTCCTGTCTCCTGTCAGGATGGTATGGCTGACCGTATCGAACGCGGCCGACATGTTGAGTAATACTAGAAAGGCAGCTCGACCTTGGTCGGCACGCATTCGTAGATCATCTAGCACAGTCACCAATGCAGACTCTGTCCCATGAGCAGGTCTAAAGCCAAACTGGGCCACGTCCAGGCATGCGTTGCTCTCCATAAAACTGGAAAGATGTTTAGTCACCAGTTTCTCCAAGATTTTGATTGGGAATGGGAGCAACGAGATGGGTCTGTAGTTTGCAGGACAAGTGGGATCCAGAGTGTCCTTTTTCAGGAGAGGGGATACCACTGCCAGCTTCCAGCAGTCCGGAACCCATGCCGACTCAAGGGATTGACAGCAGATGGAAAAGAGCGGCGGGAAGAGTTCTTCCCTGAAGAGTTTCCAGAATTTCGGTGGAAGGGGGTCTAGAGGCGAACCAGAGGATACCCGATCTGCCAGTGCGCAAAAGTCTTCAAATGACGGCGAGGGGAAGCTATTCAATTGCGCAGGACTAACCTCTAACATAGAAGCAGGTATAGAGGAAAGGAGGTCCAAGGTGTGTGCAGTGGCACCTGGCGACGAGGCTAGATTATTCAGAATCGTAGTAATTTTGTCCTCGAAGGCCGAGGCCAGTGAATCACATAAGGTTCGAGTGGCGAGAATGTTCTTGCCAGTACTAGCAGGAGATGCCAGATCTTTCACGATTCTAAATAAGGTCTGGGACTTATTCTCCGCTGCCAGAAGAGATTCCTCTAAAAAACTTGCCTTAGCCTGTTTAATCTTGGCTTTATAGGTCGCCAGAGCCTGTTTAAAAAGCGCTCTGTCCGACTCGAGACATAACTTCCTCCAATTCCGCTCAGCCTGTTTACAATGGTGCTTGAGCTGGTAAAGTTCATCTGAGAACCATGGCATTGCCTGTTTTGTCCTACTTCTAATTTTTCGTAAGGGAGCCAGTGAGTCCAAAGAAGTGAATATTCGTTGCATAAAAGACTCATAACTGGCGGCCACATTATCCCCCAACATAAAACCGTCTGAGAGCAAAGTGGGAATAGAGGATTGCTTCAGGAGCTTCGACCATTGTCTGCCCACCTTAGTGGCTCCTAAATTGCGCTTCTTCATAAGTGGAGTGGGGGATGAAAGACGAAAGTGGACAAGTGCATGGTCCGTCCAGCACTGGGGAAGGATACTTTGTAAGGACACATGGTCAGCGTTGGCAAAAATAAGGTGAAGCGCGTGACCCTTTACGTGTGTCTGGGAGAGTACTAACTGCTGTAATTGGATGTTACTGTTAGCTTGGACCAGCTCTTTAAAGGCCGAATCGGTCGGGCCATCTGGCCATAAATTGAAATCACCCAGCACAATTAACCTCGTGTGCGTGTTGGAGAACTCATAGATAATATCAATAAGCTCCGTTACAGCGGATAAGGCGCTAGACGGAGGTCTATAGCACAGTAAACCTGAGTAAAGTGCACCTCCCTGACCCTTAATGGAAAACCCCATAAGTTCACAGCCTGGGATTATTTTAGTATCTAGCTGGGAAAGATCTATGGTCTCTCTAAAGATCATCCCCACTCCTCCTCTGGACCCTACCCTAGGGTTGTGTTGGATCTTATAGCCAGGAGGGCAAGCTAGCCCCAACTCCACCAGACAGTTCATATTAGTCCAGGTCTCTGTCATAAAGAGTACGTCTAACTCATGAGAATCAATGAGCAGCGTAATTTCTTCAACGTGTTTACTAATTGATCTAACATTTAGTAATCCGCAAGACAGTGAGTCAGGCAGTCGGCTGGTGGTAGAAAGCTGGTGGCAGGGAGCATTATCTACATTAAGTCTTAGGAGGTCGGCGTGAGAGTAGGTAGGCGCAGAACAGCACTGAGAGGAAATGCCGTCGGCGTCTGGCGCGACATGTGCGCGAACGGGCGCAAACGGGCTTACCTCTGGCGCACCTCCGGCGCGCACCCGCTGCGCGTCATCGCTGCGCTCTGACTGCATATCCATCTTATATAACTGTAGACGTGGGAGGAGTGGAAGGTAAGCACTAGACCCCCAGCAAAAGATGGCGCCTGTGATTCGGCAGCCCCAGATGCCCTCTCCCAAGATGGCGGCCTAAAACGCCGCAAGGCTGCGATGTTCGGTCCCTCGTTGCCCTGATTCCTGCAAGCTGCAGGGTGAGCCCAATGATTAAGGTGCAGGTAAGAAACTAATGCACTAATGTTGCCCCAGATAGTTTAGCGAGCTTAACTAAGCAGCGCAAACAATTTAAAAATGTTCCCCAGATAAACGGCGCAAATTAAGTAATATACAGCGCTAGAAATCGAAATAAAATTTTAACGATTTTAAAATGCCAGCAACAATCAGCACGCTGCGCAGAACAAGTCTACCTGTCAGCGGCGCAATCCTGGAGATTAAGTAGACTCCAGCAAGCACATCCAAACGTGGGAGGAGTGGAAGGGGAGCACTAGACCCCCAGCAAAAAATGGCGCCTGTGATTCGGCAGCCCCAGATGCCCTCTCCCAAGATGGCGGCCTAAAACGCCGCGAGGCTGCGATGTTCGGTCCCTCATTGCCCTGATTCCTGCAAGCTGCAGGGTGAGCCCAATGATTAAGGTGCAGGTAAGAAACTAATGCACTAATGTTGCTCCAGATAGTTTAGCGAGCTTAACTAAGCAGCGCAAACAATTTAAAAATGTTCCCCAGATACACGGCGCAAATGAAGTAATATACAGCGCTAGAAATCAAAATAAAATTTTTACGATTTTAAAATGCCAGCAACAATCAGCAGGCTGCGCAGAACAAGTGCAGAAAGAAGCAACAGAGGTACCAATAGAGGTAAGAGAGGTGCAGAAACAGGCAAGAAAGGAACAGAAAGAGGGAACTGGGGTGCAGAAAGAGATAAGAGGGATACAGAATTTTGAGAGGTGCAGAAAGAAGTAAGAGCAGTGAAAAAATAGGGTAGAAGGTAAGCATGGCCGAAATGTGCGAATTCGTGGATTTCCCTGTGAAAGGGCAAAAAAAATCCGCAAATTCGCGAACTTTCCCGCAAAATCGCTGATTTCTTTGCGATTTGCCCTGGAGTACTTTCTACTGGCTAATCCAGTAAGTGCTCCCTCATTGGGTAAATGTATAGTGCTTTTACTACACTGCAGCTGTGTAAAGGGCCAGAAGATGTGTCTCCAGTGACCATGTGTGCCTGTAACACAGGCACAGGCACACATGGTCACTGGAGACACATCTTCTGGCCCTTTACGCAGCTACAGTAAAAGCACTATGGGGCAGATTTACAAGCCGATTGCGCCTCTTTTGCGCCGCAGTTGCATCACTTTTGTGACGCAGCGGCAGCACAAAAGATGCACCATGGTGCTGGGTGTTAACAACGTGACGCATCTGAGAGATGCGTCACGTTGTAAAGCCCTGCGCCATCAGGAGGCGTTCCAGCGCAGGGGAGGGTGTTCCTGCGCAGGAACGCCTCCTAAAAGTGCCTGAGTGAAATCTACAAGATTTCACTCAGTCACTTTTAAGCCAATGCTGCATCAAAACCCTGCGCCTGCTTGAAGCAGGCGCAAGGCTTGACGCAGCATTGGGGAGATAGGGCCCCACAGAGCATTGCTGGAGCTGCGTCATGCTTGCGACGCAGCCCCAGCAATGCGCTGCTTTTACGGCACAGATGTGTGACGCATCTGTGCCGTTTTTGCCAAATGGTGCGCCACATTGTAAATGCGGCGCACCATGGGTGGCGGAGCTGCGGCGCACAATAACTGGCGCATCCCTGGGGATGCGCCAGTTATTGTAAATCTGCCCCTATACATTTAGGCAACGAGGGAGCACTTACTGATTAGACAGTAGAAAGTACTCCAGTTGAGTAGAGGTATTGCACAAAAAGGTGGCATCTTCGTGGACAAACATGCAGGGCGGGATTCATTTTGCCCCCTGTTAGACTCGTTTTTCCCTTGTTTTTCTGCCCTTCTGCCCTCTGTGAGACTCGTTTTCCCTTGTTTTTCTGCCCTTCTGCCCCGTGTTAGACTCGTTTTTATGCCCTTCTGCCCTCTGTTAGACTAGTTTTTCCCTTGGTTTTCTGCCCTTTTGCCCTCCGTTAGACTCGTTTTTTGTGCCCTTCTGCCCTCTGTTATTCCCTTCTTTTTGTGCCCTTCTGTCCTCTGTTAGACTCGTTTTTGTGCCCTTCTGCCCTGTTAGACTCGTTTTTGTGCCTTTCTGCTCCCTGTTAGACTCGTTTTTTGTGCCCTTCTGCCCTCTGTTAGACTCATTTTTCCCTTGTTTTTCTGCCCATCTGTCCTCTGTTAGACTGTTTTTTGTGCCCTTCTGCCCTCTGTTAGACTCGTTTTTCCCTTGTTTTTCTGCCCTTCTGCCCTTTGTTAGACTGCTTTTTGTGCCTTTCTGCCCTCTGCATCACCACATCATCACTCAGCGCTACCCCAGCATCACTTAGCACCACCGCATTATCACTCAGCACTATCACATTATCACTCAGCACCACCACAGCACCACTCAGCACCACCACAGCATCACTCAGTACTACCACAGCATCACTCAGCACCACCACAGCACCACTCAGCACCACCACAGCAGCAGCAGCACTCAGTTTCACCACAGCATCACTCAACACCACCACAGCATCACTCAGCACCACCACATTATCACTCAGCACCACCACAGCACCACTCAGCACCACCACAGCATCACTCAGCACCACCACAGCATCACTCAGCACCACCACAGCACCACTAAGCACCACCATAGCATCACTCAGCACCACCACAGCACCACTCAGCACCACCACAGCACCACTCAGCGCTACCACAGCATCACTCAGCGCCACCACAGCATCACTCAGCGCCACCACATTATCACTCAGCACCACCACAGCACCACTCAGCACCACCACGGCATCACTAAGCACCACAACAGCACCAATCAGCACCACCACAGCACCACTCAGCGCCACCACAGCATCATTCAGCACAACCACAGCACCACTCAGCACAACCACAGCACCACTCAGCACCACCACAGCATCACTCAGCACCACCACAGCACCACTCAGCACTACCCCAGCATCACTCAGCACAATCCCAGTATCACTCAGCACCACTCAGCATCACCACAGCACCACTCAGCACCACCACAGCACCACTCAGCACCACCCCAGTATCAATCTGCGCAACCATTCAACAACAACTGGTTCAAATATGTTCTCTCAATGCTTTATTACAAATGTCACAAAAAGATGTTAATATTTCACTTCTGTTCTTGGATTTTCATCACACTAAAATACTCTGAACATAATCTTCACAAAAGTTATTTACAAAAGTTTAAGCTATTGCCATTATAAATTAAAATCACTTTTATTTAAGTATTATTTAAAAAAATTAAAAGCCATTGTAATTTGTAATATCAATACATCTAAGTCACGTAAATACAAAACATGTTGCATTACAAATGCTATAGGTGTCACATTTGCGAAAGTTGGCATTGTAAATGACAAAGCTATTAATTTAGCTATTTTCAAAAGCAACACATAAATTAAAAAAATTGTCATTTACAAGACCAATAGCTTCAACTTTCCTAATGCGAGACCTATTGCATTTCAAATGCTTGTTTTTATATCTGTCAGTGCTTCCTGTAACCATGAGCGCAAAATCGGTTCCGCTCGCGGATTTTGCGAATTTTCGGTAAATTCGCGATCCGCGAACTCCCGCGAATTTACCGCTATTTCGCAAATCCGCGAGCGGCGGATTCCGGGGGCAAAAGTTGAAGCCTGGCTGGCCTGTCAACTTGTAACTATTTTACGATGGCGCCGGCAAGCTGCCAGCGCCATCCTAAAATAGTTACTAAGTTAGCTTCAACAGGAAGCTCTAATAGATAAAATAAAGCAGGTGCTCGCACCTGCTTTATTTTATCTATTAGAGCTTCCTGTTGAAGCTAATTTAGTAATTATTTTAGGATGGCGCTGGCAGCTTGCCGGCGCCATAGTAAAATATTTACAACATGCCCTTCCTGTGAGCCCAAAAACAATCGTGAGCGTCGTCGAGGCAGGCGTGCCTTCTTCCCAAATCTACCGTGGAAAATCAGCTGTGATGCTGGATAGAGGCTTTTGCATCCTTGACTTTCACGAGCGCAATACCCGTGCTGTTCCTGTGACCAGGAGCTTCTTTCTCTTCATCTGCTGAACTGATCTTTCTCTGACCTTTTATACACACAAGAAGCATGTGTGAACTCGCATGGAAGCCCTGCACGTTTGGCCCCGCCCACACACTCGCGGTTTGCACCGTCTTCCCGCCATTCACCCACTATGATGGACAGCTCACTCAAGGGACCCCTGCGCCCTTCGGGGCGATTGCATAGTAACACACACATGGTCGCTCGAACTAGTTGATGCTCAAATTCAGTGACTCATTCATTAGCCCAAAAACAATCGTGAGCGTCGTCGAGGCTGGACAGGTGTGCCTTCTTCCCAACTCTACCGTGGAAAATCAGCTGTGATGCTGGATAGAGGCCTTTGCATCCTTGACTTTCACGAGCACAATACCCGTGCTGTTCTTGTGACCAGGGGCTTCTTTCTCTTCATCTGCTGAACTGATCTTTCTCAGACCTTTCAAACACACAAGAGGCATGTGCACTCGCATGGAAGCCCCGCCCCAAATCCGCGGATCCGCAAATCCGCAAAATCCGCGAATTTTGCGGATCCACGATCCGCAAATCCGCAAAATCCGCGGATCGTGGATCCGCAAAATCCGCCCATGCTTAGCTTCCTGTTGAGGTTTAATTTTCGTGACAGGTGCCGCATTGCCTACTTGTAACTATTCTCTGACCCTGCATCAAGGGTCAGAGCAGGGTCAGAGAATAGTTGCAAGTAGGCAACGAGGCGCCAGGAAGCACTTACAGGCTTACAGCAGCAGGTGCCCAAGTTGAAGTTAATTTCTTTGTAACCCTTTTGTAAAAGGTTACAAAAAATTAGCTTCAACTTTTGCACCTGCTGCTGTAACCCTGTAAGTGCTTGGCTGAAAAAATCGTCCCCGCTGTTTCGCGGATTTTACCGCGATTTCGCGAGATTCGCGGATCGCAAAATTGCAGAAAATCCGCAAATTCCGCGAGCGGAACGAATTTTCAGCCCATGCTTAGTAGAAGGGTGCAGAAAGAGACAAGAGGGAAGAAAAAATGTGCAAAAGAGGTGCATAAAGAAGCAAGAGTAGTGCTGAAAAACCAAGAGAGGTGCAAAAAGAAATAAGAGGGGTGCAGAAAGAAGCAACGGAGGTACAGAAAGAGACCAGAGAGGTGCAGAAACAGGCAGTAAAGGTGCATAAAGAGGAAACATGGGTACAGAAAGAGGCAAGAGAGCTGCAGAAAGAAGCAAGTGAGCTACAGAAAGAGGCAACAGAGGTACAGAAAGAGGCAAGAGAGGTACAAAAACAAACAGTACAAAAAGAGGCAAGAGAATTGCTGAAAGGAGCGACAGAGGTGTAGAAAGAAGCAAGAGAAGTGCAGAAATAGGCAAGTGACGTGCAAAAAGAGGCAAGACAGGTGCAGAAAATCGCAAGAGAAAATACAGAAAGAGGCAAGAGGGATGCAAAAAAGGGAAGAAGGGTGCAGAAATAAGCAAGAGAGGTGCAGAAAGAAGCAAGAGAAAGTACAGAAAGAAGCAAGAGAGGTTCATAAAGAGGGAAGACAAGTGCAGAAAGAGACAACAGGGGTGCAGAAAGAGACAACAGGGGTGCAGAAAGTAGCAAAAGAGGCGCAGAAAGAAGCAAGAAAAGTACAGAAAGAAGCAAGAGAGGTGCAGTAAGAGGGAAGACAAGTGCAGAAAGAGACAACAGGCATACAGAAAAAGACAACAGGAGTGCAGAAAGAAGCAAGAGAGGTGCAGAAAGAGGCAAAGGAAGTGCAGATAGAAGCAACAGAGGTGCAGAAAGAGGCAGGAAAGTTGCAGAAACAGGCAAAAGAGGTACAGAAAGAGAGAAGAGGTGTGCAGAAAGTGGGAAGAGGGGTGCTGAAAGACTCAAGAGGGGTGAATACATGTGCAAGAGAGGGGCAGAAAGAAGAAAGAGCAGTGCAAAAGAACCAACAGAAGTGCAGAAACAAGGAAAAGAAATGCACAAAGAGGCAAGAGGGGTACAGAAAGAAGGAAGAGAGGTAAAGAAAAAGGCAAGAGAGTTGCACAAAGAGGGAAGAAGGGTACAGAAAGATGCAAGAGGGGTGTAGAAAGAAGCAGCAGAGTTGCAGAAAGAGGCTAGGGAGGCACAGAAACAGGCATGAAAGGTGCATAAAGAGGGAACAGGGGTACAGCAAGAGGCAAGAGAGCTGTAGAAAGGGGGAAGAGGGGTGCAGAAAAAAGCAAGTGAGGTAGAGAAAGAAGCAACAGAGGTACTGAAAGACCCAAGAGAGGTGTAGAAACAAGCAGGAGAAGTACAGAAAGAGGCAAGAAAATTGCTGAAAGAAGTGACAGAGGTGTAGAAAGAAGCAAGAGAAGTGCAGAGAGGCAAGTGAGGTGCAAAAAGAGGCAAGACAGGTGCAGAAAATTGCAAGAGAACTGCAGAAAGAGGCAAGAGGGGTGCAAACAAGGGAAGAAGGGTGTAGAAAGAAGCAAGAGAGGTGCAGAAAGAAGCAAGAGAAGTGCAGAAAGAAGCAAGAGAGGTTCATCAAGTGCAAAAAGAAACAACAGGGGTGCAGAAAGACATAACAGCGGTGCAGAAAGAAGCAAAAGAGGTGCTGAAAGAAGCAAGAGAAGTGCAGAAAAAAGCAAGAGAGGTGCAGAAAGAGGGAAGACAAGTGCAGAAAGAGACACCACGGGTGCAGAAAGAGACATCAGGGGTACAGAAAGAGACAACAGGGGTGCAGAAAGCAAGAGAGGCACAGAAAGAGGCAAAAGAAGTGAAGATAGAAACATAAGAGGTGCAGAATGAGGCAAAAAGTTGCAGAAACAGGCAAAAGAGGTGCAGAAAGAGGGAACGGGGTGCAGAAAGAGGAAAGAGATGTGAAGAAAGTGGGTAGAGGGGTGCTGAAAGAGGCAAGAGGGATGAATACATTTGCAAGAGAGGTGCAGAAAGAAGCAAGAGCAGTGTAAAAGAACCAACAGTAGTGCAGCAAGATTCAAGAGGGGTGCAGAAAGAGGGAAGAGAGGTATGGAAAGAGGCAAGAGAGTTGCACAAAAAGGAAAGAAGGGTGCAGAAAGAAGCAGGAACTGTGTAGAAAGAAGCAACAGAGGTGAAGAAAGATGGAAGAGGTGTGCAGAAAGAGGCAAGAGGGGTGCAGAAAGAAGCAAGTGAGGTACAGACAGAGGCAACAGAGGTACAGAAAGATGCAAGAGAGGTACAAACACAAACAGTGCAGATAGAGGCAAGGGAATTGCTGAAATGGGCGACAGAGGTGTAGAAAGAAGCAAGAGAAGTGCAGAAATAAGCAAGTGACGTGTAGAAAGGGCAAGACAGGTGCAGAAAATGGCAAGAGAAAATGCAGAAAGAGGCAAGAGGGATGAAAAAAGGGAAGAAGGGTGCAGAAAGAAGCAAGAGAGGTGCAGAAAGAAGCAAGAGAAGTACAGAAAGAAGCAAGAGAGGTTCATCAAGAGGGAAGACAATTGCAGAAAGAGACAACAGGGGTGCAGAAAGAGACAACGGGGGTGCAGAAAGAAGCAAAAGAGGTGCAGAAAGAAGCAAGAAAAGTACAGAAAGAAGCAAGAGAGGTGCAGTAAGAGGGAAGACAAGTGCAGAAAGAGACAACAGGCATACAGAAAAAACCAACAGGAGTGCAAAAAGAAGCAAGAGAGGTGCAGAAAGAGGCAAAAGAAGTGCCGATAGAAGCAACAGTGGTGCAGAAAGAGGCAAGAATTTTGCAGAAACAGGCAAAAGAGGTACAGAAAGAGGAAAGTGATGTGCAGAAAGTGGGAAGAGGGGTGCTGAAAGATGCAAGAGGGGTGAATGCATGTGCAAGAGAGGGGCAGAAAGAAGCAAGAGCAGTGCAAAAGAACCAACAGAAGTGCAGAAAGAGGCAAGAGGGGTACAGAAAAAACAATAGCAGTGCAGAAACAAGGACAATAAATGTACAAAGAGGCAAGAGGGGTACAGAAAGAAGGAAGAGAGGTAAAGAAAAAGGCAAGAGAGTTGCACAAAGAGGGAAGAAAGGTGCAGAAAGAGGCAAGAGGGGTGTAGAAAGAAGCAAGGGAGGTGAAGAAACAGGCAGGAAAGGTGCATAAAGAGGGAACAGGGTACATAAAGAGGCAAGAGAGGTGTAGAAAGGGGGAAGAGGGGTGCAGAAAAAAAGCAAGTGAGGTAGAGAAAGAGGCAACAGAGGTACAGAAAGATGCAAGAGAGGTGCAGAAACAAGCAGGAGAAGTACAGAAAGAGGCAAGAAAATTGCTGAAAGATGTGACAGAGGTGTAGAAAGAAGCAAGAGAAGTGCAGAGAGGTACGTGAGGTGCAAGAAGAGGCAGGGCAGGTGCAGAAAATGGCAAGAGAACTGCAGAAAGAGACAAGAGGGATGCAAACTAGGGAAGAAGGATGCAGAAAGAAGCAAGAGAGGTACAGAAAGAAGCAAGAGAAGTGCAGAAAGAAGCAAGAGAGGTTCATCAAGAGGAAGACAAGTGCAAAAAGAAAC
The DNA here is from genome assembly GCF_964263255.1 of Lissotriton vulgaris. NCBI lineage: Eukaryota > Metazoa > Chordata > Amphibia > Caudata > Salamandridae > Lissotriton > Lissotriton vulgaris. The sequence goes on along the minus strand of NC_141685.1, from coordinate 765,792,883 downwards.
AACAGGGGTGCACAACAGCGGTGCTGAAAGAAGCAAAAGAGGTGCTGAAAGAAGCAAGAGAAGTGCTGAAAGAAGTAAGAGAGGTGCAGAAAGAGGGAAGACAAGTGCAGAAAGAGACACCAGGGGTGCAGAAAGAAACACCAGGGGTACAGAATGAGACAACAGGGGTGCAGAAAGCAAGAGATGCACGGAAAGAGGCAAAAGAAGTGCAGATAAAAGCAACAGAGGTGCAGAATGAGGCAAGAAAAGTTGCAGAAACAGGCAAAAGAGGTGCAGAAAGGGGGAACGGGGTGCAGAAAGAGGAAAGAGATGTGAAGAAAGTGGGTAGAGGGGCGCTGAAAGAGGGAAGAGGGGTGCTGAAAGATGCAAGAGAGGTATAGAAAGAGGCAAGAGAGTTGTACAAAAAGGAAAGAAGGGTGCAAAAAGAAGCAGGAGGGGTGTAGAAAGAAGCAACAGAGGTGCAGAAAGAAGCGAGAGCAGTGAAAAAGAACCAACAGTAGTGCAGAAAGAGGCCAGATGGGAGTAGGAAGAGGCAACAGAACTGCTGAAAGAAGCAACAGAGATGCAGAAAGAGGCAGGCAAGGGGAGTACAGGCGAGAGAGGTGCAGAAACAGGTAGGAGAGGTGCAGAAAGTGGGAACAGGGGTGCAGAAAGAGGCAAAAGAGGTGCAGAAAGAGGGAAGAAGGGTGCAGAAAGAGCCAAGAGGGGTACTAAAAGAAGCAAGTGAGGTGCAGAAAGAGGCAACTGAGGAACAGGAATTAGAAGAGATGAACAGAAAGAGGCAAAAGAAGTGCAGAAAAAGAAAGAAAGGTGCAGAAAGAATAAACAGAAATACAGAAAGAGGCAAGAGAGGCACAGAAAGAAGAAAGAGTGGTTTGCACACCATTAGTACCAATTTAATACCCACTTTTAGCGATAACCCCTTCGCTGCGGGGGTTATTTTCCCGCTGTGCTGGGGGGAAGGGTGGCGCGCACGACGCCCGCATGCTCATGACGAGCTGAGTTTGTCATGAGGCACGGCGCTCCTGTGCTCATGACGAGCTCAGCTCGTCATGACCACACCCGTTCCCATGGAACGCTCAGCACAGCAGGGGAATTATCCCCGCATGCGAGCGTTCCACGCCTCATGACGAGCTGAGCTCGTCATGAGCACCGGAGCGCCGTTGCTCATGACGAGAGCATGGGAGGAGATAAGTAACAGGTGACCATTCTAGGTTTGCAAAGGGCCTTCCACCACACTGTAAAACTTGTTGCTACATTTTTGGTAACGTTTGAGCCGTTTGCTAGAAACAAGGTTTTTTTGTTCAAATCCGCAAATTATGCAGCAGATGATGGATTATGTGGCAAATCCGGGAAATGTATAATTGTGCAAAAGTTGGTGCAGCCAAACGGTTGCATAATTCCAGTGGCCCTGCTCATACCTCTGACTAGATCCAGAAGTGCTCCTCAGTGGTTCCTTCTTTTTTTTATCTCTTTGAGTTTATAGTTTAGCTTCTATGGAAACAGAGAAGACTAATGCTGAGGTTACCACTACAAACACAGAATATTATACCACACAATTACTCTCCATAACACATAATTCCACTCTACATAATTCCTATACACTAATGATCACATATTTCTATCCACATAATTTTACTTTTTCTTTTTTTTTGTGTTTTTTTTTTGTCTTTTGTTTTTAAATTTTTTTTATTGTTAGCAGGCTGACAAAGAGAACAACAAACAAAATAGTACATAAAACACAATACATATATATAATGGCTATGTAGTGGCTATCCTACATGACGTATGCACGATTAGGTCGGTATAGTAGTTGAAAGTAAAAAAAAAAAAAAAAAAAAAGGGGGCAAGAAAGGAGATAAGGGCGGAAACAATGAAGAAGAAAGCAATTTCATGTTAAAAATCTCAAAACACAATAATAATTGTCAAATAACACAGTTTTTCAGAAGTATAACATCAACGTTCTATAAAAGTTCCCCAATTTTTTTCATATTTTTTCATTGCCTTTATGCCCCTGATGTTTGCTAAAGCAAGCTCCATTGAGTGTACTTCAATTACCAATGCCCACCAATCCCATATCTTTGGTGTTTCTGAGCTGATCCAGGCTCTTGCCACAGTTAGTTTAGCACAAGATATTAGTATTGTAATCAGTGCGGCATGTGGGAGTGGAGCAGGATAAATATCTAATAAAACAGACACAGCTGTTAACGCTGGTATCTGTATCTGCTTCATATGCAAGATTTTTTCAATTTCGCACCAGTAAGTTTTCAAATTCGGGCATGAGAACAACATATGTATCAGGTCTGCCGCTTCAGTAGAACATTTAGGGCATTTAGTGCGATCGCTATAAGTGTTTTTGGAAGACCATTTAGAGATTTTTTCCGGGGTGTAATATAACATACATGTTGTTCTGAATTGTTGGAGTCTTAAGCTGGATGATCGTACTCGTTTGTTAATGTTCGTCAAAGAGTTCCTTATCTGTTTAGAAGTTATATTTGATCCCAATATTCTGCTCCATTTATCAGCAAGCTTACTACAATCGTTAGATTTGGCAGCAGTGAGAGTTCTATATGTCTCCCTTATAACCGATTTATTTTTTGATGAGTGTAAACAGATCCAGATGTCACTTTCTGGGGCTTCCAGAATTTGTTTTTTGTTAATCAGATAATCATGTATCTGTAGGAATTTGTATCTCATATTTTCGGATAGATTGTATAGTTGCTTAAGGGTATTGAAATCCATGAGGCCCTGTGTATTGTATAAGTCCCCTAAGATATTAATACCTAGTCTAGACCATCCGTGGCCAATATTATCATTGAAGATGTTTGGTAGGCCTGGATTTCCCCATAGTGGTAGATTGAAGTGAAAGAGGTTAGTATCACAGAAAGATAAGATATTGCCCCATATTTTTGTTATATCTCTAGCTGTCTTAAATTTGGCTCTTTTGTAATAATTGGGATCGTTAGTTCTAAATAGAAATAGATTTGAGTCGGATTTTAACATGAAATAATGAAAGAATAAGGCCCTTCCATTGTTGAGTAAGGAGCGTAAACGATTAGTGAAAGCAGACCAAAAATATAATTTAAAGTCCGGAAAATTAAGCCCACCTTCATGTGTATCATTTTTCATAAGGTTTAATGATCTTCTCGCCTTTTTATACCCCCATATAAAACTACTTAATATTCCATCCAGTTTCTTAAAAAATTGATTGTTTAATGCTAGTGGTATAGATCGAAATAGGTATATGAATTTAGGTAATACCTTCATTTTTATCAAATTAATTCTGCCAATTATATTGAGAGGTAGCCTATGCCATTTTTTTAAAAGTAACCTAGTAGATTTGATTAATTCATCGTAATTTATTTTGTTAATGTCTTGTATTTTGGCTGTTATTCTTATTCCCAGATATGTGGCTATTTTGCATATCTCGGGCATCATCACAGGTGGGGCATAGTTAACTATTATTTGCGTTTTTTGTAAGTTTAATTTATAGCCCGCTACCTTGCCATATTTCTCTGCTTCTAAAACTATTCCTTTTTGGGCCTCGAAAACATCTTCCGTGTAAACCGCTATGTCGTCAGCGTATGCTGTTATTTTTAATTCTTGGTATCCTGATTTAAACGGTATAATCTGAGTTTGAGATTGAAGGGCTAACAAAAAAGGTTCTAAAGAGAGTGCAAATAAAAGAGGTGAAAGAGGGCAGCCCTGTCGGGTTCCTCGTAAAATCCTGAAATCTGAAGATACCAGCCCCCCATAGCTAGTAAATGCAGTTGGTTTGTCGTACAATGCTTTAATACATTTCAAGAATTCCCCCCCAAACCTTAATTTGGATAATACGCACCAGAGAAAATCCCATCCCACTCGGTCGAAAGCTTTTTCAGCATCTAACAAAATCATACCGAGTGGGGTGGATTCTGTCTCTGCAACGTCAAATGCTGTTATGGCCGTATTAACATGTATGGTAGTGTCTCTCCCAATAATGAAGCCATGTTGCTGTGGGTGGGTAATCATGGGCATAATGGGGGCCAATCTTAGAGCTATAATTTTGGCAAAGATTTTCGCATCAGTATTTATCAGTGAAATAGGGCGATAAGACCCTCTTTCCTCTTTCGGTTTGTCCTTCTTCAGAAAAAATATTATTTTAGCCCTATTCCAAGATTGTGGTGTTTTTCCTTCAAGACCTACAGATTGAATTACTTTCAGCAAGAGTTGTTCAAGCTCTTTTAGGCATATTTTATATATTTCTAATGGTATAGTGTCTTCCCCTGCTGCTTTTCCTGAGGGTAATAAGTCAATAGCTTGATGTAGTTCTAGCATAGTTATCTCATCAGACAACGAATCTATCTCTATAATATTTTGAGTATCTATGGTGTAGTTTTCAATATATTTCTGTATGTCATCTATGCTAGGGGCCATTTCTGGGGTGTATAAGTTCTTATAATAATCAGCAAATTGTTCCAAGATGTCTTGAGGTTTGTTATAGATTTTGTTCCCTCTTCCCCGTATACTTGTGATTGTAGCATTTGCTCTGTCTTCAGCAGTTTTATAGGCCAGAATTTTCCCAATTTTATCCCCACCTTCATATTGAGTTATTTTAAATTTGTGTAGGCTGTTTATGCTTTTTTTGATAAATTTGGATTTTGCTTCATTTTTCAGTGACGTGAGTTTAAGCCCTATTTCTATGCTCGATGGCAAGTTAGCCTGAAGAGATGATGACAAAAGTTCCTCTTGGATAGTTATTTTTGACATTAAAGTATCATTCTTTTTTTTTGATTCTATGTTTTGTCTAATCACGTAAGTTTGAGTATAGTCTCTGATACTAGCTTTACAAGCATCCCAAACTATTGCTGGTGATGCTGAATTTAAGTTTATATTTATGAATTCTGTAAGATGTAATTTTAGCTGTGTTATATAATCTATATCTGATATTAGATGTCTTGGGAAAGAAAAAGGCCTAGGCGTGATTCTATTATCTGTTGTTTTAAATGATAAAATTATAGCATTATGATCAGAGGAGATGCGTGGACATAGGATCATAGAGCTGGCATTCAATAAATTGTCGCTTATAAGTGCCATATCAAGCCTTGAACATAATTTATGGGGTGCCAAATAGTACGTATATCCTGGCTTATTTGCATATAGATTTCGCCAAGCATCTTTTAAATTATGTATACGGCATATATCAAATATGGAAGCCCTTGTTTTATGCATTCTTTGATGTCCCCATGATCTAGTTGTGTCTATTCTATAATCCATGATGCAATTAAAATCACCCATAATAATAAGTTCTCCAGTCCAGTCTAGTCTAATAGCTTAATGTTCAATTCATCAAAAACAGTAGGATCATCTATATTGCATTCATATACCACACATAAAACATAGTTAACATTCTCAAACCGTATCTGGGCAATAGCCCATCTACCATTTTTATTGCAAGATGTTTGTATTATCTCAGCCTTAAATCGTTTATCTTTAAGTATAGCAACTCCCCTAACAGGTTGGCCATATGCTGAGCTGATGATAACTTCGTATCCTAAATGGTTGAGAAGTTTTCTATCCTTCCCTGTGATATGTGTCTCAGATAGTAGGGCCATATGGGAGTTATGTAATTTTAATTCTTCTTTTATCAGCATTCGTTTATTCTTGCTATTTAGCCCAGCAACATTCCAGGCTAGACATTTTATTTCATACATCTATATATCAGTTTAACCAAAAAAAGGGACCAAATTAAAGCTTTGCTCTCGAAGTTTATCTTATATTGATCAGAGTATTGCCTAGATTTCATGTATTGTGTTCTAAGAGTTCGTTTAATATACACAAAAGTTCCAATATCGTTGTTTAGTTCCACCACCTCAGCCTGCAAACTATTTTCTTTTTTTTATTCTTACCTCCCCCACCCTCAACCCCCCAGAGTGCGGAGAACACCCTCCCACCATCCCCTCCCCCCTAGCTCTCACCCCAGCCGGGGTAGAGCCATCCCTCAGCATCTGCTGCCGTTGGATGGGCAGCCGGTTGGCAGGTCAGCACCGAAGCCCCCCACCCTCTCTTCACTTGGACAGTCCATAAATCCATAAATCCACCAAAAGAAAAGACAAGTCTAATATTAATCTAGAATGTTACTATGCACATTACCTAGATAAACTTATAGATTTAGACAGTTGAAGCTAAATTTGTTTAGGAAAAAGAAAAAAAAATTCTTAGCAAAGAGTAAAAAATTCTTTTTACAATGTCTCCGTTTATGTTAGTGCCTAATTCTTAGCTTTGGAGTTAGTCTTGCTTGAGCTAGCAGTAGAGTCGGCTAAATAAGCTTCTGCTTCTTTTATGTCCGTAAAAAGGTGGGTGCGGCCCCCTTTTATTACCTTTAGGCATGCTGGTTCTTGAAGAAAGACTTGGGCGCCACTTGATTTAATTGGGTCTATCAACTTACGTAACAGCCACCGTCTATCCATAGTTTCTTTACTGAGGTCAGAGCGGACAAAAATCGAGATCGCACCAATGGTTACCGGGGTGTGAGGGCGAGCTCTCTGCCAGATAGCCTGGCGAAGTAGAAAGTTACCAAAAAAAAACAAGAAGGGGCGTGGGAATTGGCCCCCTCTGTTTCTCTGTATTAGAGGAAGGCGGTGTGCTCTCTGAATTTGTGAGTCCCAATCCGAGTCCGCTAAATCAGGGAAAGCTTTCTGGAGTAGCCCCACTAAGTAAGCCCTCGGATCAGATCCCTCTGTTCCTTCCGGTATGCCAAAAATTCTTACATTCGAGCGTCTCTGTCTGTTCTCCAAATCTTCCACTTTTTGTTGTAGAGTTGTAATCTGTGTTTCATGTTTATCGGATGAGGAAGCAGTTTTAGCACTTGTTTCTTCCACATCAGCAACTCTTTGCTGTAGTTCCACGATATCCTGTGAAATTCCTCCAAGCTTTCCAGTCAATTCTTGTAGAGCTGCCTGTACCTTGTTGTTATCTTCTCTCAGCTGTAAATAGTGTTCTTGAGCCTCGGCCCGTTGATTGCTTAATAGCTGAAGTATTATATCCAGCGGGGAGGCATCTGTTGAATCTCGTGAGTTTGGTTCCTCTTCAGGGGTAATTATATGAGCAGTTATATGGCGATTATTCTCCAAAATATTATGAGGAGATAAAAGTTCATAAGAAGAGTTCACAGGAGATATGGGATGAGCAGCATTCTCTGTTGTCTTTACATCTGTTGCAGCTGAATTTTACTGTACAACATACTACATAATTCCACTATACACAACCTTCATCCACTCCAAAAAACATTAGCAAAAAACGTTGACATTTACAACGCCAATAACTCTAACTCTTGCAAATGTTAAACCTATTACATTGCAAATAACTAGTAGTCACATAGAAAGGTGGCTGGGCCTCCAGCCAGCGCTCAGGAATTCCACTGAATAGGTCTTACAAGAGGTACCAGGAGGGCTTCTTGCCCCCCAAAGTCCCTCAAAAGAAAAGTCGACTTCATCCCCCAACCTGTATTGTGCCAGGAGGTACAGATGCAGAGTGGTGGAGAAAAGGGGGTATGGCCTATGGCCTCTGTAGACCTCTTAGCAATCCCACTGTGTGGGACTTACTGGAGGTAACAGTGGGTGTAGTTGGCCCCAAGGACGTCCTTCGGGGCCAACTATCCCTCCTATTACCTCCAGTGAGGCCAACACTGCAGCACAGGTGAGTTCTCATAGCAGGCCATGCCTCCTTTGCCCACCATTCTGCAAACACGCTCCCTGGCAAGCTCTTCGATGGGGCATAAAGCCCCCTACGCTGCTGAGGGTGTTTAGGGGCCAACTAGCTTACCTGACACCTCCAGTAAGCCCCAGATAGTGGGATTGCTGAAAGGTGGACACAGGTCATGCCCCCTTCCTGCACCACTCTGCAAATGCACCTCCTGGTGGGCCCTTGGTTGTGGGATGAAGTCCCCTTGCCTCCTGAGGGTCCCTGGGTGGCCAACTAGCCCTCCTGTTATCTCTAGTAAGCCCCACACAGCTGAATTGCTGAAAATGGTCTGAGGACACGCCCACTGTTTACACCACTCCGCAAACACACCTCCTGGCGCACTGCTCCTCAGGGGATGTAGTTCACTTTAGTCCTGAGGGCCTCAGGACACAAGAGGACCTCATTGCCCCACCAGCAGTGCGTCAAGAGGTGCGTTTGCAGAGCGGTGTAAAAAGAGACCACCTCTCAGCAATTCCACAGTGTGGGGATTACTTGAGCTACCTGGTGGGCTAGTTGGCCCCTAAGCACCCTTGAGGATCTAGGGGACTTAATCCCCAAACACAGAATGCACCAGGAGGTGCATATGCAGTGTGGTGGTGGAAAGGGGTGGGGCTCCTGGCAAAATGCCAGTTTTTTTACAATTTTTTGTTAGAAAGGAGGCGGTTTGGCCCCCCTTCTCTCAATATTTTATGGGCCCTGGGGACCCAATCCCACAAGGCCAGTGACACAAAAACAATTCTTAATGAAAAGGGGAAGGAGGCTGCATGGCCCCCCTCCTGAGGCCGATTTTGGCCTCGGGGACACCATCTCCTGGGGCATTGCATTGTAAAAAAAAAAAACTTCTTTTCACGGAAGGGGTGCCGTTTGCCCCCCCCCCCGACCCTGGGCCACTTTTGGCCCCAGGAACCCCATTCCCCGGGGCCTGGCTACACGTTGGGGACCACGTGGAGCCCCAATGCCCCAATGCCCCCATGGTCCCAGCCGGCTCCCTGCCTCCTGTGGGAGCCAGCATTGCTTTTGGGCAAAGGGAGCTGCAAACATGCAGCTCCCTCTGCCCAAAAGCAATTATGCTTTGCTTCAGGGAATTTTTCCTGCTCTTGCTTCCACAAAGCAAAGCAGAGTTTGCTATGACAGGGCGGGAGCCATTCTCCCGCCCTGCCATAGCAAACTGCAATTACCCGTGGTGGGCAACCCGGGACATTGCTGGAGCCTGCCCTAGGGGGTGGCGGTCCCCAGGGCCAGAAAGGGCTCAAAGAGGGGGGCTGCCCTTCCATCATGATTGAAGCCCCAAGGAGTTGGTGGTCCCTGGGGCCGGGTGTCCACAATAGACCCCCACCCTTAATTTAGAGTTTGCCCCGGTGAGGTGGTAGTCCCCGGGGCAGTGCGGGGAGGGCCAGGAGCCTCCCGCACACTTTGTTTAATAATATTTATGCCATGGGGATGTGGTGGTCCCCGGGGTTTAGGGGGCCCACGAGGCCCTCACCCAAAATTAAAAAATGGCCCGGGGAGGTGGTGTTCCCCGGGGCTGTGGCTGTTATTAACCATGCCCTAGCAAGATTTGCAAACCCAGCGGGATTCCCGCAGAACTTTTAATAAAAATGCTTTTTTTGGGACTCGCAGGCCTAGGGGGTCAGTGTGTTTCTCCCCTGCTCCCTTTTCTTGTTTTTTTTTTTTTTTACTGTTTTCTTGTGACTTGGTTCAACAGAGTAACAAGATGGCTGCCAACACTTCTTGGTTTGGTCAGAATGAAGCTCATGCTCAGGAAGGTTAGTGGATCCACCACGATCACCAGATATCTATGTTTTTTATTTTCAAATTTCTCAGGAACTAGAGAACGGATTTACACCATTACCAAATTTGGTGTAATTCTGTTTAGCAGTTCGGGCTGTAGCCGCGACAAAAGATCCTATGGAAAATAACATGGAGAAAATGCATTTTTGGACCCCCTTTTTTCTGGCCCCCACTTGGTGAATCACCCAGGGGAAAACACATTTTAGGGCCGCCCTTTTTCTCAGGCCCCGCTTCACGAATCACCCTGAAACTTTCAAGACAGGAGCTGACCTGAGGGGGCCATTAGTTTTGCAAATTTCAGGAAGATTCATCAAACGGCGCTAAAGATATTACCAGTGTAATCTGATCCTGCAATTATCTGGATACATTTCATTCCAAGATATTGGCAAATCAAAAAACACTTTTCCTATGGAAACTAGGTCTTAACTATAACTACCTATAGTGACCGCCAGTAGGTAATATATATATATATATATATATATATATATATATATATATTACCTACTGGCGATAGCCAGTAGGTATATATAGTTAGGATTTTTTCCCTATGGGATTTCTGAAAATTCTATGTCTAATAACTTTGGCGTTTGTGGACGGAATTGGCTGAAATTTTCAGGAAAATGGCACATTTTGTTTCTGAGCAGCCCCTGAAAATTTGGGGGGGGTTCTTCAAGGGGGGGCCGAGAAAAAAGGGGGGTCCCAAAACACGTTTTTCCCATTCATTTTTCCATAGGGCGGTTGGACTCACTTTTGGCCCGAACGGCTGAATGGATTTGCACGAAACTTGGCAAAATTGTAGGGACTGTTAGCCCGATGTGCCTTTGCTAGGTCTCAATATATGTGCTTCAGTGAATTTTGAGAAATTAACGTTTTAAACAAGATATATATCTGTAACAGCGCTCCGGGCAGCGCTCCGGTTCGCGTACTTTTCGCGTATCGGAACTTTGCGATGCGAAGCTGATTGGCTCTCTGGTGTCTGTCAACATTCTAAACAGTCCGGAGCGGCCGCCATCTTGTCTCTCGGTAGGATCGAGAGACAAGAGGAGGCCAAAACAAAGGGGGAAATAAAGGAAAGGGGGCAAGGTAGACCCCTTCTGACCCCCTAGGATTGATGAGGGGGATATTATAGAGCCACGCGGGGCAAAACATTTTTTTTAAAAAAATTCCGATTTTTTTCGCCGTAGAGACGCGTCCCGGTACGCGAACCGGGCAGCTAACCGGGCAGCTAACCGGCAGCGTAACGGGAGTCTGAGGAGTAGCTGATTGGCTGTCAACATTGTAAACAGTCCGGAGCGGCCGCCATCTTGTCTCTCGGTAGGATCGAGAGACAAGAGGAGGCCAAAACAAAGGGGGAAATGAAGGAAAGGGGACAAGGTAGACCCCTTCTGACCCCCTAGGATTGATGAGGGGGATATTATAGAGCCACGCGGGGCAAAAATTTTTTTTTTTAAAAATTCAGATATTTTCGCCGTAGAGACGCGTCCCGGTACGCGAACCGGGCAGCTAACCGGGCAGCTAACCGGGCAGCTAACCGGCAGCGTAACGGGAGTCTGAGGAGTAGCTGATTGGCTGTTAACATTGTAAACAGTCTGGAGATCGAGAGACAAGAGGTGGAAAAAAAAAAGGTGTAAATGAAGGAAAGGGGTAAGGTGAACCCCTAGGACTGATGAGGGGGCTATTAAAGTTGGCCGCGGGGCAAAAGAAAAAAATATTGCGATTTTTCGCGGTAGAGGTGCTTTCCGGTACGTTAACCGGGCAGCTAACTGGCAGCGTAATGGGAGTCCGACATATTGTGTTTTTGGAACGTTTGTGATATGTGCACGTGTGGATTTTGTCTAATTAAGGTAAAAAAAATATATATATATCTTTAAGCGTGCTCTGGCGCGCTTACGTTACGGGTTTGGTTTGCGCTGCAGAGACGATACGTCACGGTTATGCGATGCATCATGAGGCGTCTCACGGGCTACGTGATACGTCACGTAATAAAGAATATATTTTACAGCTATAGATATTAGCTTTTAAAAAACCAATGAAATTCACTGAAAAAACCATAGGTTATAGACCATATATAGTTAGGAATTTGCATTTACAAAACCTTGAAAATTCACTGAAAAAACCATAGGTTATAGACCATATATAGTTAGGGATTAGCATTTACAAAACCTTATTTTACTTGCACAAAACCATTGAAATTCCATATATAGTTAGTTGCACTAACTATATATCGCGCACCCGCAATCCATTGCTAATGATGTCACATATTACATCATTCATGACATGGTCAGTGACATCACTGATGACATCACTGATGACATCTCAAATGACATCACTGATGACATCACTGATGACATCTCAAATGACTTCACTGATGACATCACTGATGACAACACCCAGTGACTGTATGTTTCTGTAAAGTTAAAATATGTCTTACATATTGAAGAATGAGTGGATGTATAAGTGTCTGGATGAAGGATTTAGTAGGTGCATGACTGACTGTATGAGTGAGTGATTAAATGTGTCTCACTGAGTGCATGGGTTAGTGACTAAACTGTCTTAATTTGGCAATCATTATATATGTTGTTCTGTAAACTGCTGCATGTTTAAATCAGTAGCTATATGAGTAACTATATGGGTTATTGAATGGTTGCCCAAGTATTTGTATGGGAGACTGAGTATGTGTGTGGGTGGCTGGGAGGTGTATGACTCTGTGCATAGATGTGTGAGCAGTTGATTAACTAAATGTATGGGTTCAAAAGTGCATGTGGAAACAGCTGTATGGGTGGTCGACTGACTGCATGAGTGTATTGGTGAGTGAATGGATATCTCAGTGCTACATGTCAAAGTAAGTACATATGTAAAACACAGTCCATGTGAGAGTTGACATATATAAATAACTGAACATAAGAGCTAGTGAATGTGAGAGTGGCTGTATCGATCAGTGTGAACTTGTATCAGGGATTGTATAAGAGAGTAAATATGTGTTAGTATATGTTTGAATAAGTAAGGTGTGTATAACTGTATAGTTGAGGAAATGGAGGTGTGATTAATCTTTTGCATGACTGAGTAGGTGTGTGAGTAACTCCATGGATAAGTGACAGTCTGTGAGTGTCTGTTTATACTGATTGTATCTAAGGTTATATTAGAGTCTGAAGATGTTCATTGTATTATCACATAAATGATATCATCAGTGATGTGATCAGTAATGTCAAATGAGATGTCAGTGATGTCATCAGTGATGTCATTTGAGATGTCATCAGTGATGTCATCAGTGATGTCACTGACCATGTCATGAATGATGTAATATGTGACATCATTAGCAATGGATTGCGGGTGCGCGATATATAGTTAGTGCAACTAACTATATATGGAATTTCAATGGTTTTGTGCGAGTAAAATAAGGTTTTGTAAATGCTAATCCCTAACTATATATGGTCTATAACCTATGGTTTTTTCAGTGAATATATATATATATATATATACCCTATCTGTCTAAGCATTCATACATTCTTACTCCCGCAAGGACAGACAAATCAATCACAGTAATAGACGGCAATATAGAAAAGGCACTACTGCATACCTGTCCCTACCATTTTGCCATTTCCTCAATCGGCGCCTAAGGTATTCCCAATAGAATTTTGGGGATTTCCTATGGTAACTAGGTCCTAACTATATATACCTACTGGCGACCGCCAGTAGGTAATATATATTATATAATATATATTACCTACTGGCGGTCGCCAGTAGGTATATATAGTTAGGACCTAGTTACCATAGGAAATCCCCAAAATTCTATTGGGAATACCTTAGGCGCCGATTGAGGAAATGGCAAAATGGTAGGGACAGGTATGCAGTAGTGCCTTTTCTATATTGCCGTCTATTACTGTGATTGATTTGTCTGTCCTTGCGGGAGTAAGAATGTATGAATGCTTAGACAGATAGGGTATGGAAATATAGCAAGTCCATACAATAGTGTATACCCAAGGATCTTTCTCTGACTGGTTGTCACTGTACCCTGTTCCCTGGTGATAGTGGGGTACTCTCTCTCTAGATAACATTCCAAACTGTCCAAACCAGGAAGTGTTGGCCATCATCTTGTTTTTCAGGAGAACTGAGGCACAAGAGAGCCCAAAACAAGAGTGGAAAACATGAAAATGGGGCAGGGTAGAGACCCCCCAACCCTCTAGCCCTTCTCAGGGGGTCCCAGAAGGACCCCCAAGGGCAAAAAAAATAAAGAAAAAAAATCGCGGGGTACGCGCACCGTACGCGTATGGTACGCGTACGGTACGCATACCGTGCGCGTACCCCGCGATTTAAAAACAAAAAACATTTTTTGCACTTGGTGGTCCTTCTGGGACCCCGTGAGAAGGGCTAGGGGGTCAGGGGGTCTCTACCCTGCCCCCTTTTCGCATTTTCCACTCTTGTTTTGTGCTCTCTTGTGCCTCACTTCTCCTGAGAAACAAGATGGCTGCTCAGGTGGTCCCAGAAGGATAATAACATATATAAACGTTATCCGCTAATAGAATTAGCATTTACAAAACCTTTGCAATTTATTGAAAAAAATATAGGTTTCATGCCTGATATAGTTAGGAATTAGCATTTAAAAACCTTGCAAATTCACTGAAAAAACCATAGGTTTCAGGCCTTATATAGTTAGGAAATAGCATTTAAAAAACCTTGCAAATTCACTTAAAAAACCATAGGTTTCAGGCCTTTTATAGATAGAAGTTAGCATTTAAAAAACCTTGCAAATTCACTTACAAAACCATAGGTTTCAGGACGTATATAGTTAGGAATTAGCATTTTAAAAACATTGCAAATTTACTTAAAAAAACATAGGTTTCAGGCCTTATATAGTTAGGAATTAGCATTTTAAAAACTATTGAAATTGCTCCTATACAGTTAGTTGTACTAACTATATTTCACGCACCTGCAATCCACTGCTGATGATGTCACATATTACAGCATTCATGACATGGTCAGTGACATCACTGATGACATCACTGATGACATCTCAAATGACATCACTGATGACATCACTGATGACATCTCATTTGACATCACTGATCACATCACTGATGATATCATTCATGTGATAATACCATGCACCTCCTCACACTCTAATATAACCTTTGATACACCCAGTGTTAAATACAGACTACCATTCTTGAAACCATTGACACACCAATACCAGTTACTACATACGCACTCACTGATTCCTAGGTCTACACACACATTCACTCATTCACCCATAGAATCACTCATACATACAGTCACTCATCAATACAACACTATCATTTGCACTCAAACACCTATACAGACACTCACACACTGCCACTCATCCATGGAGTTACTCACACACCTAGTCAGTCATGCAAAGAATCAATCACACTTCCATTTCCTCAACTATACAGTTATACACACAACACCTTACTTATTCAAACATATACTAACACATACTTACTCTCTTATACAATCCCTGATACAAGTACACAATGATCCATACAGCCACTAGCACATTCACTGGCTCTCATGTATAGTCATTTATATATGCCAACTCTCACATGCACTGTGTTTTACATATGTATTTACTTGGACATGTAGCACTGATATCCATTCACTCACCAACACACCCATGCACACAGTCAACCACCCATATAGCTGTTTCCACATGCACTCTTGAACTCATACACCTAGTGAATCAACTGCTCACACATCTATGCACAGAGTCACACACCTCCCAGCCACCCACACACACACTCAGTCTCCCATTCAAATACTTGGGCAACCAATCAATAACCCATATAGCCACTCATATAGCTACTGATCAACACATGCAGCAGCTTACACAACAACAGACATACTGATGCACACATTTAGACAGTTTAGTCACTAACACATGCATTTAGTAAGACACATTTAATCACTCACTCATACAGTCAGTCACGCACCTACTTAATTCTTCATCCAGACACTTATACATCCACTCATTCTTCAATATGTAAAACATATTTAAACTTTACAGAAACACACAGTCACTGTGGCGCGTTTTAAGTTGGGGAATTAATTCCTCTTCAATCCTGAGGTCCCCTGTGGGCCAACTAGCTCACCAGGTACCTCCAGTATGCGCCAGGGAGCTGCATTGAAGAGAAGTGTTCAGAGAGCACGCCCCCTTTTTACAACACTCTGCAACGCAGCTCCATGGCTCTTACTTGAGGTACCTGTTGGGCTAGTTGGCCCCTAGGGGACCTCTGGATTGAGGAGGAAATAATTCCCCAACTTAAAACGCGCCACAGGGTATTATTGCACACATATCACCTCAAGCCCCGCCCCTACCTTCACCACTGTGCAAACGTACCCCGTAGCGTGTTCTAAGTTGGGGGATTAAGTCCCCTTGCATAGTGGGGGTCCCTGGAGGCCAGCTAGCCCACCAGGAACCTCCAGTATGCGACAGTGGGCTGCTTTGCAGAAAGGTGTAAAAAGGGGTGTGGCCTCATTATACCTCTCTGCAACGCGTTTGCAGAGTAGTGTTTAAAAAGAAAAGAAAAAATCTGGACCTTGGGGGTCCTTGTGGGAACCCCTAAGCAGGCCTAGGGGTCAGGGTGTTTCTACCCTGCCCCTTTTGTGTCTTTTGCTCTCTTGTTTTTCTGTTTTCTTGTGCCTCGGTTCTACTGAGGCACAAGATGGCTGCCAACACTTCCTAGTTTGGAGTGTTGACAGCCAATTAGCATAAAGCTTGTGCTTGGGAGGATACGCGTACGGTATTTCGTCTATAGATATATCTATGATTTTACTTTTGATTTTCTTAGGAACTACTGAACGGATTTACACCATTTAACAACCAAACTCTACCTTTTTGCCAAATTTGGTGTAATTCCGTTCAGCAGTTCAGGCTGTAGCCGTTTCTGAAGATCCCTATGGAAAATTGCATGTAGAAAACACGTTTTGGGACCCCCCTTTTTTCTCAAGCCCCACTTGACAAATCACTAAGCATGGGCGGAAAATCTGTTCCGCTCGTGGATTTTGCGGATTTTCGGTAAATCCGCAATCCGCGAGATGCGCAAATTTCCCGTAAAATCCGCGAGTGGAACGGATTGGGTCAAAAGTTCAAGCTGACTTTTGTAACTCTTTCAGAATGGCGCCGGCAAGCTGCCAGAGCCATTCTAAAATAGTTACAAAAGTCAGCTTCAACAGAAAGCTCTAATAGATAAAGTAAAGCAGGTGCTCGAGTTGAAGCTCAAATTCAGTTACACAATCATTAATCACCCCAAACTTGGGTTGATTAATGATTGTGTAACTTAATTTTACCTTCAACTCGAGCACCTGCTTTACTTTATCTATTAGTGCTTCCTGTTGAAGCTCTTTGTAGGTATTTTAGAATGGCGCTGGCAGCTTGCCGGCGCCATTCTAAATGGGGCTGAGGGCATAAGGGCACAAAAGTGGGACAGAGGGCAGAAGGGGACAAATAATGAGTGGGGCAGAGGGCAGAAGCGCACAGAAACGAGTGGTACAGAGGGCAGAAAGGCATTAAAAACGAGAGGGTGGCAGTGATTAACCAGGCAAAAAAAAAAAACGCGAACACCGGCGAACACGCAAAGCGCCCCGCAAACACCCACAAACACCCGCGAACACGCAAAAATATAAAAATCCGCAAATTTGCACGAATTCACAAATTTTGCGGATTGCGAATTCGCAAATCCGCAAATTCGCGGATCGCGAATTCGCAAAATTCGCCCATGCTTACAAATCACCCAGAAATATTCAGGATAGGAGCGGAGCGGAGCGCTTCATCTTCTTGGAGAATTCCGCAAAGATTCTTCGACCGGCGCCAAAGTTATTCCAAATAAAATGTTGCGGATCATCTATGAAAACTAGGTCCTAACTATAACTACCTACTGGCGACCGTAATAGTAGGTAATATATATATATATAATATAATATATATATATATATTATATATATATATATATATACATATATATAAATATATATATATAATATAATATCTATATATATATATATATATATATACATATATATAAATATATATATATATATATATATATATATATATATACAAATATATATATATATATATATATATATATATATATATATATATATATATATATATATATATATATATATATCTATATATATATATATATATATATATATATATATATATATATATATATATATATATATATATATATATATATATATATATATATCCACACAGGTTTCGAAAACAATGCAGCAGGCTCAATCCCACTGCGGCACCGCCAAGAAACAGGAGACCCAGGTTTCCGTGAGTAATTATTTATTTTCTGCAACGGACAGCATAACGTTTCGGCCTCCCAGAGGCCTTGGTCACATATATTTATTTATTGTTTCATCAAGAAACCACCGCACTCGGGCACTTAGAATTTTTTCAAGATTTATTTATTTATTTAAACAGAGCCCAGTCTGCACACCGACGCATTTCAACCTTGTATATATATATATATATATATATATATATAGATTACCTACTAGTTACAGTTAGGACCTATTTTCCATAGGAAATCCGCAACATTCTATTTGGAATAACTTTGGCGCCGGTTGACGAATCTTCGCAAAATTTTCAAAACTAATGGCCAGCTCCGGTCCGCTCCTGTCCTGAAAGTCCTGAAAGTCTCGGGTGATTCATGAAGCAGGGGCTGAGAAAAAAGGGGGGTCCCAAAACATGTTTTCCCCATGCAATTTTCCATAGGAACAGTTCTTCGCGGCTACAGCTGAACTGAATTACACCAAATTTGGCAAAGAGGTAGGGGGCGCTAGGTGGCGCCAGACCAAGATGGCCACACTGATGTGAGGCTCCCGGCCGACCGAGCGCTTCAACCCATCCTACAGTGATCCTGTCTTCTTAAATCCGCTTTTACATAGCCCCTGCGTCTGCCTCTCATTGTGTGGATTACAGCGATACCAGACTTGCCCTGATTGCCTGATCCTGGACGAGATCAGCTGCCTGTTTTCGCTTGGGCGACCCGGGGTGCTGCTGCAGTGATCCTCCTGATCGGCTCTTCTTCGCCGGGAAAGTCCGGTGCTTTGCGGCCTTGCTGACGAGGCCTGGGGGTCTGGCCCGCGGCGGAGCTCCGGCAAGCAGAGCACTCGAGGACTGCTTCCGACGCCCAGGGGGGGCTACAATCCTACAGGTGAGGGCTGCCCGCTACCTTCTGGCTTCGTCTGCTGCCGCCCGCCCTCCCCTCCCTCCCCCGCCACCGCTGCTGAGCCCTACGGAGTCGCAGGGTGCATTCGGCGCCCGGACCCTCCGCCATCTTGGGCTGGCTCCTTCGGGGCTGTGGCAACCTGGAGCGGCAACATCGCTGTAATTACCTCTTCGTACTCCTCCCCCCCCCCCGAGGCACAGATTGACCGCACCTGCCGCCTGTGCCATTCATCTGGAGGCCGGATCTATCACGCTGCCTGCGCAGCTGGCGCATGCTCCCGGGCCGTGACTGGTCTGCTCAGAGCCTCGCTGCTGTGGGGTCGCTGCGCAGTACCGGACTCTTCTCCACGAAATATCCTGCCCCGGTGCGGTTCCCCCCCCCCTTCTTACCTGGCTTGCCATACCTGCTGCACTCCCGGGGATCAACGGAACATACAGCTCCATCCACACTTTGGCATTCTGCCACTGGCGGCGAGCTCCTCTGTCCTCTCCTTCCATCCCCCCCCCCCCCTCCTGCCACTGCTGCACTACCTGCTGCTCGGCTACCTACGCCTCTAATCCTAGTACAAGGGCACTGGTCTGACCTGCCGTGAGGCCTGCACAGACGGTGGCACTGCGTGGGACGTCGGTCCGCGGTGCTGCCATTCCTTCGGGGCTGAACTCCTTGCCGCCTTCCTATGGAGGGACGATCTGGCGGGCTGCCTGGGACCTCCTAGCACGGCTTCTCACCTCTGCCTGCAAGTACGCGGCCTAAGGGGCACTTTCTCAGCTTCCACCCTCAGCTTCTTCGCGTCCTGGCATCTGCTTCTCCTCCATCATCGCGGACGCCCAGAGGAGTCATGGGCCGCAGCGACGCCAGGCTGTCCAAGATTCCATTTGAATCAAAAAAGACTCCTAAACCGACGCCGGAGCCCGATGGCGGTCCGGTCTCCGAGGCGCCTCCAGATGAGGACTGGAAGGCACTGTTGCTGGGTTTGAAGCAAAGCCTCGTTACGATTGACGCCAAGATAGACAACATTAACACACGCATGGACAGCGTTGCCACCAGGCTTGAGCAGCATGACACCCGCATCAAGGAAACGGAGGATAGAATCTCTGTCCTGGAGGATGGCACCATCACGACAAGCAACCAGGTCGCTCAAATGGACAGGCTGCTCAAGCTCATTGCAGATAAGATTGAGGACTTGGAAGCGAGGTCTCGGCGCAATAACGTCCGAATCCTAGGCCTTGCGGAGACCACCAACACTGGTAAAATGGAGACCTTCGTGGAGAACATGCTCGTCGAACTATTTGGGAAAGAATCCTTCTCGTCGCACTTCATAGTTGAGCGAGCCCACAGATCCCTGGCGGACTGCCCACCTCCCAGAGCGCAACCGCGCCCCATAATTGTGCGCTTCCTGAATTATAGAGACAGAGACTCGGTGTTGAGACGGGCGAGGGAGGTGGGAACTGTGAACTACTGTAATACCACCCTCTCCTTCTTTCCTGATTTCGCCTCCGCCGTTCAAGAGGCCAGGCCCAAATTCACGACGGTCAAAAAGAAGCTCCGGGCGCATGAGATTTCCTATGCTATCCTCTACCCTGCCAGATTGAAAGTGACATTCCAGGGCAAACATCACCTCTTTCAAAATCCCCATCAGGTAGAGGACTTCCTTAAGAGCTGCAGGAGGGAGCGGGGTGGTGAGGATGCAGCTCTGCGCAGATCCAGGTCGCAATCACCACTGTCGCAACAGGACTGAGAGACATTGAGATGGTATTGTCCTCCCCTTTTCTTTTTGTTTTGGCGAACAGGGCGCTGAATATCACTTGGGGCACACTTGGTTTTGTGTGCTTTGTTTTTGGGCGCTAGATTGACGCGGGGCCTAACTGGCTGAGTCTCATGCATGCGCTCAGTCACCCACCTCCGTCCCACGTCAGACGACAGGTCTACCTGTGGTCAGTGGGTGTAAGTAAGGAGGTGGTTCGGTACATCTGGGGCCCCTAGTTCCGGTCCCCCAATGGGCGAACCCCTGAGAACCTCTTCCCTCCTGGGAAGTGGTAGTTGTGTTCTACTCTGTTTCGGGTGTAATTGGTTTGGGTTTTGGGATGCTGGGTGGGAGCTGAATTCCTGGCCAGTTGGGGCTGCCGGTGTGGGTGGGAAAGTTTTTCGTTTCATTTCTGATGACCTAGCCATACTGGTTTTGATGTTCCCGGGTGGAACGTGGGGGGGTTATCTGCGAGGCAATTTTGCTATGTTCAGAGTTGAGTATGATTTGGTTTTAAACTATGTGATTTCATGCTGCAAGATGCTACTTCTGTGTGAATGGGTGACGTAGAGAGTATGCCACCAGCGCACCAACTCCAGCTGGTGTCGTGGAATATCAGGGGGCTGAATAACCAAAGAAAGAAGAGGCAAATCTTGGGGTACCTAGACAGGCAGGGTATTTCAATTGCTATGCTCCAGGAAACACATCTACTGTCAGATAGCACCTCCCTCTTCGCATCTAGATGGGCTTCATGCAGGGTGTTTTCTTCCTACTCTAATTATGCCAGGGGTGTAACGATCTTGGTTCGGCGGGGTGTGAGGTTTGTGCCTGCGGGGTCGGAGGCGGACCCTGAGGAAGAATACTGCATGGTTTGGGGGACACTACACTCACATTCGATCCTTTTTGCCTGCTACTATGGCCCCAATATTGATGACACTTCATCGTTGCTCACATTATGGGGTAAAATCCAAACCCTGGGTGTAAGCCATGTGATACTTGGTGGTGACTTCAATGCCGTCGTTACGCCGTGCATGGACCGCTCTCATCCTCAGGCAGTACACTACTCTCATACCCAGCGCGTCCTATCTTACTGACCATTCCCTCATCGATTCCTGGCGACACTTGCACCCGTCCCTCAAACAGGGCACTCATCATTCGGCAGTGCATTCCAAATGGGCGCGATTATTAGACTACGTGTTCCTATCGGCGGGCCTCCCTCCCTGGTTAACCAAAGCCATACACTTTTCAAGGACGTTTTCCGACCATTACCCGGTCCTCATATCACTGCGCATCCCCATTGAGACCTCTCCGTATCTCAGCTGGCGCCTCAACCCCTCACACCTTGCTGATTCTGCCTTTAGAGCGGACCTTCAACAAGACATCCAAGACTTTTTTGACCCGAATGTAGGGTCGGTATCGGACCTCACCGTGGTCTGGGAGGCCTTCAAGGTCACTGTCCATGGGTGGTGTATCTATAAAGGGGGTGGAGTCCTCAAATCCCTGCAGGGTGAGCTTCACAAACTCGAATCCGAACTGAGGGAGCTGGAGCGCATTAGTACGCGCGAGTCCCGGGACCATTCTTCTAATGCTCTCCTTGGTGAAAAACTGAACGAATATACAGAGGCGGCGGATAGGGAGAGCAAATTCCTCAGCAAGCAACACACAGCGCGGGTCTTTGGCGAGGGCGATAGGCCCGGAAGGGCGCTTGCCTCCGCGGTACGCCCCCCTAGGTACAATGGCTATGTCACCACTCTGCTGGATGAGCACCAAATCCCACAACGAGATTTGCCTGAACAACTCCGCATTCTTACCAATCACTATTCCGCTCTCTACACCTCTCACAGGTCGGTCCCTATTGACCTGAGTCCCTACCTGGACGACACAGCTATCGCCTGGCTTGGCCCGTCCCAACAAACATTTCTCCATCATATACTTGAAGTGGATGAAATCAAGGACGCCATCATGTCCATGAAGTCAGGCAAAGCGCATGGATCTGATGGCCTGCCGGTCGACTTCTACAAAGCGTATATTCATATCCTAGCCCCTATAATCCAGCAGGTTTACTATGCCTCCCTTGAGGGTGGTCTCTTACCCGCATCTATGCGCGAAGCCCTCATCACGTCCCTGTTGAAACCGGGTAAGCCACCGGAGCACAGCGACTCCTATAGACCCCTATCTCTACTTAATACAGATGTCAAAATCCTAGCGAAAGTTCTGTCGTTCCGCCTCAACCTGCTGATGGAGCGTCTGGTCCTCCCCGACCAGGCGGGTTTCGTTCCCAATAGGGCGACCTCCCATAACCTGCGCACCCTCCAGGCCGTACTGCAGGATATCAATCCAAGATGCGAGGCTGCGGCTGTGTTTCTCGACGCCACTAAGGCGTTCGATTCTCTTGAATGGGATTATCTATTTGCCCTCCTTGAACGCATGGGGATCCCTTACAGCTTCCTGGACTGGATTAAGCTGCTCTATGGTGAGCCGTGTGCTTCTGTCCTCCTAAATGGTGCAAGGTCTGCCCCCTTTCCCATCCACAGAGTCACCAGACAAGGGTGCCCCTTTCCCCCGTCCTTTTCGCGATAGCCATTGAGCCGCTGGCTGCCAAACTCCGACAGCATCATAACCACCGCTCTCTAATTTACCCGGAGCAGCAGCTCCTAGTAGCATTATATGCCGACGATATAACTCTATATGTCGACAAGCCACAGGACAACCTCAACCCCCTGCTACGCGAAATCACTAAATTTGGCGCTATTTCGGGAGTTCAAATCAATTGGGCGAAGTCTGCCCTCTTCCCCTTAACAGATAAGACCGTGCAATTTCCCCTGGACTATCCCCTGATATGGGAATCCGAGGAAATCAAGTACCTTGGTGTGGTCGTGCCCCGCAATCGTGAGACCCTCATCAGGGCTAACTATGGCATCGTACTTGACAAACTAACTGACAACATTACCAAATAGATCCATCTCCCACTTTCGATGGCAGGGCGCATTTCCCTAATAAAAATGGTCGTCCTTCCCAAGTTGCTATACCTTTTCACCAACATACCATACAGCCCGGGCCCCCACTTCTTTCGTGCCCTCAATTCCCAACTGTCGAGACTGATATGGGGTGGTAAACAGGCTAGGATCAGTTTAAAGACGCTAATGTTACCCTATCATCAAGGCGGGTTTGATGTCCCTGACTTTCAGCGATATTATGATTGTGCCCAGGCCCACTTTGTGGCATACTGGTCACATCCCCCTCCCTTCATGGCCCACCTGGCGGTGGAAGATGGTTATATGCGTCCTATACAACCATTGAGTTATCTTTATACCGCATCAAGAGTGTCGGACCGCGACCCCACTACAGTGGACTGCACTGTCCAGGCCTGGCGCCGCATTGCGGCTCACATGGAAGTCACCTTTTTATACTCACCATGTATGCCTTTAGCACACGACCCCAGATTGAGAGTAACCTGTGAGGAGATAGGGCGCAAGCTCCTCAAGAAACTAGAGATTCACACCTGGGGTGATCTCTTTCTCCAGGGGCAGTTCCGTTCTTCGGCACAGTTCTTTGGGGAGACCCCCCCCCCCACGGCCATGGACACGTTCCTTTATATCCGCTTAAGCAAAATGTCAGGGCAGTCATTCCGAACTTTCCTGACTGCCCACCTTGCACTCGCTCCTACAAAGTGAAACCCCTAAACACGTGGTCTCCATGCTTTATAAATATGCCCAGCCTGCCCCATCCCCTCCCCCGCTCAAGGTTCGTAGTGAATGGGACGGTGACCTTGACACACCGCTCTCTGACGATCAATGGGAGGAAAGTTGCTCGCATACCACCGCAGTGACTGGTAATACTCGCTTACGGTTAATTCACTTTAAATTCTTGCACCGCACTTACTTCACTCCTTCCAAATTATTCCGGCTTGGCCTCCGAGATAATGACCGCTGTCTCCGTTGCGGGGCGGGATGGACTGACTTCTTCCATCTGGCGTGGACCTGCCCTGCAGTAGCGGAATATTGGCATGGCATTTTTAGAGCTTTATCTGATATGGTTGGGATCGGTATGGACTCCTGTCCTAAGACTGCCTTGTTGGGGCATGCGGTCCTGGCATTGAAAAGACATAAAAAAAAATTGCGCTGGGCCTTCTGCTGGCCAAACGCCATGTTGCATGTAGATGGGGCAGAGGCCGTGCTCCAAAATTCAAGGCCTGGCTCAATACGATGTCTACCTGGCAAGATCACCTCCACAACTACTCTGAACTTTTACCGCACAAGTCACATCCCAAGGACATATGGGGGCCCCTCACTGCCTATCTACTCCGACACCAGAGCAAGGACCATCCTGATACCTGAAGCACTCTCCCCTTCTCCTCTGTCCTCGGCCTGTTCCTTGCCCCGTCCGTCCTACTCCCACACCTACCTCTTCCCTTCCTCCCTTCTTCCCTCCCTCCCCAGGTTGCTTTCCTATGGACGGGCTTGCCTGTACTCTGTGCCCTTAGGCCCCTTGCCCTACGATACTTCCCTGCCTCCTAATCATGGGTAGTCCTTATATACTCTTTGCCCACTCCCGCTGCCTGGCCTCTACCAGCACTGCGTCCTGATGCTTGCGGCACCAGCATCTTACACGTAGCATTACTCACATGACCTCGGCACTCTACTGACCTCACAGACTTAGTTACATGATGTCTCCCCCCCCTCTTCCCCTCCTATCCCGTGTTAGCCATAAACATTTCATAGGTGCGGACCACACTTATACTGGCGCAGGTCACCCCTATTATTTAGCTGTACTCTATGGTGCCTCACCTCCAAGTCCTCTGATCCACATACAAGTTAGGGTGGTACATTACGGGTGGGATTGTTCCCAGTTCTGTTTTTTTGAAAAAATGATAAAAGAAGCCTCATTTGCATTCTTCTTGCATATGGTTTGCCTTCTCTCACTGTTATGATATGTCCTTTACCTGACTGTGTCTCATTTATATCGCGGCCGGCCCTAAGGGGTTGCAGGCGACATGCTGTGTCTAACTATCCTGCCATGTCATTTCCAGTATGCGTCTGCCTTTACCTTCCCCCTTTTTATGGCTGCCGGCCTGACGTCTCAGGTTGTAGGCGAAAAGCTGTGTGCTGTTTCTACTGCTTCGCACTCAATAAAGGCTTAAAAAAAGAAAAAAATTGCCAAAGAGGTAGTCCTTGGTTCAGAAAATCAAAAGTGATATCACATATATATCTAGGTTCGCGGATCCTACCGAGCACGAGCTTTCTGCTAATTTATGCTAATTGGCTGTCAACACTTCAAACCAGGAAGTGTTGGCAGCCATCTTGTGCTTCTGCAGTACAGAGGCACAAGAAAGCAGTGAAAAAAAATACACAAAGGGGGCAGGGTAGAAACACCCTGACCCCCTAGGCCTGCTCAGGGGGTCCCACAAAGAACCCCGAGGCCCAAAAAAATATATATTTTTTTAAATCGCGGGATGTGCATAGGATCCGCACATCCTGCTGCCGGAAAAAAAAACGAATTGCGGGCTTCCGCGCTTCGCTTCTAATTACCCCCCCCCCCCCCCCCCTGGGAGGTCCAAGTCCCAGGGGCAAGATATCTCCACGCGCCTCCTGCAACTCGCCAGACGTGGGAATCATGTCCTCAGAAAGAGCCCGTCACCAAACCCCACACATGTGCGGCGAGAGGAGCAGCAAAGCGCTGGAGCTGCTCCAAATGCAGACGGCAGCATCAGCAGCGCCAGAGCAGAACCAGGAGAGGCACAGGCAGCATCCCTCTGCCTGCCGCCATGGCCTTCCAGCCGAGGAGATGTTAGGAGGTGTAAACACGTTGATGAGAAATATGAATGAGGGGGAGGGGAGGGCAAGCGCTTATCCATCCCAGGTCTGAGATCCTCAACAAACACAGCCGGTGACAAGGGAGGAAGCTGCAGCGGGGAGGAGGGAGCGGCGAGGCTCCAGACACAGGCTGTGGCTGTCACTGGCGCGCTCTGCCTCTAGGCTCCAAGGACAGCAGCTCACAGGGGAAGCTCGGCCAACTGCATGAGGAGGGAACGCGGCCTCTGGAAATCTGACCTCGGCATGGTAAGCAGAGACAGGGATTTTGAGCTCCTTCGGTGTTCCAGGTGGGACACTCTGCCAAGTGGCGCGGATGCAGCAGGGTTCGTCTGCTTGTGCCGGCTAGAATCTGCGCCCACTCGCGGTATGTGATGGTTCTGAGTTACACAGGTCGTCTATGGATCGCCAGGTTAGGAGCTGTTAGCTGTCAACGAGGACGAGACGGACATTTAGACAGGATCCAGAAGAAGAGCCTGAAGTGAGTATGCGCATGATACGACTGTGTACAACAACATGCTGTTGTGTGCAGACATCTCCACTGCATTGGCTCAGATTCACTGATTTTGGTGCATGTTGAGGGAACCCCTTACAGCCTCTTTGATCAATTTTCTCAATGGTGCCGCTTAGACACCTGTATAAATGGCTTGCTCCAAAATGTAAGCGAGAAGCCTCTTGCAAGGTGCAGGCTCTTCCTCTGGAGCGTGTAGGTGAGAGATACTACCCACTTTTTTGATCCTTCAATGTTTAGAGGCAGGCACTTATGCACGCGCAGTGGGATCACTAGGGGGGTGTGGACTGCATCGGGTGACACCATCACATGGGGTGACACCGTGACAGGCCTGCCAAGTATCCCCACTGACCGGGCACTCTGCCTGACAGCGCTGAATGACAGCGCCTCTGACACCCGGCTGTGCGTGTGCCCGTGCGGACCGGGCCACAGCTTCACTTGCCAGGCTCAGACTAACAAGATTGTGCTGGTGCTCTGTGCCTTCTGTGTGCATGCACTATATCAAAGCCATCATACCTGTTGACTTTTTTTCTGCTTGCTGTTGGTGTGAAAGCTTGTATTTAAATTAATATATCTTGGAATTTTAATCCAGACCTGACAAGTAGAGGCCACTCATTTTACCTCGCGCCCCTGTTGATGCTAGTCTGGGAGTAAACTAAGGGTGTTGCAAGGATAATCGTCCCTTAAAACCGTTTAACCTCTTGAACGGGCAGATAATCAGGTCTTTGTGGTAATGTGCATTTCTCTGTGGGGTGCCCTGGCTCCACCCGCTGCCACAGGATTAGCTGTAGTGGTGTCACCCCCTGCTGTTCAACAGAGGTGCTCCCGAGAACTTAAACATCTCTGGTTTGAGAGCTCTTTCATGCTATGAATTACCAACACGCCACTATTATATCTCTTCCGGGGTACTTTACGCACTATCTGCAGACTAGGCCCCATTAAGTGCAGAGTTAGTCCCACGCATTTTATCAACATTGTAGTGGTCAGAGACTGGTTGCAGGCTGGGGGCAAATGAGGGCTTGTACGTATACAATATAACAATTTTGAACTCTGCCGCACTGCGCAGCCCTGCCTGCAGAGACCCGGGAGCCGGGCCTGCCTCCCAGCAGAGTTGTCGTTGCCACGTTAAAGTAACCACTGTCAGGAAGCTGACTCTGTGGCGCCGTGGGGGTTGTCTCGGATGTGACTTCACAACAGGAAATGAGGTCGGAGAAGCCACTGGGGGCTGGGGTCGGATTCGAGTCTGAGCACCTGTGTGGTCGGTTCGACCGGGCGTAAGTTTCTGTAACTGGGAAGGATTAGCCTCAGTAAGCAATGCTTTTATGTTCCAGTTTATCCGTGAGTTTCTCTTAAGATCTGACTGGAAATGCACTGTCTTGGGCGGTACAGCCTTAGTGCCATTAAATACTTCACATCTGGGGTGGGCAGTATTTTGATTTTGTGGCTAACTCTTTTTACACTAGGGTCTCTGACTGTGAGGGATGTGGAAGGCTACGCTGAGGTTGTTATATTAAGGGTGCCGCTCGTTGTGAGAGTTTCCTGTCATTGCAGCCTGACCCTTCGCTACAGGAGTAGCCCAGAACTTTCTGCCAACTGATTGCCTCAACAGCGTGTGGGAAGGATCATCTGTGTGGCCGCAGCGGAGGTGAGAGGCGCCGCTCCGGGACTGCGAGGACCAGCATTCTCCAACAACAGCTGGTCCTCTTCCCGTGTGAGCTGCGCCCCCTCCCAGTGCCACGTCCCCACCTGTGCGTAGAAAACCTCTTGCGGCCCCCGCTTCGCGGGGGCCGCTCGTTGTGAGAGTTTCCTGTCATTGCAGCCTGACCCTTCGCTACAGGAGTAGCCCAGAACTTTCTGCCAACTGATTGCCTCGACAGCGTGTGGGAAGGATCATCTGTGTGGCCGCAGCGGAGGTGAGAGGCGCCGCTCTGGGACTGCGGGGACCAGCATTCTCCAACAACAGCTGGTCCTCTTCCCGTGTGAGCCGCGCCCCCTCCCAGTGCCACGCCCCCACCTGTGCGTAGAAAACCTCTCGCGACCCCCGCTTCGCGGGAGCCGCTCGCTGTGAGAGTTTCCTGTCATTGCAGCCTGACCCTTCGCTACAGGAGTAGCCCAGAACTTTCTGCCAACTGATTGCCTCGACAGCGTGTGGGAAGGATCATCTGTGTGGCCGCAGCGGAGTTGAGAGGCGCCGCTCCGGGACTGCGAGGACCAGCATTCTCCAACAACAGCTGGTCCTCTTCCCGTGTGAGCCGCGCCCCCCCCAGTGCCACGCCCCCTCTCCGCCCAAGAGAATATCAGCAAGACCAGCGACGCGCTCAGCGGGACGCGCGCGGGTCACAGCCGGGGCGAAGACCGGGCAAAGAGCGGGCCGTTTGAGGCCGTTCGAGAACGTGAGGAGACCGGGCCGGGCCCTTCCTCTAAGTCCCACCATTTACGCATTTCTCCATCATTCTTCTGCATATCAACGAGACAAATTCCTCCTAACCCATCTCACTGAAAATAAATACCAGGAGTAACAAACTGAAGAAATTAAAAAAGGGAGGGATTGGAGAACAGCTTCTAGGCCCAATGGACGATTTTCTTACCAAGGCTAATACTTTTATCGACCAAAGTATTAGTTTGATAGAGGGAAGGGTATCTACAGACCTCGCGATTGCGAGGCGATCCTCTATGGGACCATTGGCCACAGCAAGAACCCCAGAGGTAGAGAGCGCCTTAGCCGAACCACTACAAGGCAACAAAAGGCTCAGTCTCCCGAATAACGTAGACCTCTCAGCCTCTCAACTTTCCCTTTCACTTACCAACTCCGATTTAGAAAAAACACCTGAACTCTTACGCGAGCAAACGCCAGAAGAAGTAAGACAAGCAAGAGGGAGGAGGGAGGGGGCTGTCAAGAAAAGGAAGGATAAGGGAAAAGCAGATATAGTCAATGGAATCGAAACAGCCGAGACAACCGACCTAACTACGCCCCCAAACCTGGCTTGCTCGCCACCAAGAGCGGCGGACCCTACCAATCATCAGGTTCTAGTACACCATTCCTCACCTAATAACAATATAAACACTACCGTTATAGGCTCACCCGTTATTATTCCCCACAGCAACGAACCAGGTCCTCTCGATCTGGTAAACAAAATTACCTCAGTATTAAAATCTTTATTTCAACCCCTTGAAATGAGACTAATAAATATTGAGACCCAAATGCTAATAATTACCAAATCTCTGCAACCTAACTTAACTTGTGAACCCCAAAAAAAGGGAACAAATAACCAACCTGCATCCTCCCTACAAAGCAAAAAAGTTACACAAACCTGTCCCGTAACAAAATCACAACCAGTTGCAAAAGATCCTGTAGTAGGAAAACCGCTTCCGGTAACAACAATACCAACTCCTAACCCCAACACACTCCCAAAAGCCCCTGTCACAAAATCAACAAAAGTAACCACGCCAGCTCCTAAAACACCAGTTGCTACAAATATTCCCCAGAGCAAATCAAACCCTACGGTAAATAAAGGTACCACGAGAGGAGCTTTTGATAGCAGATCTTACATACATCTACCACCTGAAGCATCGCCATTCGTGGTCGTAATGACGGGAGTACCAGAATTAGCAGGGGAGACAACAGAGCCTAACTGGTCCTTAAAGAATAAGGTCCAATATTGGCTAAATACAAATCGCCCTTCTCCCCCTAACTGGACAAGCAGGATAGCAACAGTCAGTAGGACCCCATGGGTGGGACATACAAAAAAAGTAATACAGGGTGATTGCATCCTGATCACTTTTGAGGACCCCAAAGTTGTCGAGTACATATGCTCTTGGGAACAACATAACCCAAGTGGGGGAATAGACACAAAGAGTCTTTCCTTTTTTTATCCCAAAAAGCATTATAACAGCCATTTCAATGAACAAGACAACTTGTGGCGTAAAACAGTTCCACAGCCTTGGGATTTTACTAATGCTAGACCCAAAATCCCCCCACAGCAGAATGGTCAAGACCCCTCCTGGTGGTCGGTCGATCCAAATTACTATCAACAGGACGGCCCATGGCAGGTAATGGGACCCCGTAATAGAAGAAGAGACTAGGAACAATGGGGTGTTCCACCACAGTGGCACTTTAGACCCAGATATGGAGAAACACCATACTGGGAAAATTGGCTGGGTATACCAACAATGAACCGGTACAGTAGCCTGGAGATGGTCGACTGACCATTACCAGATCCCACCAATGATAAACCAACCATTTCATCTCGGGTCCCGGAAAGGAAAATGACTACAGGACAAGATAACAGGCCACGATCACTGTCTGTCATTTTCTGGAACATAGCGGGTCTTCGCCCCAAAATAGACGATGGTTCAGCAGCTCAATTTTTCGAGGATGGCAAAATAATATGCCTCCAGGAAACATGGGCCACAAAAGAGCTGCACATAGCAGGTTATAAAACTCTTTTTCCCCCAGCCCTTCCTAGCACTGCGGGTAGGCCCAAGGGGGGTTTGATTACCTATATAGCGAATACAATCCCTAGCTTGAAACTCCTTAAAATTGAAAATACACCAAATTTCCAATTACTCTCCATTTCAGTTGGCAAAGAAACTACTGTCATCCTAGTAAACCTCTACAATAACCTAGAAGAGGACAATTTCATCAAAACTCTTCAGACAATCCAGGAAAAAATCGCTAGATATACTAAATTATACAGAAAAAAGGCTACTGTCCATTTACTATGGGGAGGAGACTTTAACATACATCCCTGCCCATGTTTGAACAACCAGAACTGTGGGATAGTGGACGAGCAAGATAATCCCCTTGCCCATTTCATCCATGACGGTAAAGGGGAAGCGATGAACAATCTCCTTACAGACCTGGAACTGTCAATAATAAACAAGCAAAATCCGGATGATAATACTTTCTGCCCCACATACCTAGGGAGGGGACACGAGACCACTGTCGACTATGTCCTTTCAACGGATGGTCTGAGACAGCTAACCACGGACTTTACTTTATTGGCAAACAACTTAAGCGACCACTCAGCGCTTAGAGTGGATTTGGACCTCCTAAATCACCCAACACAGACAACCATAATCGCACACACTCTTTCCCAAAATCGGCTAGAAGTGAGAAGAGTAAATGGTTTTACGGTGAAATGGGGTAAGATAGATCCAATCCAACTAAGCAGTAACATAATAAAGACTCTATATTCTAACATAATAAAATGTCTAGATTTGGAGTCCGACGATAACACCATCCTTGAAAACTTCAAGATTATTTTGGACAAAATCAAACTAATGCTGACCAGGGAAAATAAATCAAATAATTTAACAACTCCAGGCTGGTTCAATCATGACTGCACCACCTCATTAACCAAGCTAAAAGAGGCTCTCAGACAACCAAAAAGAGACAAACAATTGATTAAACATCTAAGACTCCAGTACAAAAAGGTCAGGAAAACAAAGAAAACAGGAGCTGAAACAGTCCTTATGGAACGATTTACACAAAAGCACACTCACAAAAAACAGTGAGTCTTTCTGGCGGATTGTGAAAACCCCTTTTCTTTCTGACTCTAGCAGACCTCAAATCGACGTAGCGATAGAAGAGGAAACATGGGTAAATCATTTCTCCCATATATTCAAACTAACATCACCAAATGAAGAAACAACTTATTCTCATCCTCCTGTCGACTTCCCAATAAACATGCAGTTTGATATCCTTGAGGTACTGCAAGCACTGAATCTAAGCAAAGGGGGCATCCCTGTGGATCTCTTCAAACAACATCCGGATCTCTGGGCCCCTATACTCACTAGAGTATGCACTGCAACAGCGAGATTGGGCTTAATGGAGTCTTGGTCCAACTCCATTATGGTTCCTATTTTTAAAAAAAGGGGACCGCCAAGATGTCAAATGTTATCGACCGATTTCTTTATTAGATTCCGTAGGAAAAGTAGTTGGCAGAGTAATTCTGGAACAACTTCAACAATGGGCTGACGACAGAAAGATTTTATCGGACCTTCAATTTGGTTTTAGAGAAGGGTTTGGAACCATAGAACAGGCCCTCAACTTAAGTCTAATCGTGTCCAAGTACATCCACGCAAAGCAGGGGACAATGTACATGCTTTTGACTGCGTCTCTCATTCAAAGCTATGGACTCTTCTGCGAAACATGGGGGTGGATCCCCCACTACTGGACTTCCTAAGGGAATTATATACGGACGCTTCTGCGAGAGTGCGCTATGGGACAAAGGGAGAGCTCACTGCGTCATTCAAGGTAGAGCGAGGAGTCAGGCAGGGGTGTGTCCTAGCCCCCTTCCTCTTCTCCCTGTATACAAACGGGCTGGAAGAGAAGATGTTGAGAGGGGGCAGGACCTCCCAAGACTAAAACAACGCATGACCCCGGCATTGCTCTACGCGGATGACGCGGTAATTTTGGCTCGCACTCCCATAGAACTTCAGAAATCCTTAAGTAAATACGCTGATTTCATGGGTGCACTAGACCTGCACATAAACGTGAAAAAAACGTTCGTAATGGTGGCTGGTGGAGGGAGAAAACGAATAAAGAATATCACTCTCAATAACCAAAATCTTGAGAGAACCCCAAAGTATCCCTATTTGGGCATAATGATCGACGAGAAACTAAATTGGAAAGCAGCTATTGAGTCGAGGAGAAACCTTTTTAGGAGAGCCAATACTGCCCTGATAAGCTTCTCACAAAGACTTGGAAGGAGATCACCAGTGGAGATGCTACAAATCTACTTTGCAAAATGCCTAGCCATTGCCCTATATGGGGCTGGCGTTTGGGGACATGTTGACGCTGCATCTCTTCAAACAGCTGAGAACTCGTTCACTAGATTCCTCTTATCTGCCCCCAAGTGCTCATCTACATATGCATGCCATATGGAACTGGGAATCCCCTACATAGAGGACCTAATAAAAGTCCAGCCACTGCTACTCTGGAGGCGCATATGGTTATCCGATAAGAACATGCTGACCAAGGCCATTCTAGAGGATTCAATGGCCCTGGACAATGCGCACAGAATAGCCTGGCTTACCTACGTCAAACAATTCTTTACGGATATGGGTTTAGAAAGATTTTACTTTAGTCCACTATCTCTGACTGAGATAAGCAAGAAAGAGCTGAAACAGAAAGCAATGAGCCACCTAGAGTCACTCAGAATTACCCTGCTTTCAAATAAACAATCTGTACAACTCGCAAACATGGTACAGCTAACGCCACAAATCCAGCCTTATCTTGCATTGGAAATTAACTCATACGAAAGGATGCTTTTGACCAGACTCAGACTCAATCTGTTTCACAGACTAGTCGCTTTCCCGCAAACGAACACTTGGGAATCAAAATTGACTTTATGCCCCTGTGATGAGACTTCCGCACAAACATGTATGCACACGATACTGTTCTGCAAATACTACCTCCCTCACAGGAAAATCTGGCTATTTCCATTACTAAAAGCCTGGGGTTTTAGACAATGTCGTCCGGCCATGATTTCTTTACAGATGTTAGACTCTGAGCGCACCTGCTATCATATACTGAACTTTTTAAAATGTATTATCAGGCACCGAAGGAATCTTTAAAAACCTTTTTTGTGTGATTTATTTTTATGCTGTAAATTTCATATTGCTGCTTTTATGGTTTTATAATGACAAAAACCGAATAAAGAAATGTATATATATATATTAAAAGCTAGGGCTTCTGAGGGTGGAATGATGGTCTCTGGCAGCCATCTAAGTTGGTCAAGGCCTGTTAGGGTTCTCAGAACCTTTCAGATAGCACACTGGAAAGTGGGGGGTGTTAAGGAGTAGCTGGGGGATGTATGACGTTACGACGCGGTCTTCAACCGCACTACCCTTACAACGCTGGTTTTACAATGCAAGTCGTTACCACGACTTGCGCTGTAGGGTGCTGGACTTAGGAATAGTATAATTTACTACTCCAACTCCAGCCTACGTGCAGTGGGGAAGGTGTTGGAATAGTAAATCTACTATTCCTTCGCCTAGAGCGCCCTCCAGCGCAAGTCGTGGTAATGACTTGCGTTGTAAAAGCAGCCTTGTAATGGTAGTGCGGTGTAAAGACCGCGTCGTAATGGATGTTCCCCAGCTGGGGTATCTATATGCAGGCTGAATGCCTCCGAAGGGCAACTTCTTTTTGTGTGAATTAGGTGGCCTTTGTCTGGCAATTAACCTCTCAGTTCTACCAAGCTTTGCCAAAGCTTAAACTGTTTGTCACATTTGCCGCTACTCGTCTTGACCATGGCCCATTAGGCCCCTGAAGCACCCACTCCCTGAACATCACCAGGAGACTTTATATAATTTGACCCACTTCCCCACTCTGGCAATACTGAACTGAAGTGTCTCTCTTGATCTAAGGAGTATCCCATGCATTAGGAACATGGTCAACAAAACATTACTAACTTCAAAATGATATACAGGAGCCAATTTAACCTCACCAATGTCTCCTCAGATCACTGACCTAGAATGACGCTTTCTTTGATCACCTACTATAAGTGGAGAAATGTCACAAATTCATATTGCCCTAAACTATGCTAAAGAATGCATATGAGGCCTTGTGAGGCGCACTTATGTTGTGATGTGGTGTATGCAATGTTAATTTCTGTGCTTCCTCATTATGTAGAGCTGTGAAGAAGTGAAAATGTGATGTACGATGTTATTGGCATATTATTTTGTGCACCATTTTTCAGCCAGTGTGCATGCTGCGAGGGAGGTTTGCACAGATGCAGCTTTGTGTGAGGAGGTTTGCACAGATGCAACTTTGTGTGAGGAAGGTTTGCACAGATGCTCTGAACTTGTTGGGCTGCACTTGCGTCATTCCTCACAGAGGTCTCTTTCAGTTCTCTCATCATGCTCTCGCCAGATAATAGATTTTGCTGGCAGAAGCTGGCAGGGGGAACGGGCCCAGCAATTAACACAAAGGCAGCGCCAGAATTTCCTGGTGACTGGAGACCTCGCGGGACTCCAGGTGGCACAGGCCTGCGCAGAGGCGGCCCTTTGCTGGGGACAGAGAGATGTGTCACCGCCGAGTAGGCCACGATATGAAAAGCTATAATTATGCGGGAGCGTCCTGTGATGTTCTCTCCTTCTCCTGTTATCCCTTTCTTCCCCTTTAAGACGTGTCATCTTCCCTTTCATTCTTAGTTCTCAGAATGTACTTGCTTGCATGATTCTGTATTTGTCAGTTACCTGTGGCTGTTTATGGATGAGGTTTTATTAAACCCACTCTACTTATCCAAATTGACTTCATCTTCATTTTATTACATAATTATACAATATTATACTGGCGACGATCGGAAACGACCTCAACATAACAACACAACAAGCTTCCTGACCTGCTTTCTCCTCCAGCGGCTGATCTTCAATCTTTCAAGTGAAGCGAAGACTTCCCAGCGGCAGCTTTAAAAGTATCACGGTGGTGAGGAGAGCGGGTGGTGTTTATTTATAATATAAGGAACTGGGAAAATTAAAACTAAAAGATTTTGCGCGTTAAAGAAGAAATCGTTTGATGCTCGCGCTCCGCTCTTTAATTGCTGACGTCGGCATGCGTTTCAAACGTATGCGTTCCAGCTAACAGAAAGAACGCACTACGCGCTGACGATCTACCAAAGCTAATGCACACACTACGTGATGACGAACCGTCAAAGTAAATGCTGACGCTTTAGTTTATTAACGCTGCGCTTCAGGAGAGCTGCGCTGCGTTCCAATAGAACGTCCTTTGTTCCTATCTAACGCTGCGCTTCAAGAGAGCTACTCTTCGTTCCAGTAGAACGTCCTTTGTTCCTATCTCATAATACTACATTTCAGGAAGCCTGCACTGCACTGTATTAAATTAGAAGGTTCTTTGTCTTAACGCGTTCTGTTCTGTCAAACAAGCATTGGAAAGAGGAACATTCGAATTTACTGCTTTCTTTCTTCTATTGTTCTGCACAAAGACTGATATTTAGAATCTTTGAACATTTGGAATGTGATTTCTTCTTTCTTATACTAAGATATTTTGGCACAAAGGAAGAAGATGTACAATAATTAATTAAACTACGCATAATTAAGGAAAAGTAACCTTAATTAATTACAAGATATAAATTTATTTTAAAAAAAAAAAGGATCACTTATTAATTTAAAAATGCAAAACGTAACACAACCTGCATTTTTCCTTACAAGTCCAGGAGAGCCTAATGTAAAATGGAAAAAATGGAAAAAAATATTCGCAAATTATGCTAGAGTCTGCGGAACCAACTTGAGTGCTGAAAGAAAACACTCACTTCTACTGCATTGTCTTGGAGGTGAAGGACAGGATGTTCTTGAACATTTACCAGACTTATCAGCTGCAGAACAAAGAAACCTAAATGAATACGAAATAGCCATTCTCCAACTTGATAGGCATTATTTACCTAGACTTAGCACCATCATGGAAAGGTACCATTTTGGTTTGCGTGAACAAAAAAAAGATGAAACAGTAGAAGAATACGTATCTTCTTTGAGAAAACTTGCTTCGTCATGCAACTTTGGACAGACACTTGATGAACGCATACGTGATCAGTTCGTTTTGAGATGCGCGCATGACGATATAAGAAAAGAACTGTGGCTGAAGGATGAGCCTCCTTTAGAAGAAGTTTTAACTATTGCTAAACAAGTAGAGCATATGACAAGATGTGTCGGTGAACTAAAAAAAGAAAAAGAAAAGCCATCTACTTCTGAGTCTAAAGATGAAGTAAAAGTTGATGAGACTGTCTATCAATTAAAGAAAGTAGAAAATGTCATCAATGATGAGAAACATGTTAGGTCAACTAATCCTTCTTTTCCTTCCTCCAGTAACAAATTTTCTTGTTTTAGGTGTGGTCAAATTAATCATTTGGCTAATTCACCTATGTGTCCTGCGTTAAAGGTAACATGTAATTTATGTAATAAGAAGGGTCATTTTGCAAAATTGTGCAGGAGCAAAACATATAATAGTGACAACTCAAGAAGAAGATGGTCTCAACCTCATGTAAGATCGATTTGTTTTTAGGTTAAGGATGAGAAATCAGATCATCCCTCTCATTTGGTTAGTGTAGAAGGCTCAATGATAAATTTCAAATTTGATTCCTGCTCAAAAATAACTATAATTGATGAAAAGTTGTATAACGAACTATTTAAAGGCAAAGTAAAACTGTTCAAATGTGATATTTTTCCGTTAGGGTATAGTGAGAAACCTATTGTGATGGTGGGTTACTTCATGGCTGAGATAGAACTTGGTGCAAGGATCACTGTTGGTAAAGTCTACGTGTCAAAGAAAGGTGATGCACTATTAGGTTGGTTGCATCAACGCTATCTAGGAGTGACACTTGATCCTAATGCCTCTCCTCAAGTCCAAATTCATGAAGTATCTGACCCAGTACGTGACAACAAGAGTGATGAGAGTCTGTCTTTGTCATTAGCAAAACAATTTCCTGATGTTTTTAAAGAGGAATTAGGGTGTTTGCGTGGTTACAAACATCATATTAAATTAAAAGTCAATACTCTTCCTGTTGTGGCTAAAGTAAGGAGGATTCCTCTTGTAGAACAAGCGAAAGTTCAGGAAGAACTTGACAAACTTGTGAGAAATTATATTATTGAACCCGTGGAGGCAACAGAGTGGCTTGCTCCTGTGTTTATCGCAAAGAAACCTACTGGGGAAATTCGTCTTTGCATTGACTTAAGGGCGCTAAATAAGGAAGTGGTTGTTGACAGGTTTCCCCTTCCTAATATAGATGAGATAGTCAGCACTTTAGAAGGTGCAAAGTTTTTTACCACTCTCGATTTAGCTTCCGCATACCATCAGGTAGAGCTAGATACTTATTCACAAGACCTGACTGCCTTTATTACACCAATGGGTACGTTTAAATTTAAGAGGATGCCTTTTGGTCTCGTCTCTGCTGCCTCTGTCTTCCAACGTATCATGTCAAAGATCTTAAGAGGCTTGTCAGGTGTTAAGTGCTATCAGGATGATTTGTTAATCTATGGAGGTAGTGTTCTTGAGCATGATGGTCGTGTGTTTGATGTATTAAAAAGATTGGATGGTGCAGGTATGACCTTAAAAAGATCTAAATGCAAATTTAGGGTTCAAGAAGTTAACTATTTAGGTCATTGTATCACTGGTGATGGTGTCTTTCCAAAGAAAGAACTTGTTGAATCTATAGACAAAGTTAAGGATCCAACTTGTAAAGAAGAGCTTCTCTCATTCCTAGGCATGGTGGAATTTTATGGAAAATTCATCCCCAATTTCGCAGATAAAACCCATAATTTGAGAAAATTAACTGCAAAAAATGTTGTGTTTGACTGGTCTTGTGAATGTAAGGCTGAATTTGAGTGTATCAAGAAAGAGTTGAATAAGGCTCCTTCCCTTCATGCGTTTGTTCCTGGACTACCCACTATCATGTTTACTGACGCTAGTGATAAAGGCCTGGGTGCCGTTTTGGTCCAGAAGAGAAATGGAAAGGATTATCTTATTTGTTGTTCTTCTCGTTGCCTTAGAGGATCTGAGTTTAATTACTCTGTAATAGAGAAGGAATCTCTTGCTATTTTCTGGGCTTTGAGAAAGTTCAAGAATCTCGTTTGGGGAACGAAAGTGTGTGTATTATCTGATCATAAGCCTTTGAGAGAGGTCTTTTCAAAGAAAGGTCTTGATGCCATTTCCTCAAGAATCAGGAAATGGATTGTTTCTCTGCAGGAATTTGAGTTTGAAGTAGAATATATTCCTGGGATTGCTAACAGGTCGGCTGATGGTTTATCTAGATTGATTGACAGTGAGAATGCTGATCAGGATGATTTTTGTGAACCTGATGAGTGTACCAATGTGTGTGAAATTACTGATGGTGCAATTGATGAAACTGAATGGAGGTTGGAGTTGGGGAAAGATGAAGAAATTTCTCATGTAATTCTTTCTTTGATGAGTAAATCTCGTCTGTCTAAACCTTGGTCTTTAGTTTCAGATGAACTCTCTGTAAATAATGGTCTGTTGACTCGAGGTACTAAACTTGTTCCTCCCTCTTCTCTTAGAAGAAAGTTGTTAACTCATGCCCATTGTGGTCATTTGGGGATTGTGAAAACCAAAGAGTTTCTACGTATGCAATTTTGGTGGCCAGGTATGGATCTTGAAATTGAAAGAATGGTTAGAGAATGTCCTGAGTGTTGTTCTAGCGATAAGATTCTGAAAACTAAACAAATGCCCATGGTTAAGAGGGCCTTACCCGGTCATCCTTGGGATGAGGTTGCTATTGACATTTTGGGTCCTTTATCTGGTATTTCCGATACTCCTTACCTCATTGTATTAATTGATCTTTACTCAAGGTGGATTGAAGTTTTTGCTGTCAGAGAAATTACCTCTGATTCCATCATCAAGTTCTTGGAACCTCTGTTTTGTAAAGAAGGATTTCCAAATAGTATTCTGTCTGACAATGGCCCTCAGTTCTGTTCCTCAGTTTTTGTTGATTTTCTAAAAAAAGTGTGGTGTTACCCATAAGAAGTGTTCACTATATCACCCAGAGACTAATGGTGCTGTAGAGAGGGTCAATAAAACACTGAAGGAGTCAATTCAACTTGCTTGTGCTCTGGTTTAAATTGGAAATCCACTCTCCAGGACAGGATAAATACCTATCGTTTTGTCCCTCATTCCTCTACTGGGAGGTCACCATTTGAGCTGTTCAAAGGGAGGATTCCTAATACTTTGTTGTGTCCTGGGTGGATGTGTTTAAACAAAGGTCTGGTGGATAATGACATAGGCGATTGGAGGGCAAGAGAACTGTTCAAGCAGGATGCACGTAAGTCTTATTTTGACCAAAAGAAAAGTGTAAATTTTCAAGAGGTCAAAGTTGGTGATCTGGTAAAAATAAAGACTCCAGTTGGACGCAAACCGTGGTCCAAATATACTGATGTTAGAGCTGTTATCAAGGTTTTCAGGAATGCTGTAAAGACTGAAGATGGAAGAATCTGGAACAAGAGTCGTGTTGTGGTTGTTAATCCTAATTTATTTGTTGACTCTTCTCATAGTGATATTGGTTTGTGCAATAATTCCTTTCTTCCTTCCAATTCTTCATCTGACAGGTTATCGTCTTCTTCTACAAGAAGTCAAAGAATTCGTAGTGCACCGTACTACTTAAAAGATTATGTTTAGCTTATTTTCCTTTTGCTTATACTGCTTAACTTGGTCTCTTTCTCTTATTTGTAAAAGAAGGGAGATGTGTGATGTTCTCTCCTTCTCCTGTTATCCCTTTCTTCCCCTTTAAGACGTGTCATCTTCCCTTTCATTCAAAGTTCTCAGAATGTACTTGCTTGCATGATTCTGTATTTGTCAGTTACCTGTGGCTGTTTATGGATGAGGTTTTATTAAACCCACTCTACTTATCCAAATTGACTTCATCTTCATTTTATTACATAATTATACAATGTTATACGTCCCTTCCATCAGCATTTTATTGAAAGATGCTCAGCGTGGGAGCCCGTCTTCTGATTTATGAGAGCAATAAAGCTCCAAACTCTCTCACACTGCGGACTCGGAGGAGGTCCATGGGGTAAGTCGTGAGGGGGTGACACCAAGAGTTATCGCACTGGGTGACACCAACCCTAGTGACGCCACTGTGCACGTGCGTGCCTCAAAGGCTTTGTGCTGCTACCTCGTCAGATTTCAACTCTGCGGGCATCTCCGGGAGCCACGTCAGTGCTACAGGTTCAAAGAAGAGTGCATCTGTTTTACCCCACAGTTGTATGCAGGTGGCCTCCTACAGAGGGCTGGCGCTTCCCGAGGTGCGTCTGTGCATGCAAGCCCTCACAAGCCTTTTCAGCAGCCAGCTCCAGGGTGCAGATGTGGCCACTGTTGCTTGCATGTTTGCTTCCCAAAGGTCTCATTTGGAAACCATCTCTAGGCGGCTGGGACAGCTTCTGGTGTTTTTTGTTTGTGTAACCTACCCAGGCCTCTGAGTCAGTCCCAGTTGAGTAGGAGTGAGACCAGCAAGCCTGCGTCTAGCCACAGGCTAATTCTCCTTCTCACATGCCTCTAGGCTTTTTATATAATCACCCCAATGTGAAGACTAGTCTATGGTGCACTAGTGTAATCTGATCCTGTAACTATCAGGATACATTTCATTCCAAGACGCGGGCTCAAGTGCATTCTGGTTGCCTCCACTCCTGTAACCCTGAATATTTAGCCATGTCCTTTGTTCGGAACGTGTTTAAAGCAGATTCCAAAATGTCTGTGTCACAAATAACCATACAATGGACACCCAGCCTATGGGTATGACTATAATCTACAACTATCTCTCGGCAACAAGCTGAAAGATGCTGCTTCATCTTAAGGTGCACGTCTCTCTATGCATAGTGATGTCCAATGGTGTAGATGAAGGCCTGGTTAAATGTTATGTGACCCCACTAGCCAGTATTTGAACTCTGCAGGGCAGAGGTTCAGAATATTGTAAACTAGAGTGATCTCCTAATGTCCACACGCCAGTGCATGCAGCCACGATTAGGGTATAGATATATAACATTTTGCATATGTGAACTAGTCCTCAGCAAGCATCTGTTAGTATCTGGTGCACAGCAAGCCTCTTTACGTAGCCACTTTTCAGGTTACAGGACTTGCTTCTGGTGTATGTGGCCAGACCTCACAAGCCTGAGTGTAGAGGTGCATCCATGGTTCAGGGTCATCTCCTGGGTGTGTGGCCAGTGTGCATTATATTCTGGGCTAATACAGGTCTATACTTCAGACTCAGTTTCTGGCCTGTGTGTGTGTGTTTTTGGGTATGACCAGAACCATACATGTTTCTGCACAACGCCTCCTCCAGTGTTTAGACTCAGCCTCTAGTGCACGTGTGTGACCTTACTACAAGTAACCTCTTTGTGCAGCTACCTCCTGGGGAAGAGGCATTGTCCCCATTGGCCTCTGTGATAACTACATCTAAAAAGTAGACTCGCCCCTTTATGAAGAAATAAACTAGGATTTAGGAAACCTGAATAAGCAACTATCAGCAATTTTCGTGATTAGTTTCAAGTTACAGGTGTTATCAGTTGAGCCACAATACTCTGTAGTGTAAAAATCCCTTCCTGGGTTATGTATGTGTGTAGGGGAGGCCATGAGAGTTTGAGAGACCACATTCTGCAAGCTTCTGTTTGAAGTTAACATCGGGAAAGCGTTGCATCTGGTGAAGGTCTGGCAAAGGTGACATAAAGCTTTTAATGTAGCCAATACTCTGGTGCCTTCTCACCACTTGATTCAAATTAGTAGTCCATATACAAATTCACATGAACACCCTCTTCATGCAAACTGAACTTTGTACACTTCCTTTGAATATACTCAACAATGGTGATGACGTGTCTCAAGGGCAGGAGTGACAGTCCACCCATGTTCAGATTACAAGCTGAGCCCAAGGGCACATATAGGACCTCTCAAGCCTTTTTCTTCTACCACTTTCTGGACACCAACTATGGAAATATGCAACATGGTCAACACAAGATTTATGCAGAACTACCTACAATAGTGCATACTTAGCCTATCAGTGCACACACGTACATGGGGCAAGATCAAATGTAATGAACATATTTGACCTCAGGAATCTCTTGGTTTAATACTATCTTCAGGAATGCTCAGTCATTGGCAGATATGTATGACTCGTAACAATAAATTGTGTAACAACTGCAGATGTAACACAGTTCTGAATGTAAATCCACATCCAACGTTAGCTTCTGTTGGAAGTGTGTGACCAGACACACCTAGAAACCTTTTTGTTCAGTGAGCTCCAGAA
Source organism: Lissotriton vulgaris (assembly GCF_964263255.1). Classification (NCBI taxonomy): domain Eukaryota; kingdom Metazoa; phylum Chordata; class Amphibia; order Caudata; family Salamandridae; genus Lissotriton; species Lissotriton vulgaris. The sequence continues at coordinate 765,749,330 of NC_141685.1, read as the reverse complement.
GCAACAACACCCTAAGTGAACATATGTAATCTCGCTATCTGCAGCCCACTCATGTGTGATATCAGTGTACTTGATAGGACATTCTCATGCTCTGGTCACGTGTGTGTGTCCTTTACAAATCCGTGCATGTATAATATACATAGGAGTGAGCTTTATGTCCTGATAAATACTTCAAACAAATAGAAAAATTCTATATTTGCAGTTATCTCTGTTCAGGGTTCACGAGCTGCCTCTCAAATTTAAATACATTTTATTGTATGTTTAATTTTATGTAAGGCTTAATTCAATGAAAACCAATTCACTAGCCTTTTTAAAATTTATATAATAAACCGAACTAGCCAGAGGGATTTTAAGAGCTTTAAATATGCACCTAATTGCGGTAAACAAGGTTAGGTTTTTTTCTAGGCACGAGGAGCATTAAATGATTTGTCCAGATTCACAATTCTGGGACTCGAACTTGAATCCTCTCTTTCAGAGTCGGTGGCTCTGGCCATTAGGCCTCATCTTCTCTTTTGTTCACATGCATAAACAAATCTACGTACCTCCATTAAGCAGACTAGGCATTAGGTGCATATCTGTGACCATAGAAGCCTGTGTGTAACTCCCATCGGGTTCTGTCTCAGCCTTTGTTGCATACGTGTGCACAGATTCCCAGAAGCCTCTCTGTGTAAGCCATCTTAGGATAGGAAGCACACCCTGTTGCATGCTTCACAGGTGTCTATTTTCAGGCTCAAACTTCAGGACATGCATGTGAGTAGAGACTTGTATGCTTGGAACCTCCTCCATACTGCGTGATCAGCCTGTGTGTGAGATCAGACTGACATGAAAGTGACAACACAGGTATGTATGTGTGTGTTTGAGACCTTTCCTACCATAAGCCTCTATGCCATTCCATTAGGGTGTTTTTCAGGTTTATGTGTAGGGTAGGATACGTCTCTTTGTGTTTCCATGTTTTGGGTGCAGGCACATTCATTTATGCATGTGTTTGACAAAACTCATATATCGAAGTCTGCAGCCACGTTTAGATTGTAGGCTTAGTCAAGGATGCTCACACATAAATCTTGGAGGTTTAAACATTGATATGAATGAGAAATACCAGGTTCCCATCTCCACGGCAACCTCCTAGGTGCAGGCACGGACTTCGGTAAATATTTTTGACCCACACAAAGCTATGTGTAAAATATCCTACAAATTCATATGTAACCATGTGACTAGATTACAATGAAATCTCTTTTCCTTCATATCCAGAGTGAAGTCTTTTTCTTTGAAAGTGTGTGTGCATGTGTGGCCTAAAATATTTGCCAAAAAGCTGTATACAGAAAGTAAGATCAGTCCCTAAGCCAGGTGGGGTCAGTCCCGGATAAGTGTTGGTGAGCATTCACATTATGCTCTGTAGAAGCAATATGGAACATGTTTCATAAACTCTGCCGATGACTGTATAGGATCATTCTTCGGTTCATATTCATCCTATGTAACCTTGGGGCAGATGTATCAAGCCTTTTGAGTATTTCGGCCTTTGCGAATCGCAAAAGGCTTTTTTGCATTTTTTTAAATGTATCAAAAAATCGCAAAATAAGGAATCGCAAAAATTTGCGATTCCTTATTTTGCTTAAGCATTTAAGGAATCACAAATTTTGCGATTTCTTAAATGTGATGTATGTGGGTTTTAGAAATTGCGAATTTGGGTTAAAAAATCGCAAATTACCACCAACTTGTAGTTGGTGGTAAATTGCGATTTCATGTAAAAATGCCCTATTTGGCATTTGTGAAGGTGGCATGTGATGCACATACATGCTCATAGGGCATGTATGTGCATGCACTGTATGCATGCACTGTCTGGAAAAGAGACCTCTTGTATGTACTTTAGGGCTTCAGCCCATCCATTGGCTTTCCATTTTCTTGCTCCATCACTGCTCTCTCATTCTTTTTCCCCATTTGTCCATGGCATACATTTGTCATGCCTCTTACTCTGTTTACTCCTCCCCGAGAGCAGGGACTAAGTACAAAATCCCTCTACTATCCCTCATTTTATTACGAACTTATGGACTTATTTTATCTTCGTTTACCAGCCCTCCTCGGGAGGACTGTTGTTTTAATTTGCTTCGACCACTGTTTAAAAAAACCTAAATTAATTATCCAATTATTAGCTGCATATGGGGAAGGGCGGGGGCACCGGGCCACCGAGGTGGCGTGAATTAGCTGAGGGAGTGTCACACAGCACAGTGCCGATGAATCTGGGCATGTTTCAGCGAAAGCATTTCTCTATTATTTCTTGTCCTCACTGATAGGCACTGATACCACCTCCATGAGCCTAGTTATTTTTTAACAAGCTCTTAGTACTACTATTTACTGGTAAGCATGAGCAAAGTCAACAACATTTCTATCAATAATAATATCAGACCATGCAAGCACAAGCTGAGATCCTGGTCCACAGGCATCTGGGTCTTTGGTCTTTTCCGGGTTAGCAGTGTGGTGCTTTCTTCCAGGCGGGTCAAATTTTTCACTAACAAATCAGCATGAGTTTTCATTCTTATCACCTCTTCCGATGGTCTTCGCTTGTTGAAGCTAGACAGTGTTTCTAGAGAAGCTGGGTACAACATGGCAAAAAGGATTGGGTTTTTAATGTTCTTTGTAGGCAGGTGTCAGGTGAGTTCAGTTTTCGGGAGATTCCACTTAAGGGGGTTTGGGGGGGCAGTGACCAAAGGAAGGTATGCCCCCCCGCGTTATTTGGGGAAGTGGAACAGTCTTATGACTGCTCATGGATCGGGCTATTTTTTGGGCTATTTTGTTAGGCTAAGGGCATAAAATTGAACATTTTGTGGTACTAGCCACAATTTTGTCTGCTTACACGGTGGCTTGTACCTGGTAGCATATTTTTGCCCCACCCTGCCATTCCTGTTTTATCTGGTTGAGGAGGGCATATATATTACCTACTGACGATTTCCAGTAGGTAGTTATAGTTAGGACCTATTATCCATAGGAAATCCGCAACATTCTATTTGTAATAACTTTGGCGCCAGTTGACGAATCTTCGCGAAATTTTCAAAACTGGTGGCCTGCTCCGGTTCGCTCCTATCCTGAAAGTCTTGGGGTGACTCATCAAGCGGGGGCCGAGAAAAAAGGGGGGTCCCAAAACTTGTTTTCCCCATGCAATTTCCCATAGGAACCTTTAATCGCAGCTACAGCCCGAACTGCTGAATGGAATTACATCAAATTTGGCAAAAAGGTAGCCCTTAGTTCGGAGTCGTGCCTTTTGTTAAATGGTATAAATCGTTCAGTAGTTCCTGAGAAAATCAAAAGTGAAATCACATATATATCTAGGGCCGCGGATCCTCCTGAGCAGGAGCTTTATGCTAATTGGCTGTCAACACTTCAAACCAGGAAGTGTTGGCACCCATCTTGTGCCTCGGTAGAACCGAGGCACAAGAAAGAAGTGAAAAAAAAGGACCCAGAGGCCCCCCAACGTATTATTTTTTTTAAATTGCGGGATGCTCGTAGGATCCGCGCATCCTGCAGCCGAGAAAAAAAAACGAAGCACGAGTTCCAGCGCTTCTTTTCTAATTAGCCCCAGGGGGCAAGTCCCCGGGGAAATATATTATAATAATGGGCCGGGGACCACCACCCCAGGGGCTTTTCTGAAATTATATGACGGGCTTTCGGACCCCCCCAGACCCTGGGACTGCCACACCCGGGGCTACAAATTGAAATGTGTGAGGGGGCTCAAAGGCCCCTCATGCCCCGGGGACCTCCTCTTGATTTTGCTATTTAATTTTTTTTTTTTAAGCTGTGAGGGTGGGCTCAAGCCCCTCCTCAGCCCCAGCGACCACCACGCCCGGGGCTTTGTAAGTGGTGGGAGGGTTGGCCGCCCAGCCCCCTCCTGAAGCCCTTGATGTCCCTGGGGACCGCCACTCCCCAGGGCCGGCTCCTGTAGTGTCCCGGGGTGCCCACCCCCGGAACACTGTAGTTTGCAATGACAGGGCAGGAGCCTCGCGGCTCCTGCCCTGTCATTGCAAACTGCTTTGCTTCATTGAAGCGAGAGCAGGGAAACCTGCTCTCGATTCAATGAAGCAAAGCAGATTGCTTTTCTACATGGGGAGCAGCATGTTAGTTGCTCCCCATGTGGAAAAGCAATGCCGGCTCTCGCTAGAGGTGGAGATCCGGCAGGACCGTGGGGGGATAGGGGAACCTCCACGATCCCCAATGAGAGGCCAGGCCCCGGGGGATGGGGTCCCCGGGGCCAGAAGTGGCCCGGGAGAGGGGCCATGCATCCCCCCTCCCCCATTAAAATAAAAAAAATACAAAATGCAAAGGCTGGCCCCGGGGGATGGGGTCCCCGGGGTTATAAATGGCCTGAAGAGGGGGGCTACGCAGCCGCCCTCCATAAAAAGTTTTACAAATTGGCCATACCCCGGGGGATGCCCCTTATTGGCCACGAGAGGGGGGCCACGTGGCCCCTTCCTGTAAATAAATTATTTTTATTTCAATTTGGGGTCAGGCCCGGGGGATGGGGTCCCCAGGACTCCAAAAAAAGTAAAAAGAAGGGGGGGGGGGCACACAGCCCCCCTTTAAAAAAAAAAAGACACTCGATTGTTCCTAGGCCCCGCCCCCTCACAAAAACACTCTGCAAAAACCGCCCTGTGGCGCATTTTAAATTGAGGAATTCATTCCCCTTCAATACTGGGGGTCCCTGGGGGCAAACTAGGCCACCAGGTACCTCCAGTAAGCACCACAGGGCGGCGTTTCCAGAGAGGTGGTCCAGGCCATGCCCCTTTTAACACCGCTGCAACACAGCCTTGTGGCGCCTACTGGAGGTACCTGGTGGGCTAGTTGGACCTCAGGGACACTCAGGATTCAAGTGGACTTAATCCCCCAACTTAAAACTCCACAACAGGGCGCGTTTGCACAGTGTGAAGGTAGGGGGTGGGGCCTGAGGTGATATGTGTGCAAAAACACCTGTGGCATATTTTAAGTTCGGTAATTAATTCTTCTTCAATCCTGAGGTCCCCTGAGTGCCAACTAGTCCGCCAGCTACCTCTAGTAAGCACCACAGAGCTGCATTGCAGAGTGTTTTAAAAAGGGGCGTGGCCTCTGAAAACCTATCTGCAACGCAGCTCCCTGGCGCATACTGGAGGTACCTGGTAGGCTAGTTGGCCCCCAGGGGACCTCAGGATTGAAGAGGAATTATTTCTCCAACTTAATCAATCAATCAATCAAAGCATTTATATAGCGCACTACTCACCCAGAGGGTCTCAAGGCGCTAGGGGAGGGGGGTCCGCTTCTGCTCGAACAGCCAGGTCTTGAGTTGCTTCCTGAAGGCGAGGTGGTCCTGGGTCAGGCGGAGGTGGGTCGGGAGGGAGTTCCATGTCTTGGCGGCGAGGTAGGAGAAGGACCGTCCCCCTGTGGTGGCTCTTCGGATGCGGGGGACGGTGGCGAGGGCGTGGCCGGTCGATCGAAGCTGGCGTTTGGGAGCGTAGAAGTTGAGGCGGCTGTTGAGGTATCCTGGTCCTTGGTTGTGTAGGGCTTTGTGTGCGTGGGTGAGGAGTCGGAAGGTGATTCTCTTGGTGACCGGGAGCCAGTGCAGGTCTCTCAGGTGTCCGGAGATGTGGCTGCGGCGGGGGATGTCCAGGATGAGTCGTGCTGAGGCATTCTGGATCCGCTGAAGTCTTTTCTGGAGTTTGGCGGTGGTGCCGGCGTAGAGGGAGTTGCCGTAGTCCAGACAGCTGGTGACGAGGGCCTGGGTGACCGTCTTCCTGGTCTCGGTGGGGATCCACCAGAAGATCTTTTGTAGCATGCGCAGGATGTTGAAGCACGACGAGGAGACGGCGTTGACTTGTCTGGTCATGGAGAGGGTGGAGTCCAGGATGAAGCCCAGGTTGCGTGCGTGTTCTGTTGGTTTGGGTGCGCTGCCTAGGGCGGGGGGCCACCAGGAGTCGTCCCAGGTGGAGGGTGAGGATCCCAGGATGAGGACTTCCGTCTTGTCCGAGTTCAGTTTCAGGTGGCTGTTCTTCATCCATTCGGCTACCTCTTTCATCCCTTTGTGGAGGTTGGCTCTGGCGGTGGCGGGGTCATTGGTGAGGGAGAGAATCAGCTGGGTGTTGTCGGCGTAGGAGATGATGTTGAGGTTGTGCTGGCGTGCGATGTCTGCGAGGGGGCTCATGTACACGTTGAAGAGGTTTGGGCTGAGCGAGAAGCCTTGAGTAACGCCGCAGATGACTTTGGTGGCTTCAGATCTGAACGGGGGGAGGCGGACTCTCTGTGTCCTACCGGCGAGGAAGGAGATGATCCACTCCAGTGCCTTCTCCTGGATTCCGAAGTTGCTGAGTCGCTGCACTAGTGTACGGTGGCAGACAGTGTCGAAGGCCGCGGAGAGGTCTAGGAGGATGAGGGCCGCTGTTTCTCCATTGTCAAGCAGAGCTCAGATGTCATCGGTGGCTGCGATCAGGGCGGTCTTGGTGCTGTGGTTGGCCCGGAAGCCAGACTGTGAGATGTCGAGGGATCCGTTTGTCTCGATGAAGGCGGCCAGCTGCTTGTTGACGGTCTTCTTGATGACTTTTGCAGGAAACGGGAGCAGCGAGATGGGGCGGTAGTTCTTGAGGTCGGTGGGGTCGGCTGATGGCTTCTTTAGTAGAGCCTGAGTTCGGCGTGCTTCCAGCTCTCCGGGAAGGTAGCGGTGTCGAAAGAGGTGTTGATTATGTCCCGCAGGTGGGGTGCGATGACAGCGTCGGCCTTGTTGAAGACGTGGTGAGGGCAGGGGTCGGTAGGAGATCCGGAGTGGATGGAGTTTATTGTGCGGACTGTGTCTTGGGTGCTGATCGGGGTCCAGGCGCGGAGGGTGGTGGTGGGGGGCAGTGGTTCAGTCGTGGCGTGCGTCGGTTGAGTGCTGAAGCTGTTGTGTATGTCCGCGATCTTGTTGTAGAAGTGTGAGGGAGTTGCAGAGGTCTTGCGAAGGGGTGATGTCGTTGTTTCCGGCGTTGGGGTTGGAGAGCTCTTTGACGATGTTGAAGAGTTCCTTGCTGTTGTGTGCGTTGTTGTCCAGTCGTTCCTTGAATGCGGTTTTCTTGATGGCGTGGATGAGTTGGTGGTGTTTTCGAGTGGCGAGCTTGAGGGCAGTCATGTTGTCCGGTGTTGGGTCTCTGCGCCAGGTTCTCTCGAGGGCTCGGCAGTTCTTCTTGGAGCTCTTGAGTTCGTCGGTGAACCATGGGGCTTTTTTGCTACCGGGTCTGCTAGGCGGGGTCTTCAGAGGGGCGAGGTCGTCTGCGCAGTGGCTGATCCACTTCGTGAGGTTGGTGGCCGCTTGGCTGGGGTTCGTTGCGCTGGTGGGTGGGTTCTTGCTCAGGGCGCTTGCGAGCTGGTCGGCTGTGATCTTGTTCCAGCTTCTGCGTGCAACCTGTTGCTGGTGGTGGTGGATCGTGGTCCTTCTGAAGCTGAAGTGGACGCAGCTATGGTCCGTCCAGTGGAGTCCGGTGGCGTGGCTAAAGGCGATGTCCTTGCTGGATGAGAAGACAGGGTCGAGAGTGTGTCCGGCGTAGTGGGTGGGGGTGGTGACCAGCTGCTTGAGTCCGAGGTTGGCAAGGTTGTCCAGCAGGGTGGTGGTGTTGCGGTCGTTGTTGTTCTCCAGGTGGAAGTTGAGGTGCCCGAGGAGGATGTAGTCAGCGGAGGGGAGGGCGTGCGGGCTGATGAAGTCGGCGATGTGTTCGCTGAATTGTGTGCGTGGTCCCGGGGATCTGTAGATGAGGGTGCCTCCGAGGGTGGTCTTGGGGTTGATGTGGACCTGGAAGTGCAGGTGCTCAGCAGGTGCGAGGGTGTCCTCGGTGTTGGTCGTGATGCGGATGGTGTTCCTGTGGATGATGGCAATGCCTCCTCCGGTGTTGTTGATGCGGTCCCTTTGGACGATCTTGTAGCCGTCTGGGATGGCGATGGCGATGTCGGGCGCTGAAGAGGCGTTCATCCAGGTTTCCGTGAGGAAGGCGACGTCTGGTAAAGTTGTGTCGAGCAGGTTCCAGAGCTCGACGGCGTGTCTGTGGACGGAGCGGGTGTTGAGCAGGATGCATTTCAGGTGGCTGCTGCTGTTGCTCGTCTTGGTCTTGGTTGGTGCTGGAGTAGTGCAGGTCCGGATGCAGGTGAACTTACAGGATTTACAGCAGAAGGGTCCGTGGGTGCGTCTCGGGGTGGCTCAGTAGCATCCTGGGAATTGGCCGGCGTTGAGTGCGCTGAGGGTGGGGGCGTTGTACGTCCGGCGGGTGGGCTGGGGTCTGCGGGGGCCAGGGATCATGGCGCTGGGCGCGGTCCAGGCTCGGACGGGCGCAGACGGGCCTCGCTCTGGGGGCGTCATAAGAAGGGAGGGAGGGTCCGCTGGGAGGCGGGGAGCGCGGGGGCCAATCGGCAGGCGGGGGGGGGTCGCGGCAGGTACCGGCGGGAAAAACCTATGCGGGCGGCCCTGCGGCGGCTGGGGCGACGGGGATCCGAGGTCGAGCGGCCCTGCGGCGGCTGGGGCTCCGGATCGGCATCAGGCAGGCAGCAGGTAAGGAGGCAGGCAGAGCAGGCGGGGAGCGTGGGGGCAACCAGGCCGTGGAGGGCGCAGTGGTCGCTTAACTTAAACTTAAACCTTGCCACAGGGCGTGATTGGGGACATGTCACCTCAGGCCTCACCCCCCTTCCTTCACCATTGTGCAAACGCACCCTGTGGTGCGTTTTAAGTTGAGGAATTAATTACTCTCCAATCCTGAGGGTCCCCGGGTGCCAACTAGCCCACCAGGTGCTTCCAGTAAGCACCACTGTGCTCTGTTTCAGAGAGGTGGCCCAGGCCGTGGCCCTTTTTACACCTCTATGCAACGCAGCTCTGTGGCGCTAACTGGAGGTACCTAGTGGGCTACTTGGACCCTAGGGACACTCAGGATTCAAGGGGACTTATTCACCCAAATTAAAATGAACACATGGCGAGTTTACACAGTGGTGAAGGGAGGGGATGGTGTAGGAAAGTGGCTCTATATATAGTGGACCAAAGTAAGATCAGCTGAACTACGAATTCTGATTTACTCACATGTTATCAGGACAGACCTCAGTAGTGCATCTTTGAGCCCAGTACTGATCCTGCAAGGTAAGTCTAACCATACTTACCTTTAACTTGAAGTTCCTACCATAGGCTAACATTGACTGGTTTCAATTGGAAATTCTTCTAAGTGTGGAGTTTTGAAACTTACAAATATTCCTCTAAAATCAGCCAAACTACGAATTCCGATGTACTCACCTGTTATCAGGAGAGACATCAGTGCTGCATATTTGAGCCCAGTACTGATCTTTAAAAGTAATTCTAACCGTACTTACCAGTAACTTGAATTTCCTTCCATAGGCTAACATTGACTGGTTTTGCTTGGAAATTCTTTTTTAAGTGTGGAGTTTTGGAATTTTAAAATATTCAGCTGAAATCAGCCGAACTATGAATTCCGATTTTCTCGCCTGTTATCAGGACAAACCTCAGTGCTGCATCTTTGAGCCCAGTACTGATCCTGAAAAGTAATTCTAAACGTGCTTAACAGTAACTTGAATTTCCTTCCATGGGGTTACATTGACTGGTTTCACTTGGAAATTCTACTAAGTTTGGAATTTTAGAACTTTAAAATATTCCTCTAAAATCAGCCGTACTACGAAATCCGATTTACTCACCTGTTATCAGGAAGTACCTCAGTGCTGCATCTTTGAGCCCAGTACTGATCCTGAAAAGTAATTCTAACTCTTATAAATTCACCCAGGCACTCTCCTTGTAGTAGTCTAATCATTCAGTCAGTATCCAAGTACTCATGCAGGGAGCCAGGCATTAGCACCTGGACTGCCTCAACGCCTATCCACTATGCATGAAGTTCTCTAACCACCTGCACACTTGTCTTTTACACCTTCAATTCCCCAGTCAGTATCTATACACTTCCAGCAAACACCCTATCACTCCCCTTGCACTCCTCTAGTGACCCATTTAGCACCATGTGCTAATCCATTCACTGCGCCAAAACCCAACCACTTATAAATTCACCCAGGCACTCTCCTTGCAGTACTCTAATCATTCAGTCAGTACCCAAATACTCATGCACTGAGCCAGGCGGCCTTAGCACATGGACTGCTTCAAACCCCTATCCACTATGCATGCAGTCCCCTAACTAACCAACACACTTATAGTTCTGCACTTATACATCCAACAAAAAAAACAAATATTTCAGTTTTAATATTTAAAAAAATATTTTTACTTCCATTTATATTAAAAATATATAATGTAATTTAAAAAATAAAATATGTAAAAATAAACAGTTAAAAAACTGTAGAAAATCAGTATAAAAATACATATAGCATTTAAAAAGCCTTCAGAATTCACTGAAAAAAACCATAGGTTTCAGGCATGTTATAGTTAGGAATTAGCATTTACAAATCTTAGAAATTCACTGAAAAAAACATGTTTCAGGGCTGTTATAGTTAGCTGGACAGTTCACTTGTACAAAACCACTGAAATACCTCCATTATAGTTAGTTCTGCTAACTATAACTCGCACGCCCGCAATCCACTGCTGATGATGTCCCATATTATATCATTCATGACATGGTCAGTGACATCACTGATGACATCTCAAATTACATCACTGATGACATCACTGATGACATCATCCACGTGACAATCAGATACACCTCATCATACAGTAGTGTAACCTTTCATCACTCACTGTAAAATACAGAGTATCATATTTGAATCCCTTGACACACCAATACAAGTTTCTAAAAACCCACTCAGTGATTCCTAGATCTACCACACATCTAATCACTTTCCTATAGATTCACTAATACATGCTGTCAATAATCAATAGAACACTATCAAATATACTTATACACCTATATCGACATTACACACCAGCACACATCCTATTCACTTATGCAGTCATCCTACTCACTTATGCAAACAATGAATCATACTTAAATTTACTCAGCTACACACTTATACAAACACCACTTCATTTATTCATATAGATAGTAACTCATACTTAGGGCACGATGTAGGTAATCCCAGATTACCGATTCTTAAATACCGAATCATACCAATTCGGTATTTAAGAACTGGCAATCGGGACGTAGGTAATTTTACCGAATCGATATGATTAGGTAATTAATGAATCGGTATTTACCGATTCTGTAATTGCCATTGATTCCTATGGGCCTTGAGGCCCATAGGAATCAATGTCAATTACCGAAATCTGTAAAAACCGATTCGGTAAAATTACCGAATTTGCAAGGGGGACAGGGTGTCACTTTGACACTCTGTTGCACCTCTGATTCTGGCTTGTGTGCCACATGGCACAGGTGTACATGCACAGATGTGCATGTACACAGGAATTCGTTATTTACCATGACATAGTATGTCATGGTAAATAATGAATTCTTAAGGGCCGGTGGCACTGTTTTCAGTGCCACCTACATCACAAATTTGAGATTCGGTAAATTTACTGATTCAGTAATTTACAGAATCGCTAAATTTACCGATTCTGTAAATATACTGAATCAGTAAATTTAGGGCCCCCTACATCTCAATCACCAAATACCGGTTCGTAACGGCCGAAATCGGCCATTACCGACCGGTATTTGGTGAACTACATTTGGCCCTGTGTGTGTTATAAAATCACTATTACAAGTATACAGTTATCCATACAGTCACTCATACAATCACTGAGTCTTATGTATACTTATTTATATACAACAACTGTCACATACACTGCCTTTTATTTTTCTAGTTTGTTGGACACGTACCATTGAGAAATATATTTGCTCATCACCACGTCCATAAAGATATTCACTCACCCAAACAACTGTTATAACATCTAGTCTTAACCTCATATACCTACTGAATCAACTATTCGCACATCTTTGGACAGTCACACACCCCCCACCGAACCACACACACATTCACTCTCCCATACAAATACTCAGTTAACTAATCAATATTTAATACAGACTTTCACATAGCTAGTAACCAAGGGGTGCAGCAGTTTACACAACTGACAAAGTGATTCAGATATTCACACAGTTTAGTCACTATCCAATATATTTAGTGAGACCCTATAAATTAGTCAAGTAAACAGTCAGTCACACTGCTACTAAATCCTCAGACCAGATATTTATATTTATATATCCACTCATTCTTCAATGCAGATTGCTATATATATAATACATATTTAAATAACAAACCAAACAACATTCACTGGATGATGTCATCAGTGATGTCATTTGAGATGTCATCAGTGATGTCATCAGCGATGTCACTGACCATGTCATGAATGATGTAATATGTGACATCAACAGCAGGGGATTGCGGGCGCGCAAGTTATAGTTAGCAGAACTAACTATAACGGAGGAATTTCAATGGTTTTGTACTAGTGACATCAGTGACATCACTCATGACATCACTGATGACATCTCAAATGACATCACTGATGACATCACTGATGACATCATCCAGTGAATGTGTGTCTTTCTGAAAAATAAATACTTTTTATATATGTATATCCAAAAGTTGATGGAAGAATAAATGGGTAAACAAGTGTCTAAATGCTTTTGTTTTTTTAAATTGATTGTATAGCTGACTTATTAAATATATCTTAGTGAATACATGTATTAGAAAGTAATGTTTAAATACGTAAATATCTGTATCAGTGTCTCACTTTCTGAATAAGTGGCTGCAAGGGTTAATGAATAGCTACATGAGTGTCTATATGGGTTATTAGTTGTTTTTTGAGGATCAGAATGAGTGTCTGTATGGTTTTGTGGGGGGTATTACTTAGCGCACAGATGCATGAATGACTGGCTCACTGTTTGTATGTGTTTTGAAGACAACATGTGTGCAGGACTGTATGGGTGGATGAGTGTGTGTATGGGTGTATTAGTGAGCGAATGACTGCCTCAATAGTGTCTTTATGAGTAAGTACATATGTTTTAAACTAGTATATGTGAGTATCGATGTATATAAGTAAGGATATATGACAGAGACAGATTGGAAGAGTTCCTGTATAAATACGTATGTGTTTCTATAACTGATTGTTTAAGAGAGCAAGTATGTGTACGTTTCTGTAGAAATAAGTGTAGTGGTGTGTGTAGAGCTGTATATGCAAGTAAAGGTTATTTGCATGTCTGTGCATTTGTGTGAATAACTCTATGTATAAGTGTAGGTGTGTAACAGGATGTATAGGTGTATGAGTACATATGATGAGTGAGTACATGTATGAGTGACTATATAGAACTATTGGTGTATGAGTGGCAGCCACGGCCCGTGGAGGGAGTTTCGGTGGGGCGGAAAGGCGGGGCGGGGGAGAGGCAGGGTGGGGGTGCTAAAAACCGGAGTATGGATAATTGAAGGTAAGTAAACAATTTAATTAATAAAACGAATTTCGTAGCGCACCCTGCATCACATCTTGTGATGCAGGGCGCACTACGAAATTCGTTTTAATAATTAAATTGTTTACTTACCTTCAATTATCAATACTCCGGTTTTTAGCACCCCGCACCCTGCCCCTCCCCCGCCCCACCTTTCCGCCCCACCAAAACTCCCTCCATGGGCCTAGGCTGGTGAGTGGATGTGGATGTAGATTTTGAAATTACTGAATAGGTTGTTCTAACTGGTATTGGTATATCCATTTAAAAAAAAAGTTAAGGTTCTATTTTTGAATGTGTGTATCAAAGGTTATATTAGGGTGAGCGGAGGTCAGCCTCTCTTTCACAAGGATGATGTCATCAGTGATGTCATCAGTGATGTCATTTGAGATGTCATCAGTGATGCAACATAGCCCCCTGGCGCATTTGCAGAGGGGAATTAAGTGTCCTTGCATAGTGGAGGTCCCTGGGGGCCAACTATCCCACCAGGAACCTCCAGTATGCACTCGGGAAGGTACAGAGTACAGTACAGAGTACAGTACTTCGTACCCCGCGATTTAAAAAGAAAATTGGCCTTGGGGGTCCTTGTGGGACCCCCGGAGCAGGCCTAGGGGATCAGGGTGTTTCTACCCTGCCCCCTTTGCGTGTTTTGCACATTTGTTTCACTGCTTTCTTGTGCCTCAGTTCTACCGAGGCACAAGATGGCTGCCAACACTTCCTGGTTTGGAGTGTTGACAGACAGTTGACAGCCAATGACCATGCAGCTCGTGCTCGGGAAGGTACAGAGTACAGTACAGAGTACAGTACTTCATACCCTGCGATTTTATTTTATTTTTTTAAGATCTTTTTTTAGGCCTTGGTGGTCCTTTTGGGACCCCCTGAGCAGGCCTAGAAGGTAAGGGTGTTTCTACCCTGCCCCCTTTGCGTGTTTTGCACGTTTGTTTCACTGCTTTCTTGTGCCTCGGTTCTACCTAGGCACAAGATGGCTGCCAACACTTCCTGGTTTGGAGTGTGGACAGACAGTTGACAAGCCAATGACCATGCAGCTTGTGCTCGTTGTACAGTACAGAGTGCGGTACCTCGTCTCTAGATATCACTATAAAAGCACAATCTGCGAACCGAACTCTACCTCTCTGCCAAATTTGGTGTAATTCCGTTCAGCCGTTCGGGCTGTAGCCCTGGCTAAAGGTCCCTATGGAAAATTGCATGAGGAAAACACTTTTTGGGCCCCCCTTTTTTCTCGGCCTCCACTTGACGAATCACCCCCAAAATTTTAGAGAAGGAGTGGAGCACAGCAAGCCATTTTCTTGGAGAAATTCGTACAGATTTGTCCACCGGCACCAAAGTTATTCCAAATAGAATGTTGTGGATTTTCTATGGAAAAAATGAATGTGTCCTTGTGTAACAAAGCTGGTGCTATGTAAAGCTCTCTGATACCCGATATCTTTGGGTCTAGTTTGCGTGATAAAACCTTTAGAAAAAAGAAATGTCAAATATGTACCTGAGTATGAACAATATTTGAATATGGTTATCAACCCTGCTGCCAATGCACTTTATATTACATTTAGATTGGGCATGTTACCGTTGGCTACATTTACCCATTCCTGGACGAAAAAGGGAGACATAGGAAATCTGTGTCCAATGGGTTGTTAAGTTCCAGAGAATATTGAACATTTGCTATTTTTCTGTAAGGCCTATGTTAAACAAAGTACACGTTGGATTATTTCCCTTTGTAAAATTCTTGGGTTCAGGGACCGCCATGCAGCTCTTAAAACAGTTAGCATATCTCGTGCATACCTAATGTACTGTTTCAATTGTACTTATGATTGGTTTTTTTACCCTTTTATCTGGGAGTTCACTTGTCCTCTTTGTAAATTATTTTAGCTTTGGGATGTTTCATCTGAACTTCTTTTATCATTTTTTACTATAATATTATGAAGCTTAAAATATATATGATGACATTTGTATTGTTGGACTGAAATTTCCCTCACAACTTAGTATTACTTAGAAATATTTTCTCACAATGAATTTGCAAGTTTTATTTCATTTCTATTTTATGGTTTAAATCTTTTATTGAGTTTTCACAAAGATCAAAACAGTATGGCCATTTCCTGGTAAACAAGCCTAGCAAGGCAAGGGTCCATGCAAGAGAGATGAGAACAATCAGTCGCCGCTGATGCGGGACAACAATGCAGGCCGAATATATCATTATAAACAATTCAGTGTGTCCCTCCCCACTCCCACCCCCCCCCTGTCCACCTAACAAAAAAGAAAAAGGGAAAAAAGGGGCCATTGTATTCAAAAAGGAATAAGGAGCATGAGATAAGTATTAGCGCTTGTGGCTTTGTGTGCCCTTGTCTGCCTTCTGTTCCGGGATGGGAGTGTCTGCCAGCCTGAGAAGGCGCAAGTATCTGGGACATCTCAATTCACGGAACTCCCCTAAGAGCAGCGTTAAGAAGGGGCGCCACAATTCAGGGAATTCGTTGCCCCGTCCAGCCTGTACCAGGGACAGCTTCTCCGTGCCAAGCACCATCCATAACCTGTGCAACCAGCCTGTGTGCGGTGGTGCCTGTTGGGTTCTCCAGTGTGCTAAGATACTTTGTGTGGCTGCCCCCAATGCAATCGCTATGAGGTGGCCCCTCCGGGGCTTCAGGGGATACATCAGAGTGTTGGGCTGCCCCAGCAGGATGTAAGCAGGGAACCGGGGGAGTTGGGTGTCCAGGTGGGAATCTATATCATCTATTATCATGTCCCAGTACCCCTGTATGCGATCGCAGATCCAGAGTAGATGTTCCAGTGTGCCCAAAGCCCCGCAAACTTTCCAACAGCGGTCGCTAATGTGGGGGTCGGCTTGATGAAGGCGTTCGGGCGTGAGGTATCAACAGGTGGCCACCTTGGTTAGGGTTTCCGTCAGCCCGGTGTGGAATGCGGAGTGCCGTGCCCTGTGATATATACCACTCCATTCTTTGTGTGTGAGTGTCCTGCCAAGTTCCCACTCCCAGCAACATCTGCCTGCATTATTTGTATGTATGTTTGTGAGGAGGAGGTGCTGATATAAGTCCGAGATCAATTTCTTCTCAGCGGTATGGGTAACTAGCCATTTCTCATAAGTGGTAAGGTGCCGTTGTGCTCCGGGTTTAATATCAGGGTGAAGTGCCCAGTGTCGTACTTGCAGATAAGCTAGTCTATCTTCTTCTGGGATACCGTAATCCTCTTTCAGCTGTGGAAAGGAGAGGATCCCTTACAAATTGAACAGGTGCCCAAGCGCCCTGCAGGGAGAGCGGCCCCAGTTCGCGAATGTTTTTGGGTTGAGGCCCGGAGTAAAGTCGAGATTATCAAAGAGCGGTGTTAGAGGGGAGGGGAAGGAAGACAGTTCGTGCTTGGTCATGACACGGTCCCACACCTCCATAACCGTGCCTGTGATATAAGAGGCATAGAGGTTAGGTGGCCGATCTCGCCTAGGAAGAAAGGGGATCCCCTGTAGGGGCTTACCCGCCACTGCTTGGTCCTGAAAGAGCCAGTGTTTGCTAGACTCCAGCTGATACCATTCCACTAGGCTTTGGAGTTGTGCCGTGTAGAAGTAGAGTTGGAGATCTGGAACCCCCACACCGCCGTGGCCCGTTGGGATGACCGCAATGTCGTGCTTGAAGCGCGGTTGACGACCTTCCCATATGTAGCGTGCTAGCTCGGACTGCATCGGTTAAATCCAGCCCCGCGGTGTTTGCAGGGGAAGGGTCTGGAACAGATAAAGAATCTGCGGTAGCAGGGTCAATTTAGTGGTGGCTATCCTCCCCAACCAGGAAAGGGAGTGTCGTTTCTATCTCCGGAGTTCCTCACGGAGCTGTGTGCGGAGTCTAGCATAGTTCGCTTCTACCGTAGCTGGAATAGTGGGGCCCAGGAGGACTCCTAAATAGGGGAGTGTAGAGCCGGCCCACTGCACATCGCGCTATTCCCGTACTCTGGAGAGGGTGTCAGGCGATAGGGAGATATTAATGGCGATCGATTTTTCCGTATTGATTTTGAACCCAGAGGCAATCGAAAAGCAATGAAGTTCAATGAAAAGCGCCCATAGCGATTGCACCGGTTCGGTAAGGGAGAGCAGAACATCGTCTGCATAGAGACTAATTTTGTGGATGTCACCTCCCAACTTAATGCCCTTGATGAGGGCGTGCTGCCTGATCTGTTGTGCCAGCGGTTCCATGTAGAGGGCAAGCGAAATGGGGGAGAGGGAGCATCCCTGCCCGGTCTCTCTTCCAATCAGGCAGTTCGAGGATGTATGCCCATTGACGCATACTGTGACGTTAGGTTGTCCTTAGCAGTTCAAAATATGGGTGCAGAGGACATCCCCGAGGCCAAAATGCAGTAGGACCTGTTCCAAGTAGGGCCAGTGTACCCTATCGAAGGCTTTTTCAGCGTCGATCGTGAGTAGCATACAGTCTGGACGTGCACGGACCCTGCTTCAATGAGGTGAAGGACACGCCTGGTGTTGTCACTGGTCTATCGCTGGGGTATAAACTCCGCCTGGTCCGGTTCCACCAGTTGTTGCATGTAGGGGGCCAGCCTGCTGGCTAGTATACCAGTGTAGAGTTTGAAGTTGATATTCAATAGCGAGATCGGGCGGTACGATCCACACCGGGTCGTGTCCCTGCCTGGCTTTGGGATGACAGAAATTGACGCCTCTAGAAGTTCCGCGGGGATCGCACCAGGCTTATCAAAGGAATTGAAGAGGTCCCGTAGGAGGGGGGCCACTTGGTGGCAGAACGCCTTGTAAAAGCTGGCTGGGTAGCTATCGGGGCCCGGGGATTTGCCAAGTTTCAGGCGGGAGATCGCCGATATCACCTCCTCCAGGCCAATGGGCCTGTCTAGGAAGTCGGCCTGGGCAGAAGTCAGGGATGGGAGACTTGCCCTTTGCAAGTAGGTCTGACCCACGTGCAGGCCGAGGGTGTCTCCAGTGTATAGGGATTCTGTTGTGGTCGCAATTACGAAGCAGAGACACCATGGGGTTTACTGAAGTTTATTTAATCATAACACAACACCAGCGTGCCCATTGTCTTCAGCCAGCGGAATATCACTGACTCGGAACCGGCGGCGCTCACCTTAAAACATTGTGCGTTCAGGACATTCCACTGTGGCGCGGGGGTGCGACCACAGTCAAGTCACAACATACCCCCATTTCATCTACATGCAGGTAGGGAATTGAGTGGTAAACAATGAAAGTACAGAGTTAATAGGAGACAGGAGCAGGGAAATTAAACAGCAAATCAGCCAACAAGGAAATCATGCAAGTGTGGAGGAAGTCTCCTGATCCGTAAGGGTCTCTGATGGGTTTGGGCCCCATGAAGGTTCTGAGACACATCATTTGAGTTGGTTGCTCTTTGATCAGTGCCCAAGTTATCCCCACCGGGGCCTGGCGCCCTCGTGCGGGCACTGTCAAGCAATTGGCGATCATGAGCTAGCATGTACCCAGAGCATGTATTTTTGGTGACTGCATTTCTATTAAAGGTTTCAGAAGAATGGTCTCCAGAACTGTACTTTGCCACTCTACGCAAGTTCCATTTATCTCCATTCTCCAATACCACATAGAAGGGATGTACTTCCTTCACCTTGAATGGTCCAAGAAACGTACGCATACCTCTGACCGAACGTCCAGAACGGACTTTGACGCAATCACCAACCTGAATGTTAGACAAGTTTTTCTCCTTTCCTTGTACCTTCCTGGAATCATGCATGGGAATGCTCACATCACACTCACCACCATTCTTTCCTTCAATCAAATCTCGGATCCACGGAGTCACCAGTTTAGAGGCTGGTTTCCTGCCCCGCATAGCTACAAAGGGAACCACACCAGTAGTGGAATTTTCTGTCGTGCGATAAGCCCATACTAACTCGTTCAGAGTTCTTTCAATGTCAAGATTATTGGCGAGTGCCAGACTTTTGGCGCCCTTAATCATGCGATTGGCTCTCTCTACAATCCCATTGGATTGTGGGTTGTACAAAGTGGTGAACAAATGTTTTATACCACACTCACTCAGGAATCCCCTCATCTCATTGGAAGATAATTGGGCCCCGTTGTCCGTGATAAGGACCGAGGGATAGCCTTCCTCCTTAAAAATCGTGCGCAAAACTTTGATAGTAATGCGGGTAGTTATTTCAGGAAGAAGATAAGCAATGAGCCATCGAGTATGAGCATCCATAACTACTAGACCAAATCTCTTGCTGGGGTGGACACCAGGCATAGGTCCAATAAAATCAAGGCATATACTATGCCACACCACACCTGGATCCTGGATGGAACTAGGGGTGAATTGGGGTCCCACTTTAAGTCGCTTTTCAGATTCACAGCATTCACTGCACCTCTCCACCCACCTAACCACATCACCATCCATTCCAGGCCACCAGAACTCATTTCTCAACCTTTTCTTTGTTATAGTTTGGCCCAGATGCCCTTCATGAGCCAAGTCAAAGAGTTTTTTGCGAACATCAACAGGGGGAATCAACTTATCCTCACGCATGATGATCTGATCAGCAACAATAGACAACTCATCAATGACTGCATTATAGGATCGGACACTTATTGGCAAGGTACTTTCCCTACGTCTGCCTTTAGAGATGAGATTCTTGACATTCCTCAAAACCTCATCATGAGACATGGCCTCTGCCCACTCTTTCTTGCTGACCGCGCCACAACTCCACAGAACTACGCCATCCACACACGAGATAGCTCCTTTGCACTCCTTCTTAGACACTCCTGTCTTGTCCACATCTTCCCATTTCAAAGACAAACGTGACATGCAATCAGCCTGAACATTGCGCCAGCCCGAAATGAACTCCAGATCAAAGTTGCACTCCTGTAATCTTGAGGCTAACCTGGCTAGCCTGGCTGACCCCTTCCCTGTTCCTCCTGGAGAGAGTATCTTCAACAAGGGCTTGTGGTCAGTGCGAAGTTTAAACCTATGCCCCTACACATACATTCTGAAATACTCTACACCCCAAGCAGCTGCCAAGGTCTCTTTTTCTATTACGAAATAGCATCGCTCAGTAGTAGTCAAAGTGCGAGATGAAACACTACTGTTTTTTCTCTATTTCCGTCACTTTGTGACAACACAGCTCCTAAGCCGGTGTCACTCGCATCAACAGTGCTGATAGTCTTCTCCTGTACATCAAATGGAACCAGAATGCCAGCATTGCATATATCAAATTTAATTTCATTAAAGCATTTCTCTTGTTCATCCCCCCAAATGAATTTGACACCTTTCCTCAAGAGCACCTTGAGTGGTTCTGTTTTACTTGCAAAGTTCTTCACAAACTTCGAGTAGTACTCAATAAGCTCAATGAATGAGCGTACCTGGTCTTTATTTGTGGGAACAATAGCCAATTTTATGGAAGCCAAAAGATCTCTCCTAGGTTTCACGCCCTCTGACGAGATGGAATGCCCCAGATATTCCACCTCTGTTGCTAAAAAGAAGCATTTCTCCCTGCGCAATGTCAAGCCAGATTCTAGAATTCTCGCAAGGGCATCCTTTAAGGCAGCATTGTGGTCATTCACACTCTCACCAAACACTAAAATGTCATCTTGAAAATAGATTACATTCTTCACACCTTTGAAAACTTCCGTGACCATCCGTTGAAATGCACTTGCAGCTGAACATAACCCGAAGGGCATCCTTGTGAATTGGAATATGCCTTCGTTGGTGATGAAAGCTGTCAAGTGTTTGGAAGATTCGTGCAAACGAATTTGGTGGTAGGCGTGACGAAGATCAAGCTTTGAAAAGTACTTCGCCCCTTTCAGCAAAACCATCATGTCGTTTATATTGGGCAGGGGAAACGTGTCAGGAATTACATTCTGGTTCAAGCTTCTGAGGTTCACACAGAAGCGTAAACTACCATCAGCTTTCTGTGAAATTACGACCGGGGAAATCCATGAAGAACATTTGATAGGCTCTATGACTCCACTGGACAGCATCTCATCCAACATCACCTTCACCTCCGCCCTCACTGCAATGGGAACGTTTCTCAGTTTGTGTTGTACAGGGACAGCATTGGGTTCGAGCTTAATTTTGTGAACATATCCTTCAAGGTTGCCTAGTTGTTCTCTGAATACACCTTTACCTCCTTCTAAGATGTCTCCTATCGAGAGGTCATCCACTACCATAACTTGCTCAATAGCACGTGGGTCAATTTTGATGTGGAGATCAAATTGATGATACCATCCTAATATGGGGGGTCCAGATTCTGCTACATACACCTTCCCCCTCACAGATCTTCCTTTAAACATAATATCTGTTGCCATGTACCCTAAAATGTCTATTTGTTTACCCTGATACCCCCCAGGATTTATGTCTTTGGGCATCAGCTTCCTGTTGGGCCACTCCTGCTTGAAAAGTATTTTGGGAATAATAGTATACAGTGACCCTGAATCAACCATAATGTCAACTCTCTTATCTCCAATGATAAATCCTGCTTTGGGCCTATGTTTCCTCCTTACATCTGAATTCTGAGACTCAGTGAAAAGGATGTCATCATTCTCACTTCCATCATATGATGATGGTTCCATGCACAAGATTCTGTCTGGTCTGTAAGGGATAGCAGGCTCCTCGGATAACATCGCTACTTTGCCTTTGTTTGCATCTCTGCACATTCTAGCAAAATGACCTTTGCAGCCACACTTTAAACATTCTTTCCCAATGGCCCAGCATTGTCTTGAGTCGGACGCATGGTAAGCGCTCCCACACTTCCCACAAATTTTGTTACCAGCTCTATTGGGAAATTTCCTACCCCCAGGGGTATTTTTCATGCCTTTAAACCTGGTTGAAGCAGCCACTTCCCCGTCACAACCTCCACCACAGAAGTTTCACTTTCACCAGACATATTGACCTTAGCATCTCTACGATCCATTTTTTTTATACACAAATCAGACTCCTCAATTATTTTAACAATATCAATTGCATACTTGAGAGCTGGGTCCTTAGCAGCCCATAAACGTTCCTGGGTCTTTCTGCTTCTACACTGAACAATTAGTTGGTCTCTAATCATTTCTTCGGTCATGGGTCCAAATTTACATTTTAATGAAAGGTCCCGAAGTCTAGTGACAAACTCATCAATAGACTCTCCTACTCTCTGTGGCTGGGTATAAAACTTATATCTCCTCAACGCTATGTTAATTTCTTTTGCAAACCTCAATTCCAACCTTTTTTGTGCCTCCTCAAAAACATCTGCAAAAGGTTGGTCTCTCTCATCGTTATCTACAGGCAAATATTTAAAGATGTGTTGGCCTTCTTTCCCAAGATTAGTAAGTAAGACTGCTTTCTCTTTACGTGTCGCTGTTCTCCTCGTCAATTTCCTCGCTGTGTGTTGTGTTGTCCGCTGTCAGAAGACCGTCCTCGTCGCCAAATAATGTTGTGGTCGCAATTACAAAGCGGAGACACCATGGGGTTTACTGAAGTTTATTTAATCAGAACACAACACCAGCGCGCCCGTTGTCTTCAGCCAGCGGAACGTCACTGACTCGGAACCGGCGGTGCTCACCTTAGAACGCTGAGCGTTTGGGACATTCCACTGTGGCGCGGGGGTGCGACCACAGTCAAGTTACAACAGATTCGTAGAATTCCCCAAAGGCCTCCGCTATCGCTGCGTCATCCGCAACAAGGTCTCCCCCTCGGTCTGTATGGCCTGCACCCCCTGCCGTTGACGCTGTTCACGTAGTCTGCTCGCTAGGAGCCGACCGCTGCGGTCCCCTACTGAGTAATATGTGTGCTTGAGGCGTAAAGCGGCATATTCCGCAGCGTCCTGGTCTAAAGCAGCCAGCATTTTCCTCTCGGTGCATAATTGCCGCCATGCCCGTGCCGCCCCCGTGCGCTGGTGCATTTGCTCCAGTTCCGACACTGGTTGTGTAATTTCAGCCCTCTACTGCGCTCTTTCCCTATTATTGGCCACGGCTATAGAAATAAACTCGCCGCGCAGGACCGCCTTCAGGGTCGCCCACTGGGTGGCCCGCGAGGTGTCTGTATGGTTGTTGTGGGTCAAGAATTGTGTGATAGCGGTTTTAATCTGCTCCACTGTTGAGGGGGTATGAAGGAGGGCCTCCCTGAGGCACCAGTGTCGTCGCAGAGATGGCCTTGCTGGTAAGAAGAACGTGGCCACCACCGGAGAGTGGTCAGATAGCGACCACGGCAAGATGTCTACCTCCTACGCTTGCGCTACCAATGGGGAAGTGCATAAGAAGTAGTCTAGCCTGGCATACGATTTGTGGGCCCCGTAGTGGTTTCATTTCTATTTTAAATGATTATTACTGTAACTTTCATGGTTTTATCCAACTGAAATTAAAATAAATATGATGATGCAACTAGAGGACAGGGGTCTGAGCAAAGCTGCAGGGACTCATGGTGGAATGGCATTATCCGATGAAACAGGGCTGTCAGGTTTTAAAGCTATTCAAATGGAAGAGTTTGATCATGAGTGCAGACATTTTGAGTAAAAGAGTTCCAGTGTTGGGAAGCCAGAACAGAAAAGACACAGCTGCCCATTCTTGAGTGACTGATCTTAGGATTTTTTTTACCAACCCTGACAGTTGAGGAGGCAGAGAGTAGGCAAAACTATGGTAAGGGAATTTGGATTGAAAATAGTGGGGGCCCATCTTATGAAAGGCTCAATGCACAACAAACATTGATTCAAATATGATTCTATACAAGAAGCACAAATAAGGAAACTGTGAGGTTAAACAGGTTTCTTACAGCCGCCTGTTGAATACACTTTAGGTGGCATAGCAAGTGAGAGGTTAGGCTAAGTTACTGAGAAATGCAGAAGTCTAGCTGGTTGAAAAGGACAGCATATACAACAGTGCAACAAGAGGCCAAAAGTATAAATGGCATTTCTTTTAACACCTTCGGCGCTCATGACGAGCTCAGCTCGCCATGAGACACAGTGGAGCTATGCTCATGACGAGCTGAGCTTGTCATAACTGCTGTGGAACTCCCAAGCGGGGATAGTTCCCCTGCTGTGCTGAGCATTCCATTAAGCGGGCGTGCTCATGACGAGCTGAGCTCATCACGAGCACCGCAGCGCCACGTGTGACCCCCATCCCCCAGGATCGCGGGGGAATTAGCCCCGGGGCAAAGGGGTTAAAAAAAGAAGTATCTGCAGAAAACAGTTGGAGAAGATTTCATAGATCCAAGCAGACACGGAAATATAATTATACAAGTTGAAACCAAAGGATGCAGAGGAGGTGATTGAGACCGAAGGTGAAGGCCGAAAGTCAGAGGCCATGTGAGAAGACTTATTTTACCACTGACTATGAGGATCTCTGTTTTGTCAGTATCGAGTTTCAGTTTATGTTCATCCAGGGGACCAACGCAACTGAAGACTGCTTGGAAACTGGCACTGGCCTTGGGAGCGTGTTCATCAAGCCTGACAAAAATCTGAGTGTCATTCATTCAGTACATGAGATTAAAACTGAAAGAGTGGATGACTATATTGAATACAATATGGAAACAGAGCAAAATTGTAGTCTCTTTAACCTGATCATGTATAGATGAATAGGGTATTCCTTCAAAATGTAGGTCAAAGCAAACAATTTTAAAAATACCACTTCTCAATTACTATTTTCAAAAATAAATGCCTCAGAAAAGACCAGTTCTCAAAGTGTCTGTTCCTAAAATACATTTAACTATAGTATGAAAACGGTTTAGGTTTAGGTAATAGGGGTTATGGGTACAATGTATAGAGGGTTAAGTTTATGGGGTTAGGAGGTTAAGGTTTCTGGGTTTGGGTCTACGGTTAAGGATTTTGGGTTTAGGGTTTGAGGTACAGGGTTAAAGGTTTAGCAATAGTGTTAAGGGTTTGAAGTGCAGGGTTAGGGTTTGGAAGTTCTGATTAAGGGTACAGGGTATACCCATCAAGGAAATATGGTAAGGAGTTAAGGCTTGGGAAATAGGATTAACAGTTTGGACATAGGGCTAAAGATTTTAGGTATATTTGTCAAGGTGTTAGGAGTTCAGTCTAATATTTATACCCTGCCAATATAGGTATTCATATTTTAGTCAACAATGATAGGTCTTTAATGTTATATGGGGGAGTCAAGTGCTCCTAGACTATTTCTATTATATCTTTTGGCTGCAACCTTGTATTTTCAAAAACACACACCCACAAAATTGCAGATAACTGTTAAGGATTTGATGCAAGATTGGTCAAAAAAACTCCTGATAGTTGATAAGTGGACAGAGAGCCTACTAGGATGCTTATTTCCTATGGGTATGAGTCTGTTGTAAATGTTTTGGCTTTACCCAATGTCATCACCATTTCATTAATTAGTGGAAGTGGTTCGCAGATGATCCTTATATGCTGCTTTAGCTGAAGTCGATCAATGCACAGTACGATTCCATTTTTCTTTTAATAAATAATCATTGGTGACATCCACTGTGGTTTATTTAGTGGTTAAATAATTCCTGTAGCAAACTACTTATCCAATATTTCCTTATTTTGTTTATAAGGGAATGCTCCTTATCTTTTGCTTTTTAGAGTGTGTACCATTTTTAGAAAATGTAATGGTTGAAATTTTATAGGCAGCCTAGCCATTGTTCTCAAAACATGCCTGAAGTTTTACATAATTGTAGTTAGTATATTGTTCTGATTGATAAATATATATGGTGATTTACATTGATTACTCAAAATTTGATACTTCTGGTGTTCAGCCCAACCAAGAATGTTCACACCATGGCCCACCACATACAATCTTGATACAGAACTTCAAACTTTATTATCGTGAGGTGTCATCCTTTGGATTCTCTTCTGTTTATATTGACGTTAATATTATTTAGCAACCTGCAAGCAACCACTAGTACACTTGTGTCTTCTTGATTTGTATAGTACGCTTCGGCTGCATTTCATCCTCTCTTTTCCTATGATTGCCACCAATAACACCGAATCTTCTAGATCGTTCTCTGTTTCTAGTATTTCACTGTAAGAAATTGAATTAAAAGTGGGGTGGATGGTAGCCCACTCAATACATTTAATAAAGTCACTAACTTCTTAGGTCCAGCCAAAGGCTGCAGTAATTTAAACCTGAGCTACAATCCTGGAAACTGTGGCACAGAGCAGAAAGGCCTAACTTACAGAAAATGTGTAAAGCATTTAGAAGTACCACTCCAATTAAAATATCATAAACACAACACAATAAAATTACCACTCCAATTTATGAAAATGGAATTATTAGTAAACAAAAAAATTCCAATGGGGAAAAGGACATATTAATTTTTAAAGATTTAAGAGCAAATAGCACCAAAAAGGGGAAAACATCAATGCTAGTCAGTGGTCGTGGCAGACCAGGACTTAGATACAATTTGAGGTTGACTTTGATAGAACGCAGGTCAGC
Source organism: Lissotriton vulgaris (assembly GCF_964263255.1). Classification (NCBI taxonomy): domain Eukaryota; kingdom Metazoa; phylum Chordata; class Amphibia; order Caudata; family Salamandridae; genus Lissotriton; species Lissotriton vulgaris. Next base: position 765,722,570 of record NC_141685.1, on the reverse strand, counting down.
TACACCAAATAGGGCCTGGAAGTAGGAAAGTTCTAAAAAGTTTTTAAGCTCCAATATAAAAGGAGGAAAACCTCTTGCATGAGACACACGTAAAATTCAATCCGATGCTGTGGAACTGCAGGTCGGATACTTTTCACAGTTGGGCTCCTTGAAGTTCTGGGACAAACAGTTTAAAAAAAGTTTCTAAACTTCTTTAGGTGCCCACACCACCAGTACACTTCTAAGGCTCCCAGGACCTCAGGGGGAGCACCTAGAGACACTCATAGAGTCAGGCAGAGGAAAACAGCAAAGTCCAGTCCAAGCCTATTGCCACTTGTCAGCTGAGAGTCTTCATAAGTATGTCCTCTTCAACATTTTTATGTTCCTGAAGCTACCCAACAGATCAACCTTATAATCTTTGGAAATCTTTCTGGCCTTGGAAATTCAAGTAGATGGTGGGCCACCTCCTCAGGTCCTTTTAATATATCACAAATGCCAGTTGCAGAAGGCTCAGTCATCCTGAAATCCTTTCACAAGTCTAGCAGTATTCTGCGTAAGGCTGAGTGAGGGTTCAGCTTTTTAGGGTTTACCAGTCTTTGGGCGAGGAACACCATAAAGACCAGGGCATGACTTGTCTACTGGGCACCAGATGTTTCATTGGGCTAGCAGTGTTGCGGCCAGTTTCATTGCTGGTGCAAGGTGGGTTATTGTGTGTTATTAGTGTGATAACCTAATCCTAGGAGGCTTAAGGGTATTGAGCCTCAAGTCCTTGACACCACAGTCACCTATCTCAAAATAGATAAAACCGATATTTAACTGTGTGTTTGGTTTCATAATATTAAATTCCAGATATTGCTTTGGTCACGCTGTGAAGGGAGACAGCTTTTCATGGGTTTTTCTGGCAAATAGGGATCACTTTATGTTGCGATTACGGAATAGAATAATATTTATTTGATTTTAATGCGAGTATAGGGGTTGAATGGGGCTCTCTTCCTCATATGCACATAATTCACGCAGATGGACAAATGGGGGGACCCTACCATGTATTGAGCTGTCCTCTTTAATGATGTTTGGGAACAGCGTGTGGAGCTTACACAAATTTTTGCATATGAAATTCTTTGAGCCTGAGAGATTTAATTTAATTACAGGTTGTGATGGGATAACACCCACTGCCAGAACTTGGCAGATGACTTAAAATATACTGGAGACCGGTCACGGAAATTATAGGATTTCCCTTTGAGGAGATTCTGCCTAGACAAGGTATGTCCTATTGGATCACATATCTGATACAATAGGATTTTACTTCATGCATTCACTCTAGACTCATGGCCATTTTTGCATTTCACTTCTGACTAGGCCATACTGGCATCAATCTAATTAGAAAGGATTATGCATGACAGATAAATCTTAGGAGAAAGGATCACGTATGGCAGATAACATCCCTAATAAAAGGCCAACATATTGTTCTTTGGTAAGAACCATTTATATTTAGAAATAGAAATTGGTATCCTTTTAAGAACCCGTGATTTATTTCTAAAATTTGAGAGGCTTATACTGAGTATTTGTGCCCCATCATACCAGGAGATTATAAGTAAATAACAGTGTCGATATTTAAAATATAAAGGGCATTTTTTACTTTCTAGCAGTTTGTTTTCATCAGGTGTCAATAAGATTGTAAATATGTACACACTATAGATCACTGAACTTATCTTAAGCCTCATGACAGTATATGTATCAATAGATAAATGCTGAGGCCCAGAGTGGGATCCTGGATGACTGGGCTGCAGAGCTCCTCACGCTCCATGGCTCGCTGTGGGTCAACTGTCAATTCTTCTGTCTGCTCATATCTCTGGCCCCTAGGGCAGTTTCACATGCTTTTGAGCTCATTCTGCTCTTTGTGGCAAGTTCTAGCCACCTGGAGACCTTCCTTCAGGCCTCCTGGATTCTAAGGTGATGGCTGCACTGGCTCCCTGTGCCAGCCTTTCTCCTCTTAATTCCTCTGGAATTTCTCTCCTCCTCGGTGTAGAAGTCCAGTTCTTTCCCCCAACTAGTCCCTCTGAGGTGTAAGGGGACCAGCTTCTCTGGTCCTGGGAGCAACTGTAGTCACAGTTCTTAGTCCAGAAGGATGTCAGGGGGTTCCTTCTTCCAGTTGTCCATGGTTGCAACCTCCAGTTCCAGTGTCCAGCAGAAATTCACAAGCAAGAGAGAGCTCTCCCTCTTGGTCAAAACATTTCAAGTGGAGGCGGAAGGCTCCAGAAGTAAGGCACTTCTGGCCCACCTATCCTGAAGTGCTAGATCACCTCTACGCCACAGTCCCAACCCTCTGGCACAACCTCCTAATAATTTGTAAATAGTATTTCTTAGTGGCACATGAGAACAACTACATCTGGAACAGTAGGCCCCTTAGACAGCCAGGCAACCAGAGGGACATCATAGGGATTAGGCTTACACTCTCAGCGTCGTCAGGGCTCTTATCAACTTACAAAAATGGCAGAAATACAACCCGCTCTTGCACGTAGACCTTGCCTCTGGTGAGTACTCATTTGGGCAAGGTAAGCATGAGACACCTTATCACCAGCCAGCACTATGACATTGATGGATGGTGTGCTGCACTTAAATGAGCAGCTGGAATGGTGAAAGCCATTTGCAGGTGAACGTGCAGTTAAAGCCTGGTCACCATATGCAATACAGGAACTCATAGCAGACCTAGTTATAATTAGCAGTGAGGGTGATATGTGGGATCCCATCCATATCACCTGAAAGAGGTGCATCAAAGGTTCTCAGGTAGAATAATTCATTTATTTCTATTGGAGCCTTGAGAATTGCGTAGTGTCAATGACATTGGAAGACTTGTAGTACACAAATGTACAAACAGCAGAGTGTAGTGAGGTAGTACATACACACTGACATGAGGTAAGCAGGTGAACGGAGGTGTGGCAGGGACGAGACGGCCGGACATACACCTCATGTGAGGTCCCAAGGACGTATGAACAATGCTCTCTCACCTCTTTCTCTGCAGCAACCCGAAAATTGGAGAGTGGCGAAACCTGAGTTAACATCTACCGATCAAGAGGCTAGGGGAGAACACTGTTTCTTTAATTGGGCCGAGTTCGCACAAAGCCCCTCCCCCAGCAGTGACGAAATCTCACAAAAAACCGGAAGACCTGTGTGGTAGGTGTGTGTTACACCCGGAGGAGAAGAAGGAGAAAGCGAGAGTAGCGAAGGAGTGAGCGTAGGAAGAGGCGAATACGGAGACCGCAGAGGAGTCGAAGCCGGAGGGAGGAAGGAGGAGGTCAAGAAGAGGCTGGAGCAGAGGCGACCTGAGAACTGAAGAAGCTAGGAGGCCCACGACAAGGCGCTTCGCCCAGCCACGCTTACCAGGAAGCGTGGCTCCCACAGGTATGCGATTGTATCCTCAGATGGGCGGGTAGACCAGGGCACAAACCTCCCTGAAAACACTATCGTACGTTCCTCCCCACCCCCTATCTGTCACTCTTGGGCGGCACTATGGAGGATTGCTGCTTTGTTTCTTTTTGTTTTGAGCACAAGTGTGATTCTTCACTCTCTTCCCTACTACGGCACAGATAATATATGCCAGACTGACACAAGTCGGTTTCTTTCCTTATCGGTTACTCTTTGACGGCAACAACAGCGGGTTCGGCGCCTACATATCCCAGAAGCCCCCTGGAAAGGAGAAGAACCGGCCTGGAACAGTGGAAGGAGCAGCTCTCACCAAGGGAGAAAGACCCTGAATTTCCCCTGCCTTATTATCGGACCACAATACGCCACCGGAGTTTGTTGAAATCAATAAAACCTTCTCTACCTACTCTTCCTAGTCCTGTGAGTCCTTACATCCCACCACAGGAGGATAAGAATCAATTAATTAAATACACAGTAAGTTCAACAATAGACTTATCATGTTATGCTATTCCATTTACAGAAAATGAATCCTGTGATACATTCATCTTTCCTAAAACATGAAGGCCTCTAGCTATCAACACATTTCCCAATAGACATCCCTTTGAAACGTCATGCCCTTAGAGCTTTATATAATGTATTGTCTTAAATGCTGTCAGATCAAACAGAACATTTTCAGTTATATGTCATAGTAGGCAAAGCTTGAGATGTATAGGATGTTAGAGTAACCATGCTTGATGGAATAAAGGTGCAAGAGGTAAACTGAAAGCTGTGATAGAAACAGAAATGTCTAAACAAGTTTCAGATGGGCCAAAAACTGTGAATGGGGGAAGAAGGGATTATAACTACGAAAAGATATGTTTTTTTAATTAACAATCTTACTACAGGCAGTGCTAGACACACACACCTGCTCATCACCAGAACACTCTCAAGGATGAAAGTGCGCTTTAGTAATACACATAACATGACATAGGATAACATAAGATAAGATAACATACCATAACATGTGAAGCCTTTATTTAATTGACCAACTATTTTTTTGTCAAGTTGTGAGTTAGTGGCATTATGAGCATCCGATGTGGTGCATCTATGCTGACAGGTAGGCTTGGGGTCAAATTGGTAGAGGTAATGACAGAACCTGTTTAAATATCAATTAACCGTGGGTGGAGAACTCAGCTCTGCCCACGGAGTGTGCAGAGCTGTGCATACTCTGCGTTCCTCAGAGAACGCGGAGTAGGCACAACTCTGCACACTCCGCTGCGGTGGCGGAGTTGGCCTGATGCCCGCCTCCACCCCCTATTAAGATATACCTTAAGAGTACATTAAAACAATTTAAAACCACTTACCTTAGCTGCATCGTCCCTTGGCTGCCCTCCTCCTCTCTTCTGCTGCATTCATATACAGCTTAAGAAAACTGCACATGCACGCACGCCAGCACATGAGCATCTCTTTGCGAGAGGTGCGCATGTGTGCGCAGTTTTCTTAAGCTGTATATGAATGCGGCAGAAGAGAGGAGGAGGGCAGCCGGGGACCCCGCAGTTCAGGTAAGTGTTTTTTTTAATTATTTTAATGTACTCTTGAGGTATATCTTAATAGGGGGGTAGAGGCGGGCGGTGTAGTGGAGCTACATGGAGTTCCACAGAATTTCTTGTCAACTCTGTGGCACTCCGCATAGCCCTGCTACGCCAGCTCTGCCCAGGTTTAATATCAATCGTATAAATGTGAATCGTTGTTATTTGTTTGGTCCAGGGCCTCATTATCAGCAACTTGTATTGTGGTCAGCATACTTATAACCTATGGAGAGGTAGATCAGGCAGCTGACTGTAGTTCGCAGAGGCTTCATAATAATTCCCTTCACCTGCTTGCATAAGGTAAAACAACTGCAGATCATGTCTATCGCCCGGTCTCATACCAGTCTCTAGCAATTAATACCCATCAACAACTGAAGAGATTTGTCACATGCCCCTGGCCAATGGAGGACTTGATTTTAGTCCACCCACGCAGGTTCCAACATGCTACATACTAAGACCACTTTTTAAAATCTCACAACGGCAATCCAATATAGATCCAAAAAACAAAGTCCATTTCTGCAGATAGCATCACCATTTCTCCCTAAAACCTGTGCCTGCTCAGGATAATGAACTTTAAACAAAATATCTCAGAATGGACAACACAGTCCAGTAATCTGCTACATTAACTATAACCATAAAAAGTACCATAACTGGACTTCTAGAGCTGTCCAAAGCAAACAGCTTACTGAAAACCATAAACTGCTTGCCTATCTCTCACATTTCTTCATACATCACACTGCTAAGTGCTGCATCCTGTCATAAAACAGTGACACCTCTGTGGTCATCATGCAGACATGGAAACACTTCTCACAATGGAATGAAACAAAGACAACACACTTCCAACCATTCAACCTACATTGTATAGCAGGCTACCCATGTAGTCAAGAACACATGGCACCACACATAGGATTAATACGTTTTATATAAATGCAGTGATATAATATAGTATGACAAATAGATTGAAGCAGTAGTGTGAGTTGCCTCTATAAAGTATGGCAGATACATCAGACATATTATTCATCTCCTTTGCCGACTCCAGTGGCTGCATTTGGTAAACTAAGCTTAGGCTCAAATATTGATTCTTCTAGCTACCAATTAAACTTTTAGCACATGTTGGTACGGAAAAGTCCCAGCATGGTGATGGATCTGGACTCCTGCCCTAAGTTCCCTAGTTGCATGGATATCTTGATCCCTTGTAATTATTTTTAGTCATGGGTAAACATGGATCATGCGTGTGCACCATGATCTAGGCATGTCTGATGGTAATGCAATTTTGTAAGACCGGTACGGGCACACCAAGCGCTACCCTCATTGTGGTAGAGGTCTACAGCCCTTACCAGGTTTTAAGTGACAAAAGTGTGATGGTGGCACCATACCTGTTTTTTGTTAAGTAGTAATCAGTAGGTTGAACAAGCCTTTTTACCTATGTCACAGGAGTTGTATCTATGGGTTCACTCATGTAAAATTCCACTTCTATGTCCCTAATTTACCCGTAACGTGCAGCAACAGAGGGCTGGCTCTAATCAGTAAGGCTGACCCAAATAATTAACCAACAAAACAGAGGTGCCAGTACTGATATACATGATTCCAAAAAACTAATACCCACCAGAAACCTGAACAATAACTCAGAAATGGGGATTACTACTTAATAGTATTTTATTCAAAGTATTTGCAACATTTATCTCAACTTTTGATTCTTGGTACACAAAATATTTACAAAAACACGTGGGACATGAGGGTATTAACCAAACATTCAACCATTTGTTCAAGATTCAGGCATATTACAGACAACAACAACATCTATGCATACTTGGGGAGGAAAATAAAACAGTGAAACAAATACCATAGTCTACAAATATTTTCAAAACCATTTAGACTGGCTGTTTTATGAGTACATTCCTATATTTCTACAGGGTCAATTCGAACTCATTAAGATTAATATTATATGGTAATGTACAACAATAAGCTCTGGGTTCAGATAATTTGATGCCCAAGAGCTTCAGTAGGCTGGTGGGGTGTACCAAGAATCAAAAGTTGAGATAAATGTTGCAAATACTTTGAATAAAATAAAATTTGGCCTGAATATGCAGGTCAGATGAGTGTAGTACTTTACAAAACTGCGTAATACTAGAGAGACTAGAGACTCAAGTCTAGTCCTTCCTTTGTACTCCTGCTGCCACTAAGAAGAATAGTAGTGATGGATTGATAGGTTGAGTATATTATGACTTGTTATTAGTAGTAGGACATTTTTTAGTGCTCTGCAATCATGATGACGGACTGTGTCTGTCACGTCGCGTGCTGCTGAGTGCTGGCAGTCGTAGTAGAACCTTTTTGTTGTTGGTTTAGTTAGTGATTTACATAACTTTCCAAGTAGACAGTCTGCGAATCCAGAAATACTGTACTAGTATCCTCCTAGTTGACCAGATCAGACAGGTCAATACATGTAGTGCAATTGTTGCTAATTTGTTTCCCGAGATAATTTTAGATTGTGGTCAAAGAAATCAAATATTTCCAAAAAACAATCATCCATGTTTGTGTTTATTTCATGATGATCAGCACCTCCCAGGGGCAAGACAGCAACATCCCAGACTCCTGCGGAACAGAGTGGGCAGGAACGGTCCTCTGCAGGCTCTTCTGCTGGCCCTGGTAAGTTGTTCTGTTGTTAATATAATTATACTTCCCTAACTTTTACAGCTCCTATTCATTCCAAACTGTTTCCTAATTCTATTTTTTACAAAATAATCTTTGATCTTCTTGTAGACTGTTTCTACTTTCTTATTCTGCCTCTCTACCATCACTCTCTGTGCTACTACTATTTACTATTATTTATGAGTCCGTCTGTGTAGGTAGCTAAGCTTGCCCAGTCGGCAAACAGTGTTAAACAAAACTCTGATCCAGCAATAGCTCTAGAGGCACTCAGTGCAGTCCTCTGGGTTGCCCTTGCTGTCTATTCCAGTCTTCTTAATGTTAGTGCTTTGACAATTTCCAACAACAAAATGTCAATGTCCACCATGAATAGGCTAGTAGTTGGCTTTTTTATTTTATAGTAGCACATACCATACCGCTAGTTTTTCAGGGACTATTCCGCACATACAGAAGTATGGACAAGAGAAATAGGACATTGTTGATGATAGCTGCAGTTCGACTTTCCACATACCTCAGTCAGAAGTAACTATGCGGGACTCGGGAGCCCTCACCTTGTTGGAACTTCAAGTCCTCCTGGTGGTGATGAGGAGTAGTTGGTTCTGTCTGTAATTATAAAAATGTTGCACTTTAAAGAGCAAGCATTCATCAGTTGTGCCAAAAAGAGTTGCATATTATGGCTAAGCATATAAGTTAACACCGTCCCCAAAACCGTGACTTCTTTTCAGTCCCAATAATTAAAAATTGTTTAATATTTTCTCTTCCATTATGAGACAAAGTAGGGGGTGGTGTATGGCATCTAAAAATATGACATGTTTTTTCTAGGCGTCACAACATCGGATGCAGCACTTGCCACCACCAGTGTCGGGGCCAGCAGCGCAGAGGGTCCACTCAAGCGGCAGATGCGGTGGCGCCTCCAGGAGAAGCTGAGGGGGATGGCTCAGCAGCGGCGGACGGTGTTAAGTTACTATTATACTCCTTACTTATTGACATTTTAGAGTAGGCTCGCAAAGGAGTGTATGATGTATTGTACTGTAGACAGTACACTACTACAAGTACACAGTACTGTTAAGAACAGTTACTGATTTAGAACTACTTTTTTTAGCAAATCACGGAGAAGACAGTCACCCATGACTTAGCAATAGCATTAGCAGCGGTAGTTCTCAAGTAAGCAATGGCCCACTCTATTTGACTTCAAATCAGGTGGGATACTTTTATCGCGAAGCCAAGTGATATCAGATGAACTTGAGGGATGTGATGAATGAAAAGGGAAAGAACTTAGGGTCAATGGAAGGACGAGGGAGTCGTAACATTTATGACTAAAGAAGGATACGTGTTTTTGAATGCAGGCAGAGGTGGCTGATAGGAAGGAATCAGATGCATGGCTGCTTGAAGCAAGGATGGTTGGAGGAGAAAGAAAAAATGACTGCCTGTGTGGGTCAATCAGAAAATTCATGCGTGGTGTGCATTGCAATATATCATTTTGGTGAAGCTCAATTGCAAGTCAGGACGGTGGTTTACCAAATAAAATGAAAAGGGTGTTAGTAGTTGTTGAGTAAAAGTAAAGTTTTTACAGTTGAGACATTAAGAAGAATGATAGACGTTTACTTTGGAAGCCTGGATGGTATCTTCTTCCTCATACATAGCAGAGGTGTATGTAGAGCAGACGCTCAGTGCTTGAAGAGTGTTACTTTGTTCGAACAGCATGTCTGTGCCAGAGTAGCAAAGCAGAGGAAATCCAAATACTACAAGTTGTGATTGTTCAGAAACTCTCCCTTGCCCAATGTAACAGTACAGTAGTTTACTTTGCAAGCACAGCATATATTGTGTCTGTATTGTATAGTTGACAATTATATCAAGTCAAGTAAGTCCCTTCCTCCGGCAATTATGGTTACCACACTCACTCCCTATGTTCATAATTTTCTTTCTGCTGTGTTAATCATGGGTGTACTATCGCTGTTGTTCACTCAAAATATCACAACAAAGCACCTAAAGTCATCCATCATATAAGCAAAGAGATCATGTGATCGGCTGGATACATGATCAGAAATGAATAATCTGCATTTTCCTTTTGTAGTACTGAAGGCCCAGGGGGGGCAGTTCGAAATATAAATTACATTGAGCAGTAGCCCTTGATGTAACCGAGTATGACCAGTGCCACCCCTATACAAAAGTAAGAGCTTCCCTATCCCCACCTGCATGTACTGCTTAAAGTAATGAATGCAAGTCTGCGTCATCATGGCTTGTGTTTCTTTTTCTTGGGTGCAAGCTGACTGAGCTGGCATTATGCCGGCTACAACAAGTTCAGGTACAAGCACTTTCTTTCGCAAAACTAGAGAAAAAAAGAAAAATACTGATGTACTCTCTGACTCTCTGACTGTGTATTGAGTCAATAGTGCTGCCTGGTAGTAGAATTCCTGAAACTCCCACTGTTACAGGCCTACAAAGACAGCGGAAAGATGCATGCCAAAATGTTATACTGTGCTTGCATATTGCTAGTGTTACTGTGAGACAACTTTCTGTTGAATTATTTTCTCTTATTGTTAAAGAGTATTGGTTACATTATTTTTCTTTCTTTCTTCATATAGATGCTCCCAAAAAGCTCACCAGAAGGGAGATGGCTGTCCGGGCCAGGGCCCGGAAGATTGAGGCCATTCGGGTGGAATATTCCCTGCTGTGGGATCGGGAACAGGAGGACGGGGTGTCAACAACCTCCTCCAGCACTGCCTCCGTGTCCACCAGCCCACAGCCTCCATCACGGCGCAGTGCTCGGACAGCCCTATGCCACCGCTCAGCTGCAAGAACACCAGCAGCTGGCCCCCCCAGAGCCTGGAAGGCATTCCTGCGCCGCCTAAGCCTAAGAGTGGACTACCTGGGGCGCAAGGTGGACGACCTTGAAAAACAGCTCCGGGACCTCCGCAAGGAGCGGCGGGATCGCCTGTCCAGACACCGCCGGAAGTGACTGTGTCCCTTGCCCCTTTTTTAAAGACTGTTGGGGGGGAATCGGGAGTTGGGGATTATTTGGGACTACTGGACTATTTGAAATGGACAATTGTTTGGGGTAGGGAGGGGTGGGGCTAGTTTATTTTTGTTAGGGGAAATATATCATTATTCATTTTACATACTTCAACATAGTGTACGCGTTGATCTTATTTTTGGAGTGGTGGGCGGGGGTTACGGCACGTTTGGTTTCCTAAAACTTACCAGCATGAATTATCTAAAACATCCAAAAATGTTCAAAAGTGCCACTAACAGAGTTAGTGAATTCAATTGGCCTACTAGTACTTTACTCTTACTAGTGTCAGTCTCTCCTCCGAGTCCTAGCCCATTATTCTACCTCCCCAAAATGCTTATCTTACCTGTGATTCGTGTTTGAGAATAGAGCTAGGAACAGCGCTGGCTGCATGGCAAATGGTGATTACGCCATCCCGGACCGAAATTCCGTTGTTGTGGTGTTAGTAGGAGTGGTACCACACTAGCAGTAGCAGCATATGAAAAACAAAGTAAAAAAATTAGACATTGAGTGGCCTGAGAGTAGTATTAGAATAAACAGTAGCCTAAGCAATGCTGAAGATAAGTATGTGGAAAAAAAGAATTGTATGGGGAAAAAAGAATTGCATGGATGATTATGGCTACAACAAGAACAGTGACACAGCAGCGTAACAACAAGTCTTCTTGATATGTAGAAGGATGATGTTGACAATGTATCCAATCGATGGTGGGCATGAAATTCGGAATTTATTTTAAAATACTCATTGTTGTTTTTTCACCTGAATTACAATATCCTAGGATTCATCTAGCTGCCTTAAAATTAATTTGAGGAGGTTGCTTGCACCTTATCCTCCCCAGCAAGTGTGTGGAATTATTGTTGTAATTTACTCACACCTCAATGAAAACCACACAGCCCGGGAGAAGAGGGTTAGGGTTTGAAATTTGGACGGGAATGGGGTTTGTGGGGAAAGTTTTGTGGAGAGAGGAAAAAAAGAACACAGCATGGAAAAACAACAAATGAAGATAAACAAATCTTTGGATACAAAGCTATCCATAAATCTTTTAAGGGGCATAAAGGAAGTGCATGCACTACTGCATGCATAAAGTTGTTTGCTAAATGGATAGGTTACTGAAAAGTAAGTAGTACTTTCTACAATGTACTAACTATAAAGAAACAATGTGATAATACAGGGCTGCAGTAATTACGCAATTGCACTTGCCTATCTTCCCTCAGAGAGAAGAACCACTTAGTACATTAAACTAGTTTAAAAAATAGAAAAAGACAAAAGTATACAATGGCTGGAGGAATGAATTGAAACAGAGAGCAAACAAATGCACAGAGTCACACTCATAGAAGTTCAGAGCAATAACATTACTTAAAAGATAAGTAGAAATGGAAATGGATACTGTAACTGTATTTTGTTGTAGTTGTCCTGCTGAATTTGGGCAGTTGCATGCATTCAGCCATTCCTCTTTTTCGCTGTACTCCTACATTTCATATGACGCTCCGTCGATCAATGTTGGGGACCAGAAGACACCCTGTCCACTGCCTGCCTGGCGGATGCTGAATTGCGGGTCGCTAATTGTAAGCCTGAGTTCATCCTTTTTGCCACTGCACAGGGTAAAAGGCAGCCTGTAATTGTTGATGGAAAAACAGGAAGTGATATTAAAACACCACGGAAAAAAAAATATAAGGTACGCTGTGTAGTGAAAAAATAACACTTTCAGTTTCAGAGTCGACAGTATTACAATACATGCAAGCATCATTTCGAAAGTGCGTACTCTGAGTCTCCTTTTCAAGGATAAATAAATGTGGGCGAAATTTGCGGATCTTTCCCCTCAAGCTAGGTGTAAAGTGTAAACTGCGACGTTAGAACAAAATTAGACCTTCCCAGCAGTGCTCCCAGACCCCTCAAATCACCCCCAAACATCTAGGACCCCCCCAAAAACATGCGATACTACTAGGCCTAACTTTCAACCATGCCAAAACGCTCTCTGCCACTAGGGCTAGGCCCAAACCCCCCTTTTCCACCATGGATTTTCTTCAAACCACTTGCATCTAATATTAGACCTTCCCAGCAGTGCCCCCAGAGCCCTCAACCCACCCCAAACATCTAGAATACCCCCAAGCAGCCCCCCAAAATGAAGCGATACTACCACTAGGCCTAACTTTCAACTGTGCCAAAACGCTTTCTGCAACTAGGTCGAGGCCCAAACCCCCCTTTTCCACCATGGATTTTCTCCAAACAACTTGCATCCGATATTAGACCTTCCCAGCATTGCCCCCAGACCCCTCAACCCACCCGCAAAATAGGAGAACACCCCAAACAGGCCAAAAGCAAAAATAGAAAATGTGACACTTAGAAGATTTGAGGCCTACCTCAAAAATCACTCCAAAACACTCTGAAGCTAGGCCCTAACTCCCCTTTTCCACCATGGGTTTTCTTGAAACCACTTGCAATCAAAATTAGACTATCCCAGCAGTGCTCCCAGACCCCCAAACCCACCCCCAAAAACCTAGAACCCCCTCAAACAGCCCCCCAAAAACACGCAAGCGAGCTAAAAAGGAAAAACTTTTTCACCATGGATTTTCTCCAAACCACTTGCATCTGATATTACACCTTACCAGCAATGCCCCCAGACCCCTCAACCCACCCACAAAAAAGTAGAACACCCCCAAACAGGGCAAAAGCAAAAATGGAAAATGTGACACTTAGAAAATTTGAGGCCTACCTCTAAAATCACTCCAAACGCGCTCAGCAGCTAGGCCCTAACTACCCTTTTTCACCATGGATTTTCTTCAAACCACTTGCAATCAAAATTATACTTTCCCAGCAGTGCTCCCATAGCCCCAGACCCACCCCCAAAAACCTAGAACCCCCCCCAAAAAAACACGCAATACTGCTAGGCCTCAGTTTAAATCGTGCCAAAACGCTGTCTGCAACTAGGCCCAAACCCCCCTTTTGTACCATGGATTTTCTTGAAACGACTTGCAATCAAAATTAGACCTTCCAAGCAGTGCTCCAAGACCCCCCGACCCACCCCCACAAATCTAGAACACCCCCAAACAGCCCCCCAAAAACATGCAATACTGGTATATCCAAAACATGGAAAATTGCGCTGTTCACAAAAAAACTGCTGTTTTCAGCACTTCCACTACTTCGATCCTCTTGAAACTTACCTGGACACTTGCTCCAGCGATTCCCAAAAATCTCAGCAAGGCAGAACAAAATCGAACCACTGCGCTCCTTGAAGAAGAAGAAGAAGAAGAAGAAGGTCTACGACTAGTTTTCACTTTTCACCCAAACACACGTGCCCGCAAAACACCAAAAAAGGCCAAAATTCTGCCAATTCTGGACCTAAGAACGCCAATCCCCCCTAAAACCTTGCCAACATCATTATGAACGAGCCTGAATCGGGCCCTGAGCCCTGGACTCAGAGGGAACCCTACCAGCTTAAACCCAAAACCCCTAGTACATCGCACTGAACCCTAAACCCTAGATATGCTTTGTCTGTCTGTTTCAAAGAGCCTAGGTATGCTACATCAGGATGCTTCACTCAGTGGTGCCTGCCTTGACCGTCTGCATGGCCCTGCTGCAAGCATGGGACAAAAATTTGTTCCGCTCAAGAATTTGCGAATTTTCAGTAATTTCACGAGATTTGCGAAAAACCGAAAACCAGCAAATTTCGCAAACATAACGGATGTTTGGCCCAAGCTTGAGGCAGGGCCAGGCAGACGGTCAAGGCAGGCACCACTGAGTGAAGCAACCTGATGTAGCATACTTAGGCTCTTTGTCAGACAGACAAAGCATATCTAATTGTATACAGCAAGCCACATAGCCCCAATTTTACATGAACTGCTGTCTGGAGTGGAGTGGACTCCGCCTGGCATAATAACAACAGTACACTGCCTCGCTCTCGACGACTACAACCACGAATAGACAGACATGTGGTTCTGCTGTAGTAGTTGTTGTAGACTGGTTTACCTGTTTGCCACTCACAAATTGGCGATAGTTCTTCCGTAAACCGACGCTGATGATCCATCCATCCCAGTGAGTGACTGCAAAGAAAAACGATATAATATTTAATCAATCATCATGGTATATTGGTAAGTGAGTCCACTCCAAGGACATTTTGCATATTGGAAAATGCAACATAGTGGCTCCTGAAGTTGAAGTACAATTTGAATTAAACAAGGTAAAAAAGCAGAGTAGTAGACATGAGTTACAAATACTGTGTAAGAGATTAAATAATAACTAAGACAAGACATATGATTCATTTCATGCACAAAAAACAAACAGCAATTGGTTTCATCAGAGCCAGACAGCCATTGTTGTCCACTGCATGCCATATTCTCATTATTCATTACCTGTTCTACTTTTTGTCCGCATCTTCTTCGAAAAATGAGGGCCCACAGGGCAGCCTCTCCTGTCAATTTCAGAAGTAACTCTGTCAGCAATCAGCAAGCATGTAGTCAGTCAGTAATTTCAGTCCCATTTGAGAGGACTCGTCTACGAAGACAAAGTTTCTTTATTCTTCGTAATACATCCATCTGCCTTGAGGGAAATGGATAGGGGAGTCTGGAAGAGGAGGATAGAGGTGCATGATTGAGTTGTGAACTTGTGAACCTCAGGAATGCAGACTGAGGCACCTTAAAATCAAAAGGGAAAATACGATGAAGACAGTGCTGCTGATGGACTTGTTGTTATTAGGTGATTAGAGTTTTGTTGTGGTAAAAGTTGCAAAACAAAGAAAGACACACAGGAATAAAGGTGAATAAATACGAAAAAAAAGGAAGTCATTTTCAGGCCTTGGTGTCAGGGAAGTAGAGCTCATCCTCAAACTCCATGAATTGAGACGGGAGTAGGTCAGCTAACAGAGAAGAACTTCCGTCACCTAAGTCGGTGTCCTCTTCTTCCTTCGTGCATTCACGTATTTTGTAATCTGGCGGTATGAAGTGCTGATTCATCTTGATCAGTGTTCATCTCTCCACATTTTTGGGCGTGAGGCGGGTCCTTTTTGAAGTTACAATGGCACCAGCAGCACTGAAAACACTTTCAGAAGACACGCTTGCGAGTGGGGAAGACAAATAATTTAGAGCCAGGTTGGTGATCAGTGGCTATAGAGCCCTTTTCCTATACCAATACATCAATGGGTTCTGATTAACAAAGACCTCTGTTGGGTCATCCAGATAGGCTTGCACCATTGACTTAAGGTTCTCCATGGTTTCTCCACTTTGCGTACCATCTGTGGCCTTTGCAGCACTGGAATGAGCAAACCCTTGATTAGTTAGCTGACACAGCTAGCCAATGTTTGTACTTTGAAACATCTGCTTCATCAAAAGGAATGAATGCTTTGCTGACCACTGCCTTTTTGTACCGTGGATCCAGAATAGTGGAACAAATGTAATGTTGTTCTGTGTGTATGTTTTTAAGCCTTTCATTGGCAACTAGGCGGCTTAATAACCTCTCTGCCAAATGATATGCATCTTGCTTATCAGCATCATCTCGGAACGTTGAAGACACCGCCTTCAGTTGGTGCTCTAGCATGCGCAACAATGGGATATCTTTGCCCAAAGAACAGTACTTCCTGCTGTCTTCACGCGTGAAGACCTCAAAAGGACGAAGCATGTCTGTCAGGCTTGCAACTAGCTTCCATTCCTCCAAGTCTAACCTCATGTCTTTCATAGTAGAACCCAGTTTATAGACATAATCATTTATTACCCCCCACTGCTCAGACAGACGCTCAAGCATGTAAAAGGTTGAGTTCCAATGTGTTGCCACCTCCTGGATGAGTCCTTTGACTGGCAGTCTACGTTCATGTTGAATGCTCCTCAGCTCCTTCCGGGCCTTAAAAGAATGGCTGAAATGTGTGCAGATTCTTCGGCAGGTGGTGAGTAACTTGCTAACTGTGTTTTCTTTTTTCAAGAAATCTTGCACCACAATGTTAATCCTGTGCGCCAAACACCACACTCTGAAATAGTCACCTTGCTGCATGGCCTTAACTATATTACTGCCATTATCCATGGAAACATAACCAACTATGCAATTTCTTGGATGCAGCCATTCATAGACCTTCCTATTAAACTCCTCCAAAAGGTTAGGTGCAGTATGAGTTTTCTCCATGGCAAACATGGCTACTGTTGCATGTTTCCGACTAGCTTGAAAAATTGTGGCAGGGTCAACAACTGCAGACATCTTTTCTCTAACCCCTGCAAAAGAGACCCAGTGTGCAGTGATGCACATGTAATCAAGGGTTTGGCAACTGGTCCAAATGTCTGTTGTCAGGTGGATAGTGTGAACCGCACTCTTCTGCAAAGCTGCCCCAATCACCTCCAGCACATCTTGATGTAGTGCTGGAACCGCAACTCTGGCAAAATAGGACCGGCTGGGAACCTTCAATTTAGGGTAGACTGTTGCCACACATTGTAGAAAACCCACCCCTTCCACGAAAGAAAAAGGGAGAAGGTCCAGCGCTAACATTTTAGCTAGCTTTGCGTTATACAGACGTGCCGTTGGGTGGTTGCGTTCAAATGGCGCCTCAGACCAAAACATTCTGCTAATGGTGGGCTGGACCGTTTTACGTGATGATGATGATGACTTCTTCAAACCAGTTAGGCCCAGTGATGTACTTTTTTGCATTGGTGTCTCTCCCAGACTCTTAGTGCGCCTCATACATGTTGCAGGGGTAGAGGGTGTGGGCGCTACCACTGCAGTGCTTCTGCCAGGGGTACTGGGTGTACTAGAAAAAATGTCTGTCGCTTCTTCACTTCCCCCCTGCACGATCAGCCCCTCGTAATCATCAAATGCAATATCAATGGATACATTTGGATTTGTTTTTTGTTTGGCTTCCTGGATCTTACTTAGGTGCGCCTCCCACTCGATAGTGTGGTGTAGTTTGAGATCACCTCTCTGGCCTCCGGTACCAGAGTTGGTACCAAGCTTACCCCGACTAACTAATGTTTTACAAATCGAACAAACGACCATGTTTTGGGCCTTTTGGCTAACAGTAAAGAAGTCCCAAACTGGGGACTGGAGATGTCTGCTGATGGTGGAGGTGCTACTTTGAGTTTCAATGCCAGATGAAATGGAGGATGGGCGTGGCTGAATTTGTTTCTGTTGTTCAATTACAGCACCACTACTTGAGGTAATGGAGGTCGAGCTGGATGGAGGTTCCTGCCGGCCCTTCTGCGTAAAAAATATGGAAGCTGTAGGTCGTGTTGGTTTTGTAGTTAACTGCGTTGGTGGTGGTACCAGTGCCACGCCGCCCACATCTCGCTCAGCAGCCCTTCGGAATAGGGTGAAAATGTCTGTCTGCTGCATGCCGGCTGGGGCTGGAGTGACGACTGTGATGACCGGGTCGTCTTCAGACTGTTCATCAGCAGCAAAAGACACCACTTCTTGTTCGTCGTCATCACCCATAAGTGAAAGCCTTGCGGGAACCTTCCTTTTAGGCTTAGCTACCTTTGTCGGCTCATGGCGTGCCTCACTCTCAGAACACCAAGAAGTGCAGCCAAATGTCAATCTGAGGAGTTATTCTGATCAAAATCATCATTTTCAGAAGGTTTATGCTGCCTGCGGTGGATTTCTTGTGCAGAATTGCAATTTTTGCAATTTCGGGAAAGTGAGCTGTTCAAATTTCCCGCCGGAAGTCAGCTGTGCGCCGCATCTACGTATTCGGCATTAAAAACAAAGGAAGGGTTATTTGTGTTGCGATAATTGATTGCGCCTCCACAGTTTAACGTAAATTCTTTGAAAACAATTCTTCAAACGGTGCTACAGAAAGGAGGACAACCCACAACCTCCCAAAAGGACCGTAGTCCATACACAGTAAATACAGAGGATCTGTGCACATGTTAGTTTGTTGACAGTCTGAGTACTGTAGGTAATTAGAACAACCAACGAACAAAGCACAATACAAGATGTTGATAGAAGTATTCTTTCAGTTTAGATTTATATCAGGTGCCCAGCCAACACGTGTTTTGTCAGGGAGTAACCCAAGACTTCGTCAGGGCTCTAAAGGGCAGCTTATCACAAAGCGTTGAAAAATGCTCTCCACCGGTTTTACTTCCATCCCGGCTGTGGTTAATTCCAGGTAAAATAGCTAGCAAGGACAAATTCTTGATTGGTAAGTACCAGCAAGTGGAGCGCAGAATTCAAACTCCAAAATTCATGCAGCCAGTAACGCTGCCTCCATTACTTCCCCCGTGTGTTGTCAAGAAACTAACGTGTGCACAGATCCTCTGTATTTACGTGTTCGGCATTGTTTACTCCTGCGATGCGTGATCGCGGGCCCTTATGACGTACTCGCGATGTCAAACTCTTGCTGAGCAAGATGGCGGGCCGCGATGACGTAAACTCTCGCGTGATCACACAGCAAGTTCCAAAATGGCGCAGCACATGCAAACCGGGAGAAAAACAACTGGGCGGACTCAGAATCACCGTAAGTCAACACAGCGCGTGCCATATTGCATTTTTCAATCCCGACCAAGCAAAAAAATCAGCAGCTTACGAATTTGCAGATTTTTGGGCAAATTTGCACGATTCGCAAATTTGCCAAAAATCTGCACATTTCGCTAACTAAACGGATTTTACGCCCATGCTTAATCTGCTTGCCAAGACCAGTGTATCCTGCGGAGAGGAGGAGAGTACTGGGCGGGATGGGGGCCCAGCTGGATTCCTGGTGAGTTGATCCTTTAAAGCAAACTATGAGGAGCCCAGTCCAGTTTGGGCCATTGTTGCAAAATAGAGCTGTTCACCCTTTTGTAAGCAGGTGACCCTCGCTGGGGACGTTGTGAAGTTGTGTGCCGTCACCTGCAAAATGGACATCATTGGGGCTGTTGCCCATGCCTGTGACCCTCGTATGCCAGGAGGGTACCTCAATGGTCTTTGGGGCCATTACCCATTTTGTACGAGTCCCCCCAACCATCATAGGGACTCAAGATCAAAAGCAAATGTCAACCTGCATCACTGCTGCTCTCTTATCACCTTACCTGCATGAACTGTGAATGAGAAGCCACTTGCTGCATCCAGAATCTGTCTCTGAGTACAACCACCTCAGCGTGTCAGTCCTTCTGGTGCCCCAGCTCCCAAACACTTCTTCAGGACTGAGGCTGGGCAAGACTGGAACAGGGCCAGCAGCCTTTTAAGCCTTACACAAACTTGGGGATATTAGCAACATACTGAGCTGAACTTTCAGGGCCAAAGCAAAACTTTTTTGTGCATTATTAGCGTGGGCAGAACCTGTGGGGGGGGGTCACCTCAAGTAAACTGCCAGGGACATGTTTGTTAGCATGGAGCAGGTAGATAAATATCTGGGGAAATTTTCTAGAGAAGCTTTAGAGAACTCGCGCTGAGAAACCTGACAGGGTTTTATTTCGTGTGCTGTATTATACTTTACATGCGTAGTAAATACTGCTTTTGTTACCAAAAGTAAGTATTGGACTGATCAATCAGATCATTGGGTTCACTGATTGTATTGTAAGTCTTACATCTTCTCTTACTTTGCATCTACCTCACCTTTAGAAGCTTTGGACTGTGTGACCCACAATACCACTGAGAGGCAAGTGCTGAAGGGTTAAATCTCCCTATTACTAAGTTCCAAATGTTGTAAAGTAAGGTACATTGTATCACGGAGGACAGAGGGAATGGGGTAGGGAGATGGACTCAATATTAGAGGGCAGGAGGGAGATGGACAGGGACACCAAACTGACCTTACATGGCAGGAGTCAAGGGTTTCAGCAGCTTACACCAGACAGGGCAAGCAGGATGGCAGTGCAGCACAATGGACCATGGAAAGCAATCGAAAGGGGACAGGGCCATTGACATGGTCAACAGAGATCAGCGGGAAAGAGGCAAGGGCAGCACGCTGACCATAATGGACTGACAGGAGGGAAGGTTGCAGCATAACAGACCATGAAGGGCAGGAGGGAGGGGCAAGGGGTATGACAGCAGACCAGACAGGGCAGGAGGGAGTGGACAGGGATCTGCACATGGAAAATGGAAGGCAGGGTGCAGGCGCAGCAAGCTGGCCATTTAGGGCAACAGTGAGACTGTAATGGCATACACACATACAACAGAGGAAAGATGGGAGGAAGGTCAGGGAAAGCAAGCTGACCACACAGGGCAGGTGGGGGGCTGTGACAGAACAGAAGATCATGCATGGCAAGCAGACGGGTTAGATGGCTGCACAACGGCCATAATGGGCAAGAGGGAGTGGGAAGGGGCATGCACAAAGGATCCTATAGGACTGAAGGGAGGGTTAGGGGCTGGACACACAAAAGAGGGCAGGGGAAGGGGCTTCACAACAGACCACGCAGACAGGAGGAGCAGTTGCAGCACAACAGAGCATGGAGGCCAGAGGGGAGTTGAAGCTAAATGGACCATGGTGGGCAGGGGGGAAGCTTTGGGGCATGGAACTTGGTCAGGCAAGGTGGAGGTTAGAGGGACAGGCGGCAGCCATCTGACCATGCTAGCCAGGTGGGAGAGGCAGTGGCAGCTCAACTGAATACTCAGAGTTGATAGTAGGGTGGCAGGGCCATATAATATAGTGGGCAGAAAGAAGGGAGAAGGGCCATGCACACAGACATTAGAGGGCAGGGGGAAGGAGATTAGGGGCAGCAAGCTAAGCACAGAGGCTAAACAGGAGGGCAATGATGGGGCATGGAATTGGGGAACAGAGGGCAGGTGGAGTGGGCAGGCACATCAAGCTAAATGAAGGGCAGTGGCACCACATCAGACCATGCAGGGAAGGAGTGATGGGGCTTGTGCATGGACAGGCAGGAAGGGCAGTGGCAGAACAACGCCACACACTGCTGTAATGATGGAGCAGGGTCATGTGCACTTGGACAATGGATGGCAAGGAGGAGGGGGCAGGAGCAGCAAGATTCGGTGGGGGCAGCACAATGCCAAGCCCTTGTTTCAAGCCCCCGTGCCTTACGATGGGATCTTACTTAACATTAGAAAAACCTTACACATTCACTGAAGAAAACAAAGGTTATACAGACATTAAAGTAAGGAAAAAGAATTTTAAAAACTTCGAAATTCACCAACAAAAAAAAAGGATTACAGGGATGTTATAGTTAGCTCAGATTTCACTCATACAAAACCACTGAAAGTTAGCAGTTAGAGTTATCTGAGCTAACTATAACTTACTCCTCCGCATGTCATGAGTGATGTAATATGTGAGGTCATAAGCAGTGCATTGCCGAGGCGTAAGCTACAGTTAGCTCAGGAATCTATAACTGCTGAATTTCAATGGCTCTGTAAGAGGGAAATCTGAGCCTTACTATAACATTCCTGTAAGCTTTGTTCTTTTCAGTAAATGTATATATACATTGGCATACGTGGTAAAAGTGTATGCTTGGTAAAAGAAATGTGTTGTAAAGTTATTTGCATTTTCATGGTTGTGCTGTACAGGTAGTGCATGGTAATGACCATGTTGTAATTGCTGTTTGCCCTGAGCAGAATCATCTGTAGCTACAATTAAGGCATCTAACTGAGCAGAGTTATCAGAACAAAGGATATATCATGTGATAACAACATAATGCAATGGAAAGTATGTTTTAAAGAAGAATACAACTATTTTAACACAACAATCATTCTCAGATAGGGCTGGAAAACAATAAATTCAATTAAAAAGGGGAAAATAATAAACCGAGATAACGAGTGATTGATTTTCTATTTGGGGCGAGGGCGAGCTACCATGTAGCACTACGCAGGATGGAAAGCAATTATTTGTGACAGAGTAAACACTGTTTATCTATAATATTTTCTCTGCTTTATTACCCTCGATCCCCAGGGGCCATATTATGGAAAGTGTGCTAGGGGCGCCCCAGGGGCACTTTGGTATTACAGATAGGGCGGCAGACACTTGTGCACCCTTTCTGTAATACAGAACATAAAGCGCCAGTGCTATCACCAGAGGGTGTTTTCGCATTTGCATGGTCGCATGACCCCATGCAAATGAGGGAATCTCTTTGCCTGTATGCCTGCACCATGTTGTAGTCACAGGCGCAGAGGCATAGAAGATGTAAGGAGGCCCACTGACAGTGGTGGCTCACTGTCAGTGCATCCCCTGATGACAGCCTCTGGAGGGGGAAAGGGTTCTATGGACCCCCCAAACATCCCCTTGCAGGCAGGTGCAGTCACTCACAGCACCTGCCTGCAAGGGGATCTCTCAACCTTCTTAAAAGTGCAGGCGGGTTGCTGCCTGCACAGTGAAACACTGAGAGGCTGCATCAAAGCTGCTCCATTTTTCACTTGAATGCGCCGCCCCCAGGGCAGCACGACTTTGTGGCTGCCCTGGGGTCAACGCATTCAATAACACAGGGTGCACTTTCCCTATTTGCATCTGGTGCACCGTTCCATAAACTGGGAAACTATATCCTATGTGTAATAGAGCCCCTGGTGTGTCGTGTTTAGTAGTGTAGCAGGAACAGGTGCTGATGACCATCAGACAGCAAATGGGTATCCGTCACTTCACTCTGCTAACTCACTTACGGTCCCAAGATTCACAAGAGTCACTCTAAAGCTTCTTCACTTTGATTCTTACTGTTTTAGAACCTTATTATACACACTTATACCTACTACACATCTCAATACCATAGACCCCAATGGGATAATCAGTGGTGTTGTCACCCCATCCATTCCATTTAAAGTTGGATGCTACAACCTAGCACCAGTTCAATTGAATAGACCTGGCAACTCCCAGCCTTACTCAAGTAAACAAAACAAGTGATGGATGGAATGGTTGAATTAATCCAGGTCACTGATAATTATGTAGGGCACATACTAGTCCATAATTCTTGACCCATCATGACACCTCAGGTTAGTCCCAGTCATACTTAAATCAGCCTTGGTCCTGATCTAACAGGAACAGTCCAGTCCAAACAACCAAGCCTCATCCTCTTGAAACTGGAACACAAGTAACCCAAGACTGATTTTTCCCTGGTTGGAACACTTCAATCTGCTGCCACTCGGCTCTGTGGCACAGTGAGGAAGGGACCCACGTCAGGGCATACTTATCGCATTTAAGATGTTGCTCCGAAGTAAACGAAAAAGTGATGGATGGAATGTTTGAATTAATCTCAGTCACTGGTAAGCACCTGGGGCAGCAACACAGTCCATTCCTCCCTAGTTTTGACTCAGCCATAAGGCAAAACAGCCTTGATCCTGCTCTAATAGGAACATTCCACCCCTAACTGCCAAGCCAGGTCTTCTCTGGAACACAAGTAAGCGTGGGCATAAAATCCGTTTCGCAGGCGAATTTGCGGATTTTTGACGATTTCGCGATCCGCGAATCTCGTGAATTTTCCCAAAAATCCGCAAATTCGCAAGCTACGAATTATTTTGCTTGGTCGTGCTTGAAAAATACAATATCGCGCGCGCGGCATTGACTCTGAGCCTGCCGAGTTGTTTTTCTCACGATTTTGCGTGTGCTGCGCCATTTTTGATCTTGCTGCGTGATCTCGCGAGAGTTTTTCGAACGCAATTACGTCATCGCGGCTTGCACGACGAGAGTTTGACAACGCGAGTATGTCATAAATGCCCGCGACGGCGCGCAGCTGACTTCCGGCGGGAGGTTTGAACAGAGGTTTGAACAGCTCGAGTTCCCGAAATTGCAAAAATTGCAATTCTGCACAAGAAATCCACCGCAGGAAGCATAAACCTTGTGAAAATGATGATTTTGATCAGAATAACTCCTCAGATTGACATTTGGCAGCACTTTTTGGGGCAAGGAGTCCATTTTTTGGGGGGAGGAGGAAGGAAGTGCCCCAGAGTCTCCAACTTCCTGTTCATGTCCAGCAGGCTCCTCCCAGTGCTTTGTCCATGTTCTGGTCACCCTTCATTTGGATCTGGAGCTGGAAGGATTACTTTTTCTTGCTGCTGGTGGATATTTGTATTTGAGGACTTTTTGGACTTTGGAGTTTGGATCACTTTTGGACTTGAGATTTTAAAAGTAAGTTGTGTTGTTTTTTTGGGGCATTGTAGTTGAGGCAACTCCAGTTCTAAAACTTTTTTCACAACTTTAACAAAATATATATTGTGGTGGGTAGCTAGCCACAGTATCCAGTAGGCCCAGGGGTAGTGAGCGGTGCATGGACCAAGGCTTTCTGTGGGGTGTCTTGAATTTGAACATGATTGAGGGCATGGATGGCATGGGATTGTGGTGATTTTTATTTGTTTTTCGATTTTTGGGGGTGTTGTTGGGGACTGGCCATGTGGGTGGGGGCCATTTTGAGTGCTTGTACAGGCAGGGCCTGGCCATGTGCTGGGGGGGCAAGGGGCCATTTTGAAGGCAGGCAGTGTTCTCAGGCCTGCACCCATTTTGCCTAGCTTTCATCCATTAGGCCCAGGGATACTCAGTGGTGCATGGGCCTAGTCTTTCTGTGGGGTGTCTTGAATTTAAACATCATTGAGGGCATGGATGGCATGGGATTGTGGTGATTTTTGTGAGTTTTTCGATATTTGGGCTGTTGTTGGGGCCTTTTGCCCAGGGGTACTCTGTGGTGCATGGGCCTAGTCTTTCTGTGGGGTGTCTTGAATTTGAACATGATTGAGGGCATGGATGGCATGGGATTGTGGTGATTTTTATGTGTTTTTCGATTTTTGGGGGTGTTGTTGGGGACTGGCCATGTGGGTGAGTGCTGGTACAGGCAGGGCCTGGCCATATGCTTGGAGGCAAGGGGCCATTTTGAAGGCAGGCAGTGTTCTCAGGCCTGCACCCATTCTAGCTTTCATCCATTATGCCCAGGGGTACTCAGTGGTGCATGGGCCTAGTCTTTCTGTGGGGTGCCTTGAATTTAAACATCATTGAGGGCATGGATGGCATGGGATTGTGGTGATTTATGTGTGTTTTTCAACTTTTTGGGGTGTATAACTGATGTTCCTCTGTCTTCCATTGCTTTTAGGTGCACAATAGAACCACCAGTGCCAGGAAGAAGTCCTGCAGAGGTGTGTGCAGCATAACGTCATGCGACGTCACGTGTGGCCACAGACAAGACAACTCTGCAACTCATGCAACTGCGGCCTGCTGTTCTGACATCTGAAGAAGATGGGCCCAAAGAAAGGTGGCCGTAGCGCCTCAGCGAAGAAAGTTGCCAGTGCCACTGCCAGTAAGAAGGAGCAGAAGAAGTAAGTGGCACCACCTACCAAGGAGATGGGTGTGCCCACCACCACCTTTTTTGGGAAAAAAACCTACGCCTGCAGCATCAGCGGTGTCCGCCGGGGACCAAGCCAGAAGCAGCACCTCCGCCTTATTGGGGTCAGTGCCACCACGCCAAGGTAGGCCCAAGCCCATGAGTGTCGCAAAGGCAGCCACTTTGGTTGTTCACTCACCATCGACCAGTGATGTTGGCTCATCACAAGAAAGTACCATCCAATCAACGCCGGGTGTAACTCAGCTGGTGAGTGTTCAATAATCACAGCCGCAACGACAACCACAAGTGCAACTAGTACAAGCGCAAGTACATGTGCAAGGAGAGGCGCAAGTACATGGGCAAGGAGAGGCGCAAGTACATGGGCAAGGAGAGGCGCAAGTACATGCACAAGGAGAGGCGCAAGTAGAGGTGCATGGAGAGGTGCCACTAGAGGTCCATGGAGCGGCACAACTGCCTACAACGCTTGTTCCTCCAGAAGTAGGGGCACATGAGGAAATTGATATTCAAGTGGAAGAATCATCCCAGGAATCCACTCCTCTTGAGGATGATCCATTGCTTTCCAGATCACCAGCAAGATAAAGGATAAGGAGGGCTGCTACTACTAAGAGTTCTTCTTCAAGCCCCCTTCATTCTGATGACCTTGATCCTGATTGAAACCCAGCAATGCAGTCTGACAGTGAGGCACGCCATGAGCCGACAAAGGAATCTAAGCCTAAAAGGAAGGTTACCACAAGGCTTCGACTTATGGGTGAGGACGACGAACAAGAAGTGGTGTCTTGTGCTGCTGATGAACAGTCTGATGACGACCCAGTCATCACAGACGTCACTGAAGCCCCAGCGGGCATGGAGCAGACAGACATTTTCACCCTATCCTGAATGGCTGCTGAGCGGGATGATCATGTGGGCCGCATGACACTGGTACCACCACCAACGCATTTAACTACAACACCAAAACAACCTACAGCTTCCATATTTTCTCGTCAGAAGGGCTGGCATGGACCTCCATCCAGCTCGACCTCCATTACCTCAAGTAGTGGTGCTGTAAGTCAACTACAGAAACAAATTCAGCCACGCCCATCCTCCACTTCATCTGGCATTGAAAGTCAAAGTAGCCCCTCCACCACCAGCAGACATCTCCAGTCCCCAGTTTGGGACTTCTTTACTGTTAGCAAAAAGGCGGAAAACATGGTCGTTTGTTCGATTTGTAAAGTATTAGTTAGTCGGGGTAAGCTTGGTTCCAACTATGGTACCGGAGGCCAGAGAGGTCATCTCAAACTACACCACCCTATCCAGTGGTATAAGCACCTAAGTGACATTGAGGAAGCCAAAACAAATCCAAATGTATCCCTACATATTGCATCTGATGATGATGAGAGGCTGATTGTGCAGGGGGAAGTGAAGAAGCGACAGCCATTTTTTCTGGTACACCCAGTACCCCTGGCAGCAGCACTGCAGTGGTAGCGCCCACACCCTCTACCCCTGCAACATGTATGAGGCTCACTAAGAGTCTGGGACAGACACCAATGCAAAAAACTAAATCACTGAGCCTAACTGGTTTGAAGTCTGCATCATTATCATCATCATCACGTAAAATGGTCCAGCCCACTATTACCAGCATGTTTTGGTCAGAACCGCCTTTTGAACGTAACCACCCAACCGTGCGTCTGTATAACGCCAAGCTGGCTAAAATGCTAGCGCTGGACCTTCTCCCTTTCTCTTTCGTGGAATGGGTGGGTTTTCGTGAATTGGTGGCAACAGTCTGCTCTAAATGGAAGATTCCTAGCAGGTTCTATTTTGCAAGGGTTGCTGTTCCAGCACTATATCAAGATGTGCTGGAGGTGATTGGGCCAGCTATTCTGAAGAGTGCTGTTCACACTATCCACATGACAACAGACATGTGGACCAGTTGCCAAGCCCTTAATTACATGTGCATCACTGCACACTGGGTCTCTTTTGCATGGGTCGAAAAACAGTTAAAACACAAAGATGTTGACACGGAGGAAGTTTTTAAAGCTACTCGCAAACATGCAACAGTAGGCATGTTTGCCATGGAGAAATCTCACACTGCACCTAACCTTTTGGATGAGTTTAACAGGAAGGTCAAAGAATGGCTACATCCAAGAAACCGCACAATTGGTTATGTTTCCATGGATAATGGCAGTAATATAGTTAAGGCCATGGACAACGGTGGCTACTTCAGAGTGCCGTGTTTGGCGCACTGTATTAACATCGTGGTGCAAGCCTTCTTGAAAGCAGAAGAGCCAGTCGTCAAAGTACTGACCACCTGCCGAAAAATCTGCACCCATTTCAATCATTCTTTTAAGGCCCGGAAGCAGCTGAGGGGCCTTCAATATGAACGTAAACTGCCAGTCAAAGGACTAATCCAGGAGGTGGCAACACGTTGGAACTCAACCTTTTACATGCTTGAGCGTCTGTCTGAGCAGTGGGAGGTAATACATGAGTTTGTCTTTAAACTGGGTGCTGCTCACAAAGACTTGATGCTAGAGTTGGAGGAATGGAAGCTAATTGCAAGCCTGACAGACATGCTTCGTCCTTTTCAGCTCTTCATGCGTGAAGTCAGCAGGGAGGACTGTTCTTTGAACAAAGCTATCCCATTGTTGCGCATGCTAGAGCACCAACTGAAGGAGGTGTCTTCAACGTTCCGAGATGATGGTGAAAAGCGAGAAGCATATGGTTTGGCGCAGAAGTTATTATGCCGCCTCCTTGACAATGAAAGGCTTAAAAAGATACATACAGAACAACATTACATTTGTGCCACTATTCTTGATCCACGGTACAAATAGGCAGTGGCCAGCAAATCATTCATTCCTCTTGATGAAGCAGATGTTTCAAAGTTCAAACGTTGACTAGCTGTGTCAGCCAGGCGGTTCGAAAAAGATCAGCA
Organism: Lissotriton vulgaris; assembly: GCF_964263255.1. Taxonomy (NCBI): domain Eukaryota; kingdom Metazoa; phylum Chordata; class Amphibia; order Caudata; family Salamandridae; genus Lissotriton; species Lissotriton vulgaris. The sequence goes on along the minus strand of NC_141685.1, from coordinate 765,693,904 downwards.
GAAAATTCAAGGAGGCAGCACAAGTACAACTGAATCAGCAGGCCATCCGGCGTCAAGTTCCACTTCTCAATCCATGGCCGAAGGGAGCCACTTTCCCTCACAGCCGTTAACGACACCAGCAACCATATTGTCATCCTCACCTGCACCAGGCCGCAAACCAATATTGTCGGAAGGGGATTGGCTAACTCAGCAAGGGTTAGCTCGGTCCACTGATGAAAAGGTCGCAGATGGTGCGCAAAGTGGATCAACCCTGGAGAACCGTGAGTCGGTGGTGCAGGCCTATCTGGATGACCCAACAGAGGTGTGTCATAATGAGTACCCATTGGGATATTGGTATACGAAAAGCTCAAAATGGCAACTGATCACCAACCTGGCTCTAAATTATTTGTCTTGTCCACTCGCAAGTGTGTCTTCTGAGCGTGTTTTCAGTGCTGCTGGTGCCATTATAACTTCAAAAAGGACCCGCCTTTTGCCCAAAAATGTGGAGAGTTTAACAATAATCAAGATGAATCAGCACTTCATACCACCCGATTACAAAATACGTGGATGTGCGTAGGAAGAAGAGAACACCGACTTAGGTGATGATGACGACGGAAGTTCTTCTCGGTCACCAGACATACTCCCGTCTCAATTCATGGACTTGGAGGACGAGCTCTGCTTCCCTGACAACGAGGACTGAAAATTACTTCCTTTTTTTCCGTACTTATTCACTTTTATTCCTGTGTGTCTTTCTTTGTTTTGCTACTTTTACCACAACAAAACTCTAATCAACTAATCACAATAAGTCCATCATCAGCACTATCTTCATCTTATTTTCTGTATTGATTTGAAGGTGCCGCAGTCTGCATTCAGATGTTCACAAGTTCACAACTCACTCATGCTCCTCTATCCTCCTCCTCCAGACTCCCCCTATCCATTTCCCTCAAGGCAGATGGATGGATTATGGAGAAAAAACAAACTTTGTCTTCGTAGACGAGTCCCCTCAAGTGGGACTGAAATAACTGACTGACTACATGCTTGCTGATTGTTGACAGACCTACTTCTGAAATTTACAGGAGAGGCTGTCCTGTGGGCCCTCACTTTCCGAAGAAGATGCGGACATAAAGTAGAACAGGTAATGAATAATGAGAAGATGGCATGCAGTGGACAGCAATGGCTGTCTGTCTCTGTTGAAACCAATTGCTGTTTTGTTTTTTGTGAACAGCGCAATTTGCCATGTTTTCACTATACCAGTATTGCAGGTTTTTGGGTTTATTTGGGTGTGTTCTAGATTTGCGGTGCTGGGTCGGGGTGTCTGGGAGCACTACTGGCACAGTCTAATGTTGATTGCATTTGTTTTTCAGGAAATCCATGTTGGAAAACAGGAGTTAGTGCCTAGCTGCACAGCGCATTTGGACTGAATTCCAGGTTGGCCGGAAATTTGCTAAGTCTCACTTTTTAAGGTTTTGCTTTTTGGCTGTTTGGGGGTCTTCTACTTGTTTCCGCTTGGGTTGACGGGTCTGGGGGCATTTCTGGGAAGGTCTAATACCGGATAAAAGTGTTTTGGAGAAAATCAGAGTTGAAAAGGTTTTTGCCTTTCTGCTCACTATCATGTTTTCGGGGGCCTGTTTGGGGGGGTTCCTGGTGTTTGTGGGTGGGTTTTGGGGTCTGGGAGCACTGCTGGCACAGTCTAATTTTGATTGCATTTGCTTTTCAGGTAATCCATGGTAGAAAACGGGAGTTATGGCCTAGCTGCACAGCGTTTGGACAGAATTTAAAGAAGGCCGAAAAGTATTGTAAGTATGAGATTATCTATTTTTGCTTTTTGCCTGTTTGGGGGTGTTGTGCTATTTTGCGGGTGGGTTGGCGGGTCTTGGGGCATTGCTGGGAAGGTCTAATACCGGATAAAAGTGGTTTGGAGACAATCCATGCTGAAAAAAGTGGTTTGGAGGCAATCCATGCTGTTCGTTAGGGTTAGCAGTAGCAGCAGTATTCCATGTGTTTGGGGGTGTTCTAGATTTTTGCAACTGGGTTCTGGGGTCTTACAGCACTCGTGGGAATGTGTAATCTTGGTTGCAAGTGGTTTGAAGAAAATCCATGGTGGGAAAGGGGGGATTTGGACTAGTTAAAGAAAGCGTTTGCCACTATTATTAACTTAGGGCTTGTTAGGGTTAGCAGTATTGTATTGCATGTGTTTGGGCGGGGGTTATAGATTTTTACGACTGGGTGGGGTCTTGGAAAACTTGTTGTAATGTCTAATTTTGATTGTAAGTCGTTTGAACATAATCCAAGGTGGGAAAGGGGGGTTTTGGGCATACTTTCTGAATGCGTTTTGACACAATTTGAAATTAGGCCTCTGTGAGTTAGCAGCAGTATTCTGCACGCTTTTGGGAGGGTAATGTGGGGTGTTCTAGATTTTGGGGATTGTCATCTCTGAAAGTGATAGTATAATTTTTGCACTACACAGCGTGCCTTACATATTTTTTTCTCCGAGGTGTCTTTAACACTTACTGTTGTATTTTTCCATCATCAATTACAGGCAGGCTTTTACCCTGTGCCATCAATGTACTACTCATGATTACAATTAGCGATCTGCAAATCCGCATCAGGCAGGCAGTGGACAGTGTGTCTGGTGGTCACCAAGATTGATCGACGGAGCATCCGATGGAATGAAGGAGTACTGCGAATAAGAGGAATGGCTGGATGCATCGACTTCACAAATTAAATGGGACAACTACAAAAAACAGTAATAGTATCCAAAATTCTCCTTATCTTTTAAATTATATTGTTGTGAACTTACAAGTGTGCATTTGTTTGATCTCTGCTTCAAATTCATCCCTCCCTCCAGCAATTAGATACATCTTTGCTATGTCTAGCACTAATTTAATGTTCTAAGTGTTTATTCTCTCTGAGGGCAGAGAGGCAAGTGAAATTGCGTAATGACTGCAGCCCTGTACTGTCAACTTGTTTCTTTGTAGTTACTAGTAAGTTGCAGTAAGTAGTAGTACTACTTTTCAGTTACCTAACCATCCATTTAGTACTTCTGGCATGCAGTAGTGCACTTCCTTTATGTCCCTTTCAAGATTTATCAATATCTTATAATCCAAAGATTTGTTTCTCTTCATTTGTTGTTTGACTGTCCATGCTGTGTTTTTTTCCTCTCTACCAAACTTTCCCAAAAAACCCCATTCCCATCCAGTTTTCAAACCCTAACCCTCTTCCCCCGGGCTGTGTGGTATTTGTGTGGTATTTCATTGAGGTGTGACTGACAACAACAATAAATTCCACACACTTGCTGGGGAGGATAAGGTCAAAGCACCCAGAAGTTCATGTGCGCCATCGTGGATTGATAAGAACATCCTCCTCCTACACGACGTTAACAATGAAATGATTAATGCTTACGTTACGTTGGCACTGCTTAGGCTACAATTAAGGGCACTGTTCTGTACCGTACTGTTTCTATTGCTACGCTCAGGCCAATCAATGTTTAATTTCCTCTTATTTTCATATGGTGATACTGCCAGTGTGTACCACTACTGCTACCAGCACAGCAATGATATTGCATCCGTCGAGGATTCAAGTCAACAACCAACCTTATTCACCAACCGTGATTCGCAAATCAAAGGTAAGATAAGCATATTGGAGAGGTAGTAGAATAATGGGCTAGGACTAAGTTGGGAGGAGAGCAGAGACTGACAGTACTACTAGTAAAGTACAGTAGTAGGGCTACTGAATTGACTAACTCGGTTACTTGCATTTTGGTACATTTCAGGACAAGATGTTTCATTCATGCTGGTATGTTTGAAAAACCAAACATCCAGTAACCACCGCCAACCCCCACACAAAATAATATGAGCGCGTATACTGTGTTTTGGAATGAAAAATATAATTATTAAGAAATATAAATTATGGTGTCACAAAAATAAAATAAATTACCCCAACTCACCCCCCTCCCTAACCAAACCAATGTCCAAAAATCAAAAAGTACCCTTTCCCAAAAACCCAATTCCCACCCCCCCAACAGTCTTTAAAAAAGGGGCAAGGGACAGTCACTTCCTCCGGTGGTGTAGTTTGGACAGCTGGTGCTGCACGTCCCGCAGCTCTTTGCGGAGGTCCCGGAGCTGGCGCTGATGTTTTTCGTCCAACCGCTCCAGGTAGTCCACTCGCTTTCAAAGGCGGCGCTGACGTACCATCCAGGCTCTAGGGGGGAGCAGCTGTTGTTTTTGCTGCTGTGCGGTGGCGGCAGGAGGCTGTCGGGCCACGGCTCAGTTTGGCTGGAGGCTTGTGGATTGTGGACCCGGGGGCAGTGGAGGAGGATGTACTGGAGGTTGTTGCAGTGTTGTCCTCCTCATGCTCCTGAGCCCACAACCGTCGATACTCGACACAAATAACCTCCAGCTTACGGGCCCTTACGGGTGAGCTTTTTTGGAGTAGCATCTATGAAAAAAGAAAGAAAAATACTGTAGCCAATATTCTTTAACATAAAGTCAAAATAATTCAACAGAAAGTTGACACTCAGTAACACCAGCATCAGTAACACCAGTAAGTAGCAAACACAGTATAACATTTTAAAGATAAAGGACCAGTTTTTTTTTGATTGTCGATCCACAACTGGCGCCTCCCGTATGTGAAGTTATTTATAATTTCTAACCAATATTTTGAGGGTGCCCCAGATAGGAGGAAGAACCTAAACCTCCAATTAGGACCAAGATCCAAACAAAATTGATACAACAGGTATCTGTGCACACGTCGCCTTTTACAGAGTACATGCTGTAGGTAATCAAACAACACAACCAATAGACAAACAATGTGGAAGTAGTCTTGATAGAAGTTTTTCTTCAATTCAGATTTTATCCACCACGCCCAGCCAGCACGTGTTTCGTCAGGGCTAGTAGCCCACCACTTCATCAGGGCTCCCGCGGGCAGCGGTTCCAAAGCTATTCCCACAATGGCTAGGTGCTCTCAGCCGCTTCCAATTCCAACCCGGCTACCGGGTACTGTAGAGGTTCTCAGCCGTCTCAGATTTCCAGCGTCTCCGCGTGTAAACTGTAAATGACTTCCGCATTTACATGCGGAGACGCTGGAAAGCAGTACGGCTTAACCTGCCGCTCACACGGATACTCCTATGGTGTGTCGCATCTTTGGTATTAACCATCACACGGACGGCTGAGACGAATCAGCGAGAACCTCGACAGTACCCGGTAGCCGGGTCGGAATTAGAACCGGCTGAGAGCACATAGCCATTGTGGCAATCGCTTTGGAACCGCTGCCCGCGGGAGCCCTGATGAAGTCGTGGGCTACTAGCCCTGACGAAACACGTGTTGGCTGGACGTGGTGGATAAAATCTGAATTGAAGAAAAACTTCTATTAAGACTACTTCCACATTGTTTGTCTATTGGTTGTGTTGTTTGATTACCTACAGCATTTACTCTGTAAAAGGCGACGTGTGCACAGATACCTGTTGTAACAGTATAACAGTTTGGCATGTAAGTTTCCGCCGTCTTTGTAAGCCTGTGACCTTACCGGGAGTTTCAGGAATTCCACTAGCAGCACTATGAATGGGCTCACTACTACATACATAGTCCGAGAGTCCTAAAAAAAGGCCTTTTTTTACTTTTTTTCTCTTGGGTTGCAAAAGAAACCACTGGTACGTAAACTTGTGCTAGCCGCCATAATGGCAGCTCACTCAGCTTTCACCCAAGAAATACGGACACAGGCCATGATGTTGCAGACTCGCAGTACTTTAAGCAGTACATGCAAGTGGGGATCTGAATGTCTTACTTTTCTATAGGGGTGGCACTGCCACTGGCAATACTTCTTCCACTCAGCGTCTGATCTACTACATCATACACCTCTGCTATCGACGAGGAGGATAAAGAAGATAACATCCAGGCTTCGAAAGTACGTCTTTGATTCTTCTTAATGTCTCAAATGTACCAACATTTCTTTTTTGTCAAAAAACAACTAACACCCTTTTCATTATATTTTGGAAACCGCTGTCTTCTTATGTTGAATTGCATTCAACAAAACCATTCTTTACAGTCATAAATATTAAGACTCGCTCGTCCTTCGTTTCACCCTTCTTTAACTTTTCGTTCTTCACATCCCTAAACTTCATCTGATATGACTTGGCTTCACAATAAAAATTTGCCAGCTGAGTTGAAGTGAAATAGAGGGGGCCATTGATTACCAGAGAAGTACCGCCGCTAATGCTATTAAAAGTCAAGGTTGACTGTCTTCTCCGTGATAGCCCAAAAAATAGTTCTAAATTAGTAAATGTTCTTGACAGTACAGTGCACTTATACTAGTGTACTGTGTACTACTGTACAGTACATCATACACTCCTTTGCGAGGCTACTCAAAAATATTTCAATAAGTAAGGAGTATAATAACTTACCACCGTCCGCCGCCGCTGAGTCTTTCCCCCCAGCTCCTCCTGTTAGCGCCGCCGCATCCTGAGTGGACCCCTCCGCACTGGTGGTCATCTGTGCCGCGTCAGATGTTGTGACGTCTAGGAAAAACATGTCATATTTTCAGATGCCATACACAACCCCCTATTTTGTCTCGTAACGAAAGAAAATGTTACATAACACATTTTTTTGTTACTGGGATTGAAAAAAAGGAACGGTTTTGGGGAGGGTGTTAACCTTTTCTATGCTTATTCCATTAAATGCTACACTTCTTCTTATGACAACTGATGAATGCTTGCTTAACGGGCACCATTTTTCTCATTACAGAAAGAAGATTCCATTGCCCTTCTGCCAGACAATTCAGCAACTACTACTAAGTCATCCCCAGCAGTACTTTAAGTACTTTAAAGAAGGTGGGGGCTCCCGCACAGTTATTCTAATAATTTGATGTGTCTGTTAACTATTATTAATTTTGAGTCATACTAATTTCATTCATGGGAATGTTGTTGCAACTTTAACGTCATCTTCATCCATCAGAATACTACGCTATTAAAAATAAAGAAATAGTGTTTTCATTTCTTAATTGAAAATAAAACTTTAAAACTAACAAACACTGTGTGGTTTTTGTTTACGAGTGAGTGAGCGGAAAGGTTTGAACTACTGCACTTGGCAGTCATGTTTCAGGGACTCAGATAGGCCAGGGCTCGGAGGTAGTCTTCTTCTGTTCTTCTGGGTCATAAAATCATTGGTCAGACATTCTAGATAGTCGGTCAGGGGATTGGGGTTTCAACTTCGGTTCGGACTGAGGTATGTCGAAAGTGGAACTGCACCTATCATCTTGTCCATACTTCTTTGTGTGCAGAATAGTCCCTGAAACACTAGCGGTATGGGATGTGCTCCTCTCAAATCAAAAAGGACACTGCTACCTTTTACTTGGTGTAAACAATTACATTTTGTTGTTGCAAATTGTCAAAGCACTTACATTAAGAAGACTGGAATAGACAGCAAGGGCAACCCAGAGGACTGCACTCAGTGCCTAGAGCTATTGCTGTATCAGAGTTTTGTTTCACACCGTTTGCCGAATGGGCAAGCTTAGCTACCTACACAGACCGACTCATAATTGTAAATAGTAGTAGCACATAGAGTGATGGTAGAGGCAGGATAAGAATGTAGAAAGTAGTCTACATTAGAAGAAGATGAAAGACTATTTTGTAAAACAAAGAATTATTAGGAACCAGTTTATAATGAATAGGAGCTGTAAAAGTCGGGGAAGTATAAGTATTAATATAACAATAAAACAACTTAATGGGGCCAGCAGAAGAGCCTGCAAGGGACTGCTCCTGTCCAACTTCTGCCACCGGAGTCTCAGTTGCCGCCGTTGCCTTGCCCCTGGGAGTTGCTGGTGATCATGAAATAAAGAAACACAACATGGATGATTGTTTTTTGGGAAATGTTTGATTTCTTTGTACTCAATCTAAAATTATGTCGGGGAAACAAATCAACATCATTTGCATCTGATATGGTCAACTAGGAGGATAGTAGTACAGTATTGCAGGATTCGCGGACCGTCTAATAGGAAAGTTATGTAATTCACTAACTACGTCAACAACAAAAAGGTTCTACTACGACTGCCATCAATCAGCAGCACGAGACGTCGCGTGACAGACACAGTCCGTCATCATGATTGCAGACCACTAACAAATGTCCTAGAACAAGTAATAAATAATATACTCAACGTATCAATCCACCACTATCTCTTCAAAGTGGCAGCAGCAGGAGTACAAAGAAGGACTAGACTTGAGTCTACTGTCTTTAGCATTAAGTAGTAATGCTCTCAAATGACTAAAAAGTTGCAAACAAGTAAGCATAGTAGCAACGCCAATAACCAGGCGAGCACCTGCAATGACAGAAGCTATTTAAACATTAATTTACCTGCAATGTAATCTATCAGCAGCATTCGTACTCTTCAGGAAAAAATAGATTAGCAATATAACAGAGCAGAAGGAAAAAAAGTAGTTAATAAATAGCTACTTACCAAGCGCAGGGATCTCCACACCGAGCAGGTCGAGCATGTCATGCTCCCAGTCCAAGATGTCACTCCACCGGTGCGTCACTTGGTGGTAGGTGCGCCGGACCCCAGACTCCTTACACATGCGCCGGCACACCTTCTCTCACAGCTGGCGACGCTCCCGGAGGATGTAACCGGAAGCAATCCGCCCACCTGCTGCCACGGTCTTAGGGAGGTGGACCTGGACAAAAACCATCAAGGCGGCCACCTCCACCGCAGAGAAGTTCTCCCTGGGCTGTACTTCCTCCCCCTCCAACGCCCGCAAGGGAGCCGGGTACGGGGTGCTGGGCCCTTCCCCTTGCCCTTGTCGCCTCCCTTAGCCATGGTCATGGGCACAAGAAGAAGGAAAGAAGAATAGGTGTGAGAAAAAATAAAAGAGAGAGCGAAAGAAATAAAGTAGGTAATAAAGTAACAAAAAGTTAAAAAAAACACAAAATATAGATGTAGGAAATTGAAAAAAGAGATAATAAGCAAAAACAAAAAAAAAAAAGTTCAGAAAAACATAGGATTACAAAGATGTAAGGTGGATAGAAAGGTAGCATGCCCAAAACCAAGCAGTGAATGAAAAACAAGATGGCCGCGCCCATAGAGGACTGCGTGGGTAAGTTTGCGCGATATTTCCCCAGCGAGCACGAAAAAAGACCCACGAATACGTAATCGCGCGCAGCATATGACGCAAGCTTGCAACGAGGGCCCGGAAACGGAAACACGTCACGCACAGAAAATGGCCGTGCCCATACACGACCTCATGGGCAACCTCGGGGTCGGTGCGCTGCAAGCGGTCTGCGAATAAGCAAAAAACCGCCCGAACACGCAAAAAAAAGAAAAACCGGCCGAACACGCAAAAAAAAGATAAATCAACAAATTCGCACAAATTTGCGGATTGCAAGTTCGATTTCGCGTCCCGCAAATCTCGCAAAATAGCAGAAAAACAAATTTTTGAAAAAATGAAAGCACTTAGCAGGTGCAAAAGTTCAACCTAATTTTTACCATTCCCTGTAATGATTCCTGAGGGGCTCCTCCAGAGTTCAGTTGCCTACTTTCAACTATTCTCTGACCCTGCTCTGACCCTCAAAGCAGGGTCAGAGAATGGTTACAAGTATGGCACAATGCTCCTGTAAAAAAAATAACTGCAACAGGAAGGTCTTACAGCTAAGGAAGCAGGTGCCAGACTTGAAGCACAAATTCAGTGACACATTAACCAGCCCTCTATTAATTTATCTCAGTTGAGGCTGAGAAGGTGTGATTTGCTTTTCCACCATAATCTACTGTGGTGAACCAGAGGGTGGTAGTGGTGAACCAGAGGGTGCTGTGAAAAACCAGAGGGGGACAGTGATGATCCAGAGGATGGCAGTGATTAACCAGAGGGTGGCAGTGATCAACCAGAGGGTGGTAGTGATGAACCAGAGGGTGCTGTGATAAACCAGAGGGGGACAGTGATGATCCAGAGGGTGGCAGTGGGAAACCAGAGGGTGGCAGTGATGAACCAGAGGGTGGCAGGGATGAACCAGAGGATGGCAGTGATCAACCAGAGGATGGTAGTGATTAACCAGAGGGTGCTGTGATAAACCAGAGGGGGACAGTGATGGTCCAGAGGGTGGCAGTGGCAAACCAGAGGGTGGCAGTGATGAACCAGAGGATGGCAGTGATCAACCAGAGGGTGGCAGGGATGGACCAGAGGGTGCTGTGATAAACCAGAGGGGGACAGTGATGATCCAGAGGGTGGCAGTGGCAAATCAGAGGGTGGCAGTGATGAACCAGAGGGTGGCAGTGATGAACCAGAGGGTGGCAGGGTTGAATCAGAGTATGGCAGTGATCAACCAGAGGGTGGCAGTGATGAACCAGAGGGTGCTGTGATAAACCAGAGGGGGACAGTGATGATCCAGAGGGTGGCAGTGGCAAACCAGAGGGTGGCAGTGATGAACCAGGGGGTGGCAGGGATGAACCAGAGGATGGCAGTGATCAACCAGAGGGTGGCAGTGATGAACCAGAGGGTGCTGTGATAAACCAGAGGGGGACAGTGATGGTCCACAGGATGGCAGTGGCAAACCAGAGGGTGGCAGTGATGAACCAGAGGGTGGCAGGGATGAAGCAGAGGATGGCAGTGATCAACCAGAGGGTGGCAGTGATGAACCAGAGGGTGCTGTGATAAACCGGAGGGGGACAGTGATGATCCAGAGGGTGACAGTGGCAAACCAGAGGGTGGCAGTGATGAACCAGAGGGTGGCAGTGATGAACCAGAGGGTGGCAGGGATGAACCAGAGGATGGCAGTTATCAACCAGAGGGTGGCAGTGATCAACCAGAGGGTGCTGTGATAAACCAGAGGGGGACAGTGATGATCCAGGGGGTGGCAGTGGCAAACCAGAGGGTGGCAGTGATGAACCAGAGGGTGCTGTGATAAACCAGAGGGGGACAGTGATGATCCAGAGGGTGGCAGTGGCAAACCAGAGGGTGGCAGTGATAAACCAGAGGGTGGCAGGGATGAACCAGAGGATGGCAGTGATCAACCAGAGGGTGGCAGTGATGAACCAGAGGGTGTTGTGTTAAACCAGAGGAGGACAGTGATGATCCAGAGGGTGGCAGTGGCAAACCAGAGGGTGGAAGTGATGAACCAGAGGGTGGCAGTGATGAACCAGAGGGTGGCAGGGATGAACCAGAGGATGGTAGTGATCAACCAGAGGATGGCAGTGATGAACCAGAGGGTGCTGTGATAAATCAGAGGGGGACAGTGATGATCCAGAGGGTGGCAGTGGCAAACCAGAGGGTGGCAGTGATAAACCAGAGGGTGGCAGGGATGAACCAGAGGATGGCAGTGATCAACCAGAGGGTGGCAGTGATCAACCAGAGGGTGGCAGTGATGAACCAGAGGGTGGCAGGGATGAACCAGAGGATGGCAGTGATCAACCAGAGGGTGGCAGTGATCAACCAGAGGGTGGCAGTGATGAACCAGAGGGTGCTGTGATAAACCAGAGGGGGACAGTGATGATCCAGAGGGTGGCAGTGGCAAATCAGAGGGTGGCAGTGATGAACCAGAGGGTGGCAGTGATGAACCAGAGGGTGGCAGGGATGAACCAGAGTATGGCAGTGATCAACCAGAGGGTGGCAGTGATGAACCAGAGGGTGCTGTGATAAACCAGAGGGGGACAGTGGTGATCCAGAGGGTGGCAGTGGCAAACCAGAGGGTGGCAGTGATGAACCAGGGGGTGGCAGGGATGAAGCAGAGGATGGCAGTGATCAACCAGAGGGTGGCAGTGATGAACCAGAGGGTGCTGTGATAAACCAGAGGGGGACAGTGATGATCCAGAGGGTGACAGTAGCAAACCAGACGGTGGCAATGATGAACCAGAGGGTGACAGGGATGAACCAGAGGATGGCAGTGATCAACCAGAGGGTGGCAGTGATGAACCAGAGGGTGCTGTGATAAACCAGAGGGGGACAGTGATGATCCAGAGCGTGACAGTGGCAAACCAGACGGTGGCAGTGATGAACCAGATGGTGGCAGTGATGAACCAGAGGGTGGCAGGGATGAACCAGAGGATGGCAGTGATCAACCAGAGGGTGGCAATGATGAACCAGAGTGTGCTGTGATAAACCGGAGGGGGACAGTGATGACCCGGGGGGTGGCAGTGGCAAACCAGAGGGTGGGAGTGATGAACCAGAGGGTGCTGTGATAAACCAGAGGGGGACAGTGATGATCCAGAGGGTGGCAGTGGCAAACCAGAGGGTGGCAGTGATTAACCAGAGGGTGGCATGGATGAACCAGAGGATGACAGTGATCAACCAGAGGGTGGCAGTGATGAACCAGAGGGTGCTGTGTTAAACCAGAGGGGGACAGTGATGATCCAAAGGGTGGCAGTGGCAAACCAGAGGGTGGAAGTGATGAACCAGAGGGTGGCAGTGATGAACCAGAGGGTAGCAGGGATGAACCAGAGGATGGTAGTGATCAACCAGAGGGTGGCAGTGATGAACCAGAGGGTGCTGTGATGAACCAGAGGGAGACAGTGATGATTCAGAGGGTGCTGTGTTAAACCAGAGGGGGACAGTGATGATCCAAAGGGTGGCAGTGGCAAACCAGAGGGTGGAAGTCATGAACCAGAGGGTGGCAGTGATGAACCAGAGGGTAGCAGGGATGAACCAGAGGATGGTAGTGATCAACCAGAGGGGGGCAGTGGCAAACCAGAGGGTGGCAGGGATGAACCAGAGGATGGCAGTGATCAACCAGAAGGTGGCAGTGATGAACCAGAGGGTGCTGTGTTAAACCAGAGGGGGACAGTGATGATCCAAAGGGTGGCAGTGGCAAACCAGAGGGTGGAAGTGATGAACCAGAGGGTGGCAGTGATCAACCAGAGGATGGCAGTGATGAACCAGAGGGTGCTGTGATGAACTAGAGGGAGACATTGATGATTCAGAGGGTGGCAGTGGCAAACCAGAGGGTGGCAGGGATGAACCAGAGGATGGCAGTGATCAACCAGAAGGTGGCAGTGATGAACCAGAGGGTGCTGTGTTAAACCAGAGGGGGACAGTGATGATCCAAAGGGTGGCAGTGGCAAACCAGAGGGTGGAAGTGATGAACCAGAGGGTGGCAGTGATGAACCAGAGGGTGGCAGGTATGAACCAGAGGATGGTAGTGATCAACCAGAGGATGGCAGTGATGAACCAGAGGGTGCTGTGATAAACCAGAGGGGGACAGTGATGATACAGAGGGTGGCAGTGGCAAACCAGAGGGTGGCAGTGATAAACCAGAGGGTGGCAGGGATGAACCAGAGGATGGCAGTGATCAACCAGAGGCTGGCAGTGATCAACCAGAGGGTGGCAGTGATGAACCAGAGGGTGCTGTGATGAACCAGAGGGAGACAGTGATGATTCAGAGGGTGGCAGTGGCAATCCAGAGGGTGGCAGGGATGAACCAGAGGATGGCAGTGATCAACCAGAGGGTGGCAGTGATGAACCAGAGGTTGCTGTGATAAACCAGAGGGGGACAGTGATGATCCAGAGGGTGGCAGTGGCAAACCAGAGGGTGGCAGTGATGAACCAGAGGGTGGCAGGGATGAACCAGAGGATGGCAGTGATCAACCAGAGGGTGGCAGTGGCGAACCAGAGGGTGCTGTGTGTGAGAAGTTGGCCTGGTATATGATGATCACTATTCTAGTGAGCACCTTGCACCAGTCCAAACGACCCTTATGGTGATTGATTGTAAGTCAACCTTATAGACCAGCTATTCTAGTGGTAACATGGACAAAAGCAGTCTTAGGCTAAACTGAAGAGGGCATGTGAAGCCAGCTGTTTTACCATATGCAATTCTTTAAATCCCAAATGAAAGGACACAACACAAATTATATATAATAAAATATATGTATTTATTTCTAGAATAATCCCCTTGACTCTTTATGAGCACAGGAGCACAAGCGTTAAACAAAGAACACAGTATAACATACAATAAGATACACAATTATGGATAGGCAGGGTGGCCACTCAAACCATATATTAAGAAAGTGGTATAAGTACCACGTCACGAATAATGAACAGGCCTAGGGCCTGGGGAATCGCTGGGCCTACACTGGGCTAACAAAGGTTAGGACATAGGAGGCCCACAGGATGCGGGTGCAGTGTCTATAGGCAAACGCGTTTACCATACAAGTCAATGGTGCGTAAAAATCAGAAAGTTATAGGTTTAGGAGTCTTCCGACTGGACTAGAACTTAGCCACTAAAAAGTAGGACACTAGAGGTGTAAACCACTATAGGGGCACCGGTGTAATCTAGTTAACTCACCCACAGGAAGTGGGTGCATAGGTGCCAAAGTGCGTCGGGTTTCTTCGTGGAGTTCTATGGAGCCTGGAGGTAAAGATGCTGCAGGCTGCCAGGAGAGAAGAGTCCGGTTGGATCCAAGGGTGGATCGAAGATGTAGAGTACCTGAAAGCAGAGGGGACAGAGTCTAGGTCACTAGCCAGTGACCAGGATGGAACCAGGACGGAACCAGGCAGTGTTGGGTTGCGATCAGGTGCTGTCGAGTAGTTTGTCTCCGCTGCCGCGTGGACCAGGGAGGATCGAAGATGACCAGCTAGTGGACACGAGCTGTCCCACAAAGGCTCTTGCTGTCGGCGGTGTCGGTTCTCAAGTTGGAGTCACCAAACCTTGGCAAATGCAACCCAAGCAGGACTCGAAGATGTCTTCTGGATCAGACTGGGAAGGTCAGATCGATGGCTCCTTTTCAGGGGAGCTAGGGCCAGTCTGGAGCAACCAGACCAGCAGTGTAGTTTTGATGGATCGTCGTCACAGAGGCCACTAGCCAATGGGCAAGTGACCGGACAACATGTCAAGCAGGAAAAGTGCAAAAGGGCCCCACGCAGCACTCGGTGAGTGTGGAGGGGTGATCTTTGAAGCACAGGCTGCTTGGGGCTGGGGCTTCTCAAACCCCAAAGCACAGGGTCTAGGGTGCCTCGGGAGCTGCACAGGAAGCACTTTGTTGACTCTTCAAGATGGCCGGTCCCACGTCTCTCGTCGCCTCCACGGGTCTCAGTTTTGCCAGGACTGTGGATCGGGCTGTTGGATATCTGGGAGTCTGGGTCTTGTCGATCTCTGTTGTTCGAGCTCTGGCAGGAGCAACGGCAAAGCAAGTCTTGATGCGATGATGGTGCCTGCTTGCAGAGGGTGGCCACTCCTTGACCACAAAGGAGATTCTTCAGTCTTCCACATCGAGTGGGATGTCGAAGGGTCCAGAGTTTCATTTCAAAGTTTCAGTCAGGATGATCTGGTTTGCATTGGCACAGCTCCTACCTTTATTCCAAATCTAGGGGCTGGATCTCCTGCTAGGTCCCTCCTATGGGTGGGACCCAGGAAGGGGGTGGTGGTTACACCCCTTTCCCTTTGTCCAGTTTCACACCAGAGCCCCAGCACCGGTTTAAACTGGACTTTGCATGGGACACATTGTGTGCCCCAGGCAGTGTCTAGTTTCATTCAACCTCCCTCCCCCAATCCACAGCCTTGAACCAGAGGGTGGCAGTGATCAACCAGAGGGTGGCAGTGATGAGCCAGAGGGTGGCACTGGAGAAGCAGGGGGTGGCAGTGATGATCCAGAGGGTGGCAGGGATGAACCAGAGGATGGCAGTAATCAACCAGAGGGTGGCAGTGATGAACCAGAGGGTGCTGTGATAAACCAGAGGGGGACAGTGATGATCCAGAGGGTGGCAGTGGCAAACCAGAGGGTGGCAGTGATGAACCAGAGGGTGGCAGGGATGAACCAGAGGATGGCAGTGATGAACCAGAGGGTGCTGTGATAAACCAGAGGGGGACAGTGATGATCCAGAGGGTGGCATTGGTGAACCAGAGGGTGGCAGTGATGAACCGGAGGGTGGCCGCGATGAACCACAGGGTCGCAAACAGGCTGGACACGTAGAAACAACATGGTCGCAACCGTTGCGACCACACAAGTAAGTTTGCGTTCCCGAACTTGTACAAAACCCTTGCGAACTGGCAAAAACAGCAAATTCACACAAATTCGCGGATTTTGCGGATTGCGAGTTCGCAATTCGCACCAATTCGCGGATCGCGAATTCTCAAATTTCGCCCATGCTTAAACACAAGCAGGCCAATAGCAGTTTCACCTAGTTGGGGCTCTTCATTCAGGTGCAGTGTTGTTCCAGCAGCGCAGTGAGCATGGGACCCACGTCTGGGCACACCAGTCACACTTAGGGCTTCACACTAAAGAAGACAAAAAACTAATGGCTGGAATACTTAAATTACTATTATTGATAATTACTCAGGGCTGGATCCCAGTTCATCATTTTTATGACCGCAATGCCGTCTCAGATTAGACTCAGTCATCTGCAAATAAGCTTTTTTCCTGCTCCAACAGGAAGTGTTATGCGAGGTCCTCACTTAATTGGAACACAAGGTACTCAAGACCAGTTTTGCGGTAGTTGGGGCTCTTAGTCAGTTGCGGCTTGATTACAGTGCCAGAGTGAACACACAATAGCAGTCGCACTTAGGGCATTGCCATGAAGTAAACAAAAAAGTGATAGATGGAATGCTTGAATTAGTCTCAGCCACTAGAAATTATTCGGGTTTGTATCCCAGTCCATTGTTTTTTTTCCCACCATGCCACCTCAGATTAGTTGCAGCAATATACCAATCAGCCTTGGTCCTGCTCCAGTAGGAACTGTCCAGCCCAAACTGCCAAGCCTGGCCTTGTCTGAATAGATCGCAAGCAGTCCAAGGCAGGTTAAGTTAATTAAAGCTGCACCTGACTAAAGTGCCCGACTTGAGTGAAACGGGTCCGGCCTGAGTAATTACCAGTGACATGGTCATTCTTTTTTCTTTTCTATCTAAATACCTTCATTCTTGTCCATTTCCAGCTCCAAACAGGTGCAGTTCTAAACTGGAAATACTCCATGGTTGAATGTGTGAAATCCTGCGGATTCATCTTGGACAAAAACTTGAATAGCTGAGCACGCATCAAGTTGCCATCCAAAGGGGCACAATTCCACCTCAAGCTCCTGTGCTCTGTAAAACCTTTCATCCCATAAAAACATTTTGAGCATATAACACAATCCCTCGTGTTATCTCGACTGGATGATAACCACTCACTTTTGACAGGAATTCCTACTCTACACCTAGCCCTTTCATAGCAGTGCTTCATGCTGCGGCCAGGTTAGCAACTGGTACAAGAAAGATTCATCACATTTCTCCTGTTCCACTGCTTGTTGTTTGTGGTTTGTGGCCGCGTGTCTGTTCCTCAAGGCTCGTTGCACCACCAGGCTCGTCCCAGCATGCTGATGATGGTGGTCACTGGCAGGTATGCTGTTTATTAGTCATTAAATCCTATGAATCTAATTATTATGTATGGTTTTTACGTGTATGCTCCCCAGGCTACCAGACGACTGAGGTACCTAAGCGGGAAAAACCATTTTACATAATTTGCCCTCATCACCTGCTCTGGAAATTCTATCTGCACCCCTGACTGGAGGTACATACTCAGTACACTGGATTATGTCAACAGATAAAGAGCAGGATGCAGGTAGAATATCTCTGGCTAGTGTATACACCCTAAGGGTCTGTATGTGTCCCTCCGGTTGATGACTGCTGATGAGCAGGCCACTAAGTTGTGGGTAAGTTGGAGGGTGCGGGGGCATAGGTGCACCTCAGATTTTTTCTGCAGGGTGCCAGGCGGTTGGATGCAGGGGTGTCGTTTGAGGTCGGACTTCACCTTACTGATCCACTTGCGGTTTGCATCAGGGTGTCGAGGAGGAGTCCACCCACGGTAGACTCAGGAGCGTTGGGGGATCTCGCTGAGACTGGTGGGCCACTCGGACTAGGGCCATAGGTGATGGTGTACTGATGGTTCCAGGCGTCTGGTTTCTTTTTCCTTAGCAGGTCCGGAGTCTTTCTTTGGTGTTTCTTCTGAACAGAGCTGCTGTTCACAGGAGATCCGGTCTTTGTTGAAGTCAGTCAGTCCTCCCAGGGGTTCTGTAGGTCGCTGGCTGCAGGGCAAGATGGTTTTTGGCGCAGGATCTCTGGAAACTGCAGACAGGCAGGTAAGGCTGGGGCCAAGTCAGTTGTTATCTGCAGCCTCCTCTGCTGAGCATCTTCTTTCATCTTTTTTCCTCTTAGGTTGTGGGAATCTGCCTTCTTGGTTTAGGGGTCTTGAGGTCAGTAGCCAATGGGCGACTGACCTTAGGCTGACTACACCCTGGGTGTGCTCATCCCACATGGGGAGTGAGCACAATCCCCTATCCTGATCGGGGAATGCCTGCGATCTGCAAGATGGCAGGCATTGAAGATTGGGCTTCACCAGGCCTCCCCCACCTGAGTGGTGGAGTTGGCAGACCTTCTGGGCTGGCTAGTTTTTCCTGCCTGTCTTCCACCAAAAAGGAGGGGAGAAGAAAGGGGCCTGCTCCTGATAGCAGGAGAGGCTGGGGGTCGCATTACAAAGGCTGCCAGGCCTTTGAAGCTCCCCTGCCACTGGCCTGGGGGAGGTGTGAATACCTCCGCCTAGGAAAGGCTTTGCTTTGGGCTCAGGGAGCGAAGGTTCCCACCCTAGGAGTCCAGAAACATGTCTTGTGGTGGCAGGCTGGTGTGAACCAGTCAGGGAACCACTAGAGGTGTTTTTCAGGGGGCATCTCTAAGAAGCCGTCTGTGTGAATTTTTCATTATATCCCACACTGGCATCGGTGGGTTTAATGTACTGAGAAGTGGGATACCAAACTTCTCAGTTTTCAGTGTAGTCATTATGGTGCTGTTCAGTTAGTAATGACAAGCTTCCAGCACATATCACACACACCAGCACAAGATCTTCAAAGGTTAACACCTCATAATACTTACCATCACAAAATACAAGCATACACCCACCTTTCAAACCACACAAAGGAGCCAAATCCAATGCCAAGCTTTCTCTCTTCCGCCACACCTAGCACAGATACAGCAACACAGCAACTCTATTCTAACCGCCTCTCATCCATTGGACAGTTTAGAACCTTACTACATGACTCACATGCTGCTCCACCATCCCTGACTCATACACCTTCCGCATTAAACACACACAAACAATATAAGCAACCTGCCATACCTCACAACTTTGCTTCCCCATGTCTACTTCACAACAATGTTACACCACGAAAACAACACAGCAATCCAACTCACTCTCAAACACTCTCCAAAACACCACATACACACGCAGATGGTGGATGAGGAACATGATATAGAACAGCTACACGATTGCTATCCTAATAGAGCTAATGCCAGCTCTAAAAACACACCTGCTACAAACCCACACAATGCTGATCACTTTTCAACAAAACAAAGTCTCACTATCACCAAAGGCCACTATCTAAACTGTCTACTAATAAATGCTCGATCCCTCTCTAAAAACAAGCATCACATCTACGACCTTCTCTCAGATGCAAAACCAGACACACTATTCATGACTGAATCACAGTTGGGAGAGGATATGGCTCCAGTCCTGCATGAAGCTATTCCTCTAGGGCTATCAAACAATCACCCAAAATTCTATAGCCAAAAAAGGAGCTTGTCTAACTGTTGTATTCAGGCAAACAATACATATCACTAAAATTGACGACATCGCCATAAAGAATTGTGAGGCTCTTCTAACAAGATGCAATCCTACACCGTCTTCCTCCTGTAACTTCCTGCTCCTTTACAGACCTCCACCTAGCAAGGCGACTATCCCAGACGCACTTCTAGACACAATTTCAAACCTGATAACAATACACTCCAACCTATGTGTTCTGGGTGGCCTAAACATTTGGTTCGACAAACCCAATATGTCCCATCCACAAAACAATAATCACTGGCCTAGAAGCACTGAACCTGCATCAGATTGTCCAGAAACCAACACACACCTCTGGACATATCCTAGATGTCATTTTTGCTAATACTGAACTAGTTACCTTTCAAACTTTAACTCTAGTCACATGGTCAGACCACCACTTTTTTGCTTTCCAACATAAAACAACACTAAGCGACTCACCTAAAACTACCTTACATCCATCCACCTATCGGCCGTGGAAAAAACTCAGTTTGGAACACTTAGAAGCACAACTAACATCAAGTAAAAATCTGGAAACAATAATTTCTGTTCAAAATCTATATGAGTGGCTACAGGAAGCTTTTGCTATCCTGATACCACTCAAAACCACACAACAGAACAACAGCAAAAAAAGCATCTTGGAGAAACATAGAAATAAAAGACATAAAACAACAAATTAGAAAGCTGCAACGTACCTGGCTCAAAACAAACGCTAAACAAGACAAACTTCACCTACAAAAAATTATCAGATTATACAAGTCTGCTAATAAAAAAGCTAAGAAAAGGTACTATTCAGACAGAATTCAAAACGCTAAATGTGCAAATAAAGAATTTCTCATTGAATTTCGCAAACCAAATTGCCTAGAAGGTACTCATCCTGTTACTCATGATTTCACAGACAAACTGGCAAATCATTACACGGACAAAGGAGACATGTTGGACTCGTACCTAAAACAGAAACAAAGCACCAGCACTAACCTTTGTACAAAACCACAATCCAAGAATACTCTAGCCAAGCCCCTCTGTTCCTTTCAACACATCTCACACAATTAATTTATGGACCTGGTCAAAGCAAACAGGTCTGCCGGCAGCCCTTTTGACCCCTGTCCACCACAAACTTTCAAGACAAATTATTTTAACAACCTCTACTGCCACTCCAGTAAGAAGAATCATCAACAATTCCTTCACTACCAGAATATTTCCAAAAGAACTAAAAAAATCACACATACGCCCTTTACTGAAGAAAACAAACTTGGACCCGCTGAACCCTAACAACTACAGACCCACTAAAAATGGACCTTTTCTGGACAAACTGATAGAAAGAGCAGCGTTCGCACCGATGTCACAATTCATTGAAGAGAATGACATACTTTCAGATTTCCAAACAGGATTCCATCCGGGAAGAGGTACTGAATCTGCCCTCCTTGACATCTGGGAGGACATAAAGAATATAGTTTACCACAACGGGGTTGCTGCGCTAATCCTCTTGGACCTCTCAGCTGCCTTTGGCACGGTTGACCATGACACTCTGAAACAAAGACTCTATGAAGCTAGCATAGAGGGCACTGCTCTAGACTGGATCATGTCCCACCTTCGAAACAGAACTAATGTCATCCATAACCCACCTTTCTCCACAAAAGCATTGGTCGCTCAAGGTTCTATCATCTCGCCCATGCTTTTCAACATCTACATGAAGTCATTACCAGTACTGATCAATAAATTTCACCTCATGTGCTAGAACTATGAAGATGACACACAAATACTCCTTCAACTAGAATTCCCCAAAGACATTGGAAAATCAGCAATTTTCAGCTGTCTTAGAGCCATGGATCAGTGGATGACTTGGAGCCATCTCAAATTGAATGCTTCAAAAACCAAAATACTCAAGTGTGGCGATTGGAAACATTACTACCTGCTTGCCACATGTCCTAATGAACTGGGATCCCCGCCCAAAGTATCGAAGGAAGTAAGAAACCTCAAAATGACCATGGACTCCAAGCTGTCAATGAATGCCCAAGTGGACAAACTAGCAAGATCAAGCTTTGTCACTATAAAAACGCTGCAAAGAATTTTCCCTTATTTGGGATTTCCACACAAGGTACAAGCTACCATCTCCCTTGTTCTGTCCAAACTCGATTACGTCATTAGCCTCTATCACGGATCACCTTTAACGACCATGAAAAGACTACAACGGATTCAGAACTCGGCTGCCAGACTATTTCTGCATATCAAACCGCTTGACCACATCTCCCCTGCCTTAAAAGCCCTGCATTGGTTACCGGTTGCCAGAAGATCCACGTTCAAGCTGCTTTGTATCACCGACAAAGCAATACATGAAATGGGACCACTCTTCATCAGGAATAACATCACCAAACACATTCAACAGAGGAACCTCCGCTCTAAAGGAGCATCTCGCCTCAAAAAATTCAAGATACAAGAAAAAAAACATGGGTGGTACATCCTTCTCTGTTCAAGCAGCCAAACTATAG
Organism: Lissotriton vulgaris; assembly: GCF_964263255.1. Taxonomy (NCBI): domain Eukaryota; kingdom Metazoa; phylum Chordata; class Amphibia; order Caudata; family Salamandridae; genus Lissotriton; species Lissotriton vulgaris. Next base: position 765,671,915 of record NC_141685.1, on the reverse strand, counting down.
AACTCTTTAGCCCCCAACATAAGATCCACTGACAACCAACTTAACTTCAGAAAAATACTCAAGAATTGTCTCTTCCACACATAAGCACCATACGCAAACAGATATTTACAGCATATCTCTCTGTATATAAACATTTGTTTTCACTGTAGATATGTATCTACCTTTGTGTATTGCTTTGTATAAACATGTAGAATAATTATGTTGTTGAGAAAAAAAATAATAATAAAAATAAATAATTAAAATCCTTTATATACCTGGATCTGTGTGTCTGTTACTTTTCTCCTGAAAAAGCATATCCAATGCACCACCCTATTTCTCATTCTGTGCCTCTATCAATATCTTTAATCTACATATACTTACCTTCTTTATGTATCTATATACTTTCAATGTACTTATCTATATTTATCCCTTTCTTCTAATTTAGCATTTCCAATGCACTACCCTATCGCTCAGAATATACTTCTCTCAACATATCTTCTATCCCAACCTTCTGACTCATCTCAAACTTCTTTCTGCTACGCTTTCTAATCCACAACCCTATCTCTCATCCTATACATTTATCAATATATCCTCTACATCCACTCTCTTTTATCCCAAACCCCATACCACTACTATGATCCCCAAAATAACCCTTTCTAGACTCTCTCCTACTCTACCACTCCTTGTATCTGACACCTCTTTAACTATACCGATTCCCTAAAACAAACCTTTCTAAGCTCTTCCCGCTGACTCCTCCCCTCCAAAACTCATTTTTACTCATCCAAAAGCCTCCTCCTACTGCTAAGACCTAAAAAAAAATCCTTCACTCTTTTATCCCTCCACTATCCTTTTCAATCAAAATAACAGACTAGCATGTTCCCTTCTCAAATTCCATATTCAACTATATTAATTCACCACTAATCCTTTATGGGTTCCAGAGTAGCGTGCTACTCGACAATAAAGCGTCTCAACACCCCATCAGGGTTACAAGCGTTATATAAATGCAAACCGTTTTCCTTTTCTACCCCTCTCCAACCCTTCTCAATCCAAATAACTGACTAACATATCCACCACTAAAATTACTTTCATGTTTCACCATACTATTTCAACACTAATACTTATGGGTTCCAAAGTAGCATGCTACTTGCGCTTCAAAACTCCATCAAGGGTAGCAAGCGCTAAAGAAATACAAACCTCTTTCCCTCTTCTATCCCGCCACCTACCCTTCTCTTCCCAAATAACTGAATAACATATCCACTGCTCAAATTACTTCATATTTTACTATACTAATTTTTAACACTAATCCTTTATGAGTTCCGGAGTGGCGTGCTACTCGCCAAAAAAGCGCTTCAACACCCATCAGGGGTAACAAGTCCTATATGAATGCAAACCCTTCTTCCCCTTTTATCCCTCCGCTATCCATCTCACTCCAAATAACTGACTAATATCCACCACTGAAATATATTTCACCATATTAATTCACCAATAACCCTTTATGGGCTTTCAGTGTAGCATGCTTCAACACCCCATCAGGGGTAATAAGCGCTATATAAATACAAACTTTTTTCCTCCTCTATCCTTCTGCTTTCATTCCAAATCCAAATAACTTACTAACCTATACACCACTTAAAATGTACTCTCATGGTTCACTATACTAATTCAACAATAATCCTCTATGAGTCCGGGAGTAGCGTGCTACTCGCGGAAAAAGCGATTGTACGCCTCGACAGGGGTAGTAAGCGCTATGTAAATGCAATTACAATACAATACAATATTCCCATCTGAGCCCACCAATATTCAGAATACACAGCTTTATGTGGGTTGGTCCCATCAATTACCATTAGGTCCTAGAGTTTTAGGGAAGAATTCCATTTTCTTGTGTGAAAAACGTGCAGACATTTTGTAGATAGAGTCTGCCCCTAGTGGCTAATGTCTATCCCTCAATGGAATAAAGAATTACATTACAGAGACGTTGAGAGAGGAAAGAGTGTAAGGGGCCAGTAATGCATGTTGGTGTTCTATCGGGGAATAGGAAAAACCTTACCATATATAAAAAAGGTGCAGAGTAGGAACATGGACAGAGAAATATCGTGGGACATAAATATCACTGCAAAAATATCGTGGGGAAGTAATATCGACAACAAAAATATAGTTGACAAGAATATCGACCAACAGGTAAGTAATATCGATTACAAAAAATTGTTGTAATAAATATTGTTTACAAAAATATAGTTGACAAAAATATCGATTTATTAATGATGTTATATATTTTAGTGTTTTTAATGAGCATTGTTTGTCATTTTATTATATGTTTTAGTATTTTAGTAGTTATTAATTTATTTTAAGTTTAATTCTGCGTTTTTATTTCTGTAGCGGGTTGTGGGTTTATAGGGGAATAGGGTGGGAAGTAATTGAATTATATAAAAGTTATTGAATAATTAATAGTTTAATAATTAGTTGTTAATTAATTTCAATTAGTCAATTAATAATTAGTTATGTTAATTGTTTCATTAATTTTAGGTGTGTGTTGTGGTGTGTAGGGTGGTAAGTAATTATTTTATTATTGATTAATTATTAAATATTTTTAAATGAATTACCATTAATTAATTAGTAATTATTAAATGTAATTGTGTAATTAATGTTAGGTGTGTGTTGTGGATATTATAGTGTTAACTAATGTGTAATTAATTTTTTTATTATCTTTGTTAATAATAATAATATATTTAAATTTATATATTAATTATGTTAATATTGGAAATTAAATGTAATACAAATGTTGATGGTTTTGTTTTTTATTGTTTTGGGATCCAGTGCTTTCCCTACTGTTGCACTCACTGGAGTGGGAATAATAATTTTTACCCCTCCGCTATCCAACACTTTCCCTACTGTTGCACTCATTGGAGTGGGAATAGCAATTTTACCCCGACACTATCCAACGCTTACCCTACTGTTGCACTCATTGGAGTGGGAATGATAATTTTTACCCCTCCGCTATCCAGCGCTTAACCTACTGTTGCACTCACTGGAGTGGGAATAGTCATTTTTACCCCTACGCTATCCAGCGCTTTCCCTACTGTTGCACTTACTGGAGTTGGAATAGTAATTTTTATCCCTACGCTATCCAGCGCTTTCCCTACTGTTGCACTCACTGGAGTGGGAATAGTAATTTTTACCCCCTAGCTATCTAATGTTTTAACTACTAATGTTTTTATTTTGTTACTAAATGTATGTATTATTTTTTTTAAATAGTTTAATGTGTTAATTAAATATAGAATATATTTTTTTTAATTATTTATATGTGTTTATTTTATTTTTATATAATTAAAAAAGTTTATAAATGAAATAAAGATAATAGTTACTAAAATGTATTTAAGTGAATAAATGCATATGTACACATTCTTTTGTGTTTATATTTATTAAATTAAGTTTATTTGCTTTAATTAGTTAAAATATATATTACATTTAATTTATTTTGTTAATAATATTAATATTATGTAACTAATTTAATTTACGTTATGTTATTTTTTAAAGTCAATATTTTTTACATCTATATTTTTTACATCGATAATTTTTGAGTCTCTATTATTGTACTTACCTGTTTAAGTATTGGGAGTCGATATTTTTGTAATCAATATTTTTACATTGATATTTTTTCCATCGATATTTTTTCACATCAATATTTAAACATGGAATCTATAAAAAAAACTAATCACACGGAATGTATACCTTTTGTTAATCACTGCCCCCATCACGTGCACAAGCTGCCGTTCAACTGTTCACTAGAAAAACTGAAATACAGTGCCAGTTGACAAGAAGCAACAGTGGCTCTGATAGACCTGCGACATTGGCTCTAAAGTACTATTGTGTTCTACCTTCTGAAGCCGCAGTATGATTTTAATTTAATTTTAGTTCCATCTCAGACAGAATATGTAGATTGTATTGTGTTCCATTGCCAGTGAGTGGGCTTCATAGATTGGCAGTGAAGTGACTCCGTGTTCGGCTCAGAGTTGGTGCCATTGTCTCTGCCATTGCTTCTCACAGAGCTAAGGGCGGAGTTATAGTCCGTGTTAGCATACCTTCCTTGTTCAGACTTGCTAGAGGCGCCTTTTGGGCGAGGAGAATGCTTTCACTAAAACAAATGCAAACACCAATAATTGATGCGTGTAATCCATGGGAAAATGAACTCCGGGCATCCACCCTTGAAACAGATTACATCCAGAGTTCACAGAGACGTGGGTGGGGCACTGAGTCTGGGAAAGTGGTGTCCAGAGGATTCGTTTGCTTTAAATAAGCCACGGTGATGGTTAGTTAATCCACTAAGGCTGCAGCTTAATCAGAGGTAAATAATCTTTTCTATCGAGCTTTCTTTTAGAAAATAATAATCGTTTGAAAATCTGAGCAATCACACCATAGTTATAAACAAACAGTCCACACAAAATACCCTTACGTGAAAACATGTACTTATACAATAATACACGACACCAGTCAGTCCATTTAGATACACTTGAATGTGAATCTTTCCCTATTGTATGACTTAGTCCACATGCATGAGATTTTTTTCTTATTTGCTTTTGAAATAATCCCTAAATAAGTAGTCCTGATGAAGGTTCAGTAAATTATAGGGTGAGGTCAAACAACAGATTACATTATTGTTTATGCTGGGAGCTCAACAAACAATGGGGCATATTATCAAGGGGGTTTATGTCCGCTTTTTTGACTTTAAAAGCCAAGAAAGCGGAGATAAAATTATCTCCCTATTACCTAGCTGTCGCTAACACCAGTTAGCGACAGCTAGTAGGAGATAGCGACCACCTTGGACCCCGCTTTGCATGTCAGTGATATTTATCACTAATGACAAGCAAAGTGGACGTGCCAAGATGTTTGCGACTGGAAACAGTCGCTAACATCGCTATCTCCTATTACCAACTTTTGGAGATATTCGCTCTAAGCGCGAATATCTCCAAAAGCTAACACCTGCCCTGAGCAGTTCTTAGCCATGTTATCCAATGGGAGGTGGATAACATGGCTAAGAGCATTAGCTCGGTAATGCATGAATATCGCTGACTTTTCAGCGATATATTCATGCATTGCAGCAGATTTTTATCGCATTTGCGATAAACCTTGGTAATACCAAGGTTTATCTGCAATAAAAATCGCCGCAGCTCAGCGGTAAATTTTTGTCTCTAACCAAGCAATAGCGATAATTATCGCTATTGCTTGGTAATTTGCCCCAAAATGTGTATACTTATCTAATACACATACTTATATTGTTTGATTTATTCACAACAGTATATCCAATGTGTGAGTGAAGTTGAATCAGTTTTAAAGGAGTGTATGATGAAATAGTAGGAGACTTGTTTTAACTTAATTTCAGGTTGGTACAGGCTGACTCACCCCCGCAGAAAGACTGAGTGAAGCCTCTTTGTTGCAGAGAGAGAGAGGTCATGTGACCTGCGTGTGCCTCATCAGAGCCAGCCAACCAGGAGAAGCGTGTGTTTCCACTTACTTTAAAACGCTCAGAATATTGGCACCCAGTGCCGCTTCATTCTGCCAGAGAGTGGGTGCAGCCAAGGTCAGTTGGCCTACACAACATTGCCCTGGTAATCAGTCATTCAGGAGCAACCTGTGTTTTTTCTGCCACTTGTTTGATCATGACTCATCAGTCATATTTCCTGTTTGGACCTGTTTGGGCCTGGTAAGTGTCTGCGGGCCGGAACTGATGCACCTTTCACCTCCAACAGTACACCTCAGTAACACTTTCACCAGGTACATCATCACTCTGATATCTCTGTACCAAATCATAATATATCCTTGCAGACCAGCCCATTTGCAAGTGCAAAACTTACCGGAACAACTTATAACAATAATCATTTCCCTCACATAACCACTCTCTCTCAGATGTATTTAATTAGTTATATAGTGCCACCTATACCAGTGTTGGGTATCAAAGCACTTTACATCACACACACATTACACAGAGACAATCAATCATATGTGTGTAAATTAGTGTATAGCAAATGTTACCTAAACAAGAAGACTACAAGGTGAGTCACATGTCATCCCTACTGGTAAACAGTATAGTTTAAGAGAGCTTAGTCTGGAGAAGCACAGACTCTTTACCATGAACCCTTTTTGAAACATTAGAATAATGAAAGACGGAGGAAAACATCATAATGCTCTAATCTATAACTTACAGTTTGCATGCAGCTCTTTGATGACAGTTATTGGTTCACTGTCCCATGTTAGGATTTTAACATCTAAACTGCTAGTAAGAAAAGTATATCTTTGACAACAGCACTAATCTATTTAAACTATATGCACTTGGTGATCTGCATAGTACACATTCTATGCAGCAGGCACATTAGCTCTCTCTGCTACCATAAAATTAGTTAAAACTTCCACTTGACAAAACTCCTTCTCTCTCCAGGAAGAATATTACTCACCGTGTTATCTTGACATTTTTATTTTTTATGAACATTGTGGAGGCCAGCAATGCATCAGCAGGTGCTTTTAAAGCCATAACCTACTTCCAAACGTGGTGCCCCCTGGCAGAGTCACCACCTGACGCGGTGGCACCGGTGGCACCGCCCTAGAGCCGGCCCTGGTCACCCCGAGCAGTACACACATCTTTACACCTTAGTGTGGTGACCCCTCAGTGGTTTAACATCCACCGACTACTCAACTCCATCAAACGTTTCCCCACACCTTTCCTAGTATCGTTGGAGGGATTGGCATATTTCTTATCATCTGTTAACCACCAGGCTCAATCCAATATTCAAAGCTAAGATGTCCGATGGTAATTTACCATCCTCCACCAGCTATGCAAACCCCATCAACCTTTTTTTTTAGTTTAAAGGAAGTTTATTTGATACAAACATAAGATATAATGCAATAAACAAAGATATATACATATGCATAGAATAACATTGTAAAGATAGAAGGGTAGAAGAGAAAGAGATAAAGAACAATGCAATCGACCTCATCTTTGGGACCTTATATGTAAGCTGCTATTCCCAAAATAAAATTCCCCCCCCCCTCCTTTCTCCTCTGGAATTTACAAATGCTTTAGCGCGGGGATGCCTACGGGTCACCAGGCGCTCTACAAATCGCTAAATAAATAAATAAATAAATAAGTAGCTATACAGACCATTAGCCTGGGTGCTGAAACATCTACTGTTGTTTAACATGGAAGGAATGTAAGTGCCAAACTGTGTGACATACCAGGTATTATTTTTCTTTTTTAAAACATAAATAAAAGGCATTGTCAATTACAATGCCAATAGCTTAAACTCACGTAAATGCGAGCCCTATTGCATTGCAAATGCTTGTTAAAACTTCATCACCGGCAAGATCTGGCCTATATAAAGCCCTGTATACATGCAAACATTTATTGTGTAATGTAACTGTTTGCATGCATGGTGATAAAGTGACGTGATCAGTCAAGCCCCCTTTCGTAACACTTGTACAGAGGCGGGCTCCCCCTCGGCCGGCCATTGGCCGGCCAACACGAGCCCGCAGCCGGCCAAATTACGGCCATATAGGGCATCGCTTTATCGGCTTATACTGAAAGAGCATTGTCCCCAGACTTGGCATCATAAACTCATGTAAATACCGCGGCCTCCCTCCCTGGGCCCGTTGGAAGATGTCTGCTGTGTTACACACAACGCTAGCTGAGGCTTAAAAATCCACGTATGTGCCATTAGCTAGACCATCTTGTAGTTAGGTAAGGGGGGGAGCGTCCATTGGTGCAGCAGGTGCAGTGGCACCAGGGCCCTGAGACCAGAGTGGCCCTTTAGGCCAGATTATTGCTGAATGTAATAGTTCAAACAGGGGTCCATTTCCTTCCGTGTGCTAGGGCCCATAAGACACTAACCATGCCACTGAGTAACGCATCAAAATAGTAGAGAACAAGTGGTAGGATTGTAGACTGGTAAATATCACCCTCTCCCCTCCCCCCTCTTCTCCGGAGCGTCCCGCCTGGCCAAGGCATTCCTCGATCTGTCGAGCGAAATGTTATCATTACTTTGCCAAACTGCGCATAAGGCGACCATCACTTAAAATGTTTGTGTGACTTCACTGAAAGTAGCAACATGGTGACCTATTGCGAGAAAGATGGCGAGAGTGCGATCGAGTGGCAGTTATTGAGTAGCAGAGGGGAGGGAGAAAGCTGGAGAGGACAGACCTATATGGAGAGAGGGGAGCTGGGGACAGAGACTGAGGACATGACCAACGTTAACTAACCTAGTCTTCTTTATCAAAGTTGTCTCCCCTCTCCCTGGACTTTCAAATATAGTGGGTGACCGGACTAACCTCCAGATGCATCAAGAACCCATTTTGCTATTCCTTAATAGCGAAAAATAATGATTTGCTATTAAGGAATAGCAAAATGCAATGCATGAAGAAATCGCAAAAAATAGCGATTTCTTAAAACTTCTTAATTACGACACGCAAATTGCGAGTCGCAATTAAGGAATAACTCCCCATTCATTCCTATGGGCCTAGAGGTCCATAGGAATGAATGGGCATACATTCTCAATTTGCGAATCGCAATTAGTGAATCGCAAATTGAGAATGAGATTTCAAGGGTGCAGGGGTGTCCAAAGGACACCCTGTTGCAGCCATGAAATTGATCTGTGCACATATGGTGCGCACATGAAACTTTGAAAAATGCACTTTTCAAAGTTTTTGCAAATTACCATGAAGTTCAACTTCATGGCAATTTGCAAGCCATTTTAGCAAAATCGCTAATTTTTCAACGTTAATGCATTGCATTTAAGGAATCTCAATTTGAGATTCCTTAACTGCAAGTAATAGCAATTTTGCCATTTCTTAATTTGCAATTTTTGCGTTTGGGATGATGCATCCCAAATGCAAAAATACCGGTCGCAAAGGGGCAGATTCTGAGAATCTGCCCCTTTGCGAGCGGATTTTGCCTTGATGCCTCTGGGCCTAACAGGCTGATTCATGAAGTAAAATTGCGCCCGCAATCGCAGCGAAAATGCAATTGCGGGCGCAATTTCCGTAATCGGCATTCAACATCAAAATTGCGAACTCGCAAACACATAATAGCGAATTCGCTATTGTATTCGCAGAATCCCGGTAGGAGAGCATTAGCGAATCGGAAAAAGCGACAAACCACGGATTCTGCGAAATAAATAGCGAATTCGCTATACAATCACAATCGGTATTCATGAAAAATCGCAAATAGCGAAAAACCCCAAAATCGCAGTTTGCGCCGCGCAAATTAAGGACAACTCAAAGCAGGTGGTAACCATAAAAGCCATGCAAAAATTACATTTAAAAAACCGTTGGCCAATCACCAACAGGGTCAGGCCTGACCAATCACACATAAGGACAATCAGCAGCAGCAGCATTAGGAGTTCCACAATGCCAGGAATGTACATGGTGGTGAGGCGTCGAAGGCTACAGCGATTAGCACGGAGGAGACGCAGGATCCAGGACAGGGTTTTCCGCCAGCGGGTCACCTTGCTGGGCCAAACCAGAGAGCAGATATATGCTAAATACAGGCTGAATGGGGAAATGATAATGCAGCTAATACAGGACCTTGACCCCCTGATGCAGCAGCCAACAAGCCGTACCAATGCGGTGCCTACACATGTGCAGGTATTGTGTAGCCTGCACCTCCTGACATCCGGGAGTTTCCAGGGGATAATAGCGGGTGCTGGGGGGATATCCCAGCCCACCATGTCATGCTGCCTCCACACTTTTGTTGACGCCATGCTCACCCAGCTACACCGTCACATCAAATTTCCCGCCAGCCAACAGGAATTGGACTTGACCAAGCTACAATTCTACAATGTAGCCCATTTTCCACATGTACTCGGATGCATAGACTGTACCCACGTCGCCATCTGCCCACCAGCTGCCACGGAGTATATGTTCTGCAATAGAAAGTCCTACCACTCCCTCAACATCCAGATGGTCTGCAATGCTAAGACATACATCACTGACGTTGTCGCACAGTACCCAGGGAGTAGCCATGACTCCTTCATATTCCGGCACAGCGGCCTCCACACACGACTGGTCAGGGGCGAGTTTGGGGAAGGACACCTACTTGGTAAGTACACTTTGTCGACAATGTCACATTGCTATGAAGTAACAGCTCAGCACAGGCAATCACCATCTGCTCCTCTCATTCAGGTGACAGTGGCTACGACCTCCGTGAATACCTCCTGACCCCATACCTCAACCCTGCTACACCACAGCAACGGCGCTACAATATTGCACACATACGGACAAGGAATTGCATAGAAAGGACATTTGGCCTGCTCAAGAGCAGGTTCCGCATACTGCACAAGACAGTTGGGGCCATGTATTACAGTCCTGCAGTGTGCTGCCACATTGTGGCTGTCTGCGCAATACTACATAACATTGCAACCAAGCGCCGGATACCTGTCGACATCTCTGGCAGTGAATCTGAAGGGGACAACCGGCCACCTGCACATGCGCGCCATGCACGCGGGGAGAACCCAGCTGAAGGCCACAGACGTCGCAACCACATCACAGTGAACAGTTTCTAGTGCACCCTCTTCCCTCACCCCACAAATCACTAATGCATGCAAAATGTAATAATGACACAATGATAATGTGTGCTGCAAAATAAATGTATTTGTTTCAATCACAAAAAAGGTACCAGTTCAACTATCTTCCACTAACAGTATTACTGCATACTGCAGTGTCAAAGGACAGGGCAGGCTTATAGTCAGCCTGTGCCTGTTATTGTCAAATGTACTCAAGTGCGCCTCCTGCGCGTTCCGCCCAAGCGCCTCTGAGGCGCATCCTCTTCCGGGGCATCTGGACCTGGCATGGGCCTGGTGCTGCGCCTGAGTGGCGGGACTTGTGAGGCAGAGTGGCTGCTGATGCTGGATGCCCCCTCACTAACATCATCACCCCCAACAGTGGCAGGTAGAGCAGGAGGGTGTAGTGCCGTAACCGCCGTGGTCAGGTGCTCCAGGACCCTGGTCATGTCCTCACAGCACTGGACGAGTTGGTGCTGCTGTGCTAGTGACCGCCGCGACAACTGTGAAGTTGCATTGGCTGCAACATAATTGGACCTGCTGTAGGAGGCCAGCCGGCTCATGAGCTGATGGTGGCGCCGGCGTGCTGCACTGCGCTGAGTAGTCATCGCAGCAGTGTTGGCCTCCATGGCTGCAGTCATGCGGGCCATTCCCTCCCCCACACCTGCCATGGCTGCAGTCATGTTGTCCATGCGGTCCCCCATACCTGCCATGGCCGCCGTCATGCGGTCCATGCGGTCAGCGACTCCAGCGACATTGCGCCCAATCTTGTGGAGCTGGAGCTGAATGGCACCTTGCTGCCGTGCCTGGCGCTGATGGATTCTCAACATGCGTCTTTCGACGCTCATATGCGCCAGCCCCTGTCCATTGCCCCCCCTGCTGATTGCTGCAGTGGTGTGCTGGCGAGACCTGCCACGCCTGCTCTGCTGGCCTGACACTGTGGCTGGCCGCTGTGTTGCAACTGTCGCGGGCCCAGATGTTGTAGCACCAGCTGCTGGTGGTGTCACAGCAGGCGTTGCTGGTGCGGCAGGGACTGGAGGCACACTAGTCGCGGGCCTGGCTGCGGCTCTAGGTGGTGCGCCAGATGCAGGGGGCACAATAGTCGCAGGCCTGGCTGTGGCTGTAGGTGGTGCGCCAGATGCAGGGGGCACAATAGTCGCTGGCCTGGCTGTGGCTGTAGGTGGTGCGCCAGACACAGGGGGAACACTGCTGGTGGACCTGGCTGCTGGTGTTGTTGCAGCGGCAGGGGCTGGTGCCTGTGTTTGTGGTGGCACCTCCTCCTCCTGGGCCTCCTCATCAATTTGCAGCCTTTCGCTGTTGCTGCTTTCAGCGCCACCTGTGAGGGTAAGTGGACGATCATTAGTTGCATGTATCTGTCAGACGTGCAGTTGCTACATGCATGCTGGGTGACATTCCCTGAATGGCTGTGGCTTTGCGTACTTTGGAACCTGTCTGGCTGCATTGTGGTACTACTACATTGTGGCCACACTACATCTCCCACAATGCTTCAGGGCATTCCCTGATGTGCAACAATGGCATGACTATGGGACATTATGGGAGCCTATTTGGTCATGGACATTCATAGGGGACAGGGTCGCAGGCGCATGCCACTTACCTTGGGTGTCTTGGGTGGTGCGGGATGAGTCCAGACGTGTGAAACCAATGCACGCCTCCCTCTCAAGGGTGTCTTCCACCTGGTCCTCCATGGGTGTGTTAGGAGGGACTGTAGGTCCGCCAACTCCAGTGCCCGACGACTCTCCAAGGCGCTCCGCCACCTTCTCTTTGGCACGACCTCGGAGGTCGTACCATCTTTTTTTCAGTTCGTCTAGTGACCTATCGGCCACACCCACGGAGTTGACGGTGGAGGCGATTCCCTGCCAGATCCTCCTTTTTTCTTGCTCCGGGACCCTCCTGGAGTCTTTACCAAAGAGTTTGTCGTGGTTGGCCACCACCCCTTCAATCAAATGTTCGAGCTCCTGCTCTGAAAATTTGAGCTTCCTCTTCCGCCCTGTGGTGTTGCTGGGGCCAGGAACAGGTTCCTCTGACATGGCAGCAATGTAGTTGCAGAGTACAAATCACCAGAATAGCAGCAGCTCTCCCACTTGCTCCCTCGAGGTCTGACTCACTGTGGTGAATGGGGGTGGGAACTGGCTGCTTCCTGGTTGTGATGTCATCACTGTGCTCGAAATGCGACTTCCCGTTTTCCCGATCTCGCGATTTTGCGATCTCGCAAATAGCGATATCGCAAATAGCGATATCGCTATTTGCGAGTTCGCAATCCCGACGTGGGTAGCCGGAAATAGCGATTTTTCTGCGATTATCGGTAATCGCAAACGGAATTTGCGCCCGCCTGCGAATCGCATTTTTTTATCGCTAATCCTCATGAATTCATATTTGCGATTTCTCTATAGCGATTCGCAATTTTTCGCTATTTGAGATTAGCAAAACCCGTTTTTCATGAATCAGGCGGTAAGTCTTTCTCGCCCTTTCTTTTTGCTCGCTCCCCCTCCGCTGCACTGCATAGTTATTCCCATGCTGTATTTTTGTCTGGGATTTGCTTCCTTACTGCCGGCCTACTATGTAATTTAATGTCCTTCTGCTGTTTACTGTGTGTATGCAAAGCTCTCTGATACTTACGGGTCGAGCCAGAGCTATATAAAACTTTAAAAATAAAAATATAAAAAAGAGCGATACTCTTGCTGACGCTATCAGGGTGGCTTCATTGTACTGGAAGGAATAGAGGGCGTGTACATAGAAATATATGAAGAGGAAATCTCGCACGAGAGAGAAACTGAGAGAGAGGGGGGAAAGAAAGCGAGAGACATGTGGATTGAGTGAAAAGAGGATAACGGGTGGTTATAGAGAGCTAAAGAAAAAGAGAGAAAGGCTAATGAGAGTTAATACAGGGGCAGCTAAATGAGATAGGGTGCCTAAGAAAGAGTGAGACAAAGTATATAAAATGAAGAAATAAACATATCGAGCAGAGGAAACGGAGAGAGCTAAATAGGAAATAAAGAGGGGTAAGAAGCACAGGGGTAGAGAGAGGAAGACTAAGGTAGAAGGGAAAAAGTTTGTTCTTGCTATGCATATATGAGTGTACTGGTTGCAAGTTGTGAAAACACACTTTTAACATGTCGAGTGTTTATAACCACACCAGATAGCAAACCCCTCACGTGCTGGGGTGTTGTGGAAAAGAAAGGCCTCTGCATTCTAATCATCCTTAAGTGAGTTTGAACATCATCAGGAGGGGCGTGGTTGTAAGGTGCCCATTAGACGCTGTTTGTTTCTCTGTGGGTGTGGAGTTGCGACTTGGCCTCGCAGCTTGTTTTCCCGTGGCCGGGCTTGGCTCCCCCCCCTGCTCCTCCGAGCTGCAACTCACTACCGACCAGCGGGGCTTGGCTCTGCCGGTCCACCTCCCTGCTGTCTACAAGCCCCAGGATCCCCTGGGGAAGGACGACGGAACTGCATGCGCCAGGAGGCGCATAAAGACGCGCCTGGGGCCGAATTCCCTGGTGCCCGTTAGACGCTGTTTGTTTCTCTGTGGGGTTGTGACTTGGCCTCGCAGCTTGTTTTCCCCTGGCCGGGATTGGTTCCGCCCCCCTGCTCCTCGGTGCTGCCACTCACCACCGACCGGCCAGTCTTGGCTCCGCCGGTCCACCTCCCTGCTACCTACAAGCCCAAGGATCCCCTGGGGGAGGACGACGGAACTGCACGCGCCAGGAGGCGCATAAAGACACGCCTGGTCCCTCGCCCCGCGAGGTCACGCGAGGGTCGCGCCGGGAGAAGCCCGGGACAAGGGCGGGCCATCTGTGGCCGTCCGGGGCTGGCCTAGGTTGGGCTGGGCCTCCTCTCTTGCATTGGTCAGCCAGGACATTGACAATAAAGTAAGATCATATAATCATTGTGGATTACATTTGGTTATTACATCTGTTTATTCAGCTGTATTTACACTTTATAATATGGATACGCGGCTCAGTAAAGGTAGAAAATCTCTGGTGGGTGGGTCTGTCAGAGGGACTTTAGATCAGTTTATTACAAGGGCCGCTTCAGTGTTAGAACGTGAAATTGCCTTCACTGAGCGGCGCCTATCTTCTGAATTGCAGAATAAACGCTCTTCCCTGGGGCCCATCCAGTTAGCGATTACACCATCCCACTATGGCACTGGTATAGTACAACTAAACGACATCGGTATTCCCCCACAGCTACAAGATCGACCAGATTCACCAGCGAGAAGTAGGGAACCTAACTCCATAGATATTAGTATAGGATCTCAAACTGAAATTTCTTCTGAGGAGCAAATACTATTGACATCTAGCAAGCCCACTACTAAGAAGATCACTTCAACCAAAATACCGGGGTTAGGACCTCCAAACAAAAGAAAGCGGGGGAAATAGACAAACAGGAAGACGAGCAAAAACATCTAAATTAGTCACGAGACCCTTGAATGGCAAAGGTCCCACAGAAAGTAAATCTGACCAAGATTACTCGTCCACACATTCTCATTGTTGTAAAGATCTAATGAGAAATATTGAGCAATTGGTTAAATCATTATTGTTACCACTTGTTGAGAGAGTAAAAAGAATGGCAGAGCAAGTGGGGTCCATTCAAGAAACGAGTACTGTTAATACAAATCTACTTAAGGAATTGTCAGTTAACAGACATGACCTGACACCCCCTGTGCCAGTGATAGGGCCGCAAACAACTAATATTTCGAATAGCGCTGATCCATTACCCCCAGTCCACGATAACATATTGGCCCCCTTAAACATGAATACGGTTCCCGACCCTACGAGACCCAGGGAAGTAAGAGATGAAGGGCGAATAAGTAAGCAAGGTTACAAGCATGGAATTACTGGAAGGGGATCTCACTTTGATAAAAATTTACAAGGACCCACCCAGCAAATAGATCTCCCTCCAGAGGCGGTACCTTATGTTATAATACTTACTGGGGTACCAGAGCTGACAGCAGGGAAATCTGAGGGATATCAGGATCTTAAGAACAAGGTAGTGCACTGGCTGAGAAAGAATAGGCCATTACCTCCCAATACAGATGGTGAAATCCTACACGTAAGAAGACTATGTTGGGTGGGACAAAGACCGAAGGAAGTACAGGGGGACGTCATCATTATCAACTTCATGGATCGTAGGGTGACTAATCACATTAGAGACTGGTACCATGAGAGTTATGGGGGAGGTATATCTACCCGTGATTTAAGCTATTTTTACCCACAAGCTCTATTAGGAAATCCCTCAAGACCGTGGTACCCAAACATGCGGTTTGTGGCGGGTCCTACTTTTAACATTGCCACCTTCAATCAATTTGCCTCTCTCTCTGGATTGGTGGGAGTAGACTGACTCTCAAAAGGACTGAAAAGATTGTGAGGGATAATGAGCTATCTGTATATATTGCTGACGATACGATATACAGGGAAGAAGGCCCCCCTGATATAAGATCTAAGTTGGGAGAGGTTGATACTATTGATAAGAATATTCACAAAGGCCAGCTGATTATGTCCTGGAATCTAGCGGGTTTGAAGGATAAAGTGCACTGCTTGGACTGGTTAGACATAATAAATAAATACAATATTTTGTGTTTTCAAGAAACTTGGATGGCCCAAGAAATTAATTTAATGGGATATCAAACCTTTAATACACCTGCTATTGTAAGACAGCATGGTAGAAATTAAGGGGGTTTATGTATCAACATTTCAAATACAGCAGGGATAACAGTAATTAAATTCATCTCAGCAGAATGTTATCAGATCTTATTAGTCACCTGGCTTGGTTTGAAGAACATGGCCATTGTTAATTTTTATAACAATGCCCATGCTTCCTTATGGGAAGGGACCATCACTAGTCTTAGAAGATCGCAAAGGGAACTGGAAAAAAAGGGGATGGGGACTTGGCACTCTTATGGGTGGGTGATTTTAATTGTTTGCTTTGTACCTATAATGCTACTGGTACTTGTCTCCTGGTGGAGAATAGGGAAGATGTACCAACTCACTTTGTTCATTCCAGGTTGGGGGATCTGTTAAATTCATTGATATAGGAGTTTGATTTGGGCTATATTAACGAAAGTTGTTCACCGGCGGAGGAGTTTAAACCAACATTTAATGGGAGTGGAGTAAATTCCATAATCTATTTTACCCTCCTATCCTCCAGATACCGGTCATTAGTTTTGTCTTGGGAGACACTTGATGCCGCCTTGAGCGACCATTATCCCGTTTCATTATGTTTGAAAATAAAGGGACCAGAAACAATTCATAAGGTTAGTTATAACTTCTCGATCAATCCGGCTAGTACCAATGGTTACTCCATTGAATGGGCAAAAGTAGATCCCGAATTTTTTTTGCAAAAACTGGTTACTAACGTTTTTGACCACCTATTAACCTGCCTCTCATTATCCGAAGATAATCATCAAGTTCTTGAATCCTTCGGTAAAATCAAGGGCGAAATTAAAAAACAGCTGACAAGATAGTATAAAAATCGCCCACATAAAGTTAAGGGCTGGTTCGACAAAGATTGTTCGAGGGCACACCAAAATCTGATATCCGCCAGATCGTCGGAGCTGGTAAAACAGATTCGAAGATCTTAGCGGGCTGCCTTAGCCAGAAGGAAAAAAGAGTTAAAACATGAAATCTGGCAGTGCCTTCATGAGGCATGTTTAAAGAATGACAACATAGCTTTTTGGAGAGCAGTAAACGCTCCCTTTTTGAAAGATAAAGAAACAGACATTATTGACGTAGCTGTTCCAGGGGACATCTAGGTTAAGCATTTCGCTAATTTATATAATAACCCTAATATACCTGAGAGTGATAACGTCATTGATAACCAGATGGTGTCACTTGTAGAGATGGAGCGATGAGAGCCGTTCCCATTGGGGATCGTATTTGAGCACGCAGAGGTTATTAAGGCAATTAAGGACAGTGGTTCGGGGAAAGCACCGGGCCGGGACGGCGTCCCGATTGACCTATATAAATCTGAGTTATCTCTTTGGTCACCCCTGTTGACAAATGTCCTAAATTGCTCTAATGTTTCTGGCTTTATTTCAACTTGGCCAGAAGCAGTTGTTATACCAATCTTCAAAAAAGGGGATAGGAATAATCCCGCTTGGTATCGACCGATATCTCTCTTAGATGCCTTAATGAAGGTTGCGGGTAGGATAATTCTTAATAGGCTGCAGGTCTGAGTGGAGGAAAAGGAAATTATTACTAACCTACAATACGGTTTCCCGGGTGTGCTTCGACGCTGAGTGTGCGGTGAGGAGTGTTGTGAATGTGATGTTAAAACGGCTTGGCGGGGGTCCCAGTACCCGAAGGTGAATTAGTCTAATTCACCTTCGGGTACTGGGACCCCCGCCAAGCCGTTTTAACATCACATTCACAACACTCTTCACCGCACACTCAGCGACATACCTGCTCCGCTGTAACCAGGCGACGAAGCACACCCGGGACACGCTAGGTGTCACTGGGTGGGCCCGATGATGAAGCATGCCACCAACTAGGTTGGTGGGTGAGGGCTTCATGAGCACACCAACCAGGTGCTCCTATCCCATGACAAAACATACCTGAGTCCTTAAACTTTTTGTTAAACTCATAATGCATAAGCTAGTCTCTTTAGGATACAAATGACAACTTTGTCGTCATGAGGCGGGACGAACAAGTATAAAACCGGAAGGCTGCATAGAGGAAGTAAGGAATAACCAAAGGAAATGATGGACGGAGCGTTGACAATACAAGCACTAACCCCCAGTCAGGGCTTTAAGTGGGCCGGGTCTCAAGGGGTCTGAGCACCAGCAGTTTTTTTTCAAGAGGCCCTCGAAACAGGTCTCTATCAGGCTCTGTTTTGAGCCCTGGCACAGGCGGTCTGGTTCTTGCTGCAGTGACAGCAGTTTGCTGCCACTGCAGTCCGGTAAAAAGTGCCAGGGCGCAAAACAACCTGAGAGAGACCCATTTCGAGACAGCAAGCACATCAATGTGGTTGCTCATTTTTCACTAGCAAAGAAGTTATGGCATGACGTCATGCCAGGTGAGCGTTGTGTGGGGGAAGGGAAATCCTTTAAAGATTCATTTTCTTTCTGGATTTCCCTTCTCTTTCTGAAACGCAAGAGCAGCAATATTGTGGCAGTGTCACGAGGGCTTTAATTGGAAGCTTTTTAAATATTATATATAACAAGCCATAGTTGCAGCTTATTTATCTTATGCAACTAATAACCATTGACAAAGCCAATAGTCCTTACTTGTTGTAGGTATGATGTTACTTGCTGTATCACATATCTTGATGCAATGAAAGAAAAAGAAAAATACAAGTCGGGTGGCACACGATGCTAAACACAGATTTTTTGCGTTAAGTGTTTAAAGCCACACCCCTAATTACACTGGCCATGCCCCTGTGAGAGACCCCCCAGTTTATTCATCCCACTTAAATCCCTGCCCCCAGTCAACTGATCTGGGTTTAATCCATCACCGTTCTTTAGCCCACTCTGCCACCACAGTTCAGACATGGCCATATGCAAATCAGCCTGACCCTGTGCCTCATGGGAACAGTCCAGCCCGAACTGCCAAGCCATGCCTTCCCTGGACCGGAAACAAGCTACCGATGACTGGTTTCTGGCATTACAGCCGTCTTCAGCCCGGCTTGCTTGAATCCAGTGGCAAAGTGAGCAAGGGACTCACGTCTGACCATACCCTGCCAACTTATGGCGAAAAAGAAAAACCAAAGGAAATGATGGATGGAGCGTTGACAATACAAGCACTCACCCCCAGTCAACTGATCTGGGTTTAATCCATCACCGTTCTTTAGCCCACTTTGCCACCCCAGTTCAGACACGGCCATATACAAATCAGTCTGACCCTGTGCCTCATGGGAACAGTCCATGCCTTCCCTGGACCGGAAACAAGCTACCAAGGACCAGTTTCTGGCATTACAGCCGTCTTCAGCCCGGCTTGCTTGAATCCGGTTCAGGAAAGACATGGCTTGGCAGTTCGGGCTGGACTGTTCCCATGAGGCACATGGTCAAGGCTGATTTGCATATGGCCATGTCTGAACTGGGGTTGTGTGGAGTGCAAAAAAACGATGGATTTAGGCCCAGATCTCTGTACTGGGGTGAATGTATGACATTGTTCTGCATTCTGTCCATCAACTGTTGTTTTGCATAGAGGAAATAAGCCAATTAGAAATATGGGCGGAGAGGTGGCAGAGCTTCAACAAAGCTTCCCTTAAATGGTGCACGGTTGTCTTTGATGATGGACTGGTGCAAAATTTAAGGGCCCTGATTGAAGGGGCAGTATCCAGGTTGGATACCACCATCTTGGCCCCGCCTGAGGTTCTCTGCCTTTTTCGCAATACCATTGAAGCCCTGGGAAGCCTACTTATAAAACCATGCAGCGACTCCCACACCAGGGGGGACCAGAAACCAATACATAATCCGGGGTGGTTTTCCAAAAAGTGCCGGTAGTCAAACACAGCCTTGGTGAAGGCTGTCAAGCTAAAAGATCTTGCGCTGATTCGGGCCGCCAGGAAAAATTACAGGCTTACCATTAGGGAAGCTAGGAGGGATTGGGACGATCAGTTTTGGTGTGAAAGAAAATACCCACGCTCCTATTTGCCGACGACACCCTGCTCATCTCAAAGTCCTCGATGGGCCTAAAGAGACTCTTGGACAATTTTCAATCTTTTTGAAATAGCAGGGGCCTCAAAATCAATACTGACAAAACCAAGTATTTAGTACTGAACCCCCTCAGAAAGCTTGGTCGCAACCTTATTTAAACCTTGTGCCCCTGGAAAGGGTCAAGGAATTTGACTATTTGGGTATTCGTTTATCTGATTCTATGCAGTGGGGTCCTCACCTTCAGAAAATGCTGCTGGGTCACAAAAGGGTCGTGGGGGCACTGATCAAAGAGCAACGCTCATCCTCATTTAGGCCTATTGCCCCAGTCTTAGATATTTATAGAGCAAGGGGAGCTAGTGCAGCGCTTTACGGGGCTGAACTTTGGGGACTAGGTACTATTGACCATCTCCTAAAATCCAAAAATAAATTCTTAAGTGATTTGATGTCACTTCCCCATACATAGCATCTCCACGCTTCCCTTTCTGTTGGATATGGGTTGTCGCTCGATCAGAGACCAGGCCCAACTGCGCCCGCTTTTATTGTGGGCATGTTTATGGAGAACTCCTGAACTTGCTAGCTATGCGGAGGGGCTAATGGAAATATTGTCAATGCCCGGCTGGTCAAAAATCAGGTGGCTTACCAATGTTAAAACACTGTGTGACAATCTGGGTCTTGGAGATGCTTGGGCCTCCAGGAGTGCTCCCCTAAACATGTTCTTAAAACCTTTTATTGGCAGTGGATTGCTAACAAACTAAACTCAAACCCCAAGCTTAGTAGGACATCCACCGAGTTCCTTTGGATTAAGGATGTCGACCTTTACGAACCCTATATGGATTTGATTTCTAAATCCTTTGATCGAGCATTGTACTTCAAGTTCAGGGTGGGTTTGCTCCCACTGAGAGAATTGTCTGCCCGTTGGAATATTCCAACACAAACTTCTCCATTTTGCATATTTTGTACTTCTAGAGTGGAGTCTATCGCCCACTTTTTATTTGAATGCCCGGCCTACAAATCTCCAAGGTCTTTGTGTCTAAAGCCCTTATGCAGGGAGCTGGGTACCAGACACCATATAGTCGCTTTGCGAATCTTGAGGTCGGATACCCGGCCCCTGTATGTTTGTGGTATGGCCAAATACCTTGGCTGGGCTTGGTCAATCAGATGTAAAAGGCTAAAACTCATTGTTTAATTGTGGTCATGTACTGGATCTTCTTACTTAATTTATTAGAAAGTGTATCATTTTTATTTGATTAGCCACTGGATTTTAACTAACATTGTTTTACTTGTTGTTTTATGTAATGCTTTTATGATATTTTTACTATCGAAATAAAGCTGATTGACTGACTGACTAACAAAGCTTCCCCACTATAGTGTACACTGCATGCCTCGCAAAGCAAGCAGCGCATGCGCTGCAAAGCTAACTAAGGCATAAAAACAAAAGGAGAGAAAGGCAGAAAATAAGAGGAAAGGGAAAGAACATCCCTTTTATACATCATTTACCAAAAAGCAATAATTATGTATAAAAATTCCTACATATATTGAAATATTCTATAACCATAAGATACATTTTATTTAAAATAGTAGTAAGTGTAAATTCAAGGGGGTTTGGATACTTCTTCAATGCAGGGGTTATGCAGTGATAGTTTTTTAGCTGAAATATTTAAGAATTCAGTATCGTCATGCAAAGAACCTCGCTTTTAATGGCAAGCGAGATTGGGTGTACATAAACTCTGTCTAATCTATGATTATATGTAAGTAGAGGGATGCACACCATGTTCCAACCATTTATCCATTTTCGTAGTCCTTAGATTCATGAAAGCGTGCAGATTGGTATGGGGCATGCCCAAATGCCACCGGGTACGACCTAGGTATATACAAATGGGACATATTCATGCACCAGCCAAATGCACAGCTATACACCGCCCTTGCGGCATTCAAAACGTATACTATTCTTAATCCAGTCTTCCTTTTGCAAAACATTCCTCCTTAATCCACTTATATCTGTTAATTCCTTTCACCATTTCAAATGTCCACGTCTGGAATTTTGGCCATTATTTTCAAGTTTCTAATATTCATTGTGTGTCCATCCGGACTAATTCAATAAATACGATAGATGCCAGGCTCATCATTAGGCAGTGTTTATTCCATAAAAACCCAATGCATTTCGGGCGGCGCAGCGCCCTTCTTCGGGGGTCACTAAAAAAATAATCAAACATGTATCAAAATACTCATCCATTATCCAAAGTACATATTTCATGTGATAAAATGAACATCTTTCTCATTATGAAGAAGTAAACAAGCTTTGTGGTTTCTGCACTGTTAACTACCAACAGACGTCAAAATTATCTGGCTGCTCAATTATACTATGATTCAGAAAAGGGGGTGGTGATGAACAGAGTGTCTGAATTAAGCAGACCACTCTTACCCAGTCCAAAGATCAGGGCTTGATCCATCACCGTTTTTTTAGCTCACTGCACCATCCCAGCTCAGAACTTGGCTATATGCAAATTAGTCTGACCCTGGCCCAGTGCATCATGGGAACAGGGCAGACCAAACTACCAAGCCAATTCTTTCACTGGGAAGGAAACAAGCTACCGGGGACCGGTTCCTGGCATTTCAGCCGTCTTCGGCCCGGCTTGCTTGAATCCTGATGGTGCAATGAGCTAGGGACTCACATCTGAGTATACCCTTCCATGCTTATGGTGGACAAAAATGATTCAGAAAAGGGGGTGGTGATGAACAGAGTGTCTGAATTAAGCAGACCACTCTTACCCAGTCCAAAGATCAGGGCTTGATCCATCACCGTTTTTTAGCTCACTGAATCATCCCAGCTCAGAACTTGGCTATATGCAAATTAGTCTGACCCTGGCCCAGTGCATCATGGGAACAGGGCAGACCAAACTACCAAGCCAATTCTTTTACTGGGAAGGAAAAGCTCTAGGCGGGCGAATCTAAGGACTACGAAAATGGATAAATGGTTGGAACATGGTGTGCATCCCTCTACTTACATAAACTCATTATAACTTTGCCCGCCTAGAGCTTGCACCCACAAAGAATAAGGAGTAAAACAAGATTAATTGGAAAAACGGATCTGAATACACGTGTTTGGCGATACATCTGAGGGTTCATCACAAGCATTGAAAAAACATGAATTCAAAGACAATGTTTCCAGAGGACACGAAATACGAACGTTTTTGAGGCATTATGAGGAATATGTGTAATATGGACTAACATTTTTTAGGCTCAGTGGGTTAATGCATTGTGGGAAGTATAGTTCACCTGCGGGTATCGAGCTAGGAGGAGGCGGGAGGAGTATACTTGTGGGCTAATCGGGAGCTAGACTACTCGAGGCCAATAACAGCACGAAGTGGGTGGTTCCGCAGGGGG
The DNA here is from genome assembly GCF_964263255.1 of Lissotriton vulgaris. Classification (NCBI taxonomy): domain Eukaryota; kingdom Metazoa; phylum Chordata; class Amphibia; order Caudata; family Salamandridae; genus Lissotriton; species Lissotriton vulgaris. The sequence goes on along the minus strand of NC_141685.1, from coordinate 765,648,404 downwards.
TTAAATACACAGGTGAAGAGGTTGCTTTCAGCGCGGAAACCGTTAGTGAAAGGGCGATGCTTTTTAAATCGACTCGGCAGGTACGTAAGGGTTTGGAATACTTGACAAAAAAACGGCGAAGTGAGGGGGAATTAGAGCAATAATAAGAAGTATGGACGTTAAACCACAAAGGGAAGAGGTTAGAGGTATGTTTGTTTGAAGGGATTAAGTAAGAGAGTGAAAATTCGCCATTTCATTCACGTTAGTTCATGTAAAATTCTCTACGTATCATGGGTCTGAGGGTTTGAAAGCTTAACACGGAAGCGGTGATTTAGTAGTTGATACACTGGGGGATGAGAGAGGAGCAAGTAAAGGAACAGGCACACTTGTACACTGTGCTTTAGTTTTTAGGAGCGCAGGGAAGGGGAACCATGGTTTAGTATAATTGAGCAGCCAGATAATTTTGACGTCTGTTGGTAGTTAACAGTGCAGAAACCACAAAGCTTGTTTACTTCTTCATAATGATAAAGATGTTCATTTTATCACATGAAAAATGTACTTTGGATAATGGATGAGTATTTTGATACATGTTTGATTATTTTTTTAGTGACCCCCGAAGAAGGGCGCTGCGCCGCCCGAAATGCATTGGGTTTTTATGGAATAAACACTGCCTAATGATGAGCCTGGCATCTATCGTATTTATTGAATTAGTCCGGATGGACACACAATGAATATTAGAAACTTGAAAATAATGGCCAAAATTCCAGACGTGGACATTTGAAATGGTGAAAGGAATTAACAGATATAAGTGGATTAAGGAGGAATGTTTTGCAAAAGGAAGACTGGATTAAGAATAGTATAAGTTTTGAATGCCGCAAGGGCGGTGTATAGCTGTGCATTTGGCTGGGGCATGAATATGTCCCATTTGTATATACCTAATCTATGATTATAGCAAACGCCGTATCACCATGCATGAAAAGATACTGCAGAGGCATCTTTCCATGATTTAGTGATCTGTTGAAATTCGACAGCTATGAGCAAGTCAATATTATGTCAGAAGGGAACCAAACTTCAGAGCCGCTACCTAGGAAAACCTGTGAAAAAGAAAAAGGAATAAAGGAATGACAAATGACATCAATTTTGCCGCCAGACTTGGATCCAAAAAGTATGGATTGCTGGACAGTCAAAAAGCATATGTTTGAGATCTGCTGACAGAGCGTTACATGACCAACAGGAAGAGAAAATATTGGGGTCAATCCTATGCAGTTTAGCTGGAGTGATGAGGAGTCCATTATAAATTAAAAATAAGTTTGAGTAGTATTAGCTGCTCTCGAGATTTTATTCCAGATGGGAATAGGGAAAGAGTCGCCCAGATCAGATTCCCAACTGCACTCTATGTCAGATTTAGTATGAGAAATCGAAATATCCATTAATTGTTTGTATATTAAGGAAGCCCAAGGAGAGTTACTTAAAAATGCTGTGGTAATCACAGTTAAGGGAGTAGGAGTTTGAGAAGTGGAGAAAGAATTGTAAGCGGCCTGAGCAGCAGTTGTTAAAGATATATATTTAGAACAAAAAGAAGAGGGAAGGGAAAAGTGAGATTGCAATACTGAAAATGGTATACAAGTGCCAGCTTGAAAAAGTTGGTAAGTCCATTTGAGACAATAGGATAACCACTCTTTTAAAAATATATATTTATTATCGCGTTTAATATGCTTATTGTACCAGATATATGAATTAAAAAAATTGTGCACGTTCATCTAAAACAGATGAAAGAGTGGTTGAAACATTTTCCGAGCATTTTTAAGAATAGGGAGAGAAAATGATAAAGGTACATGGGTAAGAGCAAACTAGAAATAGTGAAAAAAGGCTCTTTCTATGCCTACCCATAATGGGGAAAGACGAGAATCAGACTCACTCTCAGACAATAAGAAGGAGTAATGCCTAAGAAAAAATGAGGAGTGATAAGAGTAAAAATCCAGAAAGTTAACACGACCCATGTGTTTAGGTTTTTAAGCTTACTATCCTGGGAGGTTTATTATGCCATAATAATTTTGATAGAATGCTATATGTAGTTTTGTAAAAAGATAGGGGAGTGGGATGTACACCAAAGTTCATAATTGTATTTAATCACAGTTGTTCGTTAAGTGCGTGCAAACTGGTGTAGTGCCATGCCCAATAGGCACTAAAATTGACAACAAAAAGGAACTGGGGTGTCATTACACCCCAACCAATTGCACAGCTGAATTACGCCGCTTTGGCGATAATATTCCTTCCTGATAATCCTTGTAGTCCCTGTTTTTCATTCAGTTCATTCATACATTTTATAAACTTTCCTTCTACCACTTTCTGGGTCCACACACAGAGTGTTAAATGCCATTTTCGTATTTTCTAATGTTCCCACTGTGTCCGTCCGGACCTCTTGAAAGAACACGGCTGAAGCAAGGATTCATCTCGGACAGCATTTTATTCAATAAAAACCTAATGCATTTCGGGCCAAATGCCCTTCGTCTGGGGTCACTATAAATAATAAACACAATCATCCATTAATATATTAGCTGTGGTTTGACTACAGAAGTGCATATTAAATTAACAAAAAAGTTACCATACTGAATTATTTATGTCTCAAGCATTTTATGTGTAAACAATTCCTCGTTTTTGCAGAGCATCTATTACCACACTGTGCACAAGACGTGCCATTATCACAATAACACCATTCTCCTCATTATTTCTACCAATCAGAGGTTTATACGAATGTTATCCATCCCTGTTCACTGCCGGTATACGTGTCAAACGTTATCGTACCCTTGGTTGCACCTCCCTTACCAAGTGTTAATCAATTTACTACGTTGATTCTGCATGTTCTTTAACCATCATTTATTCCCCACATCACTGCGCTTTCCGTTTTTCCTTTATGTGTGCGCGTTTATGGCAGGGTGATAATGGTTGGGAAAGTTTAAACACGAAGGTTATGTAAAACAGTATTCAAGAAGCTGTAACAACAAACGCGCGTAATTAAATGAGGAATGCAGGGTAGAGCAATGTGATGTATTATAGATTAAATAACATGCAGATCTATGGCAAGGAGTTTGAGTATTTGAAAAGCGGTAGGAATAAACGCGCACACATAAAGGAAAAACGGAAAGCGCAGTGATGTGGGGAATAAATGATGGTTAAAGAACATGCAGAATCAACGTAGTAAATTGATTAACACTTGGTAAGGGAGGTGCAACCAAGGGTACGATAACGTTTGACACGTATACCGGCAGTGAACAGGGATGGATAACATTCGTATAAACCTCTGATTGGTAGAAATAATGAGGAGAATGGTGTTATTGTGATAATGGCACGTCTTGTGCACAGTGTGGTAATAGATGCTCTGCAAAAACGAGGAATTGTTTACACATAAAATGCTTGAGACATAAATAATTCAGTATGGTAACTTTTTTGTTAATTTAATATGCACTTCTGTAGTCAAACCACAGCTAATATATTAATGGATGATTGTGTTTATTATTTATAGTGACCCCAGACGAAGGGCATTTGGCCTGAAATGCATTGGGTTTTTAATTGAATAAAATGCTGTCCGAGATGAATCCTTGCTTCAGCCGTGTTCTTTCAAGAGGTCCGGACGGACACAGTGGGAACATTAGAAAATACGAAAATGGCATTTAACACTCTGTGTGTGGACCCAGAAAGTGGTAGAAGGAAAGTTTATAAAATTTATGAATGAACTGAATGAAAAACAGGGACTACAAGGATTATCAGGAAGGAATATTATCGCCAAAGCGGCGTAATTCAGCTGTGCAATTGGTTGGGGTGTAATGACACCCCAGTTCCTTTTTGTTTTGTAAAAAGACTCAGGAATGTTAATGGACATATTTGATGGGTAGAACAATATCACTGGGACCAGCATCATTTTTATAGAATCTAATCTACCGCACCAGGATAAAAATAAGAATTGCCAATGTGAAGTAGAAGAACGTAAATTGGTTTGTAATTCTCTAAAATTTAAAGAGATAGTATCTTTAATAGAGGAAGTAAACCAAATTCCAAGATATTTTATTTTAACTGGGTTCAATGAAAAAAAGAAGATAAGAAGTCAGCGTGAAAACAAAGCTTGTTCAGTGGGAGAATCTCACATTTATCATCATTGGGTTTATAACCTGAAACAAGGGCAAAGTCAGCTACTTCTGATAGGAAAGTTGGTAAAGAGGATTGTGGACTTGACATGAGTAATAAAATGTCTCATGCATAAGCTGAGAGTTTTAACTGATTAACTCCATAAGAGAAACCAGTAATGTTCGTGTTCGACCGAATTCATATTAAAAAAAGCTCTAGGGAAGGATAAATAAAAGTGGAGATAAAGGACAACCTTGCCGAAATCCTTGAAGAAGGGGAAAAGAGGGGGATACAAGACCATTGGCTAAAATAAAGGACCTGGGTGAGGAATAAAGTAAAGAGACATAATTAATGAATTTTGTGCCGAAACCAAACCAAGTAAGGGTTGAAAAAAATGACAAACTGACCCTTTCAAAGGCTTTTTCAGCATCTAATGAGATTGCTGGTAACGATTTTATATACGATTTAGATTTACTCAGAACGTTAAAAAACACAACCTAGTATTATCCGATAAATGACATCCTTTAATAAAACCACATTGTTCCCTTACAATCTACGGAGGCAAAAACGGGTCTAAACGAAGGGCAAGGATTTTTGCAAAGATTTTGTAATGTAAATTAATCAAAGAAATTGGTCTGTGTGAGAAGTTGGCCTGGTGTATGCTGTCCAGTAGTTATAGTGGGAACCTTGCACCAGTCCTAAAAATCTCTTAGAGGTGATAGGTTAAAGACAACCTTATTTGAAAGCTATCCTAGTGGTAGGTGTGGAGAGCAGCCTTCAGGCTAAGTCTTGAAGGAATGTAAAGCAGCTTGCTTTACCAGTCTATTATCTCGTGAATGACCAAATGAAAGGAGAACCACACCAGGTATACATATAAAATATATGTATTTATTCTAAACACACCCTACTTGTCTCACACAGTAAATTAGCACAATATAAATTGAGCCCTGGGGGAGTACCAAACCATACATTATGATAGTGGTATAAGAACCACGACTTGACTAGACACAAAGCCTAGAGCCTGTAGAATTGTTGGGCCCACAAGGAACAACCCAAGGTAGTGACACAGGGGACCCACGGGGGACACATGCAGTGTGAGAACACAGCCTCGAATCACCGTTAGCTTCTATGTGGAAAGTTGCGGTTGTAAATTTAAAGATAAAGGACACTTAGGAGAGAACTTTGAGCAAACTGCTTTAGACTCAAGGAGTTCTAGGGCCAACACCCACAGGAGCACTGCAGTATTCATGTTCCCTCACCCAGGGAAGTCGGTGCATAGGTATCTTTTGGTGTCGGGAATCGTTGTTGATTTCAAGGGCGATCTGCTGCAAAGTGCTACTGCCGCTGAAGTGGAAAGTGTCCGGGGTGATCCAAGCCTGGATCAAAGATGAGAAGAACCCGGAAACAGAGGGTACAGAGTCTGGGTCATTTGCCAGTGACCAGGGGCACGATAGTTGAATGCCCACCGATGTCGGGTGATTTCAGGTTGAAGAGGTGAAGCTTGATTCTGCAGCCACAAAGATCAGAAGGCGTCGACGATGACCAGGAGCTGGATTCGAGCTGTTCCACAAAGGATGTTGAGTGCTGCGGCATCGGTGACCGGATTGAACCCAACAAGCCTTGGCAACAGCAACCCATGCAAAACATGAAGACATACTTCGGTGCGGACCAGCAAGATCTGAGGGACTTACTAAAAGGTGGCGAGTCAGGGCACGTCTGGAGCAAATAGAGAAACCCAATGAAAGTTAAAGTTGCCTTCTCAGGGACCCACCATTCAACGGATCAGGGATCGCGAAGGTACTTCGAGCAAAAACACAAAGGGCTGGCTCACGGAACACTCGTGGAGTGTAGGCCAGCAATCTTCAGTGGAAAAGGTGCTCGGGTCTTGCCTACAAGTGACCCAATACACAGCCTCAAGGAACGTTGAGAAGCTGATGCACTTGCAAATGTGCACGATGTCCAGGAGTTCCGCTTCCACATTACTCACGAGGGCTGCGGGTCTCAGCTTTGCTGGGGACTCGGGTCAGCCTCTGAGAAGTCTGGAAATCCACCTCTTGGGCTGCAAATACTTTGGAGTCCGGCAGGCACTACGGAGATGCATACCGGCAAATGCTTCATTGGTGCCTGCCAAGCAGGGGAGTAACTCCTTTACTCCAAGGGAGATTCTTCAGTCATCTACTCATGTAGGTCATCAAAGTTCCAGGATTTCTGTAGCAGAGTTTCGTCCAGGTGGAATCTAAAGTCCTGTAGGCAGGGGTTCCTTTCTTATATCCAAGGAAGGGGTTGGACATACTCTGGGGACCCAACTATGGGAGGGTTTAGAAAGAGGGGTGGCTACACCCCTTTCCTTTGTCCAGTTTCATGCCAGAGCAGGGGCTGGTAGCCCCTGCAACCGGTTTGAACTGGTCTATGCACAGAGACACCAAATGTGCCCCCAGTTCAGACTTCAAAGCACTTTCAGAGTGCACCCACCCAGCCCCAATACACGAAAGCCTGTCTGGGAGGTGGTTACACCTCCCTGTGACAAGAAACCTATTGTCCAGGCCTCCCCTGCTCGAGTTTTGTCCAGCAGCAGGAGGCCAGACTTGTGTCTTGTGACTGCAGCATCCATTTTGTGATACCGGGTACAGGCTATACCGGTGTGTACATGTCCCTCCCTCTAGAAGTGTGGAATTCTACCTCCCCCACCAGGACTAGCAGGGGGCAGGATTCCAAAGTGTTTGACAGCAAACACATGTTTTCGTGCAGCCATTCCAAAGTTAGCATTTACCGCAAGGTTATAATGCACTTGAGTATATGGTCTGGCTGCATCACAGAACAGGTAAACAAAATAGAATCCACTCAGAGAAGTGGTTGTGGTCCCTAAAGTGATGGGGAACACACAGTGTTGTTTAAATGCCCCTCCCACACCAACAGGCCCCTTGGTGTCATGCTTCATCATCGGGGCCTTCGCACCCCTCTACGGAATGCGGCGTGCTACGACTTGAGGCTACGTGGGAGCACTTGGTAGTGAACTATGGGAGGGTGTGTGTTAAAATGTGAGTTAGTGAGGTGAGGTGAAAAAAGTGGGGTTAAAAAATACCTGGCTCGTAGGAAAAAAATTATTTATTATATCCTCGGCTGGTACTAAAGTCGAAAAACAGTGAAACTTCAGCAAAACATATGGGTAACCATAAGAGCAGGTCCTACTCTCCTACAGTCTGTAATTCCTACAGAGTGTGAGATCTTTGTTTTCTTTTGGGAGCAGGCAAATTAGCGGTTCTTGAAAAGATCCCTTGATTTTTTAATAGAAATAAAATATGTAAATAATTGATATAATTTGGGAAGAAGGAATCGGGAGAAGTGCAAATAGAATTCAATGGTAAACCCATCAGGGCCAGGAGTTTTTCCTTTCTTAATAGCTTGAATAGCAGTAAGAGTATCAGTAGTTTAAATATCCTCCTCCAAAGAGTAGACATTTACATTAAGGGATGAAGGTGGAGGGATAGAGGATAGATAACGTGTAATATCAGCCTGCTGAGAAGGGGATTCAGGAGTATAATGCAGTTGATAAAAATTTGAAGTTAAAATAGATTCAATCTTGTTGCGCTCTTTTTTGATTTTGAGATAATTGGCATGCAGATTGCCAGCCTTATTTTGCGCGCTATAATATTTAGCTCTAGACTTAAGTAAGTATAAGTTGGCAGATTCAGTGGAGAATTTGTTGAAGGTCAACTTGGCTTTGATAAGTTCAGTCAAATCAGAAGGGGATTTTGTGGGGTAATAAGAGTGTTCTAGTTGTTTAATACGTGAAGTAAGCAAATTCATGGCCTGGACGGATGCTCTCATTTTTTGAGCTACAAATGAAATAATGAAACCTCTGGAAGCAACTTTGAATGTGTCCCAGATTAGAGAAGGAGAGGTATGAGGAGATTCATTTTCTAGAAAGAAAGAGGCAGCACATTTCTGAAAAGCAGGTGTAAAGTAAGGGTCTAATAAAAGGGCATTATTAAATCTCCATCTCCTAGTTCCTTCAACGGGAGGGAGAAAATCTAAATCCCAGGTTATAGGAGCATGAGCTGATATTAATATATATCCTATGTCAGAGTGGTAACTATGTTGAGTAAGGGCTTTTGAAAAAAATAGATAATCTTTACGAGATTGTGAGGAATGAACTGCTGAAAAGTATGAATTTTCTTGGAGAGTGGGGTGACATAGCCTCCAAGAATCAACTAGGGATCTTTCAGTCATAGTAGACGTAAATTGAGTGTGTATGGAAGAAGGGATAAACTTATACTTGGAGCATCTATCTAGGAAGGGGTCCACAACCATATTACAATCTCCTCCCAATATTAAGTAATCATCAGTGTATGACATAAATTTTGATCAAATCTGAGGCCAAAAAAGCTTATCTGGAGTAGTGGGTACATATACATTTAAAAGAGTCAGAGGAATTTTATTAACAAGTAATGAAACTAAAACCCATCTGCCTTCAGAATCAGCATCCTGATGTAAAAGTTGAATATCTAAACGCTTATGACAAAGGATAGCCACACCATTCTGTTTGCCTAAACCTAGTGAAGCATAAACGTGACTCACCCATTGATGTTGAAGCTTGGTAATTTTTTTACTTGTTACGTGAATTTCTTGTAGTAAAACTATGTCACCTTTTAATCCAGCAATATGCAATAAAAACCCGTTGATGTTTGATGGGGAAACACAAACGTTTGAAATTCTAAGATTACACTTTTAACAACATTTATACAAGCAAAAACTTTGAAGAAAACATAATATGAAGAGCAAATAGTAAAATGTAATGCCCAATGTTATGTAATGTTATGTACACCAAAACGTTTCATGGCGCTGAGTCTAGCATGTGCCGGGGCCTGCAGAGGACTATACATGGGCCTGTGTGAATAGCCAGGTTTTGAGCAGCCTTCTAAAATTTAGGTGTTTGTTGCAGGACCAGATCTCCAAAGGGAGGGAGTTCCAAAGCCAATAGGAAGAACCCAAGGAGAAAAGTACTATGTAGACGAGAGGTACAAAGTTGGAAGGAATATCATAGTGCAACAAAATATGAGTAATGATGAGAAGAGAAGGAGAAGACCAGTAAATAAAATAATGAGAAAGAAATGGATGAGAGGGAAAATGTAGAAACTATGTGAAAAAAGATTAAAACAAAAGATAGAGAGGTAAGGAGAAAGGAAAAAACATGACAATAGGGAAAAGAGCCACAAAATAAATGTATAGTAATGGGAAAGCCCAAAAGAGGATAGAAAGAAGAAAAGAAAAATAATAAAGAGAAAATAAAAGGACATACCATGAACATACAATGAGAAATGGGGGTGGTGGAGCCACATAAGGAAGATATTTGGCTTAAATTATAAGTCTGCAATGGGATTCTTCTTCTTTAGCCATTGCTCAATACTCCAACAGCATCCCGAGCTCTGCAACATTCTGGTCTCTCCTTTCTGTCTAATCAACTAACTACTTCAATTATACTCCTCTTATGCCCTGTACCACCCCTTAATGTTTCAATCTCATAGAACTCTTAATTCTGGTTGGCCAGGCAAAAAGGGATGATCATCACACCTTATCAGGTTTTCCGTCGATTTTCTTTAGTTCACTGTCTAATGATCCCTCCCCTTAATTTTTATTCAAAAATCTTTATTCCCACCCGTATTCAACATTTTTATCATCACAAAGTATACATTTGGTATATTTCTCTTCCTTTTCGCAGGACATCAGGATTGTTCCCAGAGTATGTTGCTGTTTCGTTCTTGGATGGCATTCAAGGATGTCAGTGCAGCTTCTGACTCACTTATACTGCGCATGTGTAACGGGTCACGTAGGATATAGGCCACAATCTCTCTCAGTAGGCCCGAGTACGAACTAATAAGAAAATCAAGAAAAGGTATATTATTTTCACAATAATATGATTTAATTGTATACCCCCTATATCTACTCTAATCCTGGTTATTTATCAATACTCTCCCCGCATTAGCAATTAGTAAAGTAGGGATTCGGCAAAGCAGATGCTTAGCATGTAAGTTTCAGGCAGCCATTTTAGAGGTGTCTGGGCAAGTGCAGAAAATTTCTCTCCAAGCCAAAACACGTCATCACTACGTAGACGTAGTTGGCGCATGCGCAATGCATTTTCCCGAGTTAGCGGGCATTTTAGATTTCACTCGAGTTACTTGTTAGTAAAACACGTAAGCAAGGTGCTCTTTATTCTAGATATTTGGTGCAAATTAATTACACAATACATTAATTAGTAAGACGTTATGAGTTATTATGAGAGGATTGCTTTCGAACAAGTCTCTTTTCAACGAGTCCTTGCTCCATCAATCCCCTCTCTGATGGCATTTTGTGCCATCACAAAGTTACCCATCACCAACCAGATGTCAACTTTAGCACATCCCAATTACCTTTCCTTTTCCTCCTTTTCCTTCTTCACTTTTATTTTTTACATTTTTCTTTTTCTGGTATAGTTCACCTTTCATTTCTTCTAACTGTATTTCTTCATACTTTCTTTTCTTTCCCTTTCCACTTATTTAATAAATTCTTCTATTTCTGCAACGTCTACACCATACCATTATTACTGGGACCAGTACTATTATACCGATTATTGGTAGTATTATTTAACCTATACAACTCTTCCCTTCATTAGTAAACCAAGTCCCTATTGTGGTAATACTATTTGTTAGTTTCTTCCTCACACTGTCAACTTCCAGTGGTTTCAATTCTTCTTCCAGTTTTGAAAATATTTTTAATGTATCCTCCAATTTCTGCATTTTTATCCGGTATTTAAGTGCAACCATGTTGCGCTTTCAGCATTTTGCAGGCTTTGCCTTCTTTTGCTGATAATATATCAAGCGCAAGTAGATTTTGTAAAACCATTGATCTAATTGCAACCCTTCTGTATTAATCATTAAGAAACCCCCAGCAGTATCAGTCGATATGTGATCAACTACTGTGGATAATTCACAAAGTCTACTTGAATTCAAAATGACCCCCACTGAAGATATGAATGCGCTAAATATATCACCTACTATTTCTGAAAAACGAACACTTTTACTATGGATTATTTCTTTGCTGTTTTCATTGCTTCCAGTTATCCTCTTTACATGGTAAACCTAGGGAATACTATTTCAAAATAGCAACTCCCGTACCAGGTAGCTTAAAATAAGCTTTATTCCCACACACACAATGAACTCCGGAAAAGACTGGGTCTGTTCCCCCTTTTCGTCCCCAACCTCCAAGAATCAGAAAATTGTGTTCACATTCACTGGAACCAATAAATACATTGTTATAGTCAGTCTTTAGTCTATGGAGGCAGATTTTCCCTTTCTTTTTAAAATCTAGGGACATCGCAGCATGAGTCGTGCCAGGTGTATAAATTCCCTCTTTTTCAGCCCATGATGGTATATGGGTTTTCTGTTCAGTAGCTTTCTTTTGAAAATCCAGTCTCCTTTCTTCAGATAAACTTAAAAATACCTTTTCTTCTTCTTTTAATGAGCAAGTTAAGTTATTCTGGTGTGCTTCTGCTATATCTATTGTCTTCTGTGTTAAGAATAATTCTCCCATAAATTGCACAGCTTGAATGCTAAGTACTGAATTCATATTCTTTTAAATATGAATTTCTGAAAATATCACATCTAAGTTTGAGTAATAATACTGTAACTTTCCTGTTCTATAAAATACACTTGTTAATATGCTACGGGAAATGCCAGAGGTTAATGTTAAATGGTAATATGTGACACCTTCTACTACTGAAGCTGGTAATTTCATACATATGTAACAATCACTAATATCCATGATGTCTACATACTGAAACAATAACTTGGTAAATACATTTAAAGCAGTGTCATTATCTGTCACAGTGTGATGTAAATCTAAATCATCTGGTGCTTCTAATTCTATGTTATCTTCTTTTATGTTAGCTAACTTTCCATTTGTGTTAGTGTTATTTTTCTTTTCTGTTAAAATTAAGTAAGGAACTGCTATTCTTAATAATAGCCAAACTATTATTACTAATAATAGGTTTTATGTCAATACAATGCAGTGTTTACACCGCACTACCATTACAATGCTGGTTTTACAACGCAAGTCGTTACCAACCTGGTGAGAGACAGAAAGCACTAGGTCAGCCAATCCTTTACAGTAGTCCAATACCAGATCATCAGTTATATTCAACAGTTTATGTCATGGTGTAAATGCTTTTCTAATTGCTCTTCCCATGAGGATTTCATGGGGCTCAGTCCTGCATTTCTGTCAGGAATACTACCGAGCCCCATCAGAACAAGAGGTAATGCATCTGGCCAACACAGTGATGTGGAAGCACACACCTTTGCCAGTCTTGACTTGATGGTGCCATTCATTTGTTCCACCACTCCAGAAGCCTCTGGACGGTATGCACAGTGCAGTTTTTGCTCAATTTTAAATGATTCACAGACTAATTGAATTATTTCATTCGATAAGTGAGATCCTCTATCTGATTCTAAAGTTACTGGAAAACCAAACCACGGAATTAACTCTCTCAATAGTAGTCTGGCTACTGTTATGCTGTAATTTCTTCTAGTAGGATATGCTTCTACCCACAGTGAGAACAAACATACTTTAACAAGGATGTATTTCAGCCCCCTGCATGGTGGCAATTGTATAAAGTCTACCTGCAACGTTATGAATGGTCCTTCTCATTTTCCTATTTTTCCCCAACTGACCACTGATTTCCTGCCTGGATTTATCTGTTGACAAGTTAAACATCGCAGGCAAAGGCTCTCTGCGACTGCCCTAAATCATGGATTGTACCAATCCTGTCTGAAAAGTCTGACCTTGCCTATGTGTGTGTCTCCATGATACATTCTGGCCATTTGTGAGAGCAAACAATCTGGCATGACTGGTCTACCATCTGGATAAATCCACACATCATCCTCTGCTCTCCTTTGACACCCTGTTTTTATCCAACCTTCCTTTTCACTCACTTCTACCTCATCCTGCAATTGTCGAACCTCATCCCATGTCTCCAAAGCTGAGAATAGCATAGGTTGGCAGCTGATTCCACTTGTTTCAATTTTCTTGTTTATTGCCATTTTATCTCTGCCACAGTACTGAGCAACCAGGTCAGCGTACCAATTACCTGCTACCACATAGCCATTTCCTGACTGCTGTGCAGCACAGTTGACCACAGCTATTTCTTTTGAAAGTTGTATTGCTTCCAATAGGTCTTTAACAAATTTTCCATTTTTAATAGGGGATCATGAAGAAGTCATGAATTTCCTCTGCATCCAGAGCTGGCCAAAGTCATGCACAACCCCGTAACCATATTGGCTAACAGTATAAATGGTTACTTTTCAATTTTTCCCAATGATACATGCTTTAATTAAAGCTATCAATCTGGATACTTGTGTAGACTTGACTCCTGGTAAATAGGATGCTTCAACTACTCCGGATATTGTGCATACAGCATAAGCTGCACTTAGTCCTCCTTCCTCATGTCTCATTCACGAGCCGTCTACAAATAGCTCCTGTTCAGATTTTTTCAGGGGTTCTTCCTGTATGTCTGGATGGTGCTTAGTGCATAACTCAGTCACATCCAGACAATCATGCTCAACTTCATCTCTCACTTCTTCTCCATGTATATCTGGCTATAAAGTAGCAGGGTTGAACATAGTACACCTAACCACTGTTACATTTTCAACTCCCAAAATGATTCTTTCATACTTAGTCATCCAACTAGGAGTAAGGTACTGTGTTCCAGTTGTAGTCAAAAGAATCTCCACTGAATGTGGAACATACACTTTCACAGGATGTCCCATCACAATTGACTCACTTTGTTCCACACTCAAGCAAGTAGCAGCTACTGCTTTCAAGCAACCAGGCAATGCCGAAGCTACAGAATCCAAGGCAGCAGAGAAGTATGCTACTGGACGTCGGTTCAAATCCTGTCTTTGGGTTAAAACTGAAAGTGCACAGCTTTCTCTTTCACAACAGAACAGTGCAAATTATTTTGTTTAGTCAGGCATACCACATAAACAATTTTGCAATTGCACGAAGGTCTCCATACCTTCATCATCCCAGACTGCAGGATCTTTCCTCTTTTCTTTGTCATCTGAATTAATGGCTTTGCTAATAAAGAGAAAACTACAATCCACTTCCTACAGTTCCCCACTACACCAAGAAACATCCTGATCTCTCTCTGAGTTTGTGGTAACTGCATCTATTTTATTATTTTTATTCTCTCAGTGGTCACTTTTCTCACATCTCTTTCTATTTGGTGTCCTAAATATTTAACTCCAGTTCGACAAAGTGTCATTTTCTGGCGATACCTTATGTCCACTATCATCCAAATGATTTAACAATGCAATAGAATCAGCAACGCAATCATCTTGCGACTTTAATACTATGAGTAGTTTGTCGATATACTGGACTAGGACTGAATTATTTGGCATAACTAGTGTTTCTAGGCACTTTTTCAAAATCTGATTGAAAATCGATGGACTCTCTGTGTACCCTTGAGGAACACGATTCCATACTAAAACACGGTCTTCAAATTTAAAAGAAAAAATATAATGGCTGTCTGGGGGTAAAGGAATGGAGAAAAATGTTTGATATAAATCAATTACGGTAAACCCTCCAGTATTCCGGGGTATCTGATACAGAATCACTGCTGGATTTGGGACTACAGGACAGCATTGTACCACAATTTTATTAATCTTTCTTAAATCTTGCACTATCCGGTATTTTCTGCTAGATTTCTTAATGCCAATTATAGGCGAATTACATGTACTGCTCATTATTTCTTTAAAAATATCTTGTTTAATCATTTGATCAATTTCTGATGCAACACCTGCTTTAACTTCAGGGCTCATTTTGCATTGTTTAGTATTGGGGACCTGCACCTTCCTTCACAGTCACCTTCACTGGATCCACATCTACCATCAACCCTACTTCCTTTCCAGTGAAGTCCCACACTTCTGAATTTACAGTCGTTTTTAGTTCTTCCGGTAAATCATCTTTTGTCATTACTGAATACATTTGTCTACCTCTGTGCTTTGTTTTGCTAACATAAATTTGTAAACACTGTCTTCATCAGAGGTCTGAATCGCAATCCCATCTGGTTTGCAGTAAATTGTGCAGTTCATCTTGCAAAATAAATCTCTTCCTAACAAGTTTACAGGACGAGAATCACACACCACAAATTTGTGCATTTCTCTAAAACTGCCATGCACACCTCCATTGGTTCGGGGTTCTAATCTGTTTATTTGACTTGCCTACAACTTGGATGTTTTCTCCCGAGAGGGGTAGGTTTGAACGTCTGCTGTTCTCACAGTAGAAAGGGTAGCACCAGTGTCCAACAGAAAAGTAATGTTTCTTCCTTCTACTTTCCCATCAATAAATGAATCTGACTGATCTACCGGCTATGAGGCGCCAAGTACGCACTCCTCCTCCTCCCCCCTCAGGCTCCGTCATTATTCGTTGTCGGTATCGCTGCTACTTTGCAAAAGAAACTGTGAAGATACAGAATTTTTCTTACCACTTCCTCCTGGGAATCCGGCGTCCGCAATGTACCTTGCTTTGTTCACAAAATTTTGCATCGGGGCAGGTGGCACCTGACCCTGTGGATTAACAACCTGCTGCTGTTGACTCATTTGCACCTCATTCTGCGTCTGTGGATTTAAATTATGATTTGGGCCATTATTATTCAGAATATTTTTTTCCAATGTCCAAGCTTAACGCACCCACGACAAGGACATTTCTTCTTTGCATCCTCTCTACTCATTCACCCTCTTGGTTTGCCCAAATTAGCTGTATTCTCATTCTGTCCCTGTCTTTTGATTGACCATCATTCTGACTATTTAATTTAAGTTCTTGCTGTTCTGCCAATTTTACTTGTCCCCACATAATTTTTTTCTTTAGCTTTTTATGTCTGGCCTCAATATCATCCCCGCAATACTTGGCATACTTTAGTATGTCGTCTATGGGTTCTTCCTGCCAGCACAGCATGTGCTGCTGAATCATCCGGCTAATTTCTGGTCTTAAACCATACACAATATGTCCCATGTCCTTATCGCCAATGTTTTCAAATCCGCCTTACTGCTTGAACACCTGCAACAGGCATTCATAATAAGCATGTAGAGACTCCTTTAGTTCTTGAGTTGTTATATCTATTTTGACCTAATCTGATTTTTTGGGTGGAATTTTCCCTTTCAGGAAGGTAATCACTTGGTGATACTTCTTCATCACATCACTTCACATCGTCTTAAGGGGGTCCTGTTTTTGAGTCTTTTGGGTACTCATCACTAGGCCAATCAACTGTGATATTTCATTCTGTCCATAAATTCTCCAGGACCACTATGTCAAACAAACCATCCAAATCCTTCAAAAAATCCTTGGAAAAATTTACAAACCTTTCAACCTGCTTGTACCATTCAACTGGTTTTTCTCTCAACTTGAGAAAATCATTAGTAAATGACAAAATATCCTGTTGACTCCATGGAACATGCACATACCTGCCCCGGGTAACTTCTCTAATCGGACACAATCGCTCTGCCTTTTCTGATTCTTGTAGTAAATATTCAGATGTGGTCCGTTTTGCCTGTGCTTTCTCCACCTAGTCTTCCACCTGTCCAAGTCTTCCCATTTCTGTAAAATGGTCATTAACTCTTTAATCTGCAATTTCCTTTCAGACACCGTCATATTTTCCAAATCCTTATCAGTAAATTCTGCTCTACATGGCTTCTGTAGTACTTTCGATCTCCCTATTTCAAATCCTCATTTCAGAGGCAAGCTCTGTCAATTTTTCTTAAAACATTTTAGCATTCCTAGTTATGCTCCTACATATGAACAACAGCTCTTCTTCACTGTGTTTAGCCTATCTATGCCCACATTTCCAGCTATCATTTCTTCTAATTCTAGTTTCAATTTGAAAATGTCTAACATTTTTGGGGTAGAAGTTTGTTTCTCTATTCCCTGTGCCCATCTCTCCAGATCCTCTGGAGTCACTGCTGTAGCACTTCTGACTCCGGAAGACATCACCACCCTTCCTTCTTTTGAACAACTAGGTATAACTTTTCTTGGGGTTTCACTACTTTGTTCTCCTATTGGTTAATCCATTAAAGATATTACTGAATCACATTCACTGATTTGGTCATTGTTTATTACAATTTCTTTTCAAGGGTTATTCAAAGGAGTTGTGGGACAGTTCGCCTTATCCCTATATAATGGAACAACAGGACCTATGGTTACTGGTATGGTCAATGCATCAGGGTGTACGTTCAACTGTGTTATTTTCTGTATTAATTCTTCTCTGTTCTTATTTAAGGCATATTTTTCTCTATCCTGAAGGAAACTGTTATCTGTCGTATCATGTAAGATTTGTGGTACCAAAGATGTTCCAAAACCTGGTGCACTAGAAGTAGTCCTACTCTGTTCCTCCATATATGGTGGAGGTTTTTTTGCAGAGGTGGGCGGAATTTGCATAGTTGCGCTATACAAAACTCTGCAAAACGGTAAAAAATCTCTGAGAGCACGCGCAGAGTTCCGCGAACACGCAGAATTGCATGTTCCGCCCGTTTGCAATGCCTTTTTCCTGTTCGCCAACGCTGTTTGCGTGCTCGGGGAAATATCTTGAGAACACGCATTTTGAAAGCGCAACCAAGCAAAATATTTTGCGAATCCGCGGATCACAGAACTCTTCGCAATTCCGTGTTCTCGGCGGAACACAAAATTTCCCAAAACTTAGTTGACAATCACTTAAACAGAATCTACTTTATTCTCCAAATGAATAACTTTTTGATTGGTATGGGACCAATTATCTTCGAGACTTTGGAGACGGGCATTTGTTTCTGTCATATAAGGCTTAAGGGCACAAATTTCATCTAGAAGTAGTTCCATAGATATAGATGTTGGAGAGCTGGAAGTTCCCAATGAAGATGCAGAGGGTAGCTTAGAGACTGATTTAGGAGCATCTCGTGTAGTAACAGGAGTAGCTCCACTTATAGCGGAAGAAACAGCATTGGAATTAATCTCTTCCATGTTATCTTGTAGAATATTAAAAGGTTTATAGTCAACCAAAGTTGCAGGATCAGGAGAAGTGGTTGCACCATGGGTAACTCATGCTTTCGCCATAAAACCGTACACCAACTATGCTAACACCTTCGTGAAAATGATGATTTATAACGTTGTGTTGCTTGGAAAAGAGACGGATGATGGCAAAAAGGAAGAAGTAACTTTTGGAAATAAGCTAAGCAAACCAGCGGAAGTCCCCAGACATCAAAATTAGGCAGACTAGTTTTGTACACTACACAAGCGTTGAGTAGAGAACAGCATTCAAAAGAAAAGAGTCCCATTTAACAAGATGGAGCGATTTCATAAACAGTTCACAGTATAACATCCCAAAGCTGCCATGTAAGGGAGTATCAGATTGAGAAATAAGGACACTCTTCCTCAAGAAAAAATATCACGAAGAGCAGTTATGCTGGTAGAATTCACCATCGTTATGTTAAAGCATATGAGGTTAAGATTAGTACTTTTCAGGACTCCAGAAACATAATAAGGCGGCAAAAATGGCAAAAGCAGTTAGGAAATAGCTAAAAATAGGAAAAAACAGCAAGAAGCAGGAGTAGCCAGCCATAAAATAGAAGGAACACACATTTGTCCAAATTTAGACAACCGCCAGGCATGGAACCAAAAGTGAGCGATATCGGCGCTCAAAGTGGCGGCCACAAGCCGAGCTGAGCTGACTTAAATGAAGTCAGTAAAAAAAGAGACAAAGTGCTCAACCCGATGTGCAGGACCACCGCAATGAATGCAGGACAGCTCCATTTCAACTTGCTGTTACTGTGGCAGCAAAACATTCAAGCAGCGACAACCCAAAACAAGCCTCCATTCGCCGCACCGCCATGGAGCCTCAAAGAGCAGCGCCATCTTTTCAGTCGCCGAAGACAGGCCCCAAACCCTATCAACATTGACAGTTCAAACTCATATGAAAAAAATCTATTATTGGAAGGAAGGATGCCTTCCTCAGTATGCTTTCCACATCCACTATTGAATGTATATTCAGGCTGTCAACTTACATCAAGGATAATATCTTATTCCTCGTCTGCCCCTCTATGATCATCTGCTGCTCTCCTCTGTGTGTCAGCTAATAATTTCAGACTGCCTTGAATCTTAATCTAAGATGCACTATCACTGCTCACAGAAGCCAGACAAAGTTGTTAAAGATGGTGAAGTTATTATTAGGACCCTCCAGATACTGGTAGAAATTGACACACTAATGAAACCCACTATGTGAAAGACAAGCCATCAACTTCTTTGTACAACCAGGAGCTCGACAACCAGTAGCGGCTCGTAGTATGAGTGCTGCAGGGTGGTGGGGCTTGGCAGGGAGGGGGACATGCAGGGTGGGGGGTAGTAAACCACAGAATGCGGCCAAACAGAAGTAAGTACATAAATAAACAAAACAAATTACATTGCGCTCGCTGCAGTGCCATTTGGCGTTGTAGCGTGCGCAATGTAATTCTTTTATTTATTCATGTACTTGCCTCCATTCGGCTGTATTCCATGGTTTACTAACCCCCACCCTGCCCCTCCCTCACCCCACTCCGCCCGCCCTGCAGCACTCCCAGTACGAGCTGCTACTGTCAACAACAGGAAACACACCCTTAGACACAAAGAACATACATGTAGGATAGTACAGCTGTAGGACAAGCTAAAGCTAACTTCTCTGAATTGGAAAACAGCCTTTATCACACAGTATATACCACAAAATGCCCTTACCATGCCTCCTTTACCACACGTACCCTTACCATGCAGATGCCTTTACCATGCATGTATTTTACAGCAGATGCCTCTAACATGCATGCCTTTACCACTCAGGGTAAAATATATTTAAGGACCACAACATGCACAGTTAATTATCTCACACATTACATCATTCAGGACGTGTTTTAAAACATCAATAATACCATCACTACAACATCTGAAATTACATCACTGATAATACAACTGCATGGTGAGGGTGCAAGTTATAGTTACTTTAAAGCATGAGTTAAGTTCCTAGAGCTAACTATAACTAGTGGATTTCAGTATTTTTTGTTAATTCAAAACAGTGTGCATTAACTGATGTTTTCATCTAACTATTGTGGTCTTTTATTATATGTTTGTTTCAGTGCATTTCTAAGATTTTTTTTAAAAGTAAAGTACATTATTATCACTACACCTGAATATAGCATAATTTTAACCTTTAGTTTTTTCAGTAAATTTCTATGATTTTTTTCCCAGTAAATTTCTATGACATAAAGTAAGATGTCGATTATTGCTCGCACCATGGGGTTGGACATAGGGCCTGGTAAAGGTATGCATGCGAAAGTCATACATCCCCCGAAGCAACTGCTGACTACTCACGGGCAGCTCATTATAGAGGCTATAGCTGCCTACTATGTATGTTATCAGAAAGGCTTTCAACAGAATAGGGCATACCTCAAAGCCAGCATGCACTGTGCTAATTCAGGAACAAGCAACAGACACAAACTTCAAAGAGAAGTGTTAAGCCATCAACAGCTTTTTCAAGGACAAGGTGGGCAGCACATGTTCACATTCATCCCATGCAACACCGCCAAATGTCCTACCTCTCACAACTCCCTCTTGATCTCAGGCAATGTCCAGAACATTTAAAGCTTAGAAAAAAACTTAAAACATTCTTATTCCAGATTTAGTCTGTGCACCCTCTGATGACCAATTAACTATATGCCAACTTGTTGCTACTGGCTCCTTTTTCTTTTCTCTCTTTTTTCTTTCTGTGCGCAGAGATACTCTGTATAGAGTTGATTCTAGCGCGTTATAAATCTATAAATAAATAAATAAATAAAGATACATCAATCCTACTCCAATCCCTGAATGCCACTTCATCTGAAAACAATGGGCATATTTATGAGAACTGCACCAAATTTGGCAACTCCACACTCCAAAATTTTCAAAACACATATTCACAAGAATACTGCTGACCCTTATGCTTTTCCTAGCGCTGGTGCTTCATTTAGCTGCCCAGCCCTAGCGCAGGCACTCATGCACCATAGTGAAAGGGTGCCTGCATTGCAGGAACTCATTGTTTATGTGAAGGAAGGTGACCCTTCCTGCACATAAAGAATCACCAATGGCGACTGGTTATTCCTATGTTTGCTGCAGAATGCAGCACATAGAGAAGTAGCAAATTGGTGTTATTTAATGATTGTTTATGTGTAGGAAGGGACTACTTCATGAATTAAACTGTCATAAATGGCATTTTGCTCTTTCTATGTGTGCTGCAGAATGCATTCCGTTTGGACCTTAATTCTAATGGAGCCTGACCTATAATTATTATATATATATTAAAATAGGAGAGGTGTATCCATG
This sequence comes from Lissotriton vulgaris, assembly GCF_964263255.1. NCBI lineage: Eukaryota > Metazoa > Chordata > Amphibia > Caudata > Salamandridae > Lissotriton > Lissotriton vulgaris. The sequence goes on along the minus strand of NC_141685.1, from coordinate 765,626,930 downwards.
ATTAATGTAATGGTGCATTAATAATTTGTCAACAGAAGCATTATGTGTTTCGACAGTCTGTCCCTAGAAGAGCTGGAGGAAAGAAGAGCTGAGAAGGAGTTCAGGCTTCAGCTGTCCAAACAAAACTCGAGGCAGCCAATGAGTAGGTTACTGCCAAGAGTGCAGCAGAGGAGACCACAGGGACCTTTGAAGAAGAAAAACTGTCCATGGAGAAGGAGTAGGCTGCTACAAAAAAGGCCAGCACAGGAGGCTACCCGGGCGCTTGAGGTAAAAAAATGGCCCTTACAGAAGGAAAAAGCTGAGACTGAGAGGGACTTGGTTGGAAGGAAGTTGTCTTGGCTCATGAGGTAAGCTTGAAGGAGCTGGACATAAACTCAAAGCAAGCAATAGAGTCTAGCAGCAGAAGTGGCAGAATTCCTCCAGTGTCCACTGGAGAGGTGTGAGTACGCATACCACAAGACCATGTGCCCAGCTATGTGGTGGGGGTGACATAGATAAATAATATTCTGCCTATGTGGAGCCTTTAGAATGCACAAGGTCCCAGAGGAGGACTGGGGAGCAAGTTTGTGGGAACACAATCCCACATTGGGGAGGAAAACCCTTCTGACACTAGAGGTGGGTATCAGGTGATGTATGCTCCCATGAAAGTCATTGTACTTGCCAAGTTGGGGCTGACCTCTGAGAGGTAATGCATCAAGTCCATGGACAGCCAGAAACTGCCAGATTTCTAAGACCATTGCAGCAGAGTGGTTGAGTGAAGGGCAACAAAGCGAGTGATTTTACTGAGCTGCACTGTCAAATTTTGCAGGAGCACCTGCTTACTACCTATGTTTACAGAGCTGCGCCAACACCTGGTTGATAGTATGCTTACTGACCCCAGAGAGTTGGCAAAGGAGGCAGACCTCTGGGTCATCACCAGAGTGTCCAAAAAGGCAACTAGGGAGATTCCCAGATTGGTTGTCAAGGTCCTTGTCACACTATATGCATATTTATTATGCTAATGTTTGCAAGCAATAGTGTGTTATTTGTATTGTCTGATTGTGAATTGTGATACACAGACTACCTGAATTGCCTGTAATTTCTTGTTTGTCTTTCTTCTGAGTGTGTTAGTTGGGCATCGGCTGGTGTCCTGCTTGTATCACACCATATTACCTTTGTACTCCTTTTATCAGAAATTAAATACTGTCCAGCTGGACAATGAATATAGTTGCTATTTAGTCTATATTTATTTTACAAATAATCTAATTGTCTAGAGACCACTGTCCTGTGAAAAAACGTAATTCCCTAAGGTCCCTAGCTTATTTCTCCATTGGGTTCCCTTGTGTATTTGAAACTGTATTATTTGAAAACATACCCATAGGTTATGGTTGATATGGGTATTGTGTCTAGACCAATTCTTGCTCCTTCTATGTCACTCTATGTTGTGCTAATGCGTGTTGTGTCCTATTGCCAAACCTTGTTGTTTCTTCCCAAAACCATGCTTGTGCGCCCTGCACGTTTTGACAGGGCACAGTGCAATTGTTTAAAGTGTTGCTAGGCAACCCACACATTGTTGTCCCAAAGCGGATCGTGAAGCCACAAGCTCGACAAATAGATGTTCTGATTGGCTATAAATAGCCACGCCTAGCACGATGCTGTGCTTAGTTTTGTTTCCTGTTTCCACAGCTGCCACTTCTCTCTCTCTGACCGCATAAGCTGTTTTCTGTTTCCAGTTCTGCGCCCTTCAACGCTCCAGCCAAGGCAGTGTGCGGCATGTGCCAACCTGGCATGTCACTTTATTACAACGCCTATGACCAAACGAGGTCCTCCCTATTCAGGTGTGCTTTATAGGACCACTATTTCAGAAGATGCCAATCCATTATTTAACATGATGTCTCAGGTCTAGAAGAGCAACTACAAACCACTCTATGTCCATGCTTAACCTCATGACAATGTCTCAATCTGGAATAACAAAGTTATAAGCTGAATAGAATGGTGGCGGAATAGTTCATTGGCCCACATGGTCTGATAATGACATACTTTCCTTAGATCAACTCATGCAGCATGCAGACATTAAATCCTTGAAAAGATGATAATGAATTAAATCTTGATCAACAGCAACACTGGAGATAAGTCCAATTGAATATATATGTTTACGGAGAGGGAACTCTGTCGCAAAAGCAATGGTGTTCCTTCCCTACCAACAAAGTGGTCAGCCCACCTGACTTAAATGCGGGCAGGCCATAGGTTTAATCATGGTGGTGACTATTCCTTGTCCACAATGATTACATTCTGCTGATGAACCTGTGGAGCAAGGGCCGTTGGAGGCAGACCTCTAATTCCACCTAACTGATTCAGATGGGCAGAATTAAATGTCAGTTTTCACCGCCCGTCACTGCCAGGAAAACCCAGATGAAAAAGGGCAGTAAAATGTCTTTCCTTGCCGTTGATGAGAACTTCAATTGCGAGGGGAGCATTTTATTTTTTATTTTCCACAAGAAAATCTCAATTGAGGATTTGCTTTCTGAAAAAGCAGTTTGGTGCAAGGCTCTGTCATGTTAGAGCCCTGCACCAAACAGGAAAAAGCAGTGATAGATCACTGTGATGGTGGTTCCAACCAAAGCTTTAGAAATGACCGCCAGCTTGACAGTGATTTTTAAATTATTTAGGTTGCACCTCTGTCAGGAAGACAGAGTGATTTACTCTGTCGCCCTGGTAGAGAAATGGGCCATCCGCCTAAATGGGTCCCTAGTCTTCTCCAAGCTTTAAAATCACTGCTTAGTCCTCTCCCTCAACCGGGGATTTGTGGCTATCTGAAACTCTGGAGCTCTTTCACAGGAGTGGCCAAAGGAGCCACAAAATTCTTACATAGGAATTTCACTCTCACCCCGTTCAACTCTCCTTACAAGAGAAATGGTCTGCTAGATTGGGAAAATACTACTCTGAATCTGACTAGGATGAACTTCTTGACTCAGATGATAAAGGCCTATGGAGGGATTGGTTCAAACAAAGTTTTCAAAACTTTTACATTACTGGCACTGATCACCACAGATACCACACAGAGCGCACGTAACCCTATCAGCCCACTGGAGATGGCGTGACACTAATATTCAACACCTTGTAAATTCTTGAACCTCCATGCACGTCTTCTGGCTCCGAGTCCTAGGTACTATGAATGACACCATGGCTTTGAACTTACAGTCAACAATAGAACTGCTCTTTCTACATGACTCCTTGTCCATTTAGGACATTAGCAATCAGGTCAAATGCTAGATAGACACTTCCCTGGGGGTGGCCAAGAAGAAAATCCTAAAAACCAGGGAGAGAAAAGCTCCCCCAAAACATTCTGACTGGATGCATGATGTCTGTGGTAGCGTCACATAAATAGTTAATCTATCATCTGTTGGATCAATCAGACAAATGTAAAACATTTGTTTCCCTTTTTACTTACGCCCACCTTACCCCGGTTCATTGTTTGTTCATTAGTTACTGTTCTGGTGAGCTTAACTTGGTGGAGTGCCATCGCCAAATCACATGGGTCCCATGAATGACATTTATTTTCCTAAAAAGGTCCTTTGAGCCGTATGATAATATTTATCTTGTCACAGTTTATTATTACTTATTATTACTTATTTTCTTTGTTTTTGTTTGGACCGAACAAACTCGTATGGCGGTTCGAATTATGGGTCTTTGAAGGACTGCTTGGTTATCATTCCTTCCCTGTTCTTATCTACTCCTTAACACACAATTCTGTTTCTGACTAGCATTTAGTTCTGCTTGTTAACTGTAAAATGCACAATTAAGAAATGTATAAAAGAGCTCAAAGCCTACTCTTAAAGGTGAACCTTGCCCTAATGCAGCTCCCTGGTTAAGAGCATGCATCTGAAAACTCCCTTTGTGGCCCCAGCTGCTGCCTTAAGCCAGGCCCTGTGTTGGCACACACACCTGCTGGCCAAAATCCTCCTCCTTTCATTGTGCTTGCCCATCCAAACCCCCAGCTATCCAATCTCTCCACTGTTGCTCTTAATACAGCCCTATGAATATGCGATGTTATAACGCAAGGGATACATCGCATGCCATAACAATACAGTCGTTAAAACGAGCTCATTGTTACATTGCATGCCATTACAATGCAAGTCAGTACAATGACTTTCTGTAGGGAGCGCTGGATGTTGGAATAGTATAATTTACTATTCCAACTCCAGTCTGTGCAACAATAGAGAAGCTGTTGGATTTTAAATCCAACACCTCCAGCCCCCTACAGCACGTTGTTGTAACGACTTGCATTGTAACGGTTTCCTATGTAACAACGCAGTTGTTGTAATGACTGCATTGTAATAGAATGCGTTGTATTGCATTTGTTGTAAACAATGTCTCCCCCGCCCGATCCCTTTACAGTGGAACACCATCACTTTCATTCAGTATTGTAACTCACCCCCCCCCCCTGTCAAGCACCCTCTCTTGTCGCTCCTTATTCACTCTCTATGTTGTAGGGAGCTCAGTAGTATGTTGCTAGGTTTGACTATATTTGTTTGCATACATGCTTACGCAAGATACCAGTACCAGTCTAATTGTTGAAGTATCCTAATATACGGTATTAAAAGGTTTTTATTGATGGATATAAGTTGTGCTATGGTATGTTATGTTATGGTTTGATATGTTATGTTACGTTACATTATATTTTAATAAAATGTTTTTGTTCAAATGACATATTTTTATGGATGGGTATACGTGTTGTCCTGTTATGTTATAGCAGGATGTATTTAAATAAATTTGTAAAGCAGACAAATCACCCTTTGAGGCACTGGGAAGAGGTGGTACCACAGCAAAAAAATCAGAACGCAGACTAGATTTGCCTGAGTGTCAGAGCCATGAAATGGAAGTGTAAGAAGGCCCTTGTGTGACTCCATTTGAAGAGAATCCCAGTGTATAAGCACCAAAGTAGAAAAAGAACGTCTCCATAGCCTGGTTATCTTACACTGAGGAACTTTCAGAGGGATACATTTGAAAGGGTGTAGGAAATGAGAAGAATTTATCAGGGATATATAGAAAGTATGTCATTTTTGCTGCAACAAAAAATAGAAGATGTATCAAATAAAGCCCTGTGCACCAACACAGAACGTTAAAGGAGACTCAATCCTGAATAAGTGAAATATATTAAAATAGGAGAGGAGTGACTAAAATGTTGAGTATTCCTATTGCCCTGTCAGCAAACCAACTGCATGTGCTAGAAAAGGAACATTGCTGTCCTTAAATATAGCACAGCCTTGGTCCAGTAAAGACTGACTACACTTAATCAATCAATCAATCAACAGAATTTGTATAGCGTGCTACTCACCCGTTAGGGTCTCAAGGCGCTGAGGAAGGGGGGGGGGGGGGGGTTGCTACTGCTCAAACAACCAGGTCTTGAGTTGTTTCCTGAAGGAGAGATGGTCTAGGGTCAGCAGTAGGTGAGTGGGGAGGGAGTTCCATGTCTTGGCTGCCAGGTAGGAGAAGGATCTTCCTCCGACGGTGTATTTGCGTATTCGTGGGACAGAGGCGAGGGCGAGGCTGGCGGAATGGAGCTGGCGGGTGGGTGTGTAGAATGTGAGTCGGCTGTTGAGGTACTTCGGGTCCGTGTCGTGGAGAGCCGTGTGTGCGTGGGTGAGGAGTCTGAACGTGATCCTCTTGTTGACGGGGAGCCAGCGCAGGTTTTTCAGGTGGCAGAGATGTGGCTGTGGCAAGGGATGTCCAGGATTAGTCGTGCTGAGGCGTTCTGGATGCGCTGGAGTCTTTTCTGGAGTTTGGCTGTGGTCCCAGCGTAGAGGGTGTTCCCGTAGTACAGACGGCTGGTGACGAGGGCCTGGGTAACCGTCTTCCTGGTTTCGATGGGGATCCATCGGAAGATCTTTCGGAGCATGCGCAGGGTGTTGAAGCAGGAAGACTAGACGGCGTTGACTTGCTTGGTCATCGTGAGGGAGGAGTCCAGGTTGAAGCCCAGGTTGTGTGCGTGGTCCGCTGGCTTGGGTGCTGTGCCCAGGGCAGGGGGCCACCAGGAGTCGTCCCAGGCGGAGGGAGATGGTCCGAGGATGAGGAATTCTGTCTTGTTTGAGTTCAGTTTTAGACGTCTGATCTTCATCCATTTTGCGACGTCTTTCATTCCTTCATGGAGGTTGGCTTTGGTGGAGGCGGGGTCGTTGGTCAGGGAGAGGATCAGCTGGGTGTCGTCGGCATAGGAGATGATGTTGAGGTTGTTTTGGCATGCGATGGCTGCGAGAGGGCTCATGTAGACGTTGAAGAGGGTGGGGCTGAGTGAGGATCCTTGCGGAACGCCGCAGATGACTTCGGTGGCCGAGGAGCGAAACGGGGGAGGCGGACTCTCTGGGTTCTTCCGTCGAGGAACGAGATGATCCACTCCAGGGCCGTTCCTTGGATTCTGGTGTTGCTGAGGCGCTGTATCAGGGTGCGATGGCATACGGTGTCGAAGGCTGCTGAGAGGTCCAGGAGGATGAGGGCAGTAGTTTCTCCATTGTCGAGCAGGGACCTGATGTCGTCGGTGGCTGCGATGAGGGCGGTCTTGGTGCTGTGGTTTGTTCGGAATCCGTTGGTCTCGAGGAAGGTGGAGAGTTGTCTGTTGACGGTCTTCTCGATGACTTTGGCTGGAAAGGGGAGGAGCGAGATGGGGCGGAAGTTCTTGAGGTCTGTGGGGTCCGCGGTGGGTTTCTTCGGGAGGGCGCTCAGCTCGGCATGTTTCCAACTCTCAGGGAAGGTGGCGGATGCGAAGGAGCTGTTGATGATGTTCCGGAGTTGGGGTGCAATGATGGAGTCGGCTCTGTTGAAGATGTGGTGTGGGCAGGGGTCGGTAGGGTAGCCGGAGTGGATGGTGTTCATCAGGCCGGTGGTGTCTTCGGTGCTGACCCGGGTCCAGGTGCGGAGGGTGGTGGTGGGGGGCGCTGGTTCGGTGGTTGGGTCCGTGGTCAGCGCGCCTAAGCTGTTGTGTATGTCGGTGATCTTGCGGTGGAAGAATGAGGCGAGCGAGTCGCAGAGGTCTTGCGAGGGTGTGATGTCGTTGTTGCAGGCGCTGGGGTTGGAGAGCTCTTTAACGATGCTGAAGAGTTCCTTGCTGTTGTGGGTGTTGTTGTCCAGTCGTTCTTTGAATGTTGTCTTCTTGGTGGTGCAGATCAGCTGGTGGTGTTTGCGGGTGGTGTTCTTGAGGGCTGTCATGTTTTCTGTTGTCTGGTGGTGGCGCCAGGCTTTCTTGAGGGTGCGGCAGGCTTTCTTGGAGTTTTTGAGTTCGTTGGTAGACCACAAGGCTTTCCTGCTGCCGGGCCTGCTGGGAGGATTTTTCAGGGGTGCGAGTTCGTCGGCGCAGTTGATAAGCCACTGTGTGAGGTTGCGAGCTGCTTCGTTGGGGTCTGTAGTGTTGGTGGACGGGTTCTGGCTGAGGGCGGTGGTGAGCTGGTTGGCGGTGATCTTACTCCAGCTTCTGCAGGGAGCCTGTTGCGGGTGTGGTTCTCCTGAAGTTGAAGTGGACGCAGCTGTGGTCTGTCCAGTGTAGTCCGGTTGGCCAGTGTAACTCTTGGGGAGGAGATCATCCTTGTAGTGTGGGAGACAGGGCAGAGGTTACCCTAGTTTCTCAGGTGACAAAAAGATGGTGTCCAAAGCACATTGCCTTTCAATGCTTCCAAGTAAAGACAGTTGGGCGCCATCAAAGGGCAGAGGATGGAGGATCTGAGGGACACAAGAGCCAGCATAACTGCTGGCTCGTGTGTTGTAGTGGCAGACAACAGGGAGTCACTACTCAGTGGCTCTGATTCCCTTTGAGTGGAGGAGGGTCCTAAGATATTCTAAAAGTAGCCATGAGCCCTGCCATGCCTTTAAAATGCCTGTTAGGCAATGATCTGGCTCACACTATGAGGAAGCAAGGGGAGCTTAGGTCATACCTGGAGATGTTAGGATTGCCTGAGATGGTGTGCCTGACTACAAGGTCTATGGCCACCCAAGAGTGGAGTCAAGGAAGTCTAGAACCTGGAAAAATGATCCAGCCAGCAGCCAAGAAAGAGAAGGGCTTGGATGTGGAAAACCAGCCCCTGAAACATCCCACTGTCAAGGTTGACGCCACAAATGAGTATGAGGAATCCACAGGCCGTGCACTGTATTATTTGAAAACATACCCATAGGTTATGGTTGATATGGGTATTGTATCTAGACCAATTCTTGCTCCTTCTATGTCACTCTATGTTGTGCCAATGTCTGTTGTGTCCTATTGCAAAAGCTTGTTGTTTCTTCCCAAGACCATGCTTGTGCGCCCTGCACGTTTTGACAGGGCACGGTGCAATTGTTTAAAGTGTTGCTAGACAACCCACACATTGTTGTCCCAAAGCGGATCGTGAAGCCACAAGCTTGACAAATAGCTGTTCTGATTGGCTATAAATAGCCACTCCTAGCACGATGTTGTGCTTGGTTTGGTTTCCTGTTTCCACAGCTGCCACTTGTTCTCTCTCTCTGACCATAAGCTGTTTTCTGTTTCCAGTTCTGCGCCCTTCAACGCTCCAGCCCTGAAGCCTTCAGCCCTCAACTCCCATCACCTTGTTACATCAAGGAGTCAGCCATCGGCTGTTAGCTAAGTGGAGCGCATGCTTGCAGAGAGACCTTAGAGTTCTTGGAATAGTCTTCTTGACTTAGTTTACCTTTCCACACCAGGTTATTATGCTCTATGCACTTTGTACATTGTTGAAGGCTAGTTATGGAACCTTGGATTGGTGGCCATTCGCTTTGAACATTGTTGAACCCTATTACTGCTTGCGCTGTGCGCCATGTGCTACGGACATTCTTGCACGGGATCCACTATGCTTTATGAACATTGATGTGCCCTAAACATATGATGAATCTGATGGGCTTTGCATCAACATGTGTCAACAGGGTGCCATTTGTGTGTGTCTGCATTGATATCCCCTTAGTTTCCCGATGCAATTTGTGCATTAGAAAAAGATTGCATTTATTCATTCTCCTCACCGTGAATGAATGCTAACAGAAGACAGCTTCAGAGCAGCTATCTATTATTATTATTATTAGTAGTAGTAGTATTATTTTATATAGTGCTGAATGACCCCAAAGGGTATCTCTGCGCTTAGGATGGAGTGCAGCAGCCAGACCTAAGGGATTCAGAAAAGATGAGTTTTCAGAAGCTTCCTGAACTGAGAGAGGCTCTGGCAGTTGCAAATCAGGAGAGGCAGCTCGTTCCAGAAAGTAGGAGCAAGATGTGTAAAGGCTTTGCCACCCTTGCACGCCTTTTTAATTCTAGGGGTGCAGAGGAGGAGCTTGGACCCAGATCGAAGGGGTCATGAGGGGATGTATTTGATGAGTTTAACAGATGAGTAGAAAGGCCCCTGTTCAATAAGCGCTTTAAAAACAGTGCAGCCTATCTTAAATTTCACCCGTTTTCCCACAGGGAGCCACTGAAGTTTTTTGAGAAGGGGAGTAGAAGCCGTTCTAGGTGGAGCGTTTGATACCAGACGGGCAGCCTTGTTCTGTGCAACTTGTAGCTTGTTTAGGGAGGCTTTGTTGGCCGATGCCAACAGTGCGTTACAATAGTCCAATATTACTTCTCCAGTTTCATCCTGCTGTCTTCAACACTACTGGTGCCTCCAAAACCCACCTGTCACCACTATAAGAATGTTCTGAAAATAGCAGCTGACTTCATCAAACATTATTGAAAATCCGACCATATCGCACCTACCTATAAAAACCTGCAGTGCCTATTTTTCCCTGGTCCATCATTTCCAAGGCATGCTTTATCTTCATTAAGGAGACCACCCTCACTCTACGAGGAAACCAAGACCAGGACATCTATAGAACTTAAAAAGATGTGCAGAAGCCACATTGCTAAATTGGAATCCAGAATATGTAAGAAGGGAGAAACCTTATGCTATTCTCTGTAGTTGTGGAACATCATTCCGCTCAAAGTTCATCAGGCACCATGAGTCCCCCATTTAGAAAAGAGCTAAAAAATGGTGCTTATCACCATCAATATCCGGGGATTTTTGTTTGCCATGATTTAACTGCAACAACCCGCAGTAACATGTACATCTCGATGACAAAGACATTACTAGATTTTTAGAAGTGGTCCCACTTATGTCTCTGCCTATTGGGCTGTATTCAAACAGCAAAGATAGCTACGGCGCCCCGTTTCAATTATCTCTTTGGGATCATCCTCAGAGGCTTTCTGACCTACATGATAACCAAGCTGAGCAAAGTGATAAAAGACTTCATATCGGATGCCCAAAGTCTGCGCCTCAAGATCTCCAAACCGCAAGCAGCCAATGCAGTGTGCGGCATGTGCCAACCCGGCATGTCACTTTATTACAAAGCCTATGACCCAAAGGGGTCCACCCTATTCAGGTGTGCTTTATAGGACCACTATTTCACAAGATGCCAATCCATTACTTAACATGATGTCTCAGGTCTAGAAGAGAAACTACAAACCACTCTATGTCCATGCTTAACCTCATGACAATGTCCCAATCTGGAATAACAAAGTTATAAGCTGAATAGAATGGTGGCAGAATAGTTCCTTGGCCCAAATGGTCTGATAATGACATACTTTCCTTAGATCAACTCATGCAGCATACAGACATTAAATCCTTGAAAAGATGATAATAAATTAAGTCTTGATCAACAGCAACACTGGAGATAAGTCCAATTGAATATATATGTTTACGGAGAGGGAACTCTGTTGCAAAAGCAATGGTGTTCATTCCCTACCAACAAAGTGGTCAGCCCACCTGATTTAAATGCGGGCAGGCCATAGCTTTAATCATGGTGGTGACTACTCTCTGCCCACCATGATTACATTCTGCTGATGAACCTGTGAAGCAAGGGCCATTGGAGGCAGACCTCTAATTCCACCTAACTGATTCAGATGGGCAGAATTAAATGTCAGTTTTCACCGCCCGTCACTGCCAGGAAAACCCAGATGAAAAATGGCAGTAAAATGTATTTCCTTGCCGTTAATGAGAACTTCAATTGCGAGGAGAGCATTTTATTTTTTATTTTCCAACAAGAAAATCTCAATTCAGGATTTGCTTTCTGAAAAAGCAGTTTGGTGCAAAGCTCCGTCATGTTAGAGCCCTGCACCAAACAGGAAAAAGCAGTGATAGATCACTGTGATGGTGGTTCCTGCCACAGCTTTAGAAATGACCGCCAGCTTGACAGTGATTTTTAAATTATTTAGGTTGCACCTCTGTCAGTGATTTACTCTGTCGCCCTGGTAGAGAAATGGGCCATCCGCCTAAATGGGTCCCTAGTCTTCTGCAAGCTTTAAAGTCACTGCTTAGTCCTCTCCCTCAATCGGAAATTTGTGGCTATCTGAAACTCTGGAGCTCTTTCACAGGAGTGGCCACAGGACCCACAAAATATTAACATAAGAATTTCACTCTCATCCCGTTCAACTCTCCGTACAAGAGAAATGGTCTGCTAGATTGGGAAAATACTACTCTGAATCTGACTAGGATGAACTTCTTGACTCAGTTGATAAAGGCCTATGGAGGGATTGGTTAAAACAGAGTTTTCAAAACTTTTACATTACTGGCACTGATCACCACAGATACCACACAGAGCGCACGTAACCCTATCAGCCCACTGGAGATGGCGTGACACTAATATTCAACACCTTGTAAATTCTTGAACCTCCATGCACGTCTTCTGGCTCCGAGTCCTAGGTACTATGAATGACACCATGGCTTTGAACTTACAGTCAACAATAGGACTGCTCTTTCTACATGACTCCTTGTCCATTTAGGACATTAGCAATCAGGTCAAATGCTGGTTAGACACTTCCCCGGGGGTGGCCAAGAAGAAAATCCTAAAAACCAGGAAGCGAAAAGCTCCCCCCAAAACATTCTGACTGGAAGCATGATGTCTGTGGTAGCGTCACATAAATAGTTAATCTATCATCTGTTGGATCAATCAGACAAATGTAAAGCATTTGGTTCCCTTTTTACTTACGCCTACCTTACCCCGGTTCATTGTTTGTTCATTAGTTACTCTTCTGGTGAGCTTAACTTGGGGGAGTGCCATTGCCAAATCACGTAGGTCCCATGTATGACATTGATTTATTTTCCTAAAAAGGTCCTTTGAGCCTTATGATACTATTTATCTTGTCACAGTATATTATTACTTATTATTACTTATTTTCTTTGTTTTTGTTTGGCCCGAACAAACTTGTATGGTGGTTCGAATTATGGGTCTTTGAAGGACTGCTTGGTTATCATTCCTTATCTGTTTTTATCTACTCCTTAACACATGATTCTGTTTCTGACTAGCATTTAGTGCTGATTGTTAACTGTAAAATGCACAATAAAGAAATGTATAAAAGAGCTCAAAGCCTACTCTTAAAGGTGAGCCTTGCCTAATGCAGCTCCCTGGTTAAGAGCATGCATCTGAAAACTCCCTTTGTGGCCCCAGCTGCTGCCTTAAGCCAGGTCCTGTGCCTGGCACAAAACACCTGCTGGCCAAATCCTCCTCCTTTCCATGTGCTTGTCCATCCAAACCCCCAGCTTTTAAATCTCTCCACTGTTGCTCTTACTACAGCCCTATGAATATGCAATGTTACAACGCATGCGATACATCACATGCCATAACAATGCGGTTATTACAACGAGCTCATTGTTACATTGCTTGCCATTACAATGCAAGTCAGTACAATGACTTTCTGTAGCGAGCGCTTTTTCTTGGAATAGTCCAGGAAAATTACAATCTATCAAGTATGTGCAACAATAGAGAAGGTGTTGGATTTTAAATCCAACACCTCCTGCCCCCTACAGCACGTCGTTGTAACGACTTGCATTGTAACGGTTTGCTATGTGACAACGCAGTTGTTGTAATGACTGCATTGTAATGGAATGCGTTGCATTGCCTTTGTTGTAAACAATTTCTCCCCTGCCCGAGCCCTTTACAGTGGAACACCATTGCCTTCTTTCAGTATTGTAACTCACCCCCTCCCCTGTCAAGCCCCCTCTCTTGTTGCTCCTTATTCACTCTCTATGTTGTGGGGAGCTCAGTAAAAATAACAGTTGATGGACAGAATGCAGAACAATGTCACACATTCACCCCAGTACAGAGATCTGGGCCTAAATCCATCGTTTTTTTGCACTCCACGCCACCCCAGTTCAGACATGGCCATATGCAAATAAGCCTTGACCCTGTGCCTCATGGGAACAGTCCAGCCCGAACTGACAAGCCATGTCTTTCCTGGACCGGAATTAAGCAACCTAGGACCGGTTTCTGGCTATCAGCCATCTTCAGCCAGGATAGCTTGACTCAAGTGGTGTGGAGAGCATGGAACTCACGTCTGAGCATACCCATCCCACTCGGGGTGACAAATGCAAAAATAACAGTTGATGGACAGAATGCAGAGCAATGTCATACATTCACCCCAGTACAGAGATCTGGGCCTAAATCCATCATTTTTGCACTCCACACCACCCCAGTTCAGACATGGCCATATGCAAATCAGCCTTGACCCTGTGCCTCATGAGAACAGTCCAGCCCGAACTGACAAGCCATGTCTTTCCTGGACCGGAATCAAGCAACCTAGCAACCTAGGACCGGTTTCTGGCTATCAGCTGTCTTCAGCCAGGATAGCTTGACTCAAGTGGTGTGGAGAGCATGGGACTCACGTCTGAGCATACCCATCCCACTCGGGGTGACAAATGCAAAAATAACAGTTGATGGACAGAATGCAGAGCAATGTCATACATTCACCCCAGTACAGAGATCTGGGCCTAAATCCATCGTTTTTTTTGCACTCCACACCACCCCAGTTCAGACATGGCCATATGCAAATCAGCCTTGACCCTGTGCCTCATGGGAACAGTCCAGCCCGAACTGACAAGCCATGTCTTTCCTGGACCGGAATCAAGCAACCTAGCATCCTAGGACCGGTTTCTGGCTATCAGCCGCCTTCAGCCAGGATAGCTTGACTCCAGTGGTGTGGAGAGCATGGGACTCACGTCTGAGCATACCCTTCCCACTCGGGGTGACAAATGCAAAAATAACGGTTGATGGACAGAATGCAGAACAATGTCATACATTCACCCCAGTACAGAGATCTGGGCCTAAATCCATCGTTTTTTTGCACTCCACACCACCCCAGTTCAGACATGGCCATATGGGGAGCTCAGTAGTATGTTGCTAGGTTTGACTATATTTGTTCACATACATGCTTACGCAAGATACCAGTACCAGTCTAATTGTTGAAGTATCCTAATATATGGTATTAAAATGTTTTTATTGATGGATATAAGTTGTGCTATTGTATGTTATGTTATGGTTTGATATGTTATGTTACTTTACATTATATTTTAATAAAATGTTTTTGTTGAAATAAAATATTTTTATGGATGGGTATACGTGTTGTCTTGTTATGTTATAGCAGGATATATTTAAATAAATTTGTAAAGCAGACAAATCACCCTTTGAGGCACTGGGAAGAGGTGGTACCACAACAACAAAATCAGAACGTAGACTAGATTTGCCTGAGTGTCAGAGCCATGAAATGGAAGTGTAAGAAGGCCCTTTTGTGACTCCATTTGAAGAGAATCCCAGTGTATAAGCACCAAAGTAGAAAAAGAACGTCTCCATAGCCTGGTTATCTTACACTGAGGAACTTTCAGAGGGATAATATTGAAAGGGTGTAGGAAATGAGAAGAATTTATCAGGGATATATAGAAAGTATGTCATTTTTGCTACAACAAAAATAGAAGATGTATCAAATATATCCCTGTGCACCAACACAGAACGTTAAAGGAGACTCAATCCTGAATAAGTGAAATATATTAAAATAGGAGAGGAGTGACTACAATTTTGAGTATTCCTATTGCCCTGTCAGCAAACCAACTCCATGTGCTTGAAAAGGAATATTGCTGTCCCTAAATATAGCACAGCCTTTGACCAGTAAAGACTGACTACACTAAGTGTTGTCCCACCAAGGTCCTAAACGGCATGATCTTCCTGGATATTTATTTGGTGAAAGGCAAAGATGACTGAAGAACCCTGGCTATCAAGCTGGGACTAGTCAAATTTAACTCCCAAATCCTTCTTCCCTTTGTTAATGGGGTGAGGCAGTGGTCCAGCGATCTACCCTTCCTTTTACTAGTGCAATCACTGTCTTTTCAGAATTGAGCTTTAGTCAATTCTTCCCTGGTCTGCAGCATGAAATAGTGTATTTCCCACAACTTTTCATGAACAATACTTACCAAAGACCATCTTGCTCTACCCTGGTGGCACCTTGTCTTCAAGACATTCATGAGCTTCGACCCTGCTTCATTCCTGAGAACAGAGCATGAATGATGAGCTACTGTAACGTCGACCATCAGAGCAGCTTTGCTTATTAGTTCCTTCACTTTCATCTACCATGCTGTGCTTAGTTATTCTCATGGAGAGAACGTATAGAGTGCCAACAATATATGGACTAACTCTTTTCGGCTCCGAGGCAGTCGCTGCCAACATCCTCCATGTTATTTGGGGAGCTTGCAGCCTGTACTGGTTTGTCAGCAAAGAGCACGGTGCATGCTGGGACTTGTAGGCCCATATATATATATAAAATGTTAAGAGGGAAACTGAAAGTATTACCGTGCTTAGTATCACCATGCTTATTGGTGCTGGCACAAACCCCAAGACTGACTTGTGACAAGGGACCGGTTGATTATTGTGACAGATAGTGATACCTCTGAACAGTAGGGTGAATGCCAACACTATAAATGGCCAATTCTGCATGGTCACCATTTTAGGCTCAAGTTCGCAATAAGGAAACATATTTCAACCAAGGCCTCGAAAGTGGGCTGATACTCAGGAAAAGGAAATGCATAAATATCAAAGTATTATTTTGCCTAGAACTCCATTAAATCTTTCAGTAGAAATCGATATGCAGACCGTAGCTGTTCAGACAGCAGACAATCTGCCTCATGGGTTGCTCAATTCCATTCTTTCCCAAGTACCATTTTCCATCTAAAAGGTCTTGTTCTCCTCCCACCTTCTCATTCACTGGGAGGAGTGAGGAATACATTAGCTATAATAACAAAAAGACTTCACGGTTTATTTATATATATTTTTACAGAGTTTTTTTAGCGCGAACTTGACCCGAATCAGGTTTCAGACCACTTTACATAGCACCAGTTGCATTACAGGAGGACACACATTCGTATTTTTGTTAGACACTGGGAGATTAGTTGATTTGCCCAGAATCACAGGATGTTCAGGGCCATTGACGAGACTCAAACTCAGTTTCCCAGATTCGAGGACCACCGCCCTAGCCGTTAGGCCAACTCCCCTCCCCAAGAAAACCCTTGCTAAATTGTATAAGGTGCTCTGGCTTCTAGGCTCTATGCATCTTGCACTATGTAATAGAAGGATATATTTATGGGTGCCTGGTAAGCTACCGAGTGATTACATCTTAAATGTGACACTTTCAGGCAGTTTTCACTAATTAGCCAATCACTTTGCATGAAGCGAGTTTTGAGTCCACACTTAGAATGGCAAACTTAAAACTACCAGTCCTAGAATGCGGTCGGGGCTAAATGGGGGTGTCACACAGACTATATGAACATTTGCAAGCCTAGTAAATGATTTTCTTGATGAAATGATGACACCAGCTCCGACGAATGATGTGCAATATCTTCCTACAAGCTACACAAAATATATTGTACATATAGAGCGAGCAATACCTCTCAATATAGCACCTACAAGAACAAAAATGCAAGTGTTGGTTTATGAAGGACTTTTGCAGGAGCAATGCTGCTGCACAAGGGGCTGATTACGAGTTCCACGTAATATTCCGGCCCATGCGTAAACTCGTGTTTATGCATGTATAAGGACTATACGTTTGAAGGTATTTAATGCATCCAATAATTGCTCAGCCTCCTTTAAATTTCCGCAGGTCAAACCTGCCAAAATTTAACAGAGGAAATATATGGTATTTACAGAACACATGCGGATTGTTGCACATTAAACAGAGGGAACGTTATTTATCAAAGACAATAAATAACACCTATTATACGTTCATAGAGAACAACGTGCACTGCAGACTTTGTGTTTAATGGACCAAATCCGCGTGATACAGTAAATACTGTATGTTTCCCCCTATTAGGTTTCGGCCAACTTGACCTGCTGACATGCAATGAAGGTTGAACTACTTAGCACATCTGAATTATTATCAGATTAGTCAAATATGGTCATACTGACCCATGTGTTAACAGGGATTAACTCATAGTTCTGAATATTACGAGCAACTCATCATCAGGCCCTTAGAGTTCAAAATACTTAGTCCAATAGTAACTCCCTATGAATCATATCTTATCAAAATTAATATTACCAAGTTAATGAAACTCTAAAAAAACACCCATTATAACATCTTATCTCGTTCAATTGAATCATAAAGGCAATAAGTAAAATTAAGGTAAGGAAGGCACTGGACTGGACGGCTTCCCAGCCTCCTTCTATCAGCCGCCTTCTATCAAACCTAGCCTATGTCACTAATCTCTCCCCTAGATGATGTATTTGCCCACCTTTCCTCCACAGGCAAAGTCGAGGGAACTACCACTGAGGCCTCTATAAAAGTCATACCCAAAGAAGGGCAAGACCCATCCAACCCAAAAACTAGCACCACCACTCCCTAATAAATATACATTGTAGAATCTATGCAATAATCCTGGAACTCAGCCTGCACACTATCCTCAAAATAAATAATACTCACCTCACACTATGGATTCATCAAAGGAAGGTTCAATGCAGATAACATCAGGCTATTCAGCCACACCATCAAAAAAGTCCACCATCTCGCCCACCCTGCCTGTGCGATAGCATTGGAAGCAGAGAAGGCCTTCGATATGGTGTTGTGGGCCTTTCTCCATGTCACTCCTACCTTCGCCCTCCTTCATCCTAGACCCCTCCTTATACAGGATGATTCGATCCAGCTCCTTTAACCTTCAAAAAGGAACCAACCAAGGGTGTCCTCTTTCCTGCCTACTTTTCTTACTAACCCTAGAACCTCTGCTCACACTAATTAGAGCAAAACTCCTTCTTCCCGTCATTCCTTTCTTTTAAGGCCTGCAGAAACTGGCCTCCTATGCGTAAAACAAACTCCTTTTCCCCATATAAGCGGGGACAGCTCTCCCTCACATCATTTCTACTATCAATGAATTCTCTAATGTATCCAGGATACTGTCTCAAAAAAGATAAAAACAGAAGTTCTGCTACTTACTGTGCTTTGTAACAGCTCTATTATTAGCAATTATGGCCTCAAATGGGCGTCTGTAAGGATAAAATACTTGGGAATCTGGTTCACTCAGAATCTCAAAGATATATTGACCTTAATGAAAAAAAATATACTAGATACAATTAAAGACTGCCTGGATAAGTGGTCCTTCAGATTCATCACTTGGTGGGGACAAATGGAATCCATCAACAACAACAAAATACTGCCCTTATCAACTTTTTGATCAGTATGTCCTCAGTTTACTTTTCAGATGGCTACTTTGTTAAAATAGATGCATTGCTCACTGGGAAGTGGTGCTAAGGGTGCTCAACCAGCCAAAATCCAAATTTGGGATGTTGGAAATTCTAAGCCAAAAAGTGCCTCAAGATCAGAGTTGAGACCAGGACCTGCCTGGTCACCGATCTGCTCAAGGTGCATCTCTGGTCGGCCTGATTTCAAGGTTGTTCATTCTACATTTTTCTCTGCAGCGGAATATCCTGTTCAGCAAGGGCTCATCTCTAGAAAGGTATCCATTGCCCTGGAGCCCTTGTTGAATACAGCCTGCAGCTTCGACCACCTGGAGATTTTAAAGTGCCATAAAAGAGACTATGAGCCAGATTTAGATCTTGATGGACGGGTTACTCCATCACAACTGTGATGGATATCCCGTCCGCTCAAATATTAATCCCATAGGATATATTAAGATTTACATTTCGGCGGATGGGGTATCCGTCCCCGTTGTAACAGAGTAACCCATCCTCCAAGATCTAAATCAGGCCTTGAATCCAAACAAAGAAATCTTGCAACTTTGTTCAACAGCTCCACAATGACGACACCTTCGCCTTGGATTCCGCTGGCTCTTTTGCCCTACTGAACTTTACCTTCTCAGACATTTTTCTTGAAAATGTATTCTAAGTCCCAAGGTAAGCGGATACTAGGCCCAATCCACCTTGTGTATCCGAACCGTGTACCATCGTGGTCAACTATATTTTTTGACTCTTACCCCAATCTTGCGCATTAAGGTATCTATGATTAGCATTTTGATCTTGTAGGCACTAGTTTGCACTAAAAACTTAAAACATTCATAACTCTGGTTCTTCTGATTGGATTATTGTTGTTTTGGTGTCAAGTAACCTAATACATTTTACTTTTTTTTCCGTCTAAATTAGTACGAAATTTCCTTTCGTGGCCTTTTTACTTTATTTTTGTTTGAGTGCTGCATAAATACTTTACATATTGCCTCTGAGTTAAGTCTGCCTGCTTTTGTTTCAAGCTACCAAAGTGTTAAGCTCAGGTTAATTTGGTGACTTTTATGGTTCACCCTGACAAGGATTGTGGATGTTGCTTGCGAAGGACTCACATCCTCCTCAACCAACAACCCATTTTCTCACACTATCGCTCTTCCATTTTCTGCTAACTAGCATGTGTTATAGCGGACGCACGGTGTGAAGAAAAGCCTCTCTATTAATTTCTGCATTGCTAACAATGACCAGCAATAGTCATGACAGATTGTTCCTTTGTTTGATGCTTGTGTCAACTTGTGTTTTGAGATATACTGTGAATTATTAATATTATTATTATTAGAGTTTTGTAGAGCGCATAGTAACCCGGAAGCATCCCAGCGCTGAGACCAGGACAGTCAAGAAGGTGGATATTCGGGGAGAAATGGGGAAGGGGGATCAGGGGAAGAGGTGCGTTTTCAGTAGTTTCCTGAACCGGAGGTGATCTGATTCCATCCTTAGTTTACAGGGGAGGGTGTTCCAAAGGCAGGAATCATTAACTCGATGGGCCCTTTATCATCATGGTATTGCTTCATGGCCATGAAGTGCACTAATTTACCCTCATAGCCTGGCAAAAGGTGCTATACTGGCCATTAATGTCCTGCTCCAGCATTAAAGGCCAGAGCTCAAGGTGAGAGCCTTTAACTAGAGAGCGGGCTTTTAATGTGCGGTATACCCCGCTACGACAGGCTATAAGGCCATGAGAACATTTCGTCCATGAGTGCAGATTGTCTTAACTTTAAAAAAAAACGAAGGGGAGGAGGAGCTACAACGGCGAACAAGATGGCTGCTTAGGTTCCCGTCCCCGCCGATCTCCGTATTCCGCCGCAAGATCCTGTATAATATCCTCACCTTACGCCCAGCCTCTGCTTGTATGAAGTGTCCCTCAATCCGATGGCGAAATCCTGACGTTTTTATCTGCTGATTTAACAAACTTACACCGTGTTGAAGATTGTGGCCTGTTCCGACGGTGAAGCCGGGGCCTCGAGTATTTGCAAGGCCGGGCTGCAGTGCAACAACATCGGCTGGGGACCTTGGCAGGGTCCAGTCGATCGCAGTGGAAACTTCATCTATGCCCGAATTTGGTGGCGATTGTTTTCCTATCCCAGCATCGAGAGAGTGGTGACCTGTTTGCTGACTGAAGGTGGGTATTCCCGTCTCGCGGACCCGGCATAGATTTTGCGGGGTCTCGGTGGGTTGGGACTCCGGCCCGCGATGTCCTGCTGAGTCACCGCGGCTGTGGATAACGGCGGGTCACCGTTTACGCCTGCCGTCTCGTGATCCTGTTCGCCCCTCCTGGAACTGCCAGTTTTCACCCGGGGAGCTGATCGAGACTGGTACCGAACTTGATAAAATGGATCAAACGACATCAGGGCTAACGTTAAGATCGATACTGTTGGAACTGTGGGCGTTTCTGTGAGAAGTTGGCCTGATATGCAGTGCTCACTATTCTAGTGATCACTATGTATCAGTCCAAACAACCCTTATTGATGATTGGTTGTAAGTCAACCGATAGACCAGCTATCCTAGTAGCATGGACAAGAGCAGTCTTCAGGCTAAACTCTGGAGGGCGTGTTAAGCCAGCTGTTATACCATCACATATACCCCTTGAACACCAAGTGAAAGAACACCACACAAGTTGTTATGAAAATAAAGTATATTTATTTAGAACACAACAGCCCTGGACTCTTTATGAGGACAGGGCGCTAAGCACAATACAAAACTCTTATGAAAATACTCAAAATCGCACAAGTTACGCAAATGCCCGAGGGGCACGGAAAGCCATATACTCTAAAAGTGGAATGCGAAATTACTAGTAGGTAAGTACTACTCTAATAGACTTTAGAATCGCTAGGACTGGACTACTGAACCTCCAGATTACTAGCAGGAGGTCTAGGGTGATCGGGTGCAGAGTGTGCACTCTCACGCGGGATGCGGGACAAAGTCTATGGTTGCTAGAAATTACAAAGTTAGTGTTATCGGACGAATCCGACTAGGTAGAGCTGAAACGAAAAAGGATCTGGACCCTTGGATAGTGAGGCTATGCTGGGGCACTGAAATGCCGAAGTTACCTAGCCCAGGGGCTGCGGCTGCATAGGTCTGGAAAGACGTCGGGAATCCTCGTTGCAGTCTGTGGAGCCTGAAAGAAGAAGTTGCTGGCAGGCGACCAGTGAAGAGATTCGGATGGATCCAAGCCTGGATCAGTGATGGAGGATACCTGTAAGCAGAGGGGACCAAGTTCTGAATCACTAGCCAGTGATTAGATGGGCACCAGGATGCCACCGGATGGAGTCACCTCGACCAGGTGAGTGGGCGACGCTGGGCTCTGCAGTCTCACGGACCAGGAGGCGTTGTCGGTGACCAGGATGGAGGTGCGAGCTGTCCCATGATGGTATCTGCTGTCGATGTCGCTTAACCCAGGATTGGGGCAACAAGTCTTGGCAAATGCAAGCCCACGCGGTGGACTCAAAATGGCGTCTGGAGTGGACCAGGAGGGTCCAGGGTGCTCCTCTGTTGGAGGGGAGCAAGGGCCATTCTGGAGCAACCAGACCAGTGGTGTTGATGTCGTCGTTCGTCGTCGGGAAGGCCACAAGCCAGCAGGCTAGTAGCCAGACAACGCGGTGAGCAGCAAAGAGCAGAAGGGCCCCACGCAGATCTCGTGGAGGCTGGGAGGCTGAACTTCGGTGCTGGAGCTGCTCAGGGTTGGGGCTTCTCTCACCCCAAAGCACTCACTCGAGGATCCCTCGGCGGTCGTGCTGGGCAAGCATCGTGCAGTCCCTCGAGGTCTCGTCACACCCACGAATCTCAGCTGGGCTGATGATGCAGGTTGAGGTCAGAGGTGCCAGGGAAGCCGGTTCTCGTCGAGCTGGGTAGTCTTGATCCGGAGGAGAGACTTACAGCAGACTGCGATGCTTGGATGGTGCCTGCGGAGGCAGGGTGACAACTCCTTAGTCACAAGGGAGAAATCTTGAGAAGAAGTCGAGAGTTCCTTTCGTAGAAAGTAGTTTCAGGATTCAAAGATGAACTAATTTGGAAGGGGGTCCGCTCCTATCTTTATACTAGGAAAAGGGGCTGGCACGTGACTAGGTCCCGCCCATGGGTGGGACCAGGAAGGGGGTGGTTACACCCCTCTCCCATGCCGGACTTTCCCCAGCCCAGGGGCTGGTGTGCCCCTGGAACTGGTTCTAGCCGGCAGATGCACAGTGAGCACCGGGGTGCCACTTGCAGTCACCTTCCTCTAAAGCCCTGCCTACCCAGGATACACAAAACCCTGTCTGAGATGGTGCTAGCACCGCCCCTGACAGGAAACTCTTTGTCCAAGCCTCCCTCGCTGGAAGGACTCCCAGCAGCAGGAGGTCAGACTTGTGTCTGTGGTGGCAGCATCCATTTTGTGATGCTGAGGCTTGAGTTAACTTTAACCGGGGTTCACAGTTACATACATGTCGTGTCCCTCTAGAAGGGTGGAATGCAAACCCCGTCGCCAGAATTGGCGAGGGGTTAGTATTCCAATTCGTATGACACCTTACTAGACATGTTTTGATAAAGTGATACCAGAGTAAGCATATAACTGCGAGGATTATAATGCATTTAAGAGTATATGGATTGATCCTGTTCTATATTGTTTGCTTGCACTACCTCTGTCCCTTTGTTCAACCGTGACGGTAGACTTTAAATGTAACTGAAAAATGCTAATAAAGGTTTACCAAAAAAAAGAAAGAAAAAAAAAGAGTATATGGTACGCGTTATCATGGAACAGCTATTAGGACTTGGTTCCGCAAGCTGCAAACGGGCTCAGCTCATGCCAGAGCACCATCTCACACGATTCCAAGCACTCTGCCTTCAGGATTGTTAAGGCCTGCCATAGGAGTGACTGATAGGAATACGGGTGTCCATTTTAGTGTTAGATATAGGTATACTATATCTAAAGCAAAGGGTGATTACACCACCTTGCCCCAGCTGTCGTGCAGCCAGTTGTGTCAGATTTAGATGGCCAGCCAGGGGTGGCATAATACATGCTGCAGCCCCTGGTAGGCCATGGGTACACCTATGCCCTGAGTTACAGGGTCTGATAAGGTGGCCCAGTACCAATTGGTAAATGCACCTAAGGTACATGGAATCCATTTTACAGAGAGAGCAGTAGGCCTGGGGCCCTGAATAGCAGGGTCCCAGGTCAACTAAGTCGGAAAACCAGCAAAACACCAGGCAAAAAGTTGGGGGCAACCATAGTCAGGTATCCACCCTCCTACAGTTTCACTCGCAAATGGATGTGTCCTTGACTAAAATGGATGCATGCCTAACTGGGATTCTGCTCCAGGTCCCGAACCCTGCCCTACGGTTAAATCAGCAATCTACAGCCGTTCAAGCAGCGGCCATTTTGCCTTTGCGTGAGGACCCCGTGAGGGAACGAGTAGAGAAGCGAATATTAGAACCAACGGATGGCGCTCTGGAAGATTGTGTCCCTGAGGCCGTGAGTGTGTCACTGTACCTTACATCGTCATTGACTTTGGACGTATCGTGTGGCGTTTCCCCCCGGAGACCTGTGCCATAGACTCTCCCCTCATCGTATGGTGGTCTCTTCCACCTTTGGATATTCTACGATCCCGGGACGAGAAACATTGAGGCGGTCCAGTGCGGGGAAGGACACTGTCAGTGCTTGAACTTTTCGTAGAGTTATCAGCTGCAAGTGGCAATGGCTTGACTTTCGATGGCTTCCGTCTCCCTTATTTATGTGAATATAGTACTCAGGCAAATCAATAATAAACACTAGCACATAAATACTGGCATTTGCCAAACAAAACAATAAGAAGCAATCAAAACAAGTCTTTGCACATTTGATGAATTTTAATTAATTTGTCAAAAAATTATTCATTGATAAAAATAAGATATATTCATATATATGTATGATAAAATATTTCAAGCATTCTAACATATGTAAAAGTGAAACTATTAATCAAATACACATCATAATTCAGTTAAAAGATGGTTTCCGTCTCCCTTATGACATGTATGTGTGCTCATGGGTCTCACTGGGGATTGTCTGTGTGCTGGTTCGGAGGGGTCAGGGTTAAGTTCATTACATTGGGATGATTTGGAACTACTATTATTGGCACCTGAATTGCAACTGTTTGATTAATGAGGCTAGGCGGTATATCACGGTACCCCCTGTGGTCCTTTGTAGGAGTAGCTCGATATCCGTCCTTTGCTACAGGGGGGGTCTGTGTTGGGCGGGGGGACTAAGGGGTCGGAAACACCGTATGAATATGCCCTCCTCCACTCTTCTTTTTCTTTTCCCTTCTTGTAGGGTTTAGGTTAGTGGGCGACAGGCACGCTGCTAGTGGGGTTAGGCTATAGCCATCGGCAGGGGTGCAGGGTGGGGGGTTTCGAGGGGGGGGTTTATTTTGCCTTTCTTATTTTCTATGGCCTTTCTTTTCTCCCTTCCCTTTATTCCTTTGGATCAGTATGGTTTGTGCTTTATTTTGACTCATCGAGATCTGGTATTTAGTGCCCTTGATTTACGTTCGGTCAAACCTTGGGTGGGCAGGCCTTGAGTACTGGCGTCTACGGAAAGGTATATTGCACTATTGTGTTATCTGAATCATACGTCTTAACGCCAGAGTCCCATGAATGGTTCTTTTATCTGCATATCCTGGTTTTTTTGGCCTGTTCCCCGTGTCCTATTGTTCATATTGTATGGCACCTGATCCGCTCATTTAAATAATATAAAATGAAACCTTTATTATCTCCTGTAATGTATCAATGCGTTCTAGTACAAGATCCATTCTGAATCGCTGCCGTACCTCAGGGTTGTCGGCTGAGGAGCTGTGTTAAATTCTGATAAAAAAGGTTTTACTTTGTGGTTGTAGGCCCATACTTGTACCTTATAATTGCTGCAATAAAGGTTTTTTTTTAAAAAACAACAACAAAAAAAACGAAGGCTTCTCAAAGCCAGAAGAAACTAATACCCCTTTCGGCTCTGAAGCCTTTGTTTCATAGCTGTTGCTGTGAATATTCAACAGATAACACCTCATGCTGGGCCACGGCTAAAAGCTATTGAACATTCACAGCAATAGCTGTGAAAGGAGGCTGTTGTCAGCCCCTAGTTCTCCTTCAGCTTGGCTAGTCTTCTTTTCCTCCATCAGATGAGCCATGGAGACCCAGGAGCTGAGCAGGATCCCCCCTCCCTCCTTCCATGGCTCCAGTGACACTGTGAGCTATGGGAGGAGGGAGGGGGAAAGTTCCTGTGCGCCTTGCTGCACAGGCTTAGGCTTTCCCTTTCTCTTTCCTCTGCCCAATACATATATTTTGGAAAGGTAGGGGAAAGAGAGGGACGGAGGTTGTGCATTTAAACATTGTAATGTTAAAAGCAGCGGACCTGTACCAGTTTATATAGGCCATTGCTGATCCATTTTCTTCAATGGAGATCTCAACATTCCAGTGTTATAATGTAGGAGCCGTGCTTGTCTAGGAGTGCGTGGACTTTTCTGCCAGTTAAGTAACACACATACATGATTACTTTGCAGGACTTGTTGCACCCATGGTGACGCTTTGCAAGCTAGAACACATCAAACGTATATAGCTAAATATATATATATATATGTGTCCTTCCTGCACGACTCACAGAGGTGTATACTTTTATGGATATGAACTTAGCTTGTTCCAGAGAGGTCCTTTTCTGTTGATCAGAAGAAAGGGGTTTAAGGTTTCATTTGCTCTCAGCATATAACAGCACTGTCCACAAGGTATGTAGTGAGAGATGTTTTCATAATTCTATTAATGCAGTTTTCAGGAGAACTTATGATGAGAAACACAACCTTATGGTCTAGTTTGAGGGCCTCGTGATAAGACAAGCCTCTTTGTGCACAACAGGGCAGGAGTCCAGACTTGCATCCCATGAATAGTCAGTCTGTTCATCATGTTGCTGGTGGAAGAAATAGGCATTTACCACTCAAATGCATTCTTGATTCTATAGTCTTGGTTCACCTGCAGAAAACAAGAAATAAAAAGGAAGCTATAGAATATGTTCACCAACCCCATAGTTTCATCTGCTAATCTTCATTAGACAGTGTTTAGTCTGAAGAAAGAGAAAGAGCTTTGGTCCTTTCCAATATTGTCATGAATTTGCAAAAGAGAATTCCAGAAAGTAGTGCCTTTTGGATGCATGGATCATCAGGAAACCCTGTCTATCTTTTGGGAAGAAACAACAGCCATTTGAGGGGACCATGGCCATAAGTGTCTGGATGAGTGGAAAGGCATGCCAGATGCTGATTTGTAGAATTCTCAAGTTTCACAGGTCCAATAATGAGGAGTTTATAACGTCCAGATTTTTACTTTGATTTAATGTACCTGCAATACTGTTTATTCTAGTAAAAATGCATGACTACAAGTAACAAAATGCAAAGAAAAGGACACCATGGACCACTTGAAGTATTTGAGAATGGACGTGGGAAACTAGAGAGTGCTGCAAGGCCCTGTGCATATATTGTAATGCAAACAAAGGCTAAACAGATATGTTGGAGCTCCTTAACCATTAAAGAAGATGCTGATCAGCTAGGCAAGGCCAGTAGTGGACAGACCAATATTATAATATAGTATATATTATTGTGCTACTTAGATTTGTTACAATGTTCATAAGTCAAAAATTGTCAGAGTTATGGATATATTATGGAACAGGCAAGAAAAAGACACTCAATCCCGCTTCATACTTTCATATTCTGTGCAAGAAACTTGATCCAGAGATCCTAGTGTACTTATAAAGGCACACATTCTTATGGGTGATGACTCTATGAGCTAAATTGAACAAAGCTTGGAGCTTTAACTGCTGAATCTATGATGTTTCAAAAAAAGATTTGCTGAGAGAGAAGAATGTGACTTTAAAGATGTAGAAAAATACTGTGTGCGTGTGTGGAAAACTAGTTCTAACTGTCACACATTTGACGATCTTCTGTACAGTGAGTTCAAGAGATCAGTTCCGCTAAGTGACTTTCCACCAAAGTCATATTCTGTGAGTGGACAGACAGATTAAAAGACAGTTCTACTTGATCAAAAGATTTGTAAATGTTTTGGATCATGCATATGTTGAGAAAGATCTGTGTGAATTTGGTTGGGAAAATATTGATTGTAGGAGAGTAGGATCTTCTTACTATGGTTACCCCCACTTTTTGCTGGTGTTTCACAGTTTTTTTTACTTTAGTCTGGCTGCGGCCCTGCTATCCAGGACCCCAGCCTAGCTGCTTCCTCTCTAAATTGATTGCATGTAGATTAAGGACACTTCAGATTGGGTACTGGGTTATCATTGTGAGACATAACACAAAAAACTTCTCGGGTCTAAGGTAGCCTGAAACCAGCATGGGAAAAGAAGAAAAGAAAGAGGTATCACAATCAGGCAATTTAAAGAAACATCTTATATGCAATAAAAAGTCTTTATTCTTGTCCATCAGGGAACTTTATTCACACAGGCAGGATATTAAAGTTGTGAAGGAATTGCTTATTTTACTTTGGGAGTTACCAGCAGGGCATATATCATGTGAAAGTGCCGCGTGAGACGTTCTCAATAAAGCTATGGCTCATTGAAGAATGAGAAGAGTCAGCGCAAGCACGGTCTGGAATTCTGCATGACTGAGCATGCGCGTTGGCAGACACTATGGGGCCCCTTAGGATGGCGGGCAGACTGCCCCCACCAGCCTGGCGGAGGCAATCCGCCCGCCATCTGCACCCAAATCCCCCCCGCCATATTAGGATGGTAGGGGGACCGCAGCGGATGAAAACACCGTCCGCCGCTTTTCCGCCCCGGTTGCCTTGCGACTGGGCAGAACAGGGTTAACATGGTGGCGGTTTCTATTAGACACCGCCAGCCATATTAGGATGCACAATGATAGGTGCCTTTCCGCGGCGGCAATGCCGCCACGGAAAGGCATGCAGACTTAACTCTGGGGGCCCCCTGCGAGCCCCCAGAGTGAAGGAGAGTAGGGGGGTGCACACGGGGGTACCTGTGGTACCCCCCTGCATTTGCACATACAAATCGGCAGGCACCGCGCGGTGCCTGCCGCTTTGATTATGCAAATGTGAAAGTGCTTTTTAAGCATTGTGGCGGGAGGTGCTGAGAGAACCGCCCGACACAATGCTTAACATGCAGGATGTGCCTGCCACTGTGGCGGGCACATCCTAATAGACCCCCGGGATCCCCGCCCTTATGGCGGGCAGTCCCAATCCCCGCTAGGATGACGGGCGAACAAAGTCCGCCCGTCATCCTAATAGGCCCCTATGTCTCTGCGCATGCACAGTGAACCGTACAGGCATGGGAAGTAGACACCTCAAGGGCTTCCAGCAAAATGATTCAGGCTTTTTCACCAGGATTATAGAAAAACTTCACTCTTACTCCGTCAGTACCTCTGGTTGCAATTTCAGTTCTACTACAGAGCACCGACGGAGAGGTAAGCCGGCGGAGCAAGCATGGGGCTAGTTTCTTGTAATTAACACAGAAAGGCTTTTTTCCACTCTAATTTTTTACATAATGTTTTATACATAAGAAGGCTTGTTCTCTTCCCCGAGTTGAAACCAGGTTGAGGTGGGTTAGCTTGTCCTCAAAATTTGGGTGAGTAGATAATGCAAGAGTACCTTGTTGGACTCTAAGGGCCAGATGTAGGTGGCCGTTTCAGGCCATTTACCGATCGGTAACGGCCAATTTTGGCCGTTACCGATCGGTAAATGGGTGATAGGTATGTAGAGGGCATTTTTTTACCGATTCTGTAAAATTACCAAATCGGTAATTTTACCGAATCGGTAAAATAAAAATTCGGTACATTTACCGAATCTGAGGCTCCCAGATGTAGGTGGGACTCTTCTGAGTCCCAGAGGCCTTACAGAATCGGTATTTTACCATCAAATCCATTTTGATGGTAAAATACCGATTCCGGTGTGCATGCACATGTGTGCATGCACACCTATGCCATGTGACAGGCAGACCTGCCCTTAGGGCATGTATGCCTGCCACATGGCACCCGAGCCTGTTTTGGGGGTGCCAGAGGGTGTCAAAGTGACACCCCCTGCACCCTTGTGGAAATCGGTATTTACCGATTCGGTAAATACCAAATCGGTAATGCCCATTCATTCCTATGGGCTTCAAAGCCCATAGGAATGAATGGGCATTACTGATTCGATATTTACCGAATCGGTAAATACCGAATACTTCCGATTCGGTATTCCAGCACATCTGGAATACCTAAATGTCCACAGCTTAGATTTACCGATTTTTAATTACCGAATCGGTAGAATTCGGTAATTAAAAATTGGTAAATCTATTTTACCTACATCTAGCCCTTAGTTGTTATATGACTAATTAGTCATTACAATATTGTACCAAGTTGGGATCTATACACTATTTGATTTGTTGCATCTATCTGTGTCTCTCTCTTTTAGTCAAGTTCCAGTAATACCGAATCACACACAGGATTACTGGTTTTGTATCATTGTATCATTGTTTATTTATTCATTCTTTCTCACTTCACAGCAGCATCTTTATTTCCGTTGGTCCTGAAGAAAGCCTAATATACTTCTATAGATTAAAAATGGCTGAAACATGTTGACCTCCTTATACAGCCTAGCAGTTTAATTATACACTGTTTTGCACTGCGTTTTAATCCTGCCAGTTTGGACGAGCCAATAAAGAATCTTTTCATCCACACTAGGTACTTTTTAAATTCACTTTCACTCACTGCGCTGCACCCTCACAACACCTTATTACTCACATATGGGATTTTAGCATCCATAACAACTGTTGACATCTAATAAAAACATCCCAGAGCTCCGACCTCACAGTGAGGGAGTTGTAGCCCTCAGTGGGACCAGGTTTTTCTACTGAGAGGAGAAGCCCATATGATGAAGCATCCCACCAATGGTGGGTGAGGGCATTCGTCCTGAAAGAGGTTCTTCCCCTTTTGGGGTTTCTTAGAGAGACGCAGATTCACCTCTTTATTTTCTTCTTTTCCCATGCTGGTTTCAGGTTACCATAGACTCAATAAGTTTTTTGTGTTATGATTGTAATTTTTAGGGGAATTACTTCTCGCAGATCTTTAAACTAAAATCCCTTGGAACCTCCTTTCAAATTTCTTCTGTTATGATTATCCTTGTGAGTCCCTAGTATATGGTACACCAGGTACTCAGGGCATAGTTACCCCAGAGGCCTACCAGGGGCGGAAGAATGTATTATGCACCCCTGGGAAGCCTTCCAAAATGGCACCACAGGACTGCTACTGCAGCCTGGGTAAGGTGATGCATGCACCCCTTACTAAGATATAGATTACCTATATCTCCCTTTAATCACTGACACATATAAGCCTATCAGTCACTCCTATAGCAGGCCCGATCATTCCTGAAGGCAGAGTGCTTGGTTTTGTGTAAGAGGGTGCCCATGCATGAGCAGGACCTCTCTGCAGCTTTCACAGCCTATTTTCTGAGGGTGTTCTGTGATGCAGCCACACCCTATACTCTTAAGTGCATTTTAACCTCGCTGTAAATGCTAACTTTGGAATGGCATATTTGCAACAAGGGGTGGTGAGGAACAGAGTCTCTGAATTAAGCAGAAAGCTCTCACCCAGTCAAGAGATCAGGGCTAGATCCAACACCGTTTTTTAGCTCACTGCACCATCCCAGTTTCAGAACCTGGCTGTATGCAAATTAGTCTGTTCCTGTCCCAGTGCATGATGGGAACAGGGCAAACCAAACTACAAAAGCCAATTCTTACACTGGGAAGGAAACAAGCTCCCGGGGACCGGTTTCTGGCATTACAGCCGTCTTCGGCCCGGTTTGCTTGAATCCTGATGGTGCAATGAGCAAGGGTCTCACATCTGAGAATACCCTTCCACGCTTAGGGTGGACAAAAATATTTACAACAAGGGGTGGTGAGGAACAGAGTCTCTGAATTAAGCAGAAAGCTCTCACCCAGTCAAGAGATCAGGGCTAGATCCAACACCGTTTTTTAGCTCACTGCACCATCCCAGTTTCAGAACCTGGCTGTATGCAAATTAGTCTGTTCCTGTCCCAGTGCATGATGGGAACAGGGCAAACCAAACTACAAAAGCCAATTCTTACACTGGGAAGGAAACAAGCTCCCGGGGACCGGTTTCTGGCATTACAGCCGTCTTCGGCCCGGTTTGCTTGAATCCTGATGGTGCAATGAGCAAGGGTCTCACATCTGAGAATACCCTTCCACGCTTAGGGTGGACAAAAATATTTACAACAAGGGGTGGTGAGGAACAGAGTCTCTGAATTAAGCAGAAAGCTCTCACCCAGTCAAGAGATCAGGGCTAGATCCAACACCGTTTTTTAGCTCACTGCACCATCCCAGTTTCAGAACCTGGCTGTATGCAAATTAGTCTGTTCCTGTCCCAGTGCATGATGGGAACAGGGCAAACCAAACTACAAAAGCCAATTCTTACACTGGGAAGGAAACAAGCTCCCGGGGACCGGTTTCTGGCATTACAGCCGTCTTCGGCCCGGTTTGCTTGAATCCTGATGGTGCAATGAGCAAGGGTCTCACATCTGAGAATACCCTTCCACGCTTAGGGTGGACAAAAATATTTACAACAAGGGGTGGTGAGGAACAGAGTCTCTGAATTAAGCAGAAAGCTCTCACCCAGTCAAGAGATCAGGGCTAGATCCAACACCGTTTTTTAGCTCACTGCACCATCCCAGTTTCAGAACCTGGCTGTATGCAAATTAGTCTGTTCCTGTCCCAGTGCATGATGGGAACAGGGCAAACCAAACTACAAAAGCCAATTCTTACACTGGGAAGGAAAAAAGCTCCCGGGGACCGGTTTCTGGCATTACAGCCGTCTTCGGCCCGGTTTGCTTGAGATAAATAACGGTGATGGATCAAGCCCTGATCTTTGGACTGGGTAAGAGTGGTCTGCTTAATTCAGACACTCTGTTCATCACCACCCCCTTTTCTGAATCGTTTTTGGCCACTATAGGTGTGGCAGGGTATACTCAGACATGAGTCCCTTTCTCACTGCACCATCAGGGTTCAAGCAAGCCGGGCCGAAGACGGCTGAAATGCCAGAAACCGGTCCCCGGTAGCTTGTCTCCTTTCTGGTGAAGAATTGGCTTGGTAGTTTAGTCTGCCCTGTTCCCATGATGCACTGGGCCAGGGACAGACTGATTTGCATATAGCCAGGTTCTGAGCTGGGATGGTGCAGTGAGATAAATAACGGTGATGGATCAAGCCCTGATCTTTGGACTGGGTAAGAGTGGTCTGCTTAATTCAGACACTCTGTTCATCACCACCCCCTTTTCTGAATCGTTTTTGGCCACTATAGGTGTGGCAGGGTATACTCAGACATGAGTCCCTTTCTCACTGCACCATCAGGGTTCAAGCAAGCCGGGCCGAAGACGGCTGAAATGCCAGAAACCGGTCCCCGGTAGCTTGTCTCCTTTCTGGTGAAGAATTGGCTTGGTAGTTTAGTCTGCCCTGTTCCCATGATGCACTGGGCCAGGGACAGACTGATTTGCATATAGCCAGGTTCTGAGCTGGGATGGTGCAGTGAGATAAATAACGGTGATGGATCAAGCCCTGATCTTTGGACTGGGTAAGAGTGGTCTGCTTAATTCAGACACTCTGTTCATCACCACCCCCTTTTCTGAATCGTTTTTGGCCACTATAGGTGTGGCAGGGTATACTCAGACATGAGTCCCTTTCTCACTGCACCATCAGGGTTCAAGCAAGCCGGGCCGAAGACGGCTGAAATGCCAGAAACCGGTCCCCTGTAGCTTGTCTCCTTTCTGGTGAAGAATTGGCTTGGTAGTTTAGTCTGCCCTGTTCCCATGATGCACTGGGCCAGGGACAGACTGATTTGCATATAGCCAGGTTCTGAGCTGGGATGGTGCAGTGAGATAAATAACGGTGATGGATCAAGCCCTGATCTTTGGACTGGGTAAGAGTGGTCTGCTTAATTCAGACACTCTGTTCATCACCACCCCCTTTTCTGAATCGTTTTTGGCCACTATAGGTGTGGCAGGGTATACTCAGACATGAGTCCCTTTCTCACTGCACCAACAGGGTTCAAGCAAGCCGGGCCGAAGACGGCTGAAATGCCAGAAACCGGTCCCCGGTAGCTTGTCTCCTTTCTGGTGAAGAATTGGCTTGGTAGTTTAGTCTGCCCTTTTCCCATGATGCACTGGGCCAGGGACAGACTGATTTGCATATAGCCAGGTTCTGAGCTGGGATGGTGCAGTGAGATAAATAAGGGTGATGGATCAAGCCCTGATCTTTGGACTGGGTAAGAGTGGTCTGCTTAATTCAGACACTCTGTTCATCACCACCCCCTTTTCTGAATCGTTTTTGGCCACTATAGGTGTGGCAGGGTATACTCAGACATGAGTCCCTTTCTCACTGCACCTCAGGGTTCAAGCAAGCCGGGCCGAAGACGGCTGAAATGCCAGAAACCGGTCCCAGGTAGCTTGTCTCCTTTCTGGTGAAGAATTGGCTTGGTAGTTTAGTCTGCCCTGTTCCAATGATGCACTGGGCCAGGGACAGACTGATTTGCATATAGCCAGGTTCTGAGCTGGGATGGTGCAGTGAGATAAATAACGGTGATGGATCAAGCCCTGATCTTTGGACTGGGTAAGAGTGGTCTGCTTAATTCAGACACTCTGTTCATCACCACCCCCTTTTCTGAATCGTTTTTGGCCACTATAGGTGTGGCAGGGTATACTCAGACATGAGTCCCTTTCTCACTGCACCATCAGGGTTCAAGCAAGCCGGGCCGAAGACGGCTGAAATGCCAGAAACCGGTCCCCGGTAGCTTGTCTCCTTTCTGGTGAAGAATTGGCTTGGTAGTTTAGTCTGCCCTGTTCCCATGATGCACTGGGCCAGGGACAGACTGATTTGCATATAGCCAGGTTCTGAGCTGGGATGGTGCAGTGAGATAAATAACGGTGATGGATCAAGCCCTGATCTTTGGACTGGGTAAGAGTGGTCTGCTTAATTCAGACACTCTGTTCATCACCACCCCCTTTTCTGAATCGTTTTTGGCCACTATAGGTGTGGCAGGGTATACTCAGACATGAGTCCCTTTCTCACTGCACCATCAGGGTTCAAGCAAGCCGGGCCGAAGACGGCTGAAATGCCAGAAACCGGTCCCCGGTAGCTTGTCTCCTTTCTGGTGAAGAATTGGCTTGGTAGTTTAGTCTGCCCTGTTCCCATGATGCACTGGGCCAGGGACAGACTGATTTGCATATAGCCAGGTTCTGAGCTGGGATGGTGCAGTGAGATAAATAACGGTGATGGATCAAGCCCTGATCTTTGGACTGGGTAAGAGTGGTCTGCTTAATTCAGACACTCTGTTCATCACCATCCCCTTTTCTGAATCGTTTTTGGCCACTATAGGTGTGGCAGGGTATACTCAGACATGAGTCCCTTTCTCACTGCACCATCAGGGTTCAAGCAAGCCGGGCCGAAGACGGCTGAAATGCCAGAAACCGGTCCCCGGTAGCTTGTCTCCTTTCTGGTGAAGAATTGGCTTGGTAGTTTAGTCTGCCCTGTTCCCATGATGCACTGGGCCAGGGACAGACTGATTTGCATATAGCCAGGTTCTGAGCTGGGATGGTGCAGTGAGATAAATAACGGTGATGGATCAAGCCCTGATCTTTGGACTGGGTAAGAGTGGTCTGCTTAATTCAGACACTCTGTTCATCACCACCCCCTTTTCTGAATCGTTTTTGGCCACTATAGGTGTGGCAGGGTATACTCAGACATGAGTCCCTTTCTCACTGCACCATCAGGGTTCAAGCAAGCCGGGCCGAAGACGGCTGAAATGCCAGAAACCGGTCCCCGGTAGCTTGTCTCCTTTCTGGTGAAGAATTGGCTTGGTAGTTTAGTCTGCCCTGTTCCCATGATGCACTGGGCCAGGGACAGACTGATTTGCATATAGCCAGGTTCTGAGCTGGGATGGTGCAGTGAGATAAATAACGGTGATGGATCAAGCCCTGATCTTTGGACTGGGTAAGAGTGGTCTGCTTAATTCAGACACTCTGTTCATCACCACCCCCTTTTCTGAATCGTTTTTGGCCACTATAGGTGTGGCAGGGTATACTCAGACATGAGTCCCTTTCTCACTGCACCAACAGGGTTCAAGCAAGCCGGGCCGAAGACGGCTGAAATGCCAGAAACCGGTCCCCGGTAGCTTGTCTCCTTTCTGGTGAAGAATTGGCTTGGTAGTTTAGTCTGCCCTTTTCCCATGATGCACTGGGCCAGGGACAGACTGATTTGCATATAGCCAGGTTCTGAGCTGGGATGGTGCAGTGAGATAAATAACGGTGATGGATCAAGCCCTGATCTTTGGACTGGGTAAGAG
Organism: Lissotriton vulgaris; assembly: GCF_964263255.1. Taxonomy (NCBI): domain Eukaryota; kingdom Metazoa; phylum Chordata; class Amphibia; order Caudata; family Salamandridae; genus Lissotriton; species Lissotriton vulgaris. Next base: position 765,591,090 of record NC_141685.1, on the reverse strand, counting down.
TGGTCTGCTTAATTCAGACACTCTGTTCATCACCACCCCCTTTTCTGAATCGTTTTTGGCCACTATAGGTGTGGCAGGGTATACTCAGACATGAGTCCCTTTCTCACTGCACCATCAGGGTTCAAGCAAGCCGGGCTGAAGACGGCTGAAATGCCAGAAACCGGTCCCCGGTAGCTTGTCTCCTTTCTGGTGAAGAATTGGCTTGGTAGTTTAGTCTGCCCTGTTCCCATGATGCACTGGGCCAGGGACAGACTGATTTGCATATAGCCAGGTTCTGAGCTGGGATGGTGCAGTGAGATAAATAACGGTGATGGATCAAGCCCTGATCTTTGGACTGGGTAAGAGTGGTCTGCTTAATTCAGACACTCTGTTCATCACCACCCCCTTTTCTGAATCGTTTTTGGCCACTATAGGTGTGGCAGGGTATACTCAGACATGAGTCCCTTTCTCACTGCACCATCAGGGGTCAAGCAAGCCGGGCCGAAGACGGCTGAAATGCCAGAAACCGGTCCCCGGTAGCTTGTCTCCTTTCTGGTGAAGAATTGGCTTGGTAGTTTAGTCTGCCCTGTTCCCATGATGCACTGGGCCAGGGACAGACTGATTTGCATATAGCCAGGTTCTGAGCTGGGATGGTGCAGTGAGATAAATAAGGGTGATGGATCAAGCCCTGATCTTTGGACTGGGTAAGAGTGGTCTGCTTAATTCAGACACTCTGTTCATCACCACCCCCTTTTCTGAATCGTTTTTGGCCACTATAGGTGTGGCAGGGTATACTCAGACATGAGTCCCTTTCTCACTGCACCATCAGGGTTCAAGCAAGCCGGGCCGAAGACGGCTGAAATGCCAGAAACCGGTCCCCGGTAGCTTGTCTCCTTTCTGGTGAAGAATTGGCTTGGTAGTTTAGTCTGCCCTGTTCCCATGATGCACTGGGCCAGGGACAGACTGATTTGCATATAGCCAGGTTCTGAGCTGGGATGGTGCAGTGAGATAAATAACGGTGATGGATCAAGCCCTGATCTTTGGACTGGGTAAGAGTGGTCTGCTTAATTCAGACACTCTGTTCATCACCACCCCCTTTTCTGAATCGTTTTTGGCCACTATAGGTGTGGCAGGGTATACTCAGACATGAGTCCCTTTCTCACTGCACCTCAGGGTTCAAGCAAGCCGGGCCGAAGACGGCTGAAATGCCAGAAACCGGTCCCAGGTAGCTTGTCTCCTTTCTGGTGAAGAATTGGCTTGGTAGTTTAGTCTGCCCTGTTCCAATGATGCACTGGGCCAGGGACAGACTGATTTGCATATAGCCAGGTTCTGAGCTGGGATGGTGCAGTGAGATAAATAACGGTGATGGATCAAGCCCTGATCTTTGGACTGGGTAAGAGTGGTCTGCTTAATTCAGACACTCTGTTCATCACCACCCCCTTTTCTGAATCGTTTTTGGCCACTATAGGTGTGGCAGGGTATACTCAGACATGAGTCCCTTTCTCACTGCACCATCAGGGTTCAAGCAAGCCGGGCCGAAGACGGCTGAAATGCCAGAAAATGGTCCCCGGTAGCTTGTCTCCTTTCTGGTGAAGAATTGGCTTGGTAGTTTAGTCTGCCCTGTTCCCATGATGCACTGGGCCAGGGACAGACTGATTTGCATATAGCCAGGTTCTGAGCTGGGATGGTGCAGTGAGATAAATAACGGTGATGGATCAAGCCCTGATCTTTGGACTGGGTAAGAGTGGTCTGCTTAATTCAGACACTCTGTTCATCACCACCCCCTTTTCTGAATCGTTTTTGGCCACTATAGGTGTGGCAGGGTATACTCAGACATGAGTCCCTTTCTCACTGCACCATCAGGGTTCAAGCAAGCCGGGCCGAAGACGGCTGAAATGCCAGAAACCGGTCCCCGGTAGCTTGTCTCCTTTCTGGTGAAGAATTGGCTTGGTAGTTTAGTCTGCCCTGTTCCCATGATGCACTGGGCCAGGGACAGACTGATTTGCATATAGCCAGGTTCTGAGCTGGGATGGTGCAGTGAGATAAATAACGGTGATGGATCAAGCCCTGATCTTTGGACTGGGTAAGAGTGGTCTGCTTAATTCAGACACTCTGTTCATCACCACCCCCTTTTCTGAATCTTTTTTGGCCACTATAGGTGTGGCAGGGTATACTCAGACATGAGTCCCTTTCTCACTGCACCATCAGGGTTCAAGCAAGCCGGGCCGAAGACGGCTGAAATGCCAGAAACCGGTCCCCGGTAGCTTGTCTCCTTTCTGGTGAAGAATTGGCTTGGTAGTTTAGTCTGCCCTGTTCCCATGATGCACTGGGCCAGGGACAGACTGATTTGCATATAGCCAGGTTCTGAGCTGGGATGGTGCAGTAAGATAAATAACGGTGATGGATCAAGCCCTGATCTTTGGACTGGGTAAGAGTGGTCTGCTTAATTCAGACACTCTGTTTATCACCACCCCCTTTTCTGAATCGTTTTTGGCCACTATAGGTGTGGCAGGGTATACTCAGACATGAGTCCCTTTCTCACTGCACCATCAGGGTTCAAGCAAGCCGGGCTGAAGACGGCTGAAATGCCAGAAACCGGTCCCCGGTAGCTTGTCTCCTTTCTGGTGAAGAATTGGCTTGGTAGTTTAGTCTGCCCTGTTCCCATGATGCACTGGGCCAGGGACAGACTGATTTGCATATAGCCAGGTTCTGAGCTGGGATGGTGCAGTGAGATAAATAACGGTGATGGATCAAGCCCTGATCTTTGGACTGGGTAAGAGTGGTCTGCTTAATTCAGACACTCTGTTCATCACCACCCCCTTTTCTGAATCGTTTTTGGCCACTATAGGTGTGGCAGGGTATACTCAGACATGAGTCCCTTTCTCACTGCACCATCAGGGTTCAAGCAAGCCGGGCCGAAGACGGCTGAAATGCCAGAAACCGGTCCCCGGTAGCTTGTCTCCTTTCTGGTGAAGAATTGGCTTGGTAGTTTAGTCTGCCCTGTTCCCATGATGCACTGGGCCAGGGACAGACTGATTTGCATATAGCCAGGTTCTGAGCTGGGATGGTGCAGTGAGATAAATAACGGTGATGGATCAAGCCCTGATCTTTGGACTGGGTAAGAGTGGTCTGCTTAATTCAGACACTCTGTTCATCACCACCCCCTTTTCTGAATCGTTTTTGGCCACTATAGGTGTGGCAGGGTATACTCAGACATGAGTCCCTTTCTCACTGCACCATCAGGGTTCAAGCAAGCCGGGCCGAAGACGGCTGAAATGCCAGAAACCGGTCCCCGGTAGCTTGTCTCCTTTCTGGTGAAGAATTGGCTTGGTAGTTTAGTCTGCCCTGTTCCCATGATGCACTGGGCCAGGGACAGACTGATTTGCATATAGCCAGGTTCTGAGCTGGGATGGTGCAGTGAGATAAATAACGGTGATGGATCAAGCCCTGATCTTTGGACTGGGTAAGAGTGGTCTGCTTAATTCAGACACTCTGTTCATCACCACCCCCTTTTCTGAATCGTTTTTGGCCACTATAGGTGTGGCAGGGTATACTCAGACATGAGTCCCTTTCTCACTGCACCATCAGGGTTCAAGCAAGCCGGGCCGAAGACGGCTGAAATGCCAGAAACCGGTCCCCGGTAGCTTGTCTCCTTTCTGGTGAAGAATTGGCTTGGTAGTTTAGTCTGCCCTGTTCCCATGATGCACTGGGCCAGGGACAGACTGATTTGCATATAGCCAGGTTCTGAGCTGGGATGGTGCAGTGAGATAAATAACGGTGATGGATCAAGCCCTGATCTTTGGACTGGGTAAGAGTGGTCTGCTTAATTCAGACACTCTGTTCATCACCACCCCCTTTTCTGAATCGTTTTTGGCCACTATAGGTGTGGCAGGGTATACTCAGACATGAGTCCCTTTCTCACTGCACCATCAGGGTTCAAGCAAGCTGGGCCGAAGACGGCTGAAATGCCAGAAACCGGTCCCCGGTAGCTTGTCTCCTTTCTGGTGAAGAAATGGCTTGGTAGTTTAGTCTGCCCTGTTCCCATGATGCACTGGGCCAGGGACAGACTGATTTGCATATAGCCAGGTTCTGAGCTGGGATGGTGCAGTGAGATAAATAACGGTGATGGATCAAGCCCTGATCTTTGGACTGGGTAAGAGTGGTCTGCTTAATTCAGACACTCTGTTCATCACCACCCCCTTTTCTGAATCGTTTTTGGCCACTATAGGTGTGGCAGGGTATACTCAGACATGAGTCCCTTTCTCACTGCACCATCAGGGTTCAAGCAAGCCGGGCCGAAGACGGCTGAAATGCCAGAAACCGGTCCCCGGTAGCTTGTCTCCTTTCTGGTGAAGAATTGGCTTGGTAGTTTAGTCTGCCCTGTTCCCATGATGCACTGGGCCAGGGACAGACTGATTTGCATATAGCCAGGTTCTGAGCTGGGATGGTGCAGTGAGATAAATAACGGTGATGGATCAAGCCCTGATCTTTGGACTGGGTAAGAGTGGTCTGCTTAATTCAGACACTCTGTTCATCACCACCCCCTTTTCTGAATCAACTTTGGAATGGCTGCATGGAAACATGTCGCATTTGGTGTCAAGCACTTTGGAATCCTACCCCCCCCCCGCCAGTCCCGGTGGTGGGGGTAGAATTCCACCCTTCTAGAGGGAGAGACATGTGCACACTGGTCTGCCCGGTAATAGTTTAAAAGAGCCCCAGCATCACAAAATGGATGCTGTAGCCACAAACACGAGTCTGCCCTCCTGCTGCTGACCGAAACTTCGGCAGTGGAGGCCTGGACAATAGGTTTCCTGTCACAGGGAGGTGTAACCACCTCCCAGACAGGCTTTAGTGTATTGGGGCTGGGTGGGTGCACTCTGAGAGTGTTTTGATGTCCGCACTGGGGGCACATTTGGTGTCCCTGTGCATAGTCCAGTCCAAACCAGTTGCAGGGTCTACCAGCCCCTGCTCTGGAGCAAAACTGGACAAAGGAAATGGGTGTAGCCACCCCTCTTTCCAGACCCTTTCATAGGTGGGTCCCCAGAGTATGTCCAATCCCTTTTCTTAGTATGAGTAAGGGAACCCTTGCAACAGGACTTTAGATGACACCTGGATGAAACACTGAAACTGAATCCTGGAACTTCGATGCTCTACTAAAGACTAGAGGACAGAATAATCTCCCTTGGGGTCAAGGAGTAACTCCCCTATTCAAACAGGCACCAACAAAGCATTTGCTGGTCTGCATCTCCGAAGCTCCCGCCAGACTCCGAAGTACTTGCAGCTCAAGAAGAGTATTCTCAGACTTCACAGCGGCTGACCCGAGTCCCCAGCAAAGCTGAGACTGCAGCCCTCACGAGTGATGTGAAACCGGAACTCTGAACATCGTGCACATTTGCTAGTGCATTGACTTCCCGAATTTTCCTGAAGTTGTGCTTTGGGTTACTTGTAGCCCAAGCCCAGAGCATTATCTGCACCAAAGATTGTGGGCCTATACTTCTTGAGTGTTCCGTGAGCCCGCTTCTTGCATTTACACTTGAGGCTCCTTTGCAATCCCTGGTCCATCGACTGGTGGGTCCCCTCAAAGGTAACTCTACTTTTCCTTGGGCTTACCTGATTTCTCCAGATGTGCCCTGACTCCCTTCCAAGAGGTGAGTCCCTCAGACCTTGCTGGTCTGCACCGAAGCCTATCTCTGCTTTCTGTGTGGGTTGCTGTTGGCAAGGCTTGTTGGGTCCAACACAGCAGCACTCGACATCTTCCATGGAACAGCTCGATTCCAGAACCTGATTGTCATCGACCCCTCCTGGTCCTCGTGGCTGAAGAGTCAAACTTCACCTTCTTCAACTGAAATCACCTGACATCGGTGTGCATCCGCCTATCGTCTTCCTGGTCACTGGCAAGTGACCCAGACTCTGTCCCCTTTGCTTTCAGGTTCTTCTCATCTTTGATCCAGGCTTGTATCACACCGAACACTTTCCACTTGGACGCCAGCAGAACTTTGCAGCAGATCGCTTTTGAAAACGAGGACGAAACCCGACACAAAAAGACACCTATGCACCCGGCTTTCCTGGGTGAGGTAACTCAAGTTCTCTGGTGCTCCCGTGGGTGTTTACTCTAGAACCTCTTAGTTCTAAAGGGGTTTGCTCCAAGTCCTCTTCTAAGTGTCCTTTATCTTTAAAATTCCAACTGCGACTTTCCCCATTGAAGGTAATGGTGATTCGCGGCTGTATTTAGACACTGCACGCGTCCCCCCTGGGTTCCCTGTGTCACTACCTTGGGTGGTTCCTGGTGGCCCCAGTAGTTCTAAAGGCTCTAGGACTTGTATCTATGCAAGCTGTGGTTCTTATACCACTTTCTTAATATATGGTTTTGTATGCCCCTCGGTCTCAACGTGTTTTGTGCTAATTTACGGTGTGTTATTGAGTTTACTGAATGTACTTTTGCCTCTAGCCTCGTAAAGAGACTAGAGGGATGCGTTTAGAATAAATACATGTATTATATATATATATATATATATATATATATATATATATATATATATATATATATATATATATATATATACCTGTTGTGGTTCTCCTTTCATTTGATCATTCACGAGATTATAGACTGGTAAAACCAGCTGCTTTACATTCCTCCAAGACTTAGCCTGAAGGCTGCTCTCCACAGCTACCTCTTGGATAGCTTTCTATAAAGGTTGTCTTTAACCTACCATCAATAGGGGTCGTTTGGATTGGTGCAAGGTGCCCACTAGAATAGTGGTCAGCATATGCCAGGCCAACTTCTCACACTGATGACATGCTAAAACCCTATACATTTCTCAAGCCTCTACCCACAGAACTTACACGCTACAAAAGATGTCTCTGTCGATATCGTGTTCTCAAATGTTCAACATTCTGCAAATGTATCATGAGTGATTGCTGAAACAAATGAATAAAGTGAACTATAAAATTGTGTCTAAAAAAGGAGTGATAAATATAATTTTTTTCATATTCAGATCATAAACATTGTTTGGTGTATAACTAAAAGGATTTAAAATGATTATTATTTGTTTCAATTCTTTATATGTCTCTTCTTCCTCTATTATAGCCGCCATTTCAAAAGTGGTGGGCAGGTTGCTCTGAGCAGGTATTTTCTGTCTCCTCAAGACTACTTGATACCCCAAGTCTCTGTTTTAACACCAAAATGAAGTATTTAGGTCTCACAGTTTCTGAAATATTACATCATCACTGCAACACATCCACCAACAAAAATGTCCAGAAAAATAAGGCCTGAATCAACAATGTCTACCCAAGCTAAATTACTTCTCTAATGATCCAAAAACACAAATCAAAAATGAAAATCTATGGGCAATAATTTTTTACGGCGGTATATCAGGGGGCCCGGATTAGAAGAGCTGGTCTGACAGGTCAGTCTGCTATTTCTGGATCTGATCTGCTATTGATTTCTCAGATAATTGCGTAAAAGGCATTGTTAGAAGAAGGCACACATGCATTAATTGTCCCATACCTTGCAAGGCACCTTACACAGCATGTGTGTACAAGTTCAGAACTGCATCTTGTTTCAAACGTGGGTCATTTATTAGCTGTCTGATTCGCTACTGGGACCAATTTCATCTTGGCGCCAGGGCCAATGGGCAAGGAGGCATGGACAGATGACACCTATTATGTAATCTTTACTCGGAAACAACTTTGAAGGTGCTTTCAGTTTCAGCAGATATCTAACAGGCCTCCATTCCACCCTGGCTGTCCCAGCCCGGCCTCTCCTTCCCAAACAGGTTCTGCCTGGGTGAGCCGCTCAGGTCTGCAGCAGTCTTTCAGGAAAGCTCTGCAGTCTTTCAATAAAGTGCACATTGTTGGAAAGATCGTTCCGGGACAGTTCTTAACACCTCACATAGTACGAATGTGAGAAAACTGGACCAAAAAGCAGAACGCGGAAGCAGCCTCAGCCGATAGAGGACGGAAAAGACTAACGCATCTTTAAAATCGAGCTGTCTCGGTAAGTACTATGACACTGATTTCTTATTTACACGGCTTTGTTTTGTCGTTGAATCCCTCGCATTTTCTTGAGAGTTAACTCGGCGTGTTAATGCACATACTTCGGAAGTCCTAATATAACTTGCAAGTCAAAGGTTCGAGGTTGTGTGGGACGGGATCAGTTTCTCATCTGAGCTGTCTTTCACTGGACTCCAGTCAAGAGAGTGATTTTCAGAAAGTCCTTTGTTTTCGGAAAATAGCGCTCAAGTGTGCAGACAGGAAAACATACTTACAGGTATCCACTCATGAAGAATAGCACTCTAGGTACCCATGAACAACACAAACCACAATATACATGCATGGTCCCATGAACAGCCCCCTGCACACACACACACACACCAGATGACAAAACAGGACAAGCCACACTTAGACGGACAGAGGAACTCTTGTAAACATCGCTGCACAGACAGCAAACATATGGACGGGCATGTAGGCGTCTATCAAAACTCTTATAATGTATCCATGCACAAAGACATGCTGGCGCCAAACATGCAACCAACAGAAGCGATATGGGCACCGATTTGCAAAGACTAAAATAAATCCAGGCACAAAAACAAACATACAGATACCTACCCGCGGAAAACAACATAAAATCCACTGACGTACATAGGAATTAAGCATTGGCAAAGCCAATAGTTCTGGCTTATAAATCAAGGTACCTGGATGCTTTCAACTACGGAGTCTCCCTCTCACACCCATCCGTCAATGAGCGCAAAAACGCAACACCCCCTGCACTCGTTAACTCATTCTAGCACTCGCACCCACTTCCTCACCCACATTAGCTAACTCCCTAATCTTTGCAGAGATCCTTCCAGCGGAGGCAGCCAGACCCAATGGCTTTGCTTCAACGGCGTGAGTGGGTGAGTGGTGAGTGCTTCTGCCACTGTGACCTTTGGTGTGTGAGGAGAATGAATATGCTTTCTGTAATATGTGACTGCTACACTGGGATGGATATAGCAGTGCTTCCGGTAGCTTGTGACTACTTGTCTGCGAGGGGTGTGAGAGTGCTGTAGTTGGTGTGAGACTGACACTTTATGAGGGATGGTGCCTGACTATCGCCTCCAAAATATGGCTTGACCATAATATTAATATCATTGGTAAGCTTATTGTTTTTTTGTTGTAAATAAAAAAGATCTTAAGACTATAGTGTAATACAATTTTGTGGCATTTAATTTAGTTTCATTTATATTGTAACGTGGTAATGTGTATGTTTTATTATATAACTTTAGATACAAATGCATTTTCTTTAGTTTTTAATATTTTGCCTTTTTTAGGTATTTGTTTTTGTGGGTTATTTTGAGGATTTGGATTGGGATTGGTGGTATAATATATTGAACTATTTTTGATTAAATCAGTTTTTGGTTTACATTTGTTAATTTATTTATTATAGATTTTATAATCATTAAGTGTTTATTTGCATCATAGTTCTGTATTTTTTTTTATGTTCATTTAATTTGAGATGTTTTGATATTTTGAAAAGAGACTTCATTATTTTCCTGTGATCGGAGAAAGACATATAGGGCCGTATTATGGTAAAAGTGCATTTTCATTGTTTGTGCCAGGTGCGCCATTAAAAACGTGCACCTTACGCAAACAGTGTAAATACGCTCTAGTACCATGGATGCGCTGCCCCCAGGGCAGCCACGTACTCGTGCTGCCCTGGAGGCAGCGTATTCAGGTGAAAAACGGAGCAGCGGCTTTACAGCCGCTCCTTGTTTTTACTGTGCAGGCGGCAGTCGTCTGCATTTTTTAAGGAGATTAGAGATTCCCTTGCAGGCGGGTGCCGTCAGTGACTGCACCTGCCTGCAAGGATATGTCTTGGGGGGTTCATGGGACCCCTTTTCTCCTGCCAAAGGGCTATCATCAGGAGGTGCACTCACAGTGTGCCCCTTTAATGTGGTGCATTGTGAGTGCACCTCCTGAGGGTTTCTTTGCCTCTGCACCCACGTCTGTAATACCTTGCGGAGCAGAGGCAAAGGGATTCCCTTATTTGCATGGGGCGTGAGACCTGAGGGAATGCCCACTGCAGATAGATTCTATCCGAGTCACCAGAGCAAGTGCCCGACCTGAGTAAGGAAATCGCACTTCCAAGAATCGCTAAGATCGGTTCAGCTCATTAACCACCATAATCAAATATCAAACTGAGCGTACCGCTTTTTGTTTATGGGTGCACTCTACACATGAGAGACCTCCACACCCCTTTCAACGTGTTTCAGATATACTACTGTTCTCGAAGATACTAGCCCCCACATGCATCAACCTATTTAGGAAGTGCAAACGGTGCGAATCGGTAAATTCGGCCATTTGCACTTCCTAAATAAGTTTTGGGATGCATCATGCATTTTTGTGAAAATCGCTATTTTTAGCGATTTCCAAAAATGCGATTGCTCAAAAATGCATTTTTTAAACATTCATGTTTCAGACACACATGTCCTTAGGACATGTGTGTGTGAAACATGCACTTCAAATTAAATTTCTGGGGTGCAGGGGGGGTCCTTGGGACCCCCCTCTGCACCCTTGGAATGCATTAACAAATTGCGATTTTCAAAAAGAAAATCGCAATTTGTTAAAGCCTTCCCATTGATCCCTATGGGCCTTTTGGCCCACAGGAATCAATGGGAATTGCGAATTCGCACTTTGGAATTCGCATAATATTTGCGATTCGGTAAAAATTGCGATTTTTACCGAATCGCAAATATTTTGCGAAAATATACATGCATCCCATTTTAGGAATTCCAAATTGCGATTCCCTATTTTTCGCAATTTGGAATTCGCAAAAGGCCGGGATGATGCATGTGGCCGTAGGTGCTCACTCACCTGTCCTAATGATGCTCTCAACTGAATGAGATAGAAACGCCATCGACCCCCCTAACTCCTTATTTTATTATGTAAAATTAACAAAAGGAGCTTAGCATTTTGTTTTTAAAAAGATGCATGTTTTAGTGTTTTTCACCCACTAGAGCACTTTTATGTCACCCTTTTTGTGAGCATTGGATCATGATAACTCATCATAAAAAAGAGATAAAAATAAAAAATTAGCTAATATGTTGCAATAAATAAAACAATTGCATCAAAATCATCATATGTTGTCCTGCACCATATTTGCCTTTCTAACCAATTTGTTGCATATGGGATCCAAGTGTAAATATACAAAATAATATAAGTTTTGTAAAAAAGTGTAGCTTATTAGATACATATAAAGGACTAAGTGGCCTCAATGAAACATTGTTTTTCGAATACTGGAGCTTTATATGCACCAGCACTATCTGTATTACTGAAGGGGCTGCACAAGCATCTGCGGCCCCTTCTGTAATGCCAAAGTGCACCAAGGGTGCACAAAGAGGGCGCCAATGCCAGTTGCACAGCTGGGGCAGTCACTGTAATACACCCCTTGTCACAAAAGACACAGAAAAAAAGAAATTCATAGAGGTTTATATTTATTGGCTCTATTACTAATATTGTTCGAAATAAGACACTGAATAAACAGAGCCATTTTGTTACCTCCATTCTTGTGACCTACGGATTGTTCATTTCACAGTTCAACCTTAATGCTTATTTTCCAGACAGGGGATGTGGATCTACTATTGAGGTTTCAGAATTGATTTTGGGTGATTCTCCTTCAATAATCATTTCCTGGCTTACCCTCAGACACAGCCTTTGTGCTAGGTAATGGATCTCACAGCAGTAGCAACAGTGCTGGCTCTTGGTAGAAGTATTTAAAACAAAGACACAATGAAGCATGAGATTTCAGCTCCTAGCTGTCATCAGTCTTCATGAGCATTCATCAGGCACAGACAAAAGGGAAGACCTACTTAGAAATGATGACACTGTTAACGAGAAAAACATATTACCTACCCCTTACTCCTACCATCTACCCTTTGTCATAACATGGAAAACTTAATAAGCAGCCCTTTTCTAAAAAGGATGTCAGAGAATTTGTTTGGGTAGCATTTTCTCCATTCTCCCTCTTTTCAGTTCTGGGTCTCCATCCACAAGGATGCAGTCAATACAGGCCCACTGTGTGGGGAAAGCTGTATCTGCTCTCCAACACGTCATCAAAATGAATCCAATGGTCCATGCACTTAGACTTTACTTACAATTGAAATCTTACTACTATGCACTTGCTACATACCCACCGCACATACACGCCCATGGAATGTCAGTGCAAAGATGTCGGGTCATACGGAATCCTTTTTTCTGGTATCGGAGACGACCTATCTGGAGCCTCCGTCAATCCCTTTTCATCTTCATCTTATGATTCTGAGCTCCCCTTTGCTGATTCATGTAGGTATTTGACCCCTTCCTTAGCTATTAACCATTTTTCCTGACTCTTAAACCGCTTCTGCCATTCTTCACAGACCACACTCATTTTAACCCATCCACATTTAAACTCCTCTGACAAGTTTCAGTCCCTCTGCCCTCATATCCAACATCAGACTACTGTGCCAGCATCAGCAAGCATTTTCTAATACTCAGATGTCAGAGCGTAACAGTCCTGTTTTTTCCTTCACTTTGCATGCTCTGATGTTACAGGAAATACTTATCATTTCTATATATGGGGTGAAAAGGTGGCATTTCCGTGGGTTTGGCAACAGAAGAAGAATGACTAAGAACCATTTATAAAAGTGATATACCAATGCATATGGCCTAGACTCACATATATGTCCTCCTGATCATCTTCCTTCTCTTCTAGGTCTTTCTGTGCCTTTAGGCACTGAAACCCCTCCTAGTACTATTCCAGTCATCCTTTTCTCAGTTGGTTTGGTCCTCCTGACCCTGGTCCAACTAGTTCTGGTCATCCTGATACTGGCTTCCTGAATCTGGTGCTGAGGGTTGTAGTTCTTCCCGGCCCTAGTCTTTTTGGCCCTGCTCCTGGTTCATCCTTGTATTAGCCCTTCCTGGTCTCCTGATCTTTGTACTGCTAATCCTCACCCTTATCATGCTTGTCTGCTGGGTTTGTATCCACTAGCCCTGTTGTCCTGGCTCTCATAGGGTTGGGCCTTCCAGACTCCTGGTTTGGTTCATACTGTTCGCCTTACCTTGGTCCTTGTGTCCCACCTGGTACATGTTCTCCTTGTTAGGTCGTCTTGTGCTGGTCCTGTTCATTTTGGGCTTGGTCTGGTCCCAATGGTCCTCATGGCTCTGGTCATCTTAGTTCCCCTGATCCTCGCCAGCCTGGTTCTAATAGCCAAGTTCCTTGTCCTTTTGCTCCACTTCGAATTTCAGCTCAAGGTCCCCTTACCCTTGACCTCTCTAGTTCTAGCCCTGCTCCTGGTCCTGCTTATTCAGATCCTTCTAATCTTGTTAAACCTCCCCAACTGGTCCCTGGTCTTATTAGCCCTAGTCTACCTGCTTCTGACCTAACTAGTTCTCGGGGTCCTCCTCCCAAGTGTCATGATACTCTTGGCCCTGGTCCTTCGGTTGTTGTCATCCTGGACTAACTTGTCCACTTTGTCTTGATAATTCTTGTTCAGGTCATCCTGTTCTTAGCAACGCAGCTTGATCTTCATGGCTCCTGTCATCCTGTCCTTCCTTGTCCTGCTCCTCTTTTTCCGACTCATTCTGGTACAGCTTGTCCTGGTGTGTAAGGTCCTGAAACTCTTGGTCCTCGGTGACTTAAGTTTACTTTTCCCTTAGCTGTGGCTCCACTAGACCTCATTTCCCTGGTCCTCTTAGCCCTTGTCCCACTGGCTGTGGTTGCCTGGCCATCTCCTTTTGGTTCCTCACTCTCAATCTGGTTTGCCTGGAAGTGGTCTTCCTATTTATGGTCCTCACAGTCCATGTTCCCTTCCTGGTTTTGCATCCACTAGACATGATCCTTTGGTGTCTGGTCCTCCTTGTTTCAGTCTTTATATGACTAATCCTCTTGTGCCTGGTCTTTTTGGCCATCCATGAGAAACCAGCTCATAAATAGACCCCTGTTTGTCGGGAGGATGTTGTCAGGTCCTCCCATCAGATGTAAGTCCGGATGTGGCAGTCTCAAGTTCAGGCCATTCTCCAAGATCGTCTTTTCTTGAGGCATATCAAAGGGAAAAAAACAATTTACTGAACTAAACTGCTGCCTCCACTCCCCAGATGCCCTCCACCACTAAGAAGAGTCAGCGTATTTGGTCATGAGTAAGGGTCATATTTGTGTGCTGTGTATTCATGGGATTGTATACCATCAGGTCGATGGGGTGGGGTGATGAATTATGTTGTTGTGTGTCTGCCTATATCCTAAAGAAGGTATAAGGGCAAAAGCAGCTGATGTCTTGGGTGGCCTATTGTCACCATCTGGGGGGTAATAACATTTTAGAGTATCATGCCTCAATATGAGGCTAGAGAGTATTTTCATAAACCACACCTCTTCTCACGGCGAAGAGTGGTGCTTGCCACTTGTGCCCACCTGGTTACCTCCGTCCGCCAGTGCAGCAAAGATGGAGGCTGTGATGACTACCATCTTATTGCCACTGCTTATTTCGCTAGAAGTAGGCCGGGGTTGGTGAACTGAGTAGTCGCTTTTCGAGACTTGGGGCATATAAACTGATCCAGAAGACATTGTTGCACCATTTCCAGTATATCTCTCCCCGTTACCCAGGCTTTGTTGACAGTACAGTATCCTAGTAATTCACTAATACTCTGCATGTCCAGACCATATGTGTCATGTCTGCTGAACCAGCTTTACAGTGGGGACATTTGTCTAGGACAATAGGGTAGATCAAGTATAAGCATTGATAAGTCAGGTATGCCCTGTGTAAAATGCAAAATTGGATGTATTTAAAGCGGGAATTGTGAGATATTTTTCTGGGATATTTCAAGGCGTTAAGCCCCCCTGTTTTGTGTAGTGCTGGTCCCAGAAAGTCGTCCCAGGTAATTTGTAATTTGGACAATACTTTCAGTGCATCTCTTGCAAAGGCCTGATATAAGCCACATTAGCAGGCTCCTGCCACGTCCCTCCGAATGCAGAGCATGTAGCAGCAAATGTGGAGTTGGTTCAGGTCCCCTTTTTCCCCAGTGTCACTGCAGAGACACCCTAAGTGCTCCTTAAGTCAAGAAGGCACTGCCAGGGAAGGCATGGGAATCAAAGAGGCTATAAAGCACATCAATGTTCCAACAGCAAAGAGATTGCCAAGAGTGGATTTGATATACATTTACTCAATAGCCAGCTATCGTGCCAAAGCTATTCAGGGTAGAGGTAACAGGGCCTAGATCTCCATAAACATCTCAAAGATAAAGGATCATATAATCCGCATATAGCAAGACAACATGTTTTAAGTCCCTTTGAAATGTTCCACTCTAATCCACTGGTATGAAGAAGAACTGGCTGTGGCTCCATGGATAGTATGAAGAGCAGGGAGGAAGGAGGAGATCCCTGTCTGGCTCCCCTGGCAACCAGGTAAGACTCTGATGCATTGCTGCCTGTCTGGATTATGACACTCGGGTTGGTATAGAGTAATTGAATTCAACCAATCAGTTGAGGGCCCAAGCCAATTCTGAAAATATCCAGAACATGGAGTCAAAAGTCTGCTTTAAGTCCAGGGATAAGCAGGCCATGCTGGGCCAGTCTCAAGATGTAATTTCTTTAACCCCCATCGAGGCGTCTGATATTTAGCGAAGTATTACGCCTTTGGATAAAACCATTCTGATACAGGTGGATCTGCTCTGGTAATAGAGATGGGACACGGTCTGCAAGAATTTTACTGAGGATTTTGTAATCAGCAGATAGTAGAGAGATAGGGCGGTATAAAAACAGGAGTGTCAGGACCTGTCCTGATTATCAAATAGGCTACCTCCATTGTCTCAAGTAGTGTTGCTCTGTGTAACGCTTTAATTGCTTTCTTAACATCTTGCTCTTTAATTGGACCCTATAGGGCCTGCTCATGGTATCTGGGGTAAGGTCACCACTTCCAGGGGCCTGTATCTGGAATCTGATGTAATGTGAGCCCTCTCCCAGTACAGTTCAGTATGAAAGGTCCAGAAAGTGAGGTTTTGGGTGCCCCGTCTGCGTCCTTGATAAAGAGGATAGGAGTGGCTTGGTTGCGTGGCATGACCAGCCTGGTTAAAAGTCGGCCCAGTTTATCAGCCTAAATCTGTGTGCACCTGGTATTCTGTCCAGTTTGGACTAATGAGATGCTCTATCAGGGTAGCATGGGTCTCACTTTCTCTCTCTAAATCTTTCTTATTTGCCTAGGTACGTTGTACATGTAGTCTGAGAGATAAGCTCCACGGACAATACTTTATGGTCTAGATGGATACGCAGGTCGAGTGGTAGGGAGAAAGTGAGTATTCTTTGTCATGAGTGTTGTTAGACCTGACATCATTGGCTTGAGTCTCTCCTCCATTTTTTCTGTTTGCCTCTACTGTTTTACGATGTTTTGCTGGTATATGCTTTGGGCGCCGTGTCACTGCTGATCAGTGCCATAGCGCAAGTGCTCCCGATGTTCAAATGATGTGTCTATTGTATCCATGTTTGGCTTATTTGGTTTACTGTCAGTCCCTAGTCGAGTGCACCAGGAGTGCCGGGGCTTGTAAGTGCAAATACCGCTCGTGGGCTTGCAGCACGTGTTGTGCCACCCACAGGAGCGGCCTTGTAAAAGAATGTCTACGGGTCGGTCATTGCGAGACCCACGTACAGTCTTGTACTGTCACGCCGGCTGCGCAAGTATACCTACTTGCCAGCCCCCCAACCTTCCCTTAACTTCATATTAGTCACCCCTATGGTAGGCCCGTGGGCAGGGTGCATTGTAAGGATAAGGAAGGACACGCCTGACCAAGTTGGCATGTCCTGATAGTGAAGTACCGCCATCTTCGTGCTTCACTATTGCGAGGTAGCCTGCTCTCCATTGCTTAGAATGGGCCGCCGGGATTATTAATGCTATGATCCTAGCTGGCTCGGAGAGTATGGTGCAATGTCGAGTTTGGTATCCCTGAACTCGGGGTTCAATTACGCATCCGTTGGTATGGATGGTTTTTGGACTCTGGGTTCGAAAATAGCACTTTTAGAAAGTGTCTATTTTCTTGTCTAACCATATCTGGTCTCTGCTGGTCTTACGTGTGTGTGACAGGAGCTGGGTGGCTCCAAGAGGTCTGGATGAGTCAGTGTGGGATGAGTGGGACATTTACGTTGAGAGTAGGGGGAGAGTAGCTGTTGATAGCCTGCCTTGCCTGATACAATGCTGGCTCCACCTCCTGCCAAGCGACTGATGGCTCTGTACCTGCCATGGACGATCCTGGCCCCACCTCCTGCCAGGAGGGCGATAGCTCTGCTCCTGCCAGTGTCAATGCTGGCTCCACCTCCTGCGGGGCGTCTGAGGACCCGGCCCGGCTCAATGAATAGGCCAGGTGCTACTGCCTAGCTCCACCCACCACAGACCCAGGATGTTGGGAAATCCCCGGCATAGACAAAGGGATCAAAGACGAAAAGGGGTATAAGAGGAGGACCCCTGAACTAGGAAATTAGATCACTTCTGACAAGGAACCCTGTAACCAAGGACAAGAAGCCTGCTGATCTAAAGGACTGCCTACCCCTTCTGCCAGTGTGCTGTTGTTGGGGGAATCCTGCAGTGCTTCTTTATTTTTGCCAAGGAACCAGGAGAGAGGAACTTGGTGTGTACTCTCACGCTTGCTAAGAAAATCTCCAAGGACTGGAAGAGTGCCAGTCTCCTGCTGAAGTCACAGGGCTAAAGGACTTCACCGGCTAAAAAGTGCTATCTGCTGGAAGTGTGAATCCAGCACCTCTGAAAGAACCAGCAACCACGACGATCGGACGCTGGACCCAACCGACGCCAGCAGCAACGCCAGGGAGTAGGAGTACGGCTCTAACTCCAGAGGACCTCGTGTCTGCCCCGCTGCTGATCGCATCAACCGTGTGCCCTTCGACGCCGTGAGCGCTGCTCACTCTGTGCAACTGCATCATCGACAACGCCTGCTGTGGCCTGATCGACACCGAAGACGCGACGCCGGATTGCTCGACGCCGCTGATCATCGTGTGCTTCATTTTCCTAAGGTACTGTGTTGTTGGGGGTCCGTGTGACTCCAGGCCCGGCGCAGCGCTCCTCGCGGTCGACGCCATACCTGTGGATTAACTTTGCCTCGACGTTGTGTAGCTCCCGTGTGAGTTACCCTGTTGCTAAGAACTGTGTTTCCAAGAAGAAGATTTGCTTGATACTAAAAGACTTTTGTGCTAAAGAAGAAACTACCTTTGAACTATCCTTTTTCCTTCCTAAACGTATTTATTCCGATTGTGTACAGTTTTGCCGTTATTTTGGTCTTGTGCTAAGCCTTATATAAAAATACTTATTTTTATAATACTACGGTGTCGTGTCCATTTGTAGCGTATTCACTGTATTACTGTATGTGGTCATAATTGCTTAACACACAGCCTCTGAGATAAGCCTGTTCTGCTCTGCCAAGCTACCAAGGGGGTGAGCAGGGGTTATCGAAGGGTGTGATCCCCTTGCCCTGACTAGAAAAGGAGTGTCCCTATTTGTCAGGAGTGTATACCTCTGCCAACTAGAGACAGCCGGTTCTAACATTGGTGGGTCAGCGGTGAGGATTGGGACCTTGCATTTATGACCCATGTACAGTGATTAGTGTGCGCTACGTAGTGAAAGCAGACCATAACGCAGTCACAATCTAATTCGGAAGGATCCTATTTTTGTTCTCCGCTTTCCTGAAACTTGATTTTCTGAACACTGCCAGTTTTAGCCATGAGTGACAACGGAGTCACTGCCCCTGCTATCGTTGTTGTTGAAGAGTTCGAAAGGAGTAAGCTAAAGAGATACAAGAAAGATGAGCTGAAACACTTTTGCAACCAGTTTGAAGTTCCTACCACTGGCCTCTCGAGAAAAGATGATTTTTATAAAGCATTACAGGCCTGGTGGGAATCCAGAAATCCCTCTGATGTGGTGGTGGTACCCACAGAGGAAGGGGAGGAGGAGGTGCCAGTGAATGGACCTGTGCCCTCTCCCGGAAGCAGTGTTTCCTCCAAAGGTCTTTCCCCTGAAGAAAGAGAAGAAAGGGCGAAAGAGCGAGCTTACAACATGGAGATGGCAAGGCTAAAGATAAATGGGCAGTTGGAGTTAGAAAAGGCAAGAGGTAGGAGAGAAGCTGATTTGGAGATCAAAAAGTTAGAGTTTGAACGAGAGAAGTTAGCTTTGGAGCGTGAAGCCAGGTTGAGGGAACTGGATATCCAAGCTAAAAAGTTAGAGTTGAATCCCTCTGGTGGCAGCATTCCATCCGAGCCTGCAGAAAGTAAGTTTTACTTCCCGAAAGATGTGATCAAAGATTACAATAAGAATGAAGATATTGGTCAATGGTTTAAAGCATATGAGTTAGCATTGTTGGCCCACCAGGTCCCTGAGAAGAATTGGGGAGCGGGGTTGTGGGGTCGCTTTGTGAATGAGGGAAGAGATACCCTGTTAGACATGCCTGTTGCGGATAGGATGTCGTATGCTCATATGAAAGATGCTTTGATGTTGCGATATGGTTTAACCCCCGAGCAGTACAGACAAGCTTTTAGAGAATGTAAGAAGTTGCCTGGTACGACGTGGGTTGAATATGTGTCTTATTTTTGCAGAGCCATGGATGGTTGGGTAAAGGGCAGCAAAGTGGAAAGTTATGAAGCTCTTTATGATTTGTTTGCGTGGGAGCACTTGTCTAATAACTGTTTTCCAGAGCTGCGCCAGCACCTGATTGATAGCAAGATATCTAACCCTAGAAAACTTGCTGAGGAGGCGGACCGCTGGGTCAGTACCAGGGTCCACAAGGGTCCAGTGGGAGACTCAGCCAAAGGTGGGCAGGGTCCCCAGCAGAAGAGTGGGGGGGACAAGGGTAAACAGAAGGAGTCTCAGAAAGGGCCCCAAAGTAATCCCCAAGGGAACCAAGGGAAAGGTTCCCAGCCTCCCCCTGAGAAGGAGCCAGGGGCCCCGACGGGTAAACCTGTTCATAGGGGCCCCCTAACCTGCTACGGTTGTGGGCAGGTGGGACACCGGTTTTATGACCCCCAGTGTCCCAAGAAGGATTCGAATGCACCGCCGCGTGCACCCCCTCGTCAGTTGGCAAGTGTAGCCTTGGGAGGGGAGGAGATGGTTGTCCATGGTGGGAGGGGTCCCGCAGAAATGTCCCTGGTCTCGCTAGGAGACATGCAAATGGTCCCTCCACCCCCTCTGCCTAGTAACACTAGTAAATATAGGCAGTGGGTGACCATTAATGGCCATAGAGTGGAAGCTCTCAGAGACACCGGAGCGAGTGTGACAGCTGTCAAGTGTCACTTGGTGTCCAGAGAGCAGGTGGTTCCCCACGCATTCTACCCCGTGATAGCTGCCGACAACTCCCAGAAAGAGTGTGAGGTAGCTCAGGTTTCCTTTGAATGGGGGGGAGTTTCAGGTACTCTTCAGGTTGCTGTGAGGCCCGCCATGTCTGTCGACTGTCTCCTGGGCAATGATTTGGAAGACTCCCCTTGGGCTAAGGTGGAGCGAGCGGCGCACTTGAAAATGTTGGGTGTACCAGAGTGGGTGTGTGCAACCACTCGATCCATGACAGCGAGTAAGGGTGTTGATGGGGTCCCGGAGCCTGAAAGTACGGCCCAGGACCCAGCTGTGAAGAGAAGAGGCAGGAGGCGCGGGAAACCGGCCCCCGTTGTTCCCGTGGTCCAGAAGGAGGTAGACCCTGAGGGGGATGCCCTGGAGCCCACAGGGGAACAAATTGCCGAACTGGGAGATCTGCCCGAGCTGACCCACTGGCAGCAGGATGGTGGTCCCTCCAGGGAGGAATTCTGTGCGGAACAGAAGGAGTGCCCTTCTCTTGTGGGCATGAGGCAGCAGGCCTCAGCCCAATCCTCAGGTGATCAGTCAGGGTCACATTTTGTGTACTGGGAGAACGACCTCCTGTAGAGCGAGCCTAAGGCTGCTGAGCCTGGGTCAGCCCGTGTGCTGGTGGTACCCCAGCGCTTCAGAGCCTTCCTACTGGGTTTGGCTCATGACGTACCGTTAGCTGGACATCTGGGGCAGGACAAGACCTATGACAGGCTTGTCACCCATTTTTATTGGCCTCAGATGCGTAGGGATGTAGACATCCATTGCAAGACTTGTCGCACTTGCCAGGCAAGTGGGAAAAGCGGAAGGAAGCAGAAGGCTCCCCTCCAACCTTTTCCGGTAGTCAGCACCCCCTTTGACCGGGTGGGTATTGACATCGTTGGGCCCCTGGACCCCAAGACAGCCCTGGGCAACAGGTTCATCCTGGTCTTGGTGGACCATGCCCCAAGGTACCCGGAAGCCATCCCTCTCAGGACAGTGACGGCCCCCGTGGTGGAACGGGCACTGATGGGTGTTTTCTCCCGGATGGGGTTCCCCAGAGAGGTGGTGTCCGACCGAGGCACCAACTTCATTTCGAACTATATGAAGTCTCTGTGGAAGGAGTGTGGGGTAACCTACAAGTTCACCACTCCTTACCACCCTCAAGGAAACGGGCTGGTTGAGAGATTCAACCGGACCCTGAAAGGCATGATCATGGGTCTTGAAGAACCAATGAGGCGGAAATGGGACGTCCTCTTGCCATGCCTGTTGTTTGCTTACCGTGAGGTACCGCAGAAGGCTCTAGGGTTCAGCCCCTTTGAGCTCTTATACGGTCACCCGGTAAGAGGGCCTTTGAGTCTGGTCAAGGAAGGCTGGGAGCAATCCCCCAGGAAACCTCCCCAGGATGTATACAGCTACATGCTGGCCTTTCGGAACCAGACTCGGCGCTTCAGAGAACTTGCTCAGGCAAATCTGGAGGCCAGCCAGGAGGAGATGAAGCGATGGTACGACCGGAATGCCACTCTGGTAGAGCTTCAGCCTGGTCAGGAAGTGTGAGTCATGTCCCCTGTGGAACCTTGTGCGCTCAAGGACAGGTGGACTGGACCGTTTAAGGTTGTGGAGAAGAAGAGCGATGTCACCTACCTGGTGGACTTGAAATCTCCCAGGAACCCCTTGCGGGTCCTGCATGTCAACCGTTTGAAGCCCCACTTAGAAAGGTCCGAAGTGGGCATGCTCCTAGCTACAGATGATGGAACGGAGGAGGAAAGTGAGCCTCTTCCTGACCTCCTGTATGCTAAAGAGCAAGACGGGTCAGTGGATGGTGTGGTCCTCTCTGACACACTGACCCTTGAGCAGAAACAGGATTGTCGCCACCTGTTGGGACAATTCCCGGATCTGTTTTCCTTGGTTCCGGGTGTCACGCATTGGTGTGTCCATGACGTTGACACCGGAGACAGCCCTCCTGTGAAGCACAAGGCTTACAGGGTGACTGACAAGGTCCGAGCGTACATTAAGGAGGAGGTCTCCAAAATGTTCACGTTAGGGGTGATTGAGTCCTCTAGCAGTCCTTGGGCCAGCCCAGTGGTCTTGGTCCCGAAGGCTGCAGCGCCTGGTGCTTCACCGGAACTCCGGTTCTGCGTGGACTACCGAGGGCTCAATTCAGTCACGAAGACTGACGCGCACCCTATCCCCAGAGCTGATGAGCTCATCGATCGGTTGGGGGCTGCCCGGTACCTTAGTACGTTTGACTTAACGTCTGGGTACTGGCAGATCACCTTGACTGATGGGGCAAAGGAGAGGTCAGCATTCTCCACACCAGATGGGCTATACCAGTTCCGGGTGATGCCCTTTGGGATGAAGAATGCCCCTGCCACCTTCCAGAGGTTGGTCAACCAGGTCTTGGCTGGACTGGAGGATTTCAGTGCCGCCTACCTGGACGACATCGCAGTGTTCAGCGCCAGCTGGGAGGAACACTTGCGCCACCTCCAGGAAGTGTTGTTGGCCCTGCGCGGAGCAGGCCTCACAATCAAAGCCAGTAAGTGCCAGATTGGGCAGGGTTCTGTGGTGTACTTGGGGCACCAAGTAGGGAGCGGTAAGGTGGCCCCCCTGCAACCCAAGATTGATACCATCCTGGCTTGGGCCCCGCCCAAAACCCAAACACAGGTGAGAGCCTTCTTAGGACTCACGGGTTATTACAGGATGTTTGTCAAGGATTACGGCAACATTGTACACCCCTTGACTTCGCTGACTTCCAGGAAGCAGCCACGAAACGTGATCTGGACTGATGCCTGTCAAACGGCCTTTGACACCCTGAAAACTGCAATGTGCACAGCACCTATACTCCAGGCACCCGACTTTTCAAAAGAATTCATTGTTCAGACGGACGCTTCAGAGCATGGCGTGGGGGCTGTTCTAGCTCAGGTGAATGAAGAGGGCCGAGACTTGCCTGTAGCCTTCATCAGTAGGAGGTTACTGCCCAGGGAAACGAGGTGGAGTGCGATAGAGAGAGAAGCATTTGCTGTGGTCTGGGCGCTGAAGAAGCTAAGACCCTACCTGTTTGGGACTCACTTCCGGGTTCAGACAGACCACAGGCCCCTCAGATGGTTGATGCAAATGAGGGGTGAGAATCCAAAACTGTTGAGGTGGTCCATTGCTCTACAGGGGATGGACTTTACGGTGGAACACCGCCCTGGTACAGATCACGCCAATGCTGATGGTCTGTCCAGATTTTTCCGCCTTAGTGCTGAGGACTCCCTAGGTCAAGGGTAGTTCTCCCCACATTTCAGCTGGAGGGGACACGTGTTAGACCTGACATCATTGGCTTGAGTCTCTCCTCCATTTTTTCTGTTTGCCTCTACTGTTTTACGATGTTTTGCTGGTATATGCTTTGGGCGCCGTGTCACTGCTGATCAGTGCCATAGCGCAAGTGCTCCCGATGTTCAAATGATGTGTCTATTGTATCCATGTTTGGCTTATTTGGTTTACTGTCAGTCCCTAGTCGAGTGCACCAGGAGTGCCGGGGCTTGTAAGTGCAAATACCGCTCGTGGGCTTGCAGCACGTGTTGTGCCACCCACAGGAGCGGCCTTGTAAAAGAATGTCTACGGGTCGGTCATTGCGAGACCCACGTACAGTCTTGTACTGTCACGCCGGCTGCGCAAGTATACCTACTTGCCAGCCCCCCAACCTTCCCTTAACTTCATGTTAGTTACCCCTATGGTAGGCCCGTGGGCAGGGTGCATTGTAAGGATAAGGAAGGACACGCCTGACCAAGTTGGCATGTCCTGATAGTGAAGTACCGCCATCTTCGTGCTTCACTATTGCGAGGTAGCCTGCTCTCCATTGCTTAGAATGGGCCGCCGGGATTATTAATGCTATGATCCTAGCTGGCTCGGAGAGTATGGTGCAATGTCGAGTTTGGTATCCCTGAACTCGGGGTTCAATTACGCATCCGTTGGTATGGATGGTTTTTGGACTCTGGGTTCGAAAATAGCACTTTTAGAAAGTGTCTATTTTCTTGTCTAACCATATCTGGTCTCTGCTGGTCTTACGTGTGTGTGACAGGAGCTGGGTGGCTCCAAGAGGTCTGGATGAGTCAGTGTGGGATGAGTGGGACATTTACGTTGAGAGTAGGGGGAGAGTAGCTGTTGATAGCCTGCCTTGCCTGATACAATGCTGGCTCCACCTCCTGCCAAGCGACTGATGGCTCTGTACCTGCCATGGACGATCCTGGCCCCACCTCCTGCCAGGAGGGCGATAGCTCTGCTCCTGCCAGTGTCAATGCTGGCTCCACCTCCTGCGGGGCGTCTGAGGACCCGGCCCGGCTCAATGAATAGGCCAGGTGCTACTGCCTAGCTCCACCCACCACAGACCCAGGATGTTGGGAAATCCCCGGCATAGACAAAGGGATCAAAGACGAAAAGGGGTATAAGAGGAGGACCCCTGAACTAGGAAATTAGATCACTTCTGACAAGGAACCCTGTAACCAAGGACAAGAAGCCTGCTGATCTAAAGGACTGCCTACCCCTTCTGCCAGTGTGCTGTTGTTGGGGGAATCCTGCAGTGCTTCTTTATTTTTGCCAAGGAACCAGGAGAGAGGAACTTGGTGTGTACTCTCACGCTTGCTAAGAAAATCTCCAAGGACTGGAAGAGTGCCAGTCTCCTGCTGAAGTCACAGGGCTAAAGGACTTCACCGGCTAAAAAGTGCTATCCGCTGGAAGTGTGAATCCAGCACCTCTGAAAGAACCAGCAACCACGACGATCGGACGCTGGGCCCAACCGACGCCAGCAGCAACGCCAGGGAGTAGGAGTACGGCTCTAACTCCAGAGGACCTCGTGTCTGCCCCGCTGCTGATCGCATCAACCGTGTGCCCTTCGACGCCGTGAGCGCTGCTCACTCTGTGCAACTGCATCATCGACAACGCCTGCTGTGGCCTGATCGACACCGAAGACGCGACGCCGGATTGCTCGACGCCGCTGATCATCGTGTGCTTCATTTTCCTAAGGTACTGTGTTGTTGGGGGTCCGTGTGACTCCAGGCCCGGCGCAGCGCTCCTCGCGGTCGACGCCATACCTGTGGATTAACTTTGCCTCGACGTTGTGTAGCTCCTGTGTGAGTTACCCTGTTGCTAAGAACTGTGTTTCCAAGAAGAAGATTTGCTTGATACTAAAAGACTTTTGTGCTAAAGAAGAAACTACCTTTGAACTATCCTTTTTCCTTCCTAAACGTATTTATTCCGATTGTGTACAGTTTTGCCGTTATTTTGGTCTTGTGCTAAGCCTTATATAAAAATACTTATTTTTATAATACTACGGTGTCGTGTCCATTTGTAGCGTATTCACTGTATTACTGTGTGTGGTCATAATTGCTTAACACACAGCCTCTGAGATAAGCCTGTCTGCTCTGCCAAGCTACCAAGGGGGTGAGCAGGGGCTATCGAAGGGTGTGATCCCCTTGCCCTGACTAGAAAAGGAGTGTCCCTATTTGTCAGGAGTGTATACCTCTGCCAACTAGAGACAGCCGGTTCTAACAAGCTTGTTGCCCTTTCCATATGTTCATGAGTGACCAGTGTCATAGCCAGTCCAAGAGGGTTATCGAATTGGGGAATACAGGGGTACAAGGTAGGGGAGAGTGACGCCTGTCTAAAGTTTGGTTGAGGACACAGTTAAAGTCACTCCCCCAATATCCACTAAACTACCACCCAGTGGGCCATAAGAGAAGAAAGGGAGGAAAGTGTTGCAGGGATTCTGCTCCTACACAGAACTGTGTACAGAGACTTGGGACCTCTGTGAATAAGGGTGTGCCAAAACTCACCTTAGTACCCAAAATCCCCTACCAGACTAGCATCAGTGTCACATTGTCTCTTCGTCCTATAGCAAAAATACCAATGATTAGACAACTCAGAACATGCGACTTAAGTTACCTCAGGCAATGTGGAAAACATGAACACTTTTTCGTTATACTCTCATACCAGTCCAAAACAGGGAGTAAAAAGAGACACGAGACAGTTTGAAATATTTATTTCTAACGTTGTGTTCTCATGCACAGCACCTTAGCTAATACAAGCAGACATATTATTAGAAACAAGATTGTCAGCATAGTTACTATTCCATAAAATACAAAGGGAGAAAGCATGTTATAATGCTAAACGAAAACAGTTTAAATATATACCTATATTTCACCCTCCCTTGCTAGGAGGTTATTTTATAATTACAGAAGGTCTCTTGGGATTACATAGGCGGCCCCATACCTCTAGTATTTAGCAGAAGTGGATCACATCAAGTTCAGCACAAGCTCTCAGCATACAAATGTTCTCCAAGTGTGTGTTAATGCCTACACAGTGCATTATTAAACGCGACAAAATCAGAGGTGGCCACAGCTGCATATGTGTTATGTCTAGACTCTAGAACGTGCGCTGATCAGTCCAAACAATAACCACAGAGTTGAAATAACCTTGAATGTCTCGGCACTCACTGTTCAGACTAAACTTACCAAGCGAGGCTACTAATGTGGAAAAACATGTTATTCTCGTGTGAAGCAAAACACTCTGCTAAACTCTAAACAATGAATAAAGTCTGCAAAAGACAGCAGAAAGGAAAAATGGTGTTTAAACTTCTAATAAGCTCATGTCAACCTAACACTGTGTGAATGCAAGGCTCAGCCCCACGACAAAAGAAAGAGGTGTTTATCTAAGTTGGGAACATACAGCCTCCCTATTACTAACAGAGGACCATCCCACGTCATAGCACATATCTCCTGTCTTTATCAATAAGGAACTCATCAGCAACAAAGGGGACCCCGGGTGCAATCAAATTTCTGCTCCTCAGGAAAAATAGGAGTGGGTAGTATAAAAAAGTAGACCTCACCAGCGATGGCACAGTCAACCACCTTCAAACTTATCCAAGTGGGCCTCATGCAAGAAGGCCTATGGGCACCTCTTTGTATAATTTAAGAATGGATTTTAGAACACTTAGTAGCAGTCCCCAAACCCCTGACATTCCTTGTTGTAAATCAAAAGACTCTCCATGCATTCTATATAGGGTGTAGAGATTGATACAGGGGGGGACCATTGCCCTGCGCTGAAGAGAAAATTGATGATATATCAAGACCTTCTTAGCATGACAAATGCGGAAAGGTGGTGAGGGAGAAGCTTTTGCTATTGGTGTTCGTATGTACCATACAAAAAGAGAGATAGGGAGAGTCATGGAACACTCTTATTCCCCGGTTACGTCTGTTTAAACAACAAAAGAGTGTCCTCTGCTGTTTGAGAAACCACAAACAGGAGCAGAAGAACAAAAAACTGGCCTCACTTGGATCAGTTAGAAAAGCCCTCACTCACCACCTAGTGCTTCATCATTGGGCCTCACTAAAGAGGCCGAGTGCCTCTTTAGTGTGCTTCAACGCCAGATTTACTGCGAAGCAGGTTTTGTGAGTTCGGGCGGCAGTGAAGGTAAATTATTTTATAGTGAGGGGATTAAAAAGATGTCTTGAGTGTATCCAAAAATTATTTATTATCAGATCACTAGGACATATATTTAAAATTAGGTGTAGGAAAGTAGTCCACAATTAATTGTGTGGTTATTTCCAAAGTTAGTTATTTGTCAGTCAACATGTTTCTGCCTTTGAAATGGTGTAAATTACCAGGCATTCATCAGGACTAAAAAAGGTGTACTAAACCCTGGAGGTATGGACACACTAAGGCCCACCCTTACCTAGGGACGTGAAAAGTGAAAATGGTGAAAAAGTGCAAAAAAAGGGGCGAGAATTATCTTCCCAGTTACTCCTGGTTTAGGAGGCTTCAGCACTTATATGGTGTGTTCATGGTACACCATGGATAATGGGAGGGGGGTGGTAGCATAATTGGCACACCGCCCTCGACTCTAGGCACCCTCTGTATACCTGCGATACCCTCAGACCGGACCTTGATCTGCACTGAAGCCAGGGGCACCGCTCTAATAATGCATAATGCACAGCCCGGCGTGCACCGCAGCTCTGACACCCTTTGACGCCTGCTGATGCATGTAGTTATCAGCAGTTCCGATGACAGTGCTCGTACCGGCAGCGCCTGCATCCTGTTATCGTGGCGCCATTAACAACCGAAGGTGATTACAAAAACTCAGACACTTTACTTGTCACCGGAACTGACGCCTCACTGCCAATGTAACTGGATTCCCCTGTCCTCGATTTGACCCGTCGCCTCTGTGCGGACACAACGCCTTACCTGCCCCATGGCAGCCAGGGAGCCAAACTTGACCTGGGCACCAACACCTCACCTCCACGACACCATGCATCATCATAGACTTCATCGTCCAAAGGTACTTGGGATACCGTGTGACGCCGTTCCTGATGCCGCACAACTCGCAGTCGGCGTCGTAAGTTGGATTTATTGCTGTCACGATGTCAAAATAGCCATGAGTGGAGCTATTTGTTTACTACAAGCTTTCTTTTGGAAGTAACTGTTTTTAAAGTGCTATTTTACTACATGTATGTTGAATTTTTGTTGTTTTGGTCTTGTTGAGTTTAAATAAAGGTACTTTATTTTTCTAAACTGGTATGGTGTCCATTTGTGGTGTTATTATTTCTGTATTGCTGTGTGTTTTGAGTACAAATAGTTTACACATTGCCTTTGGGATAACCATATCTGCTTGTGCCAATCTACCAAGGGCGTAAGCAGGAGTTATCTAAAGTGTGTATCATCCTTATCCTGACTAGAAACAAGGGTCCCTACTTGGACAAAAGTATATACCTCTGCCAACTAGAAACCCCCACTTCAAACACACATGTTATTTTGTCTTGCCCTGCATTCCACTTCAGCACGGGTCTCAGGAAGCTGTAATCAGGACACCAGATCTTCTAGGAAAGTAGTGTGGTTCTCCATCACGGGGGTGAGCTCTTGTAGGGTCAGAGTATGTTGCTGAACCTTTTGACAGATCTTCCATTGGTCTTCCATCAGTACCCCTAAGTAAAGAGCTTCAGTGTCAATTTTTTGTCCCAGGGCTGCTCGGAAGTCCTGTAATTCAGCTAGGATGAGGTCCTGCTTATCGCGTGTGGATGCTGCAGAGTCTTCAGATTGAGAGGGTGAAGCGGAGTCCCTTTGAAAGCCCTCCAATGAAATGATATCGCCCAGGGAATTCCAGATAGGGATGTCAGGTACATGGGTTTGGATTTACCTATGTTGGTGTCTTGCACTAATCTCCTCAAGAAGGGAAACGGTAGAAGATGTTAACCAAGAATGATGTCTAGGTTCCTTCTAGGGGACACACTAGATACCCATGGAGGAGTTAGAGCTGGCAGCTCTTTCGAACTCCTAGCTGACACCTCAAAGAGTTCTTCAGTCCAGTGAAAATCACTTGCACTACTACGCAACCTCCCTAGACTCCACCCCCATCAGAGCAAGGATTTACCGCCGGGAGGCCCATCTGTCAACCCAAAGCAAGTGGGGTTCCGCTCAAGCAGTCCCTCCCCTGCAGATGGAGTCTGCCAAATCCTTCAGGGCACTCCCAATATAACCCATGTCTCAGCATAGTCAAGTCAAGTCAAGTCAAAACATTTATATAGCGCACTACATACCCAGAGGGTTTCAAGGCGCTTAGGAAGGGGAGGTGGATTATTTGTCAAATATCCACGTTTTAAGCTGCTTTCTGAACGCTAGGTGGTTCTGGGTGAGGCGAAGGTAAGCGGGGAGTGAGTTCCATGTTTTGGCAGCCAGGTATGAGAAGGATCTGCCTCCCATGGTGGTCTTGTTGATGCGAGGTACGGTGGCGAAGGCTTGGCTGGAAGAGCGGAGTTGGCGGGAGGGGGTGTAGAAGGACAGTCGAGAGTTGAGGCAATCTGGTCCGATGTCGTAGAGTGATTTGTGTGCGTGGGTAAGCAGTCGGAAGGTGATCCTCTTATTGACGGGTAGCCAGTGAAGGTCTTTAAGGTGACCGGAGATGTGTTCGTTGCGTGGGATGTCTAATATGAGTCTGGCTGAGGCGTTTTGGATTCGTTGTAGTTTCTTCTGGAGTTTAGCGGTGGTACCTGCGTAGAGGGTGTTACCGTAGTCCAGTCGGCTCGTGACTAGAGCGTGGGTGACTGTTTTCCTTGTTTCGGGGGGGATCCAGTGAAATGTTTTTCTGAGCATGCGAAGAATGTTAAAGCAGGAAGAGGATACAGCGCTAACTTGTCTGTTCATTGAGAGTGAAGAATCCAGGATGACGCCAAGGTTCCGTGCGTGGTCTGTCGGGATGGGTGCATTTCCGAGGGCTTCCGGCCACCAGGAGTCGTCCCATGCAGAGGGGGATTTACCTAAGATGAGGACTTCTGTTTTGTCTGAGTTCAGTTTCAGACGGCTTTGTTTCATCCATTCGGCGACTTCTTTCATTCCTTCGTGTAGGTTAGTTTTAGCGGTGCTGGGGTCCTTGGTGAGAGATAGGATCAGTTGAGTGTCATCCGCGTAAGAGATGATGTTGAGGTTGTGTTGGCGGGCGATGGCCGCGAGGGGGCTCATGTATACGTTGAAGAGGGTGGGGCTGAGTGAGGATCCTTGTGGTACGCCGCAGATGATTTCGGAGGCCTCGGATTTGAATGGTGGGAGGCGGACTCTCTGGGTTCTTCCGGTGAGGAACGAGGTGATCCATTCCAGTGCCATACCTTGGATTCCGATGTTTTTGAGGCGTTGTAAAAGGGTGCTGTGGCAGACTGTGTCGAAGGCTGCAGAGAGGTCGAGGAGGATGAGGGCGACTGTGTCTCCATTGTCCAGTAGAGTTCGAATGTCGTCTGTTGCTGCGATGAGGGCGGTCTCAGTGCTGTGTTTTGCTCGGAAGCCAGATTGTGAGGGGTCGAGTGATTTGTTGGCTTCGAGGAAGGCGGCGAGCTGGTTGTTGACAGCTTTCTCAATGACTTTGGCCGGGAATGGAAGAAGCGAGATGGGGCGGTAGTTTTTGAGTTCATTGGGGTCTGCTGTAGGTTTTTTCAGAAGGGCGGTAAGTTCAGCGTGTTTCCAGTCTTCTGGGAAGGTAGCGGAGTTGAAGGAGCAGTTGATGACGTCTCGGAGGTGCGGTGCTATGACGGAGTCCGCTTTGTTGAAGATGTGGTGAGGACATGGGTCTGTGGGGGATCCTGAGTGGATGGAATTCATCAGGCGGATGGTGTCCTCCGTGGAGATTGGGTTCCAGGCGTTAAGGGTGTTAACGGGGGGAAGATGGTCAGTTGATGGTAGGGTGGGTTGGCTTCCGGCTTGGTTGTCAAAGCTGTTGTGGATGTCAGCAATCTTGTTGTGGAAAAAAGAGGCTAGGGAATCGCAGAGGGTTTGAGAGGGGGTGATGTCGTTGGAGTTGGCTGAGGGGTTGGAAAATTCCTTGACGATGTTGAAAAGTTCCTTGCTGTTATGGGCGTTGTTGTCAAGTCGATCTTTGAATGCTGTTTTCTTGGCTTTTCGGATCAGTTGGTGGTGAGTACGGATGGCGCTTTTGAAGGCGTCCTTGTTGTTGGTGGATGGGTCTTTTTTCCAGGCCTTTTCAAGGTAGCGGCACAATTTCTTGGATTTCTTGAGGTTGTCGTTGAACCATGAGGCCTTCTTGATGCCAAGTTTGCAAATCTGAAAAACAGTAGGCAAGCCGGTCTCCACCTACATCCCTGACATGCCCCGAACCAGAGCCTCGTAGTATCCCTCTTAAATGTGAGGGAGAGGATTAGAGAAATGTGGGCACCACTTTGGTCTCCACCAGGCCACAGATCCTGGGCACTGGTGCAGATGGGTCAGGGACTTCGTCTTTTTCAGGCACTGAAAAAGAATTGACATAGAGGTTGTAGCCATGTGGGAGAGGAGGAGTCGCAATGACCCGGCCCCCTCCACTCCACCTGTTCACTTAAGGGGACTTTGGTCTGCCGTAATTGTGCCTCATAATTATCTATACTGGATTAATGGGTGAGCCCGCAGTCCACTGTGTAGGGTTGAGAGATTTGCCAGAGCCAGATAGTCCTTCTCCAGGCGTGCATTCCTGGAGAGTCTACTCACCTGCTCCTGGCTCTTCCAGGAGGCAGGCAGGCATTATGTGGAATTTTCCTGGGGTTGAATGACAGAGGGGAGGAATCCAAATCCCTTGATGTGATTGCATAGTCCCCATCAGGATGATTGGGAGGCCGCACAGTCATGCAGGCCAGGCTGGACCTAAGCTTCTTCAATATGGGGCCGCCATTTTCGGCAATTGGCCATGCTCCTGGCTTCTAGATGAGATAGCACTGTCAAATTAAAAATGAGAGCACAGTAGTGGCATAATATTGCCCACTTAAACACTGCTTAGCATGTTAAAAATCAAAATGACCTCTCTCAAGATACATTGTGCAGGTGACTAAAATGTCAGTGTGACCGAATGGCCACTCATAAAATGGGACCAATAAGCATCTATACCTAAAACCCATTCTGCTGTGTAAACACTAAGAAAAATGGTGTATATTCAGCAGGAAGCTGAGAGAACTACCCAGATGCAATACTTACCTGTTTCCTGCTTTCATTTCTCCATTCCTCATAAGTCCCATTACTTTGTCTTACTTAATTTACCACCTACAATTGTCCAAAAGCACTGTTCCCCCTAGCACTTATTGTCTTATGTAAGTATCACCCTCTGTCTGGCCCAGATACAACCTATCTCTCTGCACTCCCTTTTTTGTGCTACTTGTCGACTTCTGCTGTGTTACCAAGTTTGAAATACTAAGCAAGCACAGTCCCTTTTGTAAAGAAGTCTAAAGCTAGCACCAGGCCTTCCGTAAGAAGTTTAAAAAGATCCCAGACTTGAAAAATCATCACAGGAGGATCACAAACATTAAAAAAAAAACATCAATGTAACATTCGTTAAAACTACCCTTATTATTCTTTGCAGACAGGCAATAATCTTAAACTGCAACACAAAATATCTGTGTGCCAGATATTGAAGCTCCTAAAACAGAAGCTGGACTCCTGCTTTTCTTATTTGAATATTAAAATAAAATAAATATTTTAATTCAAAGTGAATTTTACTGTTTTTCATCTATAAACAGCTTAGCTTAGTCCATGCGCTTACCTTTGTACAAACTATTGTTCATTTGTTTATGCACTTACTTTCAAAAGGCTCATACATGTTGCATCCCCATTACAAGATGGCCACCACCTTACCATTGCCTTAAGTTAATTTATTCTTCATATCTGGCTAAATAAAGACCTGCTTCACACTATCTATCTGGCTGCTGGTCAAATTGTACATCTCTACTATTTCACCTGTGGCCAGGTATACATCAGAAATGATGTACTGTTTTGCCGGCTGCTAGTTAAATAGCAGAGATTTTGCCCGCCAAAAACATGGATTTTTTTCAACACAGAACTCTAATTGTGATCTTCATAATTTGATGGAGAGATATCTTAATTTTAAAAATTAGTGATGTTATATAGCACCAGATAAGTTTGGTCGAGGACCAAAGACCTGTCTGCATATATCAGCACATTGCTGACATGATGAAGTAGCTTCAAAGATGAGGTGCTGCATTAGCACAATACACCACTACATTATTGTCTGTACAAAATATTGTTACAAAAATACTTCTACTCTCAGGCATAAAACATTACTTGGCTAACCTTGTACCCCTACCTGTAAGGCAACATACTTCAGCCTGACTCCAGCTCTCACAGTG
This sequence comes from Lissotriton vulgaris, assembly GCF_964263255.1. Lineage (NCBI taxonomy): Eukaryota > Metazoa > Chordata > Amphibia > Caudata > Salamandridae > Lissotriton > Lissotriton vulgaris. The sequence goes on along the minus strand of NC_141685.1, from coordinate 765,557,162 downwards.
AGGACAGATCTCAGTTTCCAGCCTAACATGTCCACATGCTCCTACATGTCCACTGTCCTGGACTTTCCTTGAAGGACACCTACCTTTGTCAGACAAAATAATGATTGAACTTGTGAATAGGACACTTTGTCCTAGGAAACCACTTACCCACACCTGCAGTACACACTGTTCAAAGACATCCTTGTCTATTAAATGCATTCCTAAATCACAACCACTGCTGAATTCATGAGTTGGACTCATCAAGCATCTCCTCCAGCCCAAAGGAATATTTTACTTGCCCTGTAAGCATATGTTTGTAGTGTGTAGTGCTGCAGATTCACATGCTCTACATTGCTGCCATCCAGTGCTGGGTGTGGATATCTGCAACCCTCCCCCGCTTAAAGAAGTCCTCCAGGCAATGAGTCACGGTGCGACTCCTCCCTGGTCAGCAATGCACATGGGCACCCCCTCCATTGTTAGACATCTGTTTGCACAGCGGGTGAGTGTACAGATGGAGTTGTAAGCAGAGTAGAGTATGGTGACCATGTGTGGTTTTGTGTACAAGAAATGATTAGTTTAAAGTGATAGAAAATATCTGAAACCACTTGTTTCCGGAAAAGCAGAGGGTTGCATGTGAATCTACAGAACTACATGGAATGAACAGATACTTCCGAGGTAATTAACATATTTGTGTGGTAGCATGTGTGATTGTAGAGACACATACTCTACATAGACTGTAAAGCAGTACTCCCATAAGTGGTGTCATTCAATGGATACAGCAGATGCTTGAAACAAAGTCCTTAAAATGCTGTGGCCAATCCGAGCTTGTTGGCGTACCGGACATCCACACAATAGTTCTTGGTGAAGGTATCTGGAGTTGACCAGGTAGATGCCTCATAGGAGTTCCCTATAGGGATGTTCCTTAGGAAAACCACAGTGGCTCCCTTTTCCGGATGGAATATGACCTTGGTGGGGCACGCAAGTTCCTTTTAGCTTAGAGATAGGATGTCTGAATCCACATGACAATCCATCTGGCAATAACTACCGTTGTTATAGGATGCCCTTGGAGAGGAACAAAGAGTTGCTGAGAGTTGCGAAATGATTTGGACCTATCAATGTAGTACATGATGGTGAGTTTAACATCAAGTGTGCATAAAGCCATCTGAGCTACCGTGTTAAGCAAGTAATTGCAACCAGCTCAAACATCGTTTTTGGCGATGTGTTTTCTTTTTCATGTATGCCAGTAAGAATGGGTATGTGTGAAACGGGTATTAACATATTGTAAAAATACTCACAGATGTGGAAACATTTTTATCGTTAGAATAATAAATATTGTGCATGTGTGCAATCTAACTATGTTGCACACATGAAATACAATAAATATGCCTTTCCATGATATGAAAGAGAACCAAAGCTACAGCTAAAAAGTGAGCAAAAGTCCTTTGAGCCTGAGCCTTTTTCCATAACAGGACCTGGGGTCATATTGTGGTGGGCTGCACTTGCTCATCTCAGAATAGAGAGACCATTTTTATTCTCCTTCAGTGTGTAAAGTGAATTAATCTTACCAAATATTTATTTAGTTAGTGCATTATTATAGACAGCACAGATCAGCAACTGAAAGAGGCAAATCTTACTGTTTCGACCTGTAGGGTCTGAAAATCAAGGTCTAACTCGGAGAAATATTGTGTTAAAAGAATTTACTTTACACACTGCAGGAGCATAAACCCAGAGACTCCACTCTGCACTGAGCCAACGCCGCCCATCATGGTATGGCCCCTGATCTATAGATTCTCTAAACTGCACGCCTCTTCTCTGCACTAATATTGATATTGATCAGGCACCCCTTGGCATGCACACAGGAATTAATCCTAGACCTGTGGATTCCGAAAAAAGGAGGTGGGGCAGCACCATAACAAGCAGAGCATGTTTGTCTTGGCAGACTCACATGAATGTTTTTATGTTGGAAAGAATGATAATAAGCTGTTTCAAAAAGCCTCTGGGCAGCGTCTGAACTAAAAGAATGAGGCCCCACTTCTATCTGAAAAGGACAACTGTTTGTCCTGGAATGTTTCCCAGAACAACAATGAACAATTCCCTCAAGTTTATATCGGGAACCCAGAAACCAGAGCAGAAGGAATAATACTGAATAATTTTAGTCTTTTTATCTTGAACATTTTTATTGAATTTTCGAAGACAAATAATTGTATATGTTGAGGTCAGTACACTACTATTAACTTAGGAGTCGAATAAACACATGAAAAATCAATAATTAAACATTACAAATTCTAACCATGTTTTCTTGAATGTGAATTAAAACATATATTTAATGAATCATTAAATCTAGTAATAATGAATATGTTAAATATTTGCAAGTACAAAATTATGAAAGACAAAAACAATACTGAAATAGAAGTAAAGGGAAGAACGAAAAACAGCAGAAGGAAGGAAAGAACAGTTAGTTGTGCGTGAAAACCTAAAGATAGTGTTGTATACAATTATGAGAAATTTGGAGACCAAAAAGGTAAAATGCATTAAAATGAATTAGAACATTGGAATTTTGGGAGCTCCATTGAAAACAATGGAGTGCTCTGGGCTTATAATGGCTGGTATAAGCCTGAAGCTCCAACATTCCAATGTTTCTTTGTTCACAGCTCTGGCTGTGAACAAAGGCTTCAGGGAACCTGAGGGGATTCCAATCCCCTCACGCTCCCAAAAGGCTTTGTTTTTTTTGTTAGAACATTCTGTCCTCTAGTGACAGAATGTTCTAATAGCCTTATAGCCCTTCGTAGATGGGCTATACCCCTATTAAAGTCCCTCTCCCTTGTTAAAGGTCCTCGCCTTCGGCTCGGGGCCTTTAATGCTGGAGACGTCCTTTAATAGCTGGTATAGCCCTCTACGGCGGGCTATAAGGCTATAGTAAGAATTATGAAAGAATGACATTAAAACGTTTCACACAGAGGTTCGGACACTGTTAGACCCGTCAGCCTTAGAGTGGTCTTCCCCCAAACTTTCTGACTTCCCCCTTTCTGTTTTGCTGAATTCGGTTTTTGCTGGCCTTTGAACCTTGTGGACTTAACCACTGCAATCCAGTGCTAAGATGCTGTTGCTCACTCCCTAAAACATGGCAGTATGTATGTGCATCGTATACGTTTAATTAAAACCATTACAATTATTTCAAAACATGCAAATGATAAAGAATCTCAAGTCAAAAAGAAAAACACGCACGGGTAAAAATATCACTATAAGCTGAACAGACATTTTGATACTATATCATGTTACCATAGTAGGACAAAGTGCTAGTGCAAGAACCCGAATTGACAGCAGTGACGCAGTCAGGCGGGGTTTGTGGGGAGAAAAACACACAGAGGTCGGTAAATAAGGAAGCAGTTCTTCCTGCCGGAGGGCCTGTCTGATACAGTGCTGGTGCAATAAGAATCAGCAGCCAGATGTTCATTTAATAGTGCCATCCGACAGAACTGCGCAACACTAAAGTCCCTGTCACATATTGAGAAACACACAGGTTTGAGAAATGCCAACAGCACTTCTTGTATAAAGGGCTCTTGCATCGTTTGGTGAAAAAGGAGTCGATATCTCGTGTGGGTGACGCGGGAGTCGGGACAGCCAGAAAGTGGCAGATGGGGGCGGGGGTACAAAGTTCGAGGTGCACTCATACTGATGGGTGTATTGGGGCCCAATAGAATAAAGTTGGCTACTGTTCGTCGGGCCGATGGCACAGTCTCGTGGTGACCATGGGAAGGATCAAAGGTCATGTGTTTGATACACTGGAACCCCGGGAGGGAGAGAGCAAATAGTGGCTCCCTGTGCCACAGGGGCTGAATGATGACTGTTGGGGGGAGGGGCAGAAGTAGAAATAAAAAGCCTCTTGGTGACTAAGCCTCTTGCATTCAATTGAGGCAAATTTGGTCCGCAGGATGTTTAGAGAGGTGTTATCAGGGTTAAAAGAGACGATGCACGCTTGCCAACATGAGTGGACTCCCAGATTGTTCCACTCACACCGTAGCCTGATTTTACACTCATTTAACAATGCACGGCAAAGGCACACAACGTGTTGGAGAGATTCCTCGCACTGCCAGCAGCACCTGCAGGCTCTTCCTTCCAGGGGTTGATGCCAACTGGCGAGATGTTTCAGGAACTTCCACTCCCCCAGCCTGAGAACCATGAATCTTGCTTTCAGTTGGTTGGAAGATGTGCAGGCAAGATAGGATGCAGGGAATGCTGGTTGGTAGGTGTTGATAACTCCCCAGGCGTGCTCTCGCTTGGCACGGCTGGCCCTGTCGGAGTGGTATGGCCAGAGGTGGACACATTTTGTGATGCCAACTTAAAGGTGTGTTGGCTCGGGTTAGTTACCCAAAGTTTATTCACATCCAAAAAAGGCTGATAGTCCTCTAGGAACTGATGATTCACTACACTTGGGCCACTGATGCTGATTTTGGTTTATAGCAATGCCTCCAGACAGCCATCCCCAGCCACCCGCAGATTGTGACACAGTTAGAGGTTGGCACTGGCACTGGCTGCCCGCTGGTCAAGTAGGCAGATGATGATGGCAGGGAAAGAGCACTTTTGTACGTTCTTGTAATGAGTTTGTTTTGTAAGCTGTTGTTTTTGCCCAGTAATATTTCACTGATGTAGGACAGTGAGGGTGAGATTTGGGCCTTCATAAATCCCAGCAGTGGCTAGGCCCCTGTCACGATTTTGAAAGTTTTGATAGAATCACCTGGAGAGCCAGGACCTTTGCTTCAACTTCCTTTTGGTGCTGTGCAAAGGAACCTCTTGCATCTATATGTACCCCCAAGTAATTATTTAATTGGTCAACTGTGATCCTGTTACCGTTCTAGAACTAGCCGCCCCCTTAGTGTTTTTTACTTCCATATGTTACCACCTTCATTTTGACCTCCAGGCTATTGGCGATAGGATAGGTGTGTAACTGGTTCAGCAGACGTTGTAACCCCACTCTGGTAAGACGGAACAGAGCGAGGTCATCAGCGTATAGTAGGTTGCTGGTCCATTCACCACCTAACTTAGGGGGTGACCGTTGATTGAATCAAGGGATTGTGACAGATCAACAAAGAGCAGATTGAAAAGTAGGGGGGACAACACACGCCTCTGCTTTATGCCCCACATTGGATTCGCAGGCACTATCAACTTGTTATTGCGGATCCAGGTGTTGGAATGCAGCTGGATTATAGACTCTAAGAGCTTTGACGGATTCCTCAATTCATTAGGTTGGACAAGAGTGCCCCCCTGGTACAAGGTCGAATGCTGCTATTAATTCAACAAAACAGCAATGCAGCAACAAGTGTATAGATGATGGCTTTATCAGCAGGTTGGACAACGTTTCGGATTTTGAAGTGAACTCTGTTTAGTTTTTTGGGATGAGCCCCTTTGACTCTGCCCACGGCCGTAGGTCCTCCAAGAGCAAGCTAGCATAGAATTTAGCTTAATTATCAAGAAACACAATTAATCTGTAATTGCTCAGATCTGATCTGGAGCCTCCTTTGTGGATGGAGTAGATTATGGCCCACACCATGATTCAGGTATTGTCGAGCTCCTCAGGCAGAAGTCAACGAGCAAAGAGAGCCTTCCTGCCCAGAATGGGATATCCTGTTTGGAAAGAGCCTGGAGGAGGCTGTTGGGCCCAGGGCCCCCTTCTGTCCTAGCCTTTGACGTTACATGGTCCAGCCGGCTCATCAGGAGAGTCTCGTCGTGGCGGGCCAGAGCAGGCGTCTTGTTCTTAAGATGAGGCAGGGATAACAGTTGTATCTGGTCTTTGGGGCCCCTTACCGGTGTTTGATCTACATACCCGCTTACCAAGAAGTGCCAGGAGAGGAAGTATGGCCATTCCGGTTCAGTGATGTTCGCACAACCAAGCCTACTGAATCCGTTCAACTGCCTGTTTCTTGCTCTCATATATGAAGATCGCCCAGAAGTGATGTAGGTATTTTCGCTTCTCTGCGTGAATTTCCTGCTGTAGTTTTTCTATGCTAACTTAAATGAGTCAGTTAACTCCTTTGATCTGCGAACTCCCCTCATGGCCATATTGCGGGCTTTCTTTAGATGTTGAATCGTTATTGATACAATAACTGGCTTGGTAAGGCAGTACAGTCGGGCTGGTCATGGAAATTCTAGCGAGGAGTTGGATAATAATAATAATAATAATAATAGGGACATTTATAAAGCGCTGAGTTACGCGCACCGGCGTGTCCACGCGCTAAAAAGTGGGAGAGGCGGCAAATAGGGAACACAACTGCCGAGCAGGCAGTTATTTAGCATAGAGGTGGGTTTTTAATTTTGCTCGAAACCTTGCTTCTTCAGGTTCCAGGCGCAAGTCCACTGGAAGTTTATTCCAGTAGCTTGCCGCTAGACACCTAAAGGATCTGCCTCCCATGCGCGCTTTCTTCACCCTGGGGATCCTCAGCAGGCCCCCACCAGCGGACCTGAGCGCTCGAGCAGGTTCGTAGACTTCAATCAGTCTCCTCAATGGTCGAGGTGCCCTGCCATTCAGGATCCGGTGACAGGTGCAGAGGGCTTTGTATTCGACTCTGCTCCTCACAGGGAGCCAGTGTAACTTCTGCAGGGCCACTTTCGAAGGCGCCCTTTTGGGCAGCCTAAGGATCAGACGAGCTGCCGCATTTTGCAGCATTTAAAGGCGGGCCATGCTTTTCTCTGGTACCCCCAGGTACAGCAGGTTCCCGTAATCCATCCTGGCGGTCACCAAAGCATGTACCAGGGTTTGACGAGCTTCCATCGGTAGAAGGTCCAAGACTTTCCTCAATCTTTTCAGTACCCCAAAGCACATGCGACTTGTCCATTCAGTGATCAGTGATACATTGCGTACTCCCAATCCACAGCTCCATTTGAGGCGTTTGAGGGTCTCAGTGTGTATTCCTTTGCAAATGATGCTGGCCGGAGAATGATGAGACAGATCGGAGTTTAGTATAATGATGTGACAGCCAGTGATCGCTCTCTGTATGTGGAACAATACTGTGGGTAGCATTTCTATGTTCCAAAAAGGCCAAGGCAGCAGACCAGGTCAAGCACTCAGGATCCTATAGTTCCAAATTTGAGGTGGTGCAAACTACTTCCTACACCTGCTACCAATAGGTGTATAAATCAGAAATATGCAAACATAAAATGTAAGGTGCACACAATTAGAGTAAAAAAAGCAGTAGTGTATTAAATATCTTCTTCTTTATTTAGTAGTATTCATTGGACATAGGCACAGCCAACGCGTTTCGTTCCATTTGCCTGTAAGGAACTTCGTCAGGGCTGTAGAAACGGTGTCCTCACTAGGTATAATAGGTCCAGTTGAATTCTAAAGTTGTCTTCCAAGTTCGCCAAGGTTGACTGGTGTCAAATATACAATCAGATGATGTGTGTAGTTGAATTATAGCTCCACAGGAGGTCTAGTGGTTCCCGTGGGGAATTTCCCTATATTCCTCGTGACTTCGTTCTCCGGGAAGGGCCAAGTGTGTAGGCGTAACCGCCACCAATCCGTAATGTAGTACGGTGTTCGTGGCAATAACCACCGAGCACCTGTAATAGGGTGCTTGTATCCCGTAATCCTGCTTTTCGTGGCGTCCCGGAGTGGTGGCGGTTACGCCTACACACTTGGCCCTTCCCGGAGAACGAAGTCACGAGGAATATAGGGAAATTCCCCACGGGAACCACTAGACCTCCTGTGGAGCTATAATTCAACTACACACATCAACTGGACCTATTATACCTAGTGAGGACACCGTTTCTACAGCCCTGACGAAGTTCCTTAAAGGCAAATGGAACGAAACGCGTTGGCTGTGCCTATGTCCAATGAATACTACTAAATAAAGAAGAAGATATTTAATACAGCATTTCTATGTTGCCTATGGCATAGTCAAGGTAGGAACAAGTGTTTCAAGTGGTTTTTGACCAGTTTAGTTGTGTGTCTTGTGGGAACCGGCATTCAATACTTTAAATCTCACACCGTTAAGTTGCAGGACCATAAGCTATCTTAATGTGTTACATGGACAGTCCCTCATACTGTATTGTTCAATGATGTTCAAGGAGATCCCTGCGGGGATCTCATCGGGGTCATCTTGATGATCTTGGTTAAGATTCGTATGAAAGTCCCTGTTATCATAGAATCTGATAAGGGATAATCCCTGGTCAAATCACACAGTATCAGTATTAAATGATTTAATTTTGACCTCTTCTCCCTTCCACTTGGGTTATTATAAACAATAATCAACAGGAGGGAACACTATAATCTCCAGTTTCTGATCTTGATTTCTTGCACAAAACAAAAAAACACTAAGAGAATAAGGGTTAAAGAGATATTTAACGACCTGCCACGGTTCACTTACCCAAATACTTAATCACAAATACAAACTAAACCGGGGGTCTCAACAACAAACACTACCAGATACTCAAGTGAAAAGTAGGCGTACTATGGAATCCCTTGTCGCAATAGGAAAAAAAGAAAAAAAACGAGAGAAGTGAAAGGAAGGACCCTTAGTAAGAGATTGGATTTGCATCAATTACCTTGGTGATCAGTATCATCATCTGGGTATCCTACCAACCAACCAATATACCTCTTGATCATAGAGGCTATCTCCTTGGAATACATCTCAAGTGGGTTGAGAGAGGAGAACCAGAAAAGGGGGAACAATTCCTATGTTCTAAGAGAGCTGATCACAGATGGTTTCACAAGTTATCATGTTCTTCCTTTCACATCTCTTGTTTTTCTTCTTTTTTTCCTATCACGACAAGAGATTCCATAGTACTCCTACTTTTCACTTGAGTATCTGGTAGTGTTTGTTCTTGAGGCCCCCGGTTTAGTTTGTACTTGATTCCTTGCAGCCAGCTCTCTTGAAATGCTATTGGGTTGATGTTCCTTCGCAGTTTTACTGAGGTCTATATCGGCAGACCTTTATCTGCCGAACTTGTGCTCTCTCAGGGCCAGCTTCCAGTGCTCAATAAAGCCCATAATATGATAACTCAGCTCGCCCATGTTTCCTCTAGGGCTATGATGTCATAACCATTTAAGAAGACCATTAAATCAAGGTACTGTGATTTCTGTGGGAGGCCTTTGATGTTCCAGAAGCAAAGGGTTAGCATGAATAGCTTGGGGCGCAGATATACTAAAGGGTCAGTTCAGTCAGAACATCTATGGGACAGGGCTGAGGGTAGCCAGTTCCATTCATTTCTTGAGGGGCCAATTGTTGCTGCTCTTAGTTCACTGCTAATTTTAATTTTGTGACCCAGGCCATTTTTTAGAATTGAAAAAGAGTCCTTCCTGGACAATTCTATAGGGGTCTGAGATTTTGCCACTACAATTGGATAGCCAATCACTTTAAAGGGACTGATCTTGATGCCCCATACATTAAATGTCTCAGATCTGGATAGAATTAGCTGTGCAGGTGAGGCAAAAGTTGCTAATGTGGCTCCTGATATTTGAGAACCACTGGCAGGAAGAAATTCAATTGATGTAATATTGCGTGACTCCAGGCTGCTCAACTCAGGGGTAGTCTTCAGTTACCTTAGAATATTTTCACTATTTAGAGTGCTGTGGGGACCCTCCCAAAAATTATTCCAGAATAAACAGCAGTTTGGGGTTTGGAGGTTGCAGTATTACTTGTTGTTCAAGGCTGTATGTCCTGGGTGGATCCTGGACTGTCTGGGTCGGCACAGCGGAGATTCGCTGCAGGCCAGGAAGAGGGGACTCGACTGTTTGTGTTGGATCTGACACAAGGCTTGGAGGTTCCAGGTTCCTGTTATTGTTACTCGGAGGGTGTCTTTCCTGGCCTGGATGGATTCACAGTTGACCTGAGCGGAGTGCCTGGATTGATCAACGGGGAGGTCTTGGTTTGTTTTGGCCCATGTGCCCTTGGACCCACGTGGGAGGATATTGAAATTGCAACTTCTAAGCATGCACAGGATTGTCTGGGAGATTGACTATACCCGTTGCTGGGGGTACCTGATAGTACATTGGGGTCAATGGGCACTTGGCCTTTGGTGGAGGTTGGAGATGCGTTATGCGATGACAGATATTGGACACTTTCAATGCCGCTGAGCAGGGCAGACCCAGTTCCTAAATTTGCGAACAGCAGAATCAGGTTCAGGTGGCAGAGGAGGTGTTGCTACTTGTCTTGTTTTGATGGTTGCAAAGCCTGTTCCTTTCCCTCTTACTAAGAGGACGTGACTGCTGGGGTCCATCTGATGCAGTGCTTCCGGGAGCAATCTGGACCACTGAAGTGGTGGCCATTGCCGATGGCAGCGAGGATGAGGCCCCTGCCTGCTCAGGGCTTGAATTTATTTATTGTGAGTAAGTACTCATTAGAAGACAGTCAGGGCCTTCACCATACTAAGTGTTGGCAACATTAGCAGTGACAGGTGGGCTGGTCACTCTTGAAGGGCGTCAAGTTCTGGACTGGAAAAGATGGACATAATATGTGCGTCTGTGATTTGGATGTTATGGGCTGCAGGGGGTTATAGGCAGCTTGCACATGCAATTTGTTGGCATTGTTCAGAACCACTGGTGAGCTCCTTGATTTCTGACAGGACAATATTAAGGAAAGTTGGAAGTGAGGCCAAACTGTCTATGATAGGAGATTAGTAGCAAATAGACTGCGTGAATTTGGCGGTGGATTGTCAAACTTGCTGTCAATTGCTGAAGACAGCAAGCGATTTAAGCAAGTTGACTGGAAGGTCCAGTTTGTCAAAGTGATAGTTTTGAGTAGAAACTCTAGATTGGAGTGTCTGCAAAAATGGAGTCTTGATTGCAGTAGGAAGAGATGTGGTTGTTTCTGGAGTGACTTTACCTTGCAGGCCAGGGCTACAGGCGGGCTGTCTGAGATAGAATGACAGTTCCAGAATGGAGTGTTCTTTAGTTCCATGCTGCCAGGTCTTGTATCTGGGCTTCCTGAGCCTTCCGAGTGGAGTAGTTTTGTAGGTGAAAGAGGCATTATGTTCACGGTTGAGTTCCAGGTCCATTGGCCCACAGGTGGGCTGAAAGGGCAGTCCACAAATGTCTCCAGTATTAGCTCAGGTCAGGGGCAAACTGCCAGGTGCTGATGGACTCTAGTTTGGAGACCTTGCAGCTCACAATTCTGAGATGATGTAGATAATGTATGCAATGGCTCATCGTGGGAGTGAATTGCTTTGTGGAATTCAGGGAGAGGGGCAATTGATGCCGCAAATAATGTGAGGGGGAGTGCAGCCTCCCAAAGGGGTATTGGTGACCAAACTGCTGGTTTGGAGGTGTTGATGCAGATTACGCATCTGACTTCTTGGTCACTACCAAGCTGGTGGCTCCATTGCTATCTGGAATAGGTCCTATTGCCAGAGGTGGATGTATTATAGCCTGAAATTTAAGTTGCGGGCCCTTTCCTCATCTTTGCTGGGCTACAGTGGTTAGAGGGCTCATACCTGCTTCTTGTAATGGCACCTGCATTACCCAAGGTGGCTATTTGAACAAGTCCAGGAGGGTTATGACACAGGGCCCTGTACGGCCACCCATTCTTCTAGTGTCTAATGAAGCAGCCATGGAGTGGTCGGAAGCAGTGGTTAATTTAGGACACTTCCAGCGCCGGAAAGTGGAACCTGGTGCGGAGGCCACAGGGGGTATAGGCAGTGAGGCACATTGTTGGCTGGACTCCAGGGCGGGGGGGGGGGGGGGGGGGGAGGTGAGCTTTCCTTTCGCCAATTTGATCCCCACACAGCCCAACTTGCTCTTCTAGCGCCTTAGGGCAGTTGCAAGCTGCTTCCTCACCTTACCCAATCTCATAGTTTTCCTGCTTGAACACAGAGGAATCCTCCAGGGGAACCTCTTCTAGCACTGCCTCACTCCCCCTCACCTCCCCTAGATGCTACTTACCGTCAGTTGGGTATGGGGGAGGGGCACGGATATGGTATCTGAGAGGTTTAGGTGTCTTGTCCAGTGAAGGCAGATAAAATAAAAAAATAAAAAATAAAAGATGAATGGCTCATGCCAGTGATTTAGAAAGTGGGCACAATGTGGGGTCAGAATACCAGCTTGCCTGCTTAGGGCTGGTGTTACATGCTCTGGAGGAGGGATCTATCCATGTGCCGGCTGCTGCGCATTTTGAGGAACAGACTGATGATGCAGTATGGTTGCTGAGTGGTACTTGATTGGCACTTGAATATGATCTTGAGCAGATGTGGGATGATACTGGCCACCTCGCAGAGTCCACGCCACACCCTCCTAGCACTGGCCACTTCCACACTGTGGGAGGTTGTGCCTGCAACCTAGCATGTCGAGCGCCAACCAGCTGCTATGAACTGTTGTGGGGTAAAGATGGGGGAAGTGTTGTCACTCAGCTCCTATGCCAGGTCCTGATCCTGGTCCTAGCCATCTAACCAATGTATGAGGTCAAGATGATGGGTGGAGAGCACATATTAAGATGTTTGATGTGATGGGCCCAACACAGCACAGTGGGCTCAAGAAAACATGGCAGCAGAATCATCGACGCACCTTCAGCACGTCCAACACAGCGTGGTGCACTGCTATTTCCTTCACCTGCTTCGTCTGCACCCCGCTGATGCAACAAAACAGTGGGCTGTGACAAAGCAAAGGTCAGGGGCGAGGCACGGGGACCTGGGAGCTTGGAACTACAAGCCGCACCTTCGTCCAGCAACAGCGATTACTCATGATGACAACACGTCTCGCATCTCATGTCCCAGCAGGGCAGCAGACATGGTAAAATTGTCTACCATCTGATTAGCATTTTTAATGTACTTACAAGCCCCAAGTAAAGTGGTATGCCATATATCCAGGGCCAGTAATTTAAATGCTACTAGTGGGCCTGCAGTGCATATTGTGCCTCCCAGTTAAGTAGCCTTTTGAAACATATCTCAGGCTTGCCACTGCCGCCTATGACTGCAGCCTATCTGCAGTTTTAAACTGCCAAATTGACTTAGAAAAACACACCTTTTGCCAAACCCAAAACTCTGAGAGGACTCCATAGGATAACATTGGATTACCATATTACATTTAATTAGTTTCTGAAAATGCTAGTGTTAGAAAGTCAGCATTTTTGTCTCCTAAACATTTGGTGCATGCAGCCTGTTTTCCTGGGTCACATAACTAGATGTACTTGTCAGTTGGCCTTTGTGTATTCTTCCCAGTTGCACAAAATGGGAAAAAGGTATTAGCAAGATGGGCCATCCTGACAGGATGGGAAGGGCGGAACTGTGCACAGTCCCATTGACACTTAAAAAACACTGCCTCAGCCCACACACAAAGAACATCACCCCCCCCCCCCCTTTGCGCCCCCAGACATCCTGTGACGAGGGCTAGGAAGAAGGAAATTTCAACACCATCTGTGGGGGTGGGAGGGGGAAGCTATAAGTTTCTTCCACTTCAAAGCAGGGACCAGTTATAAAATTAGGACCCACTCTTCATTTCACTTCTGGACCTGCGGATGACTTTCAGAGGAATGGCCCACTGCCTGTGGCCAGCTGGGATCTTCAGAGGAATACCCTTCTGCACCAAAAGTACTGCCCTGCTGCATGAGACCTGCCTTCTGCCTCCAGAGATATGCTCGGCTGCTTAAGGACTGCTTTTCTACTTGAACCAAGGATTGCCAGATTGACTCCAAGGGCTAGTTGGCTGGCTTCCTGGTCAGAACCAAAAGGACATAAAAGGCTCAAAACGTCTTGAAACAATACTTGGACCCTTCTTGAGTGAATCCTGATCATCTAAGTTGTGCCCTTCCAGTCCTGGACCCTTGGAAGTGGTGCTAAATGTGCCAAGATAGCCCAAATCTAAAACTTTGTACTTAAAAAAAGTTTTGGCTAAAACGTGCTCAGAGAACCGAGAGGAGACCAGGACATAACTGCTTGCGGATCCGCCCAAGGTGCATCATCGGTTGACTTTGTGGTAGCTCCTGTTCTTCTTGGCAGTACCAAATCCTGTTCAGCTGCTCTTCGCAAAAGCATTATTTGGCCTTGTGGAGCCTTCATCAGTCACAGCCTGCAACTTTGTCCCACTGGAGATCTTCGACTTTTAAAAAAGAGACTAAGGGCCTAATTACGAGGACTGCCAAACTTGCGGTGGAGGTGCGGTGACGGTCAGGGACTGCTGCACCAGAGATCTGACCGGAATATTACGCAACTGCTGAGGATTCATGATCCTTGGCGTTGGCGCAGCGGTCGTAAAGTCGTAAATTCTTGGTGGTGCCGTTACAGCACCACCGAGCATATTACGAGTTTCTGCACTACCAGCAGTCTCATGGCAGTTCTCATGACATGTAAATACTTATGGCATGGAAATGCTGACTTGGAGATGCATGTTGTGCCCCCATGTCTGCATGCACCCACAGCTGCTGCACGGCATGGACTTGACAATCCATGCAATGATGGAATGTGCTGTGGCGGGCCCATGCCGCTGCCTTTCTAAGGCTCTCATATGAGTCTTTGAAAGGCAGCACTGCCCCAGAACCGCCTGCCCAGATTACAACTTGTAATCTGGAGGATGGCGGTCGATTTTAGCAGTGTGGAAGAGGAGGTGACTTGGCGCCCGCTCTTACACCACCCATGTCATGATCACGCCCTAAATCTGAAAGTAGAACCTTTTCTATGACATTGTCTGGCAGATCCACAACAATGATGCCTCCCCCTCATACATCGCCACCTGCTTGCCCCACTGAACTTTATCTTCTCAGACTATTTTCTAAAAAAATTCTTATAAGTCAGAGACTGGGACCAATACACTTTGTGTATCCGAACTTTATCGCGGTCAGCCATAAGTTTCGACTTTGCCCTGGTCTCATGCAACTAGGTGTCCACAGTTGGCATTTTGATCTTTTAAGCACTATTTTCCACTCATAAATTTTAAAATTCCTATCTCTGGTTCTATTGATTGGATTTTTATTGTTTTTTTTGGCAAAAAATTTATTTTACTAAATTTTTCTAATTTAGCGTGGGATTTTCCTTGTGTTGTGTTTTCAATATATTGCTGTTTACCTGCTGCTTAAATACTTTAGACATTGCCTCTAAGTTAAGTCTGACTGCTTTTGTGCCAAGCTACCAGATGGCTAAGCACAAGTTAATTTAGTGAATTACTGTGGTTCACACTGGCAAGGATTGTGACTGTTGCATGAGAAAGGCTCACATCCCCTCAACCAACAAACCAATTTTTTCACAGACACATAATAATTTTAAAATTTAGGAGGTTGGGTGCAATTAAAAGTACAGGATATAAAATGCATCAAAATGTAACTGATTAAGGTTGCCTCTGCCTTCCATTCTTCAGAGGTTGATAAAAATTAGTACTGGTTTCATTAGGTAAAAATTACTGTGCCTACTAAAAGCCCTTAAATACCTATCCTAATTTAGGAATATAAAAACAAGGCAATTGAAGGCACGAAAACTAGTATTATTACAGTAAGCACTATAAGTACATCGGACAAGGGTATTTTCTGTCATAAAAGTATGTTTATGCCTCAACATACCTTCATATATGCCTACCAATTCACAAAAGGATTCCTGGAAGATGTAAATGAAATTACTAATGAGGATATGTTTGCACAAATTCAGAGAAATTCACAGTATATCCCAAGTAATTGGTGAGAAATTGGCATTACATGGTGTGGCATGCCCTGTAGGCTTGTGAATGCTCCCACAGACATGTACATTTGTGGCTGTGTACAATCTCCGATCCGACCCCTTCCCAGTGGTGGCTGGTGACATTTGAAAGTGGTGGTCCGGAAACTGATAAACATACTGCACCGTAGCGAGCAAGCGTAGCGAGCGAGCCCGAACCCCCTAAGGAGGGTTCGGGGGCATTTCCACCTGAAAATTTTTTGAAAAAATAGTGGAAAAATGGTGCATTTTCAAGCAAATTTGAGAAAGCAGGAAGGTTAATAAAGCAATTGTGAAAGTGCAGGTATTACATTATTAAAGAGCTGTAATATAACATAGGTAGCTGCTTATTCAGTATAACCACAGCCACAGAGCTTTCTAACAGCCTTATGTGCTACCTTTCCATAAATCAAACTTCAATTAGACAAAAAACTCTGATCTCTCTCTCTCTCGCTTGTGCAACTTAAATGTGGCATTCATCAGTGGTAAAAGCAAGAGTGTGAGGGCTGCACTGGTTTCTCTTAGGCCTAACACTGAAGGATTGGAGTTCCTCATGTAATGCAACTGGTGCTATGTAAAGCGCTCTGATACCCTATATAAAACTCTATAAAAAAAGAAAGATACAGACCAAATAAATAAGAGATCCAGAATGGAAGACCCCTCAACAGAATCACACACAGTGTGAACCTAATCTGCTTCTGGGCACGCAGCACGGTGCCCACAGTAACACCATATACTGGGGCGTGGCAAGAAGAGCACGATGGATGCACATGGAGGAGCAGCTCTTGACTGTGGTATATTAATATAAATTAAGTAAACATTTTACTTGAGAGCAGAAGCTGCAAAGCTGTCAGAAATAAATGAGCACGTGGGCGGGACTGCACACAGACCCAAACTGACAGCATAAATCAAATTTATTTGGACAACAAATCTGAAGCTTTAGTTCAAGAACATACAGTATGGCAGCCAAGCCTCACTACTACAACAACATACCCTAACTAATAACTCCCCCTGCTTTGAGTCACCCCAGAGTGCGAACAGTGCCCTTAAAATTAAAAAATACCCCAAGACATAATTTCTACATCGTCATCTTCCATCTCACAACCATGCTTCACTAACCCACCCCTCACGAGCCACAAACATATCAAAATGACACAAAAACATGCTCCGCTGTGCTTGCAGTCTAGAAGTGGACAATCGGCCAGAATGTTACTTTGCAATAATGTTCATGCTAAGAGCATTCACTGAATTTTGGTGCAAGGATTCCACACTCAGGACACCTGCCTGTAGCTGTCCATACGCAGGAGGCTGCTTAAAGGAACCAGATGCTTCCTTCCCGCCAACCTGCAGTAAATGTGGATGTGTGGCTGTAGGAAAACTGCCTTCCTCTCTCTCCATTTCCACACTCTTTTGCTCTCCTAAACATAGTTGTCCCACTCCACCTGTGCTGCTTCCCCTTATCCCTGTATCCTATAGCGTACCAAGGGTTCAGTGAACCACAATGCAGGAAGGAAATCGGACCCTCACCCCACTGACCACTGTCCCATAGTAAAAAACACAGCCACTAACCGTGGTGAACATTCCTGTTCCCTCACCCCTGGCGCTGCTGCACCTGCAGCACATAAGGAATAGCCCTCTGAGTCCACAGTTGAATGATGCATCCAAAGATCTCTCCTTTGATAACTTGGCATCAACTTCCACTCTAGATCAATCTTAGCATCGGAGCAGAGAAATATAGGTTCAGGGGTATGCAAGGAGGGTAAGACACAGACATGATGGAGGCACACGGACGTAGAGGCACACATGAGGGAGGCACAGGTACGCGGAGACACTGTGAAACAGAGGCACGGTCACTGAGAGTTGTAGGTACTGGAAGAATGGACATAGGGTGGAATAGAATGTCAGGCATAGCCGGCCATGCATTAATCCTGGCAGGCATGGGTCATTCCTGTTACAGACGCTGTGGGTAGGTAGACACAGGCTCTGTGAAGACACTGACACTGTAGGCCACCGTTAGTAGTTTATTAGCAGTGGATCACAGATAACTTTTACACTGTAACCTCTTCAAATCTGCACATAACTGCATTTTTTATAAAAAATGGCAGTGTTGTTATTTTATTCTTTGTCAGCAAGCCTGCACTGTTCAGATTTTAAAACCTGGGGTTGTTTTTCATCCCAGGACAGTTAGACTCAGAGACGGACAGTCACAGGGAGATGCAGGGATCTTAGCATATGGAGAGATGCACAGATGAGGGATTTGTGAATGAGATTGCTTGGATAATGATTCACGAAGGCATACAGGGGCAACGGATATGTGAGATGTTCTAATGTTAGGAGAGTGTGGATGGGCAAACGTGTGGATGGGAGGTACGGAGGTAAGAATTCATTTAAATGAGGAGGCATGTCAATGGAGATGATCACTGATCTGAGAGTGCATTATTGAGGCATGGGGTGCATGCAATAGAAGCCACTGACGCAGGTTGGCACAGAACCTGCACACTGAAGAATGTGAGTTATAGAGACACAGGGTAAGTGGAGGATTAAATGACACATCTCACTCGAGCAACACACTGCAAATGTCTGTGGCGATCCGAAGTGCCTCTACCTGATGGAAGTACTACGAGAAAGAAGACAAACAACCTGTACATGGCACTGACCACAATCATTTGGGTCAGGTCTGTGGACGGTCAAAAGACCTCAAGGATAGAATGCAGAGTGCAAATGCAAGTCAGCCATCGCAGATACACAACAGCATGGAGGGCCCATAGAACTGGAAAACACGAATCTATACACAAATTGTTCATTAGTATTAGTATTGCAAGGGTTCGTCATGATTAAATGTGGAAAATGTCCCTATTACAGTGCTCAGGAAGGAGACAGAAGTGGAAGGAGGAACAAGGAAGAGAATGACGGTAGGTAGGCAAGTAGGAAAGGAATCTCAAAAGGAAAAACAGCTAAAATATGAAATACAAAAATAATAAAAAAGGTAGAAGAGTGCAAGAAAAGGGAAAATACGAGAAAAGAGAAGAGAGGAAGGAAGAAGGTCCGTGAATACTCCTCTCGCTCGACAAATAGCCAAAAATCTACCAGTTCTGTGATCAAATTAGTGGACTAACTCATGTTTTTAATTGCGTGCATAGCATTACTGGCATATTGAAGTTCATACTGTGCTGCCCCACAGGTTAGCGGCATTGATGAGTATACAGTAGGAAATTTGCTTTGCTGTGACTTAAATGGCCATCTGCAGTATACCATAGACATACGTTTTAAACTTGCAACTTGCAAGGGTCATGAAAGCCTGCTTGGAAAGTCTGCTTAGAAGCTACTAATTACAACAAATCGTGGCATTTTCAAGCATATTGTGATACAAGCTGTCATCAGAACAGCCAGTATTTACTTGTTTTTAATGTGCATTGATGGCTCAAGTGAGAGCAGTTCTCATACTAAATAGGAGCTGATTCTCTCATCCATTGCATCAAGGTTTGTAACTGAAGTCTGTCTAGACTGCTTTAGGTTGGCATCTGCATAAAGTAACTGACAATGGGTGCACAGTAATCTGCGATAGTAACACATTTTCCATATGAAGTCACCCATTGCGCTTTTTCGACTGTGCGTCAGAGTAGATTTGAATACCTGATTGGGACAACATTACACAAACCTTGGACCGATGGAGTTGGATTTTGTACACCAATTAGCATGCTAAGCCCAATTAATTAAAAAATAAATGTTTGCATTTACTCGGCAACGTACATATTACTTTTCGGTTGGAAATTACCCAGTTCCGGTAATTTGTATTTTTTTTCTATACTTCATATCCATCAATTACAGGTTTGTTAGTCACTCGCTCTAATGGGATTTCCATTTATAGATCAAGACAGCCTGAATGAGGGCCGTACTGGGCAAACAAAAGCAGCCCATGCAAAAATTATCAAAGCAGCCCACTCCCTTCGTCTCCTTCATGATGTGAGAGTGGCCGTGGCCCGTGGAGTAGAGCAGGGTCGGCCAATAGGGTCACCAGGCAGTCAGGGCCCGATTGGCAGGTCTAACAGCCAGCTCATTTTTTTGGGGGGGGGGGCTGACTATGGGCCAGGTTATAGTTCGCTGACTGTGCCGGTTTCTACTGTTGATTTTCTAATATTACCACAACACAAACTTTGGCGGCAGGCGCAGCAGGCACAAATCAATGCAACATAGCATGATTCGCAAAACAAATTAAACAATTATATGGCGTGCAGTCTTTAAAAGTTCCCAACTGCCGGATTTGCACACATGGCCCATGGGGCCACTGTTTAGCTATCCTATCCGCTAACGGCTGCTGGTACTTTTATTTTGGTGCCCGGGCTTGCTTTCTAATTCTGTCCCAGTCGGACCCATGAGGTGGGGAGGGAGGGAGGGAGGAAGGCCTTTTGCATGCGCACTCGCAGACTGTCACCCACTGGCCTGTGCGCTGCCTGCCTGTCGCAGCGCCAGCCCCGCCCCACACGGCCCGGCCCACTTCCTTATGAATGCCCGATCCTGTCGGGCTTCTCCCGGGGCATTTTATTTGGATTCAATATACTTATTTTATTATAACATGTTGGCACTAGTGCAGTCGTCGGTCGTCCAGGCTAGTGGGGCAACGCCCCAATACCCCCAATGCCCCCAATGGACGCACCGCCGCTGCGGCCCTTCCCACCCTGGAAATGCTCTAAAATATACAAGAGCTGCTATAATTTCTCTTTCAGGATGGGGAGGGTAACAAATTCCTCCCATATTTGGTGGACGGGTATGCAGTGGTGTAGGGAACCCCCCACTTTAGCAGCTTAAGTGCGGGCTGCCACTGACCCAGATAGTCTGGCGAACTGGGTCCACATAAACATGAATTCTAGTTTTTGGGCCTCTTGTGTCTGCAGGTCTGCAGACCAAATGTTGATAAATAACAGTGCTAGGAAATACCACAAAAGAGGTTTGAGAGCATTCACTGGCAGGCACAGGGAAGGAAACAAGTAAAGAAAAACAATAAATACGGTTTAAATAGAGAGGGGAATACATAGAAAAGCAATGAGCATAAGAGATAAAGATATCTTCGTTTCTCGCTGCACGGACCACGGACCCCTGACCTTCCAAGACCCGGACCCAGCCTGCTGAGAGCCGCCACGCCTCGCCGGACCCGCTGCACGGGTCCCGCTTCGCGGCTTCCAGCGGCTGTGGATTGTAAGGGGCAACACCTGTGAGCACAAGACCGGCAGGGCTGCGAGGGTAGAGCGGAGGACTCCACGGACCAGGAGTCCCCGCGCGCCCGATCACAGCTGGGCTCCTCTCCCTGCCGGCCCCGCCCCCAACAGCGTTTGCCTTAAAGCGAGGAAACGCTTACCTTTGGCGGATTTCTTCATTTCTCGCTGCACGGACCACGGACCTCTGACCTTCCAAGACCCGGACCCAGCCTGCTGAGAGCCGCCACGCCTCGCCGGACCCGCTGCGCGGGTCCCGCTTCACGGCTTACAGCGGCTGTGGATTGTAAGGGGCAACACCTGTGAGCACAAGACCGGCAGGGCTGCGAGGGTAGAGCGGAGGACTCCACTGACCAGGAGTCCCCGCGCGCCCGATCACAGCTGGGCTCCTCTCCCTGCCGGTCCCGCCCCCAACAGCGTTTGCCTTAAAGTGAGGAAACGCTTCCCTTTGGCGGATTTCTTCGTTTCTCGCTGCACGGACCACGGACCTCTGACCTTCCAAGACCCGGACCCAGCCTGCTGAGAGCCGCAACGCCTCGCCGGACCCGCTGCGCGGGTCCCGCTTCGCGGCTTCCAGCGGCTGTGAATTGTAAGGGGCAACACCTGTGAGCACAAGACCGGCAGGGCTGCGAGGGTAGAGCGGATGACTCCACGGACCAGGAGTCCCCGCGCGCCCGATCACAGCTGGGCTCCTCTCCCTGCCGGCCCCGCCCCCAACAGCGTTTGCCTTAAAGCGAGGAAACGCTTACCTTTGGCGGATTTCTTCGTTTCTCGCTGCACGGACCACGGACCTCTGACCTTCCAAGACCCGGACCCAGCCTGCTGAGAGCCGCCACGCCTCGCCGGACCCGCTGCGCGGGTCCCGCTTCGCGGCTTCCAGCGGCTGTGGATTGTAAGGGGCAACACCTGTGAGCACAAGACCGGCAGGGCTGCGAGGGTAGAGCGGAGGACTCCACGGACCAGGAGTCCCCGCGCGCCCGATCACAGCTGGGCTCCTCTCCCTGCCGGCCCCGCCCCCAACAGCGTTTGCCTTAAAGCGAGGAAACGCTTCCCTTTGGCGGATTTCTTCGTTTCTCGCTGCACGGACCACGGACCTCTGACCTTCCAAGACCCGGACCCAGCCTGCTGAGAGCCGCCACGCCTCGCAGTACCCGCTGCGCAGGTCCCGCTTCGCGGCTTCCAGCGGCTGTGGATTGTAAGGGGCAACACCTGTGAGCACAAGACCGGCAGGGCTGCGAGGGTAGAGCGGATGACTCCACGGACCAGGAGTCACCGCGCGCCCGATCACAGCTGGGCTCCTCTCCCTGCCGGCCCCGCCCCCAACAGCGTTTGCCTTAAAGCGAGGAAACGCTTACCTTTGGCGGATTTCTTCGTTTCTCGCTGCACGGACCACGGACCTCTGACCTTCCAAGACCCGGACCCAGCCTGCTGAGAGCCGCCACGCCTCGCCGGACCCGCTGCGCGGGTCCCGCTTCGCGGCTTCCAGCGGCTGTGGATTGTAAGGGGCAACACCTGTGAGCACAAGACCGGCAGGGCTGCGAGGGTAGAGCGGAGGACTCCACGGACCAGGAGTCCCCGCGCGCCCGATCACAGCTGGGCTCCTCTCCCTGCCGGCCCCGCCCCCAACAGCGTTTGCCTTAAAGCGAGGAAACGCTTACCTTTGGCGGATTTCTTCGTTTCTCGCTGCACGGACCACGGACCTCTGACCTTCCAAGACCCGGACCCAGCCTGCTGAGAGACGCCACGCCTCGCCGGACCCGCTGCGCGGGTCCCGCTTCGCGGCTTCCAGCGGCTGAGGATTGTAAGGGGCAACACCTGTGAGCACAAGACCGGCAGGGCTGCGAGGGTAGAGCGGAGGACTCCACGGACCAGGAGTCCCCGCGCGCCCGATCACAGCTGGGCTCCTCTCCCTGCCGGCCCCGCCCCTACGACATACTTTGAAAAACCTTAAATAGGAGGGACTAGCCCCGCTGCGCGGGAGGGCGCCGGGAGAAGCCCGGGACAAGGGCGGGACCGTCTGTGGCCGTCCGGGGCCGAAGGAGGCCGGGCTGGGCTAGGTTATTTACATTTTGCATGTTGTAGGCAGTGTTATAGTATTTTTACATTGTGGATAGTTAGTAGTGGTCTATAGTTATTACACCAAGCGCCCTTATTCTGATCTACCCTCCTTGAACATGAGCCACTCTGCTCCGCCTGGTGTGAGTGTCTCCGTTCTGGGCCCCCTGGATAATTTTTTTAAGAAATCTGCAAAGGAGGTAGATATGGACTTACTCCTTGCCGAAAGAAGAGCAGAGCGCAGACGCTCAATTGAGCAGTTAAAGAAAAACCCACTACCATTTTTTAATAACCCTAAAGAACTTCCCGCCCAAGGTTTGAGCGTTATTGATGCCGACGCGACTGATCTCAACCTTACCCCTAGTATATTTAGGTTTCCTGCTATCTCCCCGCCCTGTAGTAGTGCCACCTGCGGAGGTCAGCTTGTTTGTCCTCCTATC
The DNA here is from genome assembly GCF_964263255.1 of Lissotriton vulgaris. Taxonomy (NCBI): domain Eukaryota; kingdom Metazoa; phylum Chordata; class Amphibia; order Caudata; family Salamandridae; genus Lissotriton; species Lissotriton vulgaris. Next base: position 765,533,878 of record NC_141685.1, on the reverse strand, counting down.
GATCACTCAAGTATAATTGAACCAAACATCCCCGAGACTTCCATCAGGGAAGTAGAACCAACCCCCTTGCTGCCCAACTTGTCTCTGGTCTGTATTGATCCAGGCGAGATCATTCCTGAGACGAGTGGATTAAAGCCTGGAACTACGTCTGACAAAACTACAAGGGTTGTTCACTCCCCACCTAGGAAGAAAAGGAGAAAGGGAGGGGTTAAAAGGAAAGGGCGTAGCTGCCCCACCACCACCCCCATCAAATCCAAATATTGAGCCTGGTCCACCTCCCATAGTAGAGCCTCTTCCCGCAGACACACGTGATCATGTCTCCCCAGAGTTAGTAACTGTAGGGGTAAGTGAGGTGTCCCTTGATATCTTGGAGAAGCTTATTAAATCCTACATGCTTCCCTTGTTAGAACGTGTGAGGACTATGGGTGAAAAATTGGATCGTCTTGTGGCGACCATCGAATCTACACATACCACTGGCCTGGATATGAACAAGGGCCCTTCCATAAAACCAGCCGGCTCATCTCTTGCTGCTGGCAAACCATCTAAAAGTATCAGCCAACCCACCACCAACATCACTAAAGCAGTCACCATTTCAAATAAAGCACCGACGGTGGTTGCCAAACCTACTTCAACACTACCCCCCGTGACAGCTAACCCCAGTGTGGTAGTCAGCAAATCACTGGCCAAGGGATCAGCACCGCAGACAAAGAAAGGGATGGGTAAACCAGCTGGCACAAACGGTAAAAAGAACAAACCCTTACCATCAAAGAGAAATGTTGATTTGCCGCCAGACTCATTAAATTTTGTTATTGTCATGACAGGTGTGCCACCAGTTCATGAAGGGGAAAGAGAAAATGACGAAAGCTTAAAAAACAAAGTCATCTTCTGGCTAAAAACAAACAGACCCCTTCCTCCTAACCTTAACGGGGATATCGTCACGGTCAGAAGATGTCAGTGGGTCGGGGTGCGCCCTAAGGATATCGAGGGGGACATTGTGCTCATTAATTTCAGGGACCATCGGGTTGTATCTCACCTTACAGATTGGTATGTGGGAAACAACGAGGGAGGGATTTCCACAAGGAATCTAAGTTATTTCTACCCCGAACCCTTGATCAATACAAACAGTCAACCCCCTGGTAGAGCGAACAAAAACACCAAAAGCCTCCTTAAATGGTCCAACTTTACACCAAGTTTCCATGTACCCCACTTTAACCCAGAGGCGCTATATCGCTCCTATATCCAATCTACTTACAACTGCCCAGTACAAACGCCGGGCTGGGCTAAGCCATATATCCAGCCCTTTGGTCCCCCATCACTTCTGGAACCGCCATTTGCAAATAATCCCCCGTTTCCCTTGGCTCCCTCAACACCTGCTTTTACACAGTTACAGCAGCCTCCCAGTTTATTTCCAGTGAATCCTTATACCATTAGGCCTTCCCACCCCAAAGACCTTTGGAACATCCCACTGAGAAACTTATATGATCCTCTCTCTGGGCTGTCGTCTAATGATTGACAAACAAGAGATAAAAGTAACAAAGACCTGTACAATTCGTATGTGGGAGGTGACCCGGGTATCCGCCCACGTATTGTTGCAAGCTCTAATGGCTTACTCCGGTGTTGTGAGGAGGGAAATTTAGTTCAACCAAGTGAGCTGTTCACACCAACTCCGTCTCTTGACACACTGCAACCTACGGTTGCTTCTCCCCCAGGCTCTTCTGTAGTGCAAGAAATTCAGGATGGGTTAACAAGTAATAAAAGGTCAGGGTTGCTCAATGAGGTACCTCTATTTGAAGAATCAACACTGCAACCCTGTGAACCCCCCCCTATAGATACAACTGTCTCGTGTGTTCAAGCTTGTGTTAAGGGTACTACTTTGGGATGTTGGAATGTGGCGGGTATAGAATCCTGTATATGTATACCTGACTGGGCTGACTTCATCAGTCAAGGTGATATTTGGTCTTTTCAGGAGACATGGTCAACCCATCCAGTTTTTCTTCCAGGTTTTCTGAGCTTCAACAAACCCGCGGTTAGAGGCCAAAGAGGCAGGGCTATGGGGGGCCTCACCATTTGGGTTCGTCAAACTGTAGGGGTCTCTGTGAAGGAAATTTATATTGACTGTCCTGATATCCTTATAGTTAACATGAAATTTAATAGTGGGCTGGTTATTTTGTTGTTTAATGTACATGCCAGGGGAACCCAGGGTGGTCGAGTATCGTCCACCCTAACACGTCTAGATGAATTCCTTGGCTCTACCCATCCAGTGGGTCAGGTGGTTGTAATGGGTGATTTTAATACTTGCTTCGAACCTCTAAGCAGGGAGGATGGGATGCTAACTGAGGCCGAGGACATGATGTGGGGTATTCCTCGACTCGAGCTTCCTCCCATTACTAAGTGGTCCCAATGCCCTACTTTTATCAAAGGCCTATGTCTGAATTGGGGGTTGCGCGCCCTAAACGGTCGTACAAGATCGGATAGAATGGGCAGCCCAACATTCTTCAATGGCAGGCATAGTAGTCGCATCGATTATATTCTAGTCGATACAACCCTGTGGCCCTTGGTAACGGACATGTCAATCAGACCACGGCCTGAAAGTGATCACGAACCACTCATCGCAGAACTGAAGGACTTTAGTTTTGCTGGGCCAATTGTGCGACAGTCTAATCTCGTTCAAGAGGCCGTGGCATTAACTAATGATATGAGGAGGGTTCGATGGCCAAAGGTTGCTGTAGACGTGAATGCACGTAGCAAAATAAGAACTCTGGTCACTAGTTCCCTAAGGGAACTAGAGAAGTGTGACGATCCGAACCGGACAAACCCCAAAATTTCAGACATTCATGCCAGCCTGTTTGCATCCCTAAAGACACTATTCGTTAAAATTGTAGCCAAAAAGGGCTTAGGAAAGGCGAGGAAACCTGCGAACTGGTTTAATGAAGAGTGTGGCAAATCCCATTCAAACTTGTTTAAAGCACTAAAATCTAGGAACCCAGCCCTAATCAAAACTAGCAGGAAGGCTTACAATGAAGCTAAACGGCGGGCCAAAGCCGCATGGGATGTTGAGCGCTGGGCTCTCCTTGTTGAGGCCTGCGGCTCTGGGAACCTCACGCAATTTTGGCATCTTCTCAAATGGGGACAGTCCCAGGATGATCGACCTAGCCCTGCTTCGGTTGATCAACTCAAATGGGTGTCCCACTTTGAGGAACAGCTTAGGTGTCTTAGGGAGGGGGAAGCTCCATCAGTTGGCCACTGACCTTTGATACCCTTGTGTTTTCAGCCAAAGAGGTTGAAAACGTTCTGAATGCCATCCCTAGGGGCAAAGCGCCCGGTCCGGATTGCATCCCAGCAGATATTTTCCAGCAGGACCAAGACTTATGGGTACCTTATCTACTGCATTTGGCAAACACGTTGGCTAGGGGAGCCAAGGTACCTGATTCATGGGCTGGTGCCGAGATTTTGCCCATCTTCAAGAAGGGTGATCGGTCGGTTCCTTCCAACTACCGGCCGATCAGCCTTATTGATGCGGTACAAAAGATAGTTTCTCGTCTTGTCCTTTCTAGGGTCCAGGCTTGGATTGAGGAATTTAATGTTCTCACTCCTCTCCAAGCAGGGTTTAGACCCCACGTAAGCACCCTGGATCAGGCTTTTCGCTTTATGCTTCTACACTGGAAGACGGTCACCCTTGGTAAAGGAAACTTATTTGCGGCATTCGTAGACCTTCGGTCTGCGTTTGACCTTGTCCCGAGGGCTGGGCTCTGGAATTGCCTTCTAGAAATGGGTATGCCTCCCACTTTGGTCCGCATTATAAATAACCTCCACGCAGAGACTTATGCTTTTGTAAGATGGGGCAAACCTGGCGAGGTGACTAAGAACTTCCCTGTGTCGAAAGGTGTCAGACAGGGATGCGTTTTGGCACCAACCTTGTTTTCTCTATATATTAATAGAGTTATCAAGTACTTCGACGGATTTCCCACTGATGCTCCAAGTTTGGCTGGCATGAAAATCCCCCTGCTCATGTTCGCTGACGACACTCTCCTGATTTCACGAACCAGACAGGGCCTCCAGCTAGCACTGTCGAGGTTTGAGAGTTTCTGCAGCGAACATGAGCTGGAGGTGAACGTAGCCAAAACCAAATTTATGGTGATGAGGGGGCACAAACAGGTCAAGGCTAGGGTTACAATGGGGGATACCCCCCTGGAGCAGACCAAGCACTTCACCTATCTGGGCGTTACCTTTAGTGACACCCTAAGCTGGACCCATCAGATGGAGCTCATGACCCTGAAACACCAACAGTTGGGCGGAGCCTTGATCAAGGAACACAAAGGGTCATTCACGAAGCCCATGTCACCGCTGATGAAGATCTATGGAGGAAAGGTTTTGTCAGCGGTGTTATATGGTGCAGAGCTATGGGGTGGAAGTAATCTGGAATCCCTGAAACATGCCCAAAACAAGTTTCTAAGGATGGTAACAGGTCTGCCCCAGTCAACTCCTCTAATCCCTCTATTATTTGATCTGGGCTGCCACTCGGTGGTCGACTATGCAAAATTTAGACCCTTATCATTCTGGCGACGCATGTGGACAACGCCAGAACTACACCACTACGCAGAAGCTTGTCTGGAGGTAAAAAATAGTCCTGGAGCCACTAAAATTGGATGGCTAAAAGATCTTAGGGCCACTCTACTATCTCTGGGCCTCATTGAGTTGTGGTCTTCGCCCGAGACAGCCAAATTCCCATCAAAAAATGAGCTTAAAAAATGTTACTGGGAATGGGTGACGCACAACATTTTCTCAAAAACGAGCTCGAGCAGTCTTTCTGGACTATTTATGGTACATAAAGATTCACCCAGGTTAGAAAGATACTGGGAAACCATTACCAAACCTTTGGACCGTAAACTCTTTTTTCAATTTAGATGTGGTTCTCTTCCCTTAGGGGACTTCACCAATAAGTGGGGAACGGATAATATGGGGTTTTGTGCTAATTGTCAGGGCACTGGGGAAAGTCTTTCTCACTTTTTGTACGTGTGTCCACTATATTCAGCCCCCAGATCCAAGTGGCTCATACCAATATGTAGACAACTAGGTACCAGATCGGCTGCTGAAGCCTTGAGACTGTTAAAAACCAATCTGGATCCACTTATTGTTGTGGGGGTTGCTAAGTTTCTTGGGTGGGCTTGGGTGATCAGATGTAGGTTTATCAAACACATAACAGCGGAGATTGCCTAAACCTTTTGTATATACTGTGGTAATATGGTTATGCACGATATCTTTTTAATTTTTGTATAGTTCTGTATGAAGTCAACTCGATGTCGATGATTTAATACTGGTTTTATATGTTATTGTGTATTTGTATTTATGTCTTTTATGATGAATTAATCGAATAAAGACTTCTTGAACAGAACTGATAAAGATATGAAAATACTAAGGATCAGAGAAAAATAGATGGGTCGATAGAAAGGGAAAAAAGAACCAGACATGAAGGAGGGTGGCAGAAAGTAAGGAAACGTTAAAGGAAAGTGGGAATACAGGGGAAAGGAAGGATGAAAGAATGACTTGATGGGTGTATAAAAGGATTGATAGATTGAAGGGTCAAAGGTGGGATGGGAGAGTAAAAGAATTGACTGGTGAAAGAGTGAATAGATGGAAGGATGGAAGAACGAACAGATTGAGAAGAGCAAATGGATGGATAAATGAACATATTGATGAGTGGATAGGTGAAACATTGGATGTAGTTATGGATGGGAAGATAGAAAGTGGAAGGGTTGGACAGATGGAAGGGTAAATGAATGAATAGCTATAAAGGAGGGTCACATTTTGTTGCTTTCAACGCTCGATTTGGTTAAAGGTATTTTTTAAGAGGAGGGTATTTACATTTTCTGACTACTCCCTTGCATATATGGTAAGGGCTTTCTCCATAAGAATTTTTTTTTTCACAGTAACGAAAAGAAAAATGTGCATTTACACTGGGGTAGGGGGTCTATTCCCCTGTGCCTAAATATACTGTATTTACATTACCTCTACGACCTTCGTCCTCGACCCAGTCATCACTCATGAGGTATCCCACCAGAGTGATGACTGGGTCGAGGACGAGTTGGACTAAGAGTAATGGGGATTACCGAAAGTAATCATAGCATTTCCACTCATGGGGAAGAGGAACCCGTGAGAGTGTCAATGACATTTCCAGTAGTATGCCTGTAAAACTGCACTCTTCTGAGCATATATCTGCAAATCTTTGAAAAAATGAAAATATGATTAGGTGGCGATGTAAATCTCCACACATACGTTTAGTTTTTTGTTTTATGAATCGGCCCCAAAGTTCCCAATTCACCAGTTAAAAAACATGTATGCCCCAACAACTGCTCAAAACAGAATCTTCTCAAAAGAGTTTTACTGCTCAGAAGTAAACAAGGACACCAATGTATGGCATGGTTTGCTGAAAGAAATATTTTTGGGCCATTTTTTACTTGAACTTGTTCCACCATCAACAAATAAATCTTAGAGAGAACCCCATGAACAAGGTACAGTTCAGTTCTGTAATAAATGTCCATGTCCGCTACGTGATTGCCCAAGAGCTGGTAATAGAGTTCCCCAAAGCAGAGTTCAGACATCACAAACATAAGGGCTGCAGGACTCTGAGATGCTAGTAGACTGACTAGACATATTTTAATATGGTAGAACCAGACACAGTTGCAGTAATAATTATTGTCTTCTTTTTGAAGAGCTAAAAAATCAATATATCAATCTTTCATTTCCTCTTTGTTAAGATGTAAATGTGTGTGTCTTGTAAAGCGCACTGCTACCCGTAGGTGTCGTGGCGCTATAGACCGCTGGGGAACCCGTCCTGGCTTTCCCTGTGAGATGTTCCCTCCTGGGTATCTCCAAGGTGAAACCAGGCATCCCCGGCGTTTGTGGTGGGCCGTTGTGGAGATAAGGCAAGCTAATGCCCAGAGTTGCCGAGTGTGATCCCTGGTTAGATTAGGCACTGAGGCGAGAATTATCGAGTCCGCTGACCCTGGTTCACGACCCTGCCGCGTCGGGAATTGAACCCTGGTCCCGGGCCGTCCTCTGCTTACAGGTCTGCCGCCTCTAACCAGTGAGCCACACCACTCCACCAGCTATTCACAATTTGCTCTCCTTCCCTAAAGTTTCTACCCACCTTAATGCCCGCCAACACCAACACATTTTGGTTCAAAGCTATTACCATTGCGTTCTCATTATACAAATCGAAAAATAACATCTTCCTCCTAAAGCATTTGGAGGGTGTTTTCTAAGTGTGTTTGTTCCAAATAACACTGTTGTTTTGATCCCCATCAATGTTCGATCCTCATGTAACACTGTAGGAAGCTGGCTCCGTATATACTATACGGAAGTGAGGTATAGTGTGAACAGAGTCCAGTGGATCCAAAGAAGGCAGAGGAATGATTTCACACACTCAAGGACTGAACTCAGACCAATTGGTGTTGTATAAAAATAATATTTAGTTATATTTTATTATCTAGAGCCAAGCCAGGTCTGGTACACGTGAATGTAATAAATACTTTGTAAACAAATGCATTTTAACGTCAATTCAAATGCAAATAATCAATTTTGCTGTACAATTTCGTTTCTTATGCAGCCAGGTATCACTGGATGCCAGGCTGGTGCATTTACTAAGGGAAGGAAAAATAGTCAATATGTTTTACAAACTCAACAAAGTTTTATGATTTACTCACAAGCCACATTTAGTTATGTGCATACAGAACCAGGTTGTACGGGTCAGTGGGTGATATTCGGTTCAAGGAGCACTTGAGTTGCACCCCTAGTGGCTTAGAGGCAGCTGGGTGCTGAGTGCAGGAACCGTACAGTAGTCAACGGGCTAGCACGGTCATGGGTGCGGAGGACTGTTGCAGGCAGGCCACCAAATTGGGCAACAAGATCTCCTGGGGTCGAGGTCAGCTCTGAGGCCAAATGGCCTACACAGAAACTACACCATCAGCGGCACAGAAGCGGCTGGGTGTACGATGCTGTCTTAGCTGAAGTTGCAGATTCTGTTGAGGATCCCTCCGAGTCGGTCATCGGCTGATGAGGTGAATGGGGTATTTGGGAATCCTTGCTTTGTGACCACAAGTGTTTGGTGACAGATAAGGTCAGACAGTTGCGGTTGATGGGTCAGGACCACTTTGGTTATTAAGTCAGACGGGGTGTTCGCCTTCGGTCGCAGTTGAGGGGATCTTCAGTTGTTGGCTGCAGGTTGGTCTTAGGAGCTTGCTGAGGCTCAGTGGTCACTAGGATCCAGACTAGGAATGTGGCAGGACCTCCTTAAAGCATTCGTTCACTTGGGCTCAAGCTCGGGCGCCGGGAGCAGAGTGATGGAGACTTACAGAGTTGGCCGAAGTCAGAGTCGGTTACTTTTGAGCAAGTCCTGTACTCACGAGAGACAAAGTCATTTTTGGTTGTGAAGGCAGGGAGGGCTGCTGGCTGCAGGACACACCGAGGTTCTTTTGGAGGAGCCTGAGGTCAGGACAGGTCGGTTGGGCTGAGGGACTAAGTCAGTGGGTGTCCTCCTCTTCTTCCCTTCGCACGGCTGTGTGGTCCTTCTTCTTGCTTCTTCCTTTCAGCTCTGGTCTGAGGAGGCAAGTTTTGAGGTTGCCCGTAAATACTAAATTTAGGGGTGTTACAGGCAGGGACAGGTCGGGGCCAATGGGCACCTTCCATAGGGTGGGTAAGGTCCCTATTATTCCAACCTCCAATGGGAGGGGGCATAGGCATCACTCTGGTTGTTGGGGCCCCCCTATTCGCAAGATGGTGGGGACTGAGAGTTATGCTTCACCTCACCTCCCCCACCTGAGGGGTGGGATTGGCACAGCTGGGCACACCTCTCTTCCTCACTTGGTTTTCCTTCTGATTTTCCCACGCAATGTGGGGATCAGAACCGGTGGCAGCCAGTTGCTGGAAGTAGAACATCACTTGGATAGATCACAAAGACGGCGAGCCTTTGAAGCTTCCCCTTGGTGGACCCTGCCCATCCTGGGGAGGAGGCTTGGCACCTCAACCCAGGATGTGCTTTGTTTCAGGACCCCGACAGCGGCAGGCTCTGGACCCAGTGGTCCAGAAAGATGTCTTGTGGTGGCAGCTCCGAGCAGCCACTGAGCCAGGACTCTAGAGTTAGGTCGTTTTTCACGGGGCACCTCTAAGGTGCCCTCTGAGTACATTTTTTAAAAATCCCACACTGGCATCAATGTGGGTCTGATGTGCTGAGAAGGTTGATACTAAACTTCCCAGTTTTCAGTAAGGCCATTATGGTGCTGTGGATTTCGTAATGACGATCTCCCATACCATATATTCTTTATGGCGTTACTGCACTTACAGTGTCCAAGAATGTACTTAGACACTGTAGAGGTACAGGGCTCATGCAAATGTACCCTCACCACTGGTATAGTGCATCCAGCTAGAGGGGTGGCTTACCTGTGCCAGGGCAGTGGACTGTAAGCATGGCACACAGGGATGTGGGCCATGTCGAGTCTTCACTTTTGCTCTGCACCAAAACACACAGCCTGCAATGGCAGTTAGTGTGTATGTGTAAAGGTACATAACCTCTAAGGTGGCACAATAAGTGCTGCAACCCTGAGAGGCCTCCCCTGGTCACAGTGCCCTTAGTACGTGGAGTGCCTTTTACAAGGGTATTACATGTGGCCATAGAGTTGCCAATTGGGTTTTGAAACAGTACATTTTAGGGAAAGAACATAGGCCCTGGGAAACTGGTTGTCAGGTTGAAAAAATATAACGTTGATTACACATGTAATTCCCCAAACACGTATGATAGGTAATAATTATCACACTTGATAAACACCTCTGTGCTGGTGTTTATCATATGATTATCACATCCAGTAGTGACTATCTCATAATAAGGCCCTTAGAGTTTGATTAGGTCTTTCAACAGTTTAGGACATTAAGACAAGTTCTGCTTACATTACCTTTGGGGCCAGACCAAGCCTTGGTGTACACTGGCATGTAAAGTTGTAAGGCTTCCTCCCTTGTATCTCCTACAATGAACTGGCAGTAAACATGCTTTTTTTTTATTTTTTATTTTTTTATTTTATTAAACCTTTATTGAAACAGACAAAGGCGGATAAGGGTGAGCAGTTATTCCGGTACAAATCATTATGTGCATGTATACAATCGTTTCCTTTGGTTCACAATAAGTGCAGAGTAAACAACTTGAGCACATAGTAGAAAAGGCAAAATGAAACAAAGCGAGAAAGTCCACTTGCAGAGTCTAGTTGTCATCCAGGTCCATGGCGTCAGGAAGGAAAATAAAACACTTTTAGATCAACATTAGTCCAGCTATCCCAGATGGCACAGCAAAGGTGGAACAGATATAAGGGCAATATTCCTTCACCCATTCGCCCATAACCCCCCAACTCCCTCCCCCCTCCCCCGCCCCCCCCTTCCCTCGCTGCCGGGCCTAGCAAAAAACAAGGAAAACAAAATATGGGCTTTAGTCATGGGATAGGGTCGAAGCTACCCTACCTCTGTGTCAGGTCCTCATGTGCTGGGTTGTTGTGAGCAAGTGAGTCCACCTGATCTGTGGATGTGGAAGTCAGGGTCTGCTGTGATAGCGGGGCGTCTAATCTCATCAGTTCCTGGATCATCACTCCCCAGGCCTGCAGAACCTCAGGTAGTTTCCCGTCCCTCCTCGTATGCCTCATATGCGCTTCCTCCGCCAAAGCCCATTCCCCCAGATCCACCCTCCACCTCCGTGGCAATGGGCCCTGTGGGGCCAGCCAGTGGATTGCAATACGGCATCGAGCCGTAACTAGGTCCAGTATAAGGAAACGTCTGCTCACTTTACGTTTAGGGTCCTTGGGGATCAAGCCCAGGAGGCATGGGTGTAGGTCTAAATCAATTGCCCAACCGGTAATCCCTGTCAGGGTCTTCAAACCGACTTCCAACAAGATTGGAGGGTGGGGCACGTCCATACCATATGGACGAAATCTGCTTGGGGAGTGCGACATTTCGGGCAGTGGGTGTCTCTAGTAGCATCAATAACCTGAAGCCGTTTGGGGGAGAGGTAGGTCATGTGCACTACATTATATTGAATTTGTTTAAAGCGGTTACTCACCGACACCTTCCGCACACTCTGATGTATTTTTTCCCATTCACGGGAGGTGATTTCCTGCTGACACGCCCGCCGCCATTTGCCCTCTATAGCCAAAGGTCGTAATCTTTTATCTTCCCGGAGAGCCCTGTAGAGGTGGGTCACTAACTTCCGGCCACCCGCCATTGCAAGCATAGTGACTAAGGTATGGGCGTGAGTTGGGGCTTCTGGAAACGAGGGCAATAGCTGTCGCGCGGTAGCCGCAAGCTTAGCGTACTGAAGGAACTGTCCCGGTCCGAGCTCAAAGGTCATGACCGCATCTTGGTATGTGATAAATTGTCCGTCTGGGTATAGGTCAGCTAACATCAAGCAAACCCCTCCAGCCATTTGTCCGTGGACATGACCCTCGCAATCCGATCAAAGGGTGGCATCAGCCACATATCCATGTCAGGGGTGAACGGAGTGCTTCCAATATGGCGTCTCACCACCCAGTTCCAGATAGAGGCCCCAAGTCTCACCAGTGGGGGAACGCCATCCTGATGTCCCCCTTTCCCCCAGAGTAACGCTCCCAACTATTCAGTGCCGCAGGCACCCTCCAACAGGGTCTGCTCCCAGGAGGGGTCCGTGTCCAACCATGCAATAGCATGCTGTAGCTGCGACGCAAAGTAATACAGCTCCAGATCGGGGACTTCCAGGCCCCCCGCGCCCCACCTACTCTGCACCTTTTCCCATTCCATAGGAGAAGAATCAGGAGGGAGTCTAATTCGCGGAAGACTCGATGCGGCACCTCGTAGAAGGAACCCTGCATCGTACACAGGCAGCGTGGGAGAACCACCATTTTAATTAAAGCGATCTTCCCCATCAGGGAGATCTTCAGGGTGTTCCAAAAAGCTATGCTCCCTTTTAGACCCTGGAGTATCCGTACCATGTTGTGACGATAAAAATGAAGTGGAGTCCGAGCAATTCAAATCCCCAGATAGCGGAGCGTGTCCTCCACCGTAGGGAGTCCCATCTCCGGGCGCTGGGCCCCCTCCCAGTCCGCCTATAGCATAAAGTTGGGATTTTGCCTGGTTCACCGCGAGGCCCGAGGCGGTCACAAAGTGTGATAGTTCAGTCATCAGAATAGGGAACGATTGCCCCGGTTGGTTCAGATAGACCAGGGCATCATCCGCACAAAGGGACACTATATGTTCCATTGCCCCCACCCTAATACCCTGGCCCTGTAAAACTGTACGAAGATGGCATGCAAATGGTTCCATTGCCAGGGCAAAGAGCAGGGGTGAGAGGGGGGCACCCCTGCCGTGTTCCTCTCGAAATTGGTATCTCCTCCGAGACATATCGGCCCGTGCGAACTCTAGCCACGGGTCTGGTGTACAATAGCTGAACCCATTTCACAAACCCCTCCCCAAGGCCCATTTTCAGAAGCACTCTCCAGAGGTAGGCCCATCGAATAGAATCGAACGCTTGTTCGATATCCAGGAAGACCAACGAAATATGCTCGGCTCGCCCATCTAGGGTACACATGACATGAGCCAGGCGGCGGATACTGCGCAGAGTATTCCGGCCCGGGATAAACCCTGACTGATCGTCGTGGACCAAAAGTTGGAGATGGGGAAGGAGTCTGGAGGCCAACACCTGGCTAATAATCTTCAGGTTCACGTTCAGCATGGAAATGGGCCTATAGGACCCAGGAAGGGTGGGGTCTTTGCCTGGTTTGGGTATCATTACTATCGTCGCCGCCCTCATAGACTCCGGAAGTGAGCCACGATCATAGGCTTCCGTCGCCAGTTCTCGGAGTCTCGGGACCAGCACCCCTCTGAACTTTTTATAGAGTTCTGATGCCAACCCGTCCATCCCCGGGGACTTCGCCGTCTGTAGGCGGGCAATCGCCGCACACAGTTCATCCTCAAGGAGAGGGCCCCCTAGGTCTGTCTGGCTATCTGTTTCCACCACGGGGAGCTGCACCTCATCAAGGTATATCTCTATGTCATTAACGCCTGCGAATGGTTGAGATTCTGAGTATATCCCACCCAGATGGGCATGGAACACACCATTAATAGCCTGTTGGGTATACACCATGCGGCCCTCGTCGTCTTGCAGGGCCAAAATCGAGTGGAGTTGGGTTTCAGCCCGGATCAGGCATGACAGGAGTTTCCCGGCCTTGTCGCTTTCTGCGTACCACCGACGCCTACTAGCCGACCTATTAAATTTACCTAGCGAGGCCCAGGCATCACCCAACTGTTGCTGTGTGGCCGTCCATTCGGGTCTCTGCTCTTTGTCAGTGGGGAATTCCTTTTCCATCTCAGCTAGGCGATCCTTGTGTTGGGGGAGTTCTCGTTCCAGTACCCGTTTAACCCCGACCTCCGTAGACATGCATGTCCAGCGGAGGACCACCTTCATGGCGTCCCATTCGGTTGCCTTTGTGGTGGTTGAGCCCCAGTTTATCTCAAAATAAGCCTCTAGCCCTTGCGCTATAGCCTCCTTATACGTGGGGTCCTCAAGAGCGTCCGTGTTAAGTCTCCAGAGTGGGATCCGAGGCCGTGGGCCACCCAACGAATAGGTGAGCAAGAGCGGGGAATGATCAGACAGGTACCGTGCAAGATAAAGGACCTCTTCCACCCGGTCCAACACCACGCCCTGCAGGAAAAAAAAGTCCAACCTACTGTGCGTATTGGCGGCAGGCGTAAAGCAGGAGTACACCTGAAGAGTGGGGTTGCGGTGTCTCCATACATCAGTTAGGTCATAACTTTGTAGCATCTGGGTCATTGCCTCCCTCATTTTTGGTTTAGCATCAGCCCTTGGGGGGCAGCAGTCCAGAGTCCCGTCTAGTGGGCAATTGAAGTCCCCTGCTATGATGAGCTCCATTTCAGGGTCAATATCCAACTGTCCCGAAACATTGTCCAGAAATTCTCCCTCGTCAGTATTTGGGGCATAAATATTTATGAGGCATACACTGCGCCCATCCAAGGTGCCAGCCACTATTACAAACCTGCCCTCCTTGTCTAGCTTGGTAGATGTAGCTTTGAAGGGAGTCACCAGTGCCACCCAGATTAGGGCCCCCCTGGCGAACCCTGAGTAGGACGTAGCAAAGAATTGTCCCCGCCATCTACGCTGAACATATTTAAGGCAATCTCCCCAAAGGTGCGTTTCCTGTAGGAAAGCAAAGCTGACCCCGTAACATCTGAGATAGGTGGCTATTCTAATCCGCCTGATTCTATTGTTAAGCCCCCTAACATTCCAAGACAGAAATTTGTATTTGCACATATCACCTGCCATGAGTTGACCCCGTTGTGTTGAAAGACGACCCGTCATTGAGCTGACACAGCAAACCACATGAAGCAAAAACAAAACAGGACCCGGCAGCAACCCTCCCCATCCCTAAACAAAAAACCCCAACAGTGTCCACCCACAGGCGGTAGTACGGTAGTACCGCATCTCCCAATCCGGACCCGGTCAGGAGACCTCGAACCCCGCCCCAAAAGAAGGCACCCCCCCACTCTAACCCTCCCAATTCAAGTCACAATTAGGAACTTAACATCAAACACTCTTCGTCTGTGTGCGAACTGATCGTCTCTGTGTCCTTCACTCCCCACAGTCGGCAATGTTAATCTGAACACTGTAGTAGTAATGTGAAAGAGACAACAAAAAGAAAATGGTAACCAGAGAATAAACTATGAGAAAAACCCCTCCCTACACCCCATGATTGAGCCTTCAGCCAATTGTCTGGCACCGCACTGCGCAGTCCGGCCGAGGCCTAGCCGGTCGTGGCGGCACGGTACAATTGGCCTCTTGAGATTGGCATTTAGCACAACAAAGCAGTCACTGGAATCAACAGGTCCTCAGTGCCCCCCTTCTCCAAATCCAACAGTCTTAGAGTTCCGGAAGGTAGCCAGTTCCAGGACCTACAGGCGGTAGAATCTTCCCCATTCAAGGAACTAAAGATATACTCACAATGTCAATGACCCCTCCACATCAGATACTGACCACCAGGTGTAGCCATCAGGTGGCTTGCGGTCGGCCGGTGGTCGGGTCGGCGGCAACTCCCTGGTCCGACTGTGTTTCCTGCTCCAGGCAAAGAGGGGAGAACTGGTTCTGAGTTGGAATTTCCTCCAGCTCTGCCCGGAGGGTACCATCCGGGCCCACCGTGATGCGTTCATTCTGTGTGGCGGAGCGCCCGCCCGGGGACTGACCCCCTCCCCCTCTGCGATGGCTCCTGGCATTCCGTCGTCTTTGCTCCTGCCAGCCTTGTGTGTGTCCGCAATCCTCCAGGCCCTGTGCGTCCATCCATTCTTCCGCGTCCGCCGGGTGGTCAAAGAAGTAAGTTTGGTCATCGTGTTGCACTCACAGCCGGGCTGGAAAGAGCAGGCTGTATTTTACCTCATGGGTCGGAAGTCGTCGTTTGACTTGCAAAAAATCATTCTGCAGGTTTTGGACCTTCTTTGTATAGTCTGGAAAGATATGGATCCCGTTGTTCTCATATTTAGGCGATCCGGACCTGCGAATATGCTGTAGGAGTATGTCTCGGTCCCTAAAATTAATAAATCGGGCTATTACCGCCCGCGGCGGGGATCCCGGTTTCAGCGGCGGCCCCAAAGTCCTTTGGGCCCTCTCAATAGCAAACATTTTTGACAGCCATAGGTTCGGGAAGGACTTGCCAATCAAGTCCTCCAGAAAGAGGTCTGCCGCCGGCGCCTCTGATCGTTCGGGAAAACCCAAAAAGCGGAGGTTATTCCTCCGGGACCCGCCCTCTGCGTCCTCCGCCCGATCCTCCAGCCTGGTCGCGTGCTCCTGGAGGGCCATCACCGACTCCTTCAGTTGTCGGACCTCCGTTTGCAGTTCGGTGAGGCCCCCTTCTGTGGTGTTGACCCTGTCCGTCACCTTCCGGAGGTCGAGGCGCAGATGGTTAATATCCATGGCCATGCCGTCCATCTTCCCCTCTAGCGCCAGTCTGGAGTCTCGGATTGCCGCTAGGATATCAGCCTTGTCCTGTGCGGCCGCCTCCGGGCGGGGCTTCATCTTCCGGTCAAGGCCCTGGTGCTCCGTTGTAGTGGGACCGGGGACCGTGTATTGTACAATCTTGTTTTCCTGGGCCCCTCTCACCGGTCGGTCCTTTCCAATACTCATCCCAGGGGTGCCTCCCAGAGGACAATTCAGGGGTCCGGGTCGCGTCTGCGTCCTGCGACCGCAAACCCCCACAGGGTGAGCCGGGCAGCGTAGTCCACTGGTCTGTCGCAGTAGATGTCTGACCCGGTCCGCCGCAGCACCGCAACAGGTACGAAGCCCTCGGGTGGTATCAGAGTGGGGGCCGTCTCCAGGAGGGATGGGGGGGCCCGGTCCTCAGTCAGCCTCACCGCAGTTCTCCATCCCAGGGGCCCTTCGTAGTCTCCGGCGGCTAGTGATCCGTCTCCAGGGCACCGCAAATAAGAAGGGGCACGTCGGGGCTCCACGCCCCCCCGCAGGTGGAAGGCCCGGCGCGGGGAGCACGGGTCCTCCAGGCGAAGCAGGTGTAGCGAAACTGTCCCCAGGGCAGCAGGGCCCCAAGAAGGAAAGGTGAGCCCCCGCACACCCAGCGTGTCGTAGTACTCACTGCAGGGCTCCAATAGGTTGAGCTCTGCCGCCGCTGGGACAGGTAGTCGCAGCCGGCCTAGGCTGAGTTTCTCGGCGACCGTGCGCCGTCAGGAGTTCACAGGCCTCAGCTCACCGGCCTCGATTTTTGAGCTCGTCCTTGGGGTCAAGAGGCCCTCACCGCTCCGGGGCGTACACCGCCATCTCTCGGGACCCCAGGTGGCTCACACCCCTCCACAGATCCGGGTCCTGGGGGGCGAAGGCGGGGATGTATCCCCCCGCAGCCGCCGAGCTCCTCTCTCCTCGCGGCCCCCCAGGCACCTCACAGCGCGGCGGCCGCCCCAGGACCAGCCCCGTCACGGCCAGGATCGCCAAAGAACAGGTAGGCAGCGCAATCCAGGGGGCACTACACTTCCAGCGCCTTCAGGGGGTCGGCCGTCAATGGGGCAGACAGTCGCGGCAGGTCCCGGTCCGAGTTCCCCGGCGTCCGTGCACCACCAGGGAGTTACAGGCCTCAATGTCCCGGCCTCAATTTCGGGGCCTGCCCCGGGGGATCAACGGCCCATCACACCGCCGCTCCGGGGCACTCACCTACGCTTACAAGGATCTCGGTGGGTCGCACGCCCCCACCACCGATCTGGGTGCCGGAGGGGGGGGGGACGACTCCCCTCACTGCCGCCGGGCTTCACTCTCCACGTGTGCACTGAGGCACCACACCGCACGGCAGCCGCCATTACACAGGCACCGCAGCGGTCAGGATGAGCAACAGTCGGGCAGACCCCCGCTGTCTCCAGGGGCACCGCAGTCGGGACAAGGCAGCCAGCACAATCCAGGGGGGCTCTACACTTCAGGAGTAATGCTCAAATCACCAAAAGTGCCAGGATTCTGTAGGATCTAGGGGACATCAGGCAGGAGCTAGACTACAGCACGTCTAGTCGCCCATTGCGCCAAGCCACGCACCCAGCAGTAAACATGCTTATTGAAAAATAGAGAGGGGCTTGAAAAAGCTTAAAATATATATAGAGCCTTTTTCAAGTTTGACGGATAGGTTACCCATCGCAAAGATGGCAGATATCCTTCCTGCCATATTACAATTGTATTATAGCCTATGACACTTGTTATACTGTTGCTGGGATAGTCACCACGTTTTGATAGAGTTTCTCATCCAACAAACTCTAAATAAGGCCCATAGACTACAGCATGTTAGTGCATACTGTATACCCAAAGTGGCTGCTACCCTCTGCTATTGTGATTGGCCAGAGAGGAAATATAAAATCACACATTACCCTTCCAATTTACTCTCATTGCAGTGAATCCTTATTTCAAGCTATAACTCCAAAGATCCAACTTTGACAAATAGGACAAAGATTCTACATTCTTTAGGTCTGCTCCATAGGGACATGTTTCTACTCATTTAAGTAGACATAAGCAAAAAGATTGAAATATGTGCATATTTATTGCTAGATAACACATCTACTTAGAAAACTGTAAAAACCATCAACCCAACCAACATCTAGATCCCAATTCTCTCTGAGCCCAACGTACAAAAGCCTTTTTGGTCACAAACATGCCAGCTGAAAAGGGCTTTATTTACAAACGCAGATCTCGAGCATTTCCACCTTGGAACTGATTGGAGCTGGCGAAGATGTGTGAAAAATGGCCTCTTCTCTGGAAAAATGTTTTCCCATTGGATGAAAAAAAAGTAAAGGAGAAAAATATGCAGTTGCACACCTGGCTACATCTCCCCAGTGCGCAATTGTACACTGTGGATTAGTACTCACTGGGAAATAAGAGCCAGAGGAATATGTCACAGAGCAGTCTTGTGCAAAGGCACGTCCAAATGGAGATGTAAATTGCTGCACATACTTTTACACTTTTTTTTTGTGAATCAGACTCAAACCTCTTTTTTCCATAAACAGTTGTGACTTACTCTTGGGAATCTAGTTACTTTTATTTTCATATAATTCTCACGTCTTGTTAGTTGCTCTTTAGTTTTCTGGCCAAATGAAAAATGATTTGTGATGGTGAAATGGGAAGGTGGTTTACAAAGAACGTTCACCTCCCAATTCAAGCTTCGAAGCCCACATTCATAACATACAAGGG
Organism: Lissotriton vulgaris; assembly: GCF_964263255.1. Lineage (NCBI taxonomy): Eukaryota > Metazoa > Chordata > Amphibia > Caudata > Salamandridae > Lissotriton > Lissotriton vulgaris. Next base: position 765,515,142 of record NC_141685.1, on the reverse strand, counting down.
TTCCCAAAACCATGAAAATGGCTACAAAATATATTACAAGTGGTATCTTACTCTCTTTACATTAAGCCTCTTTTTCTTCTTTTGGGTGCAGGGAAGAAGTAATTTAATGATTGATGGAGGTCCAATAAGGTCAAACGTAAAGCAGACATGTTGGTTGCATTAAGACTAACTATAGCCACACAATGGAAATCAAAAGAACACTTCCTCAACATTTTGTGAATTAAGCTATGGATCACTCTTTTAATGCTTCAAAATGTGTTCACCAAAATACTGGATCCCTGGCACACATTCATGAGTTGTGTGCAAAGAGACCCTGCTGAAATACACCAAACACCACTGCAATAAAAACATGGTTCGTTTTTATTAGTGATTTTCCTTGGCTACGCCATTCCAACTCTCAGGTTCAACATAGCACCAGAAGATACCTTGATTGTGTGGTGGAAGGAAGTGTTCACCAAATGATCCATATGCCACCACACCAAATGTTATACCTGAACACACCCATAATAATAAACCAAAATACCCAACATCAAATGATGTCCCAGAACACCCACCATTGTACTACAAATTTGCCATCATATATTCATGCAAGCAACATCGTACATCAAGACATACATCACACATCATTACATTAGCATAATATGCAAACATATCCAAATAAACACCATACACCAACATTTTCACTGTCATATGGCAACATACTGATAATCACAAGACACAACACTCATCATACATGCATATAACTAGCATGATGTGCCAACACACTCACCATCAGACATCCAAACTAACAATATAATATGCCAAGGCACACACAATTATATGCCAGCACTCCAAGAATCATATATCCACATTACCAACATCATATGCCAGCATACAAAAGCAAAATTAAAGTTCCTAAAAAAACTAAAGGTGAAACGGAGCGGAGGCTGCCTAATGTATGGCCATGAAAACTAAAAAAGTCATGAAATTCACAAACTCATTGTAGACTTAATTCACACATCCAGCAAAATGTCTTTGCCAAGTCATATAACATTTTTAGACAAATAACAAAGTACATAATTTGTTAGACCTGACAGTCTTAGGGTGGTCTTCCCACAATATTTTTCCTTCCTCCTCCACTTTTTCTGACCTTGTTTTTCCAGGCCTTTAGACTCTGAGCACGTTACCACTGCTGACCAGTGCTGAAGTGCATGTACTCTCTCCCTAAAAACATGGTAATGTTGCCTCATCCCCAATTGGCATGTTTAATTTACTTGCAAGTCCCTAGTTAAGTGCACTACATGTGCCCCGGTCCAGTAAATTAAATGTTACTAATGGGCCTGCAGCACTTATTGTGTCACCCACTTAAGAAGGTCTCTAACCATGGCTTTGTCAGGCTATTGAATAGCCTGTGTGTGCCATTTACACTGCAATTTTGACCTGGCAAAATAAACTCCTTAAATGCACACCAAAGAAGGGAAGAGAGATTGGGCATTCCCTTGATAAACTCCTTGCTAGACCCAGCCCTTTCCTTTTTAAACATATAAATCACCCCTAAGGTAGGCCTTGGGCAACCCAGAGGGCAGGATGCAGTGTATCTAAAAGATAGGACATGCACTGTTATGTTTTACATTTCCTGGTAGTGAAAAACTCTCAAATTAGATTTTGACAACTGCAAGGCCTTTCTCTCCCATAGGATAACATTGGGATTGCCTGGTTCCATTTTATATGTGTAATTCCCAGTTGTGAAGAGATTCATTTAGTTTGGTGTCTCTGGAATCACAATTTAAGATCCAAACTGATGGTGAAGCCGGATTTTAAACTGCAATTCCACAAATGCCACTTAGATAGTTGGCATTTTCTTATGTTATCCATTTGGTGACTGCTGCCTGTCTGTGACCACATGTCTGGGGTTTTTGACAGTTGGGCTTTGCGTATTCCCCCTAGACAGGCACACACAATGGGTGTTTGGGTATGATTTAATGGGCCTTTCTGGCAGGATGGGAGGGAGGAGCTGGAACCACCTGAATAGGCTGTGTCCTGTCCCACACAAAGGGCTGCATACACCACTGTAGTGAGTCAGGAGCCATGGTAGGAAGGCAGGATCTCTGAGCACTTCGGAGGGGTGTCTTTGAAGTTTCCCCCACTTCAAAGGTGCAACTGGGTATAAGTACTGGACCTCTAAAAACATCACTTCAATACACTTCTGCTCATGTGAAGACTTTGCCAGGAAGATAGGCTGCTGTGCTATTGTGGGACTGGCATTCTGCTGAATAGCTGCTGTGCTGGACTCCTGTCTTGCTGTGCTGCCCTGCTGCCTGCTGTTCCCCTGCCTGGGTGAGAAGGACTAGACCTGCTTCACTTGAACCTAGAGTGACTCCAAGGGCTAGCTGACTGGCCTCCTGATCTGAAGTCTCAGGGACATTAAAGAATTCCAACCACCCTGCTTCTGCACCTGGACTCTGCAATCTGTGAGTCTGGCCTGCCTAGTATTACCACCCTAGTCCTGGACCCTTGGAGGTGCGCCTAAAGTGCTTGTTACAGCAGAATTGATGCAACCGCTGTCAATCCAAATCATAGCTGCTTCTGCCTGGATCAGAAGTGACGCGTAGCCCCTGGTGCATGGAGCGGAACTGACGCATCACAACTACATCAATGTATTTACCTTCATGCATCTACACAATCAACATGAAATGTCAACATACTCAAATTCATAACTGCATCCACCTACTATCATTTGGAAAAACAACCAACATGATACAGCCGAAAAACCAATTATGACCACTCACCCACCATCATATGTCGACACATCCACCATTAAATGTCACTCATTATATTGTGACCTATTCCAGTCTGCATGTCTCATTATCACCACTCTCTAAGTAGCAGTGAGTGATATGATAATTGAAGACTTCCTGCAAATGGCTTTAAGGCTTTTTAGGTCTTGGTTGATAGCACTGCTGTTCCGATATCTTTTGTATCAAACATACATAGAACAGGCTTTGTATCAACCCACTTCACTATTGGATAATTCTGGTAGTCCCCCTTCAGCCATTGCTTTGAGACATTGTCAATCACATCTTGTATTATATCTCACTTCATGCTACTGGCTTTTTGTTGTTCCCTTCCACCTCCTAGAAAGTTGTCCCTTGCAACAACTGAGGGACTGCTTTAGGTCTAAAAAGTATACTTACTTCTCACTGATTTTGAGACATTCAATAGTTTATCCACTACCCGCAATCGGCCATTTTAATACTTTCTGGTACTTTTCTGACCCTAACGTACCCACCTCATTGTGCTTCACTTATTTCACATCTGGGCAGCCATCTGTTGGGCTAGTGTCCAGATTTCAATGACAAAACCCCTTTATGATGGCCTCTTACAAGGAGGGTCTGGAAACGGAGTACAGAGGAGGAGTACGGGAAATAATTTATTTTAAAATATGTCACAGATTGACTGGCAGTGGTGGAAATACCTCATTTAGTAAACACTGGCACAAGGAAGGGTTGAGGAGGTAAAGAAGAGCAACGGATAGAAATGAAAATATATCTTTTTTTTTTCAATTTTCAAAGCTTTATTCGACAGCAGTCATAAAAGCATTTTCACCCTAACACTATACAATAAATACTAAATCTAAAATACTTACATAAAAACAAGTATTAAACAATTAGTGCTGACGAAATTGATATAAGGATATAAAAAATATTCCTTTACAATCTGTGAATTTTTGATAAAAAAAGAGAAACATGGTTACCATAGATCATTAGGTTGCTTTACCCAGTAGTATACGTGTGCGGATTAGCCATGCCCAACCAAGGAATTTTGCAACTGCAATTGCAAAATAAGGTGTGCAATCTGTTTCTAATATTCTAAGTGCAACTATTTGCCTGCGAGTCCCAAGATTCAAACACACTGGTTTTAGCCATTTGCGACGTGGACCTGCATATTTATGGCAAACAAACAACAGATGGGAAACATTCTCAGTTTGATCTTTACAGTGATAGCAATATTCATCCCTTGTTGATGACCAGTGTTTTGTGAATGCATTAACTGGAAGGGTTCCAAATCTAAATTGAAAATACAACTTTCTGTCCTGCGGCTTTTTTGTCAATAATGTCCCAATAGGTTTCACGAAGTGGGACCATTTTGATATCTAAGAAGTGGCCAGTTAGGTTGGAACTACATCCGGTGCGAAAAGCTGTGGAGTAGACCATCTCCCAATATAGTTTCTTCAGGTTTGCCTTTGTGGGAAAACCTGACATATCCGTGTTTCCCCAAAGATGATCTAACTTCAGCTTGACCAGCAACCCCCGTAGTTCTTTTAGCCACAAGATGGTGTGAAAACGGTCCCTGGAGATAACATCAGCCAATGCTGCAGCATAATGGGATAATTCCGGGGTCACCATTAAACGTCGCCAATATAACAAAGGGCGCAGACTAGCTAGGTCCACTACGCTTTTCCTTCCCAGGTCAAGCAATAAGGGGACGATAGGAGTGCTTTGTGGTGCCATTACTAGCCGCCGTAGAAACCTGTTCTCAGCTAGTGACAGATTTTTCAAATTTGAAAATCCCCATAATTCTGAACCATAGAGAGATGCGCTAATTACCTTCATGTTGTAAATCTCAAGGGCACAATTTACTGGTTTAGTCAGCGAGGCTCGATGTTTAAGTGCTACTATGCCTGCTAGCTGGTTAAACTTTAGAACTGCCGTATCAATATGGGTATTCCATCTCATGTTGCCCTGCAGGGTTATACCTAGGTAGGTAAAAGCCTCTACCTGTTCTAAAGGTGTACCATTGTAAGTAATTACACCTTTGAATGTAGTCCTTTGGTTCATACACATAAACTTTGTCTTGGAAGCATTCAATTCAAGTCCACGAATGTCACAGAACTCTTCAAATGCATTGACTGCCTTTTGTAGACCACTTGGGGTGCGTGAAAGTATTAACGTGTCGTCCGCAAACATGAGGACAGGCACGTGGGCACCAGCCAATTTTGGAGCGTCAGTCGGAGTTCTTTTTAAATAATCCACTATACCATTAATGAATATCAAAAACAATGTTGGGGCCAGGACGCACCCTTGCCTGACACCACGCTCAACAGGGAAGGGCTCAGTTACTTCGCCCTGAGCACCCCACCTGATTTTTGCATAGTTGTTTTCATGCAGGCGAACAAGAAGTGTAAGGAGTTCTGGGCTTATGCCAGCTTCATCGAGAACCCTTCATAGCTTTGGTCTTGGAACTAAATCAAAAGCTGACTTCAAGTCAACAAAGACAGCGAAAAGAGGGCCATTTATCAAGGTCACATTCCTCCAATAGAGGGCAATAAAAAAGAAAACCTGATCGATGGAGCTAGTTAAGGGGCGAAAGCCCGCTTGGTATGGAGACAGGATGTTATTTTCCGCTATCCATGTTTGCAACTTATTCTGCACTAATCGACCCATCAGTTTTTCTGCTGAATCTATGAGGCTGATGGGTCTGTAATTATTTGGGAGTGATTTGTCGCCTTTTTTAAATATTGGGATTATTTCCGCACCCTTCCAGGAAGAAGGTACTTCTGCGCCCAAGGCCACTGAGTTGGCTAGCCATACAAAATACTGGCACCATGATTCTCGGTCACTTAAAAAGACATCTGCAGGGATGCCATCCATACCTGGCGCTTTCCCCCCTGTTACACAATCCAAGGCAGTGCTAACATCATTTACATCGAATACTTGATATTTGTAATAGGTGGTGGCGGAGTATAACAATCTGGAGCCAGATTACAAGCTTATTGAGGTTTAAAAAACTCTATCCACTTATTTTTAGGAACATGGTTTTGTGGGGGGGCAGCAATTCCTCCGAAAATATAAGGAAGAACAGGATGGAAGAATGCTAAAGAGGGATACAAGAGTTTGAGTAGAAGAGGATGTGCAACAGATTTTGATATGGACGTTTACTGAACAAAGAAAGAGGTATCTAATAAAGAGTTAAATCAGAAGGAGGGTTGGTTGAGAGGGCTCAAGCAGAAGTTGGAGAGGAAAAGAAGTGTAGCCAATAAATGGATAGGACGACTGGGGAAAACTTCTTTCTCCCACTCCATACTGGCACTGTAGAATTGGGAAATACATGTATCAAATAATTGTTGCAATAATAATATTAAGCAGGTAAGCTGGCTAAAGTAAAATATTTTTACAAGTAACTGCATGTGATTTTCTGATGATCTGTGATACTGTTACAAACCAGCAAACTTAAGAAAAGTAATGACCCATTCAAGCAATACGTTTCATGCATATATGATCCCAGAACACAACTTTACTCATAGATACTTACGTGTTTCTAAGAGCCCCACACTGAAATTGAGCTTTCATGGTTTCCTTGACTACTGTAAATAAAACATGACAATTGATACTGTGGGAAACCCAGGCATGATTATATGTGCAATAATCCTTTGAAAGGGCAGTCCATTTTTTCTATTGCGTCCAAGCATTTGATGGACTGGAATACGTTTCTGAAGCCCTGCTTTCTTTAAAAAAAGGGATTTGTCACTTAAATGTGCAGTGAGTAGTGTGAAAGTTTGACAGCAGGAAATACTAAACCATACATTAAGACTCTATGCTAAAACTTTTTAATTGATCCTTGAATTAGTAAGCAACTGTTAGAGATGATTTCTGTAGGACACTGGCTCTCTGTACAGTGTATTAAATTAAGTACACTACGTAGAGAGTCTGGGGAAACCTCTATGGGGCTGCAAAGGTATAAGTAGATAATACTAACTCTCATTTTGTGGTAGTGTGGGTGAGCAGTTAGGCTTATCAAAGGGTAGTTCTAAGCATTTGTTGTACTCACAGAGGCAACAAATAAGGCATACACTCAAGAATAAATCCAAGACCAATTTGTAAAAATAATATACATTTTTCTATATGTTTTAGGGCCAGGAACGTATTTTCGTAGATACGATTTTGCAAAGTTCGATAAATAGGAATCAACCCTAGGAAACAATGGGGAAAACTGCATAGGAATTCAGGCAATGCTTTGACGAAGCTCACCTTCTCGATTTAGGTCAATTTTTTGGGGGGGGGTTTTTGGAAGACCTTTATTTTGCACAATTTTGTCATCATACAGTTTACATTTTGCGGCGCACAGGGGCCAGCCGAGCAGAGAATAATCAGGTAATCCTTATCTGGATGACACAGCCATTTAGCCGGTAACCTGGGGGTCCAGCGGCGAAACTTATGAAAATGCATTTACAATCATCTGGTATTCAGCTTAATAAGTGACAAGTCTATGATTTTGTCTTTTGTTGTCAATAAAAACATTGCAGTTTTAATCTAGCATTAGTGCCATTGTGGTTATCGCTCAAGTCCCCACTGAGAGCCTAGGAATCAGCTGAGGTTAGTCAATAGTGGGGGGATTGTCGATAAATATATCACCAGATTCGTGGGCCACTCAGGAAGTGGGTCTCGGGTGTCACGATGCCCCTTAATGGGTGCTTGCTTCTAGCTCTTTGGGAGTCCGGAGGTGTTTGCCATTGGGGGTCTGGTACCTTGGGTATTGGTACAACTCAGCTCCGGTAGGTCATGGGCCTCCAGACTTGGTGGGGAGACAGATCTGACCCCCCCGCCCCACTTCTGTTGTACTTCTCTTGCTTTGGTGCTGCGCCAACGTCATCTGGGAGCAGCAAGTTGACAGGGGAATGATACCTTCACTCCGAGGCAGCTTCTCAGCTATTTCCTGAAGGCTGGATGTGCTTCTGGGTTCTTGGAGTCTTCTCAGGTTTCAGTATGACACATCCGCAAAAACAACAAGTGATGGACTGAATGTGGATCAATGTCACACACTCCCCCAGTCAAAAGATCTGGGCCCAAATCCATCGTTTTTTTGTACTCCACACCACCCTGGGTTAGACAATGGCGATATGCAAATCAGCTCTGACCCTGTTGCCCCATGGGAACAGTCCAGTCCGAACTACAAAAGCCATGTCCTTCCCAGAACCGAATCAAGCATCCGAGGACCGGACCGGTTTCGAGGTAACACCTCTCATCAGCCCGGCTAGCTTGACTCCAAGTGGTGTGGAGTGCCTGGGACCCACGTCTGGGCATCCCCAGCGCACTTAGGGCGGCAATTGCAAAAACAACAAGTGATGGACTGAATGTGGATCAATGTCACACACTCCCCCAGTCAAAAGATCTGGGCCCAAATCCATCGTTTTTTTGCACTCCACACCACCCTGGGGTAGACAATGGCGATATGCAAATCAGCTCTGACCCTGTTGCCCCATGGGAACAGTCCAGTCCGAACTACAAAAGCCATGTCCTTCCCAGAACGGAATCAAGCATCCGAGGACCGGACCGGTTTCGAGGTAACACCTCTCATCAGCCCGGCTAGCTTGACTCCAAGTGGTGTGGAGTGCCTGGGACCCACGTCTGGGCATCCCCAGCGCACTTAGGGCGGCAATTGCAAAAACAACAAGTGATGGACTGAATGTGGATCAATGTCACACACTCCCCCAGTCAAAAGATCTGGGCCCAAATCCATCGTTTTTCGCACTCCACACCACCCTGGGTTAGACAATGGCGATATGCAAATCAGCTCTGACCCTGTTGCCCCATGGGAACAGTCCAGTCCGAACTACAAAAGCCATGTCCTTCCCAGAACGGAATCAAGCATCCGAGGACCGGACCGGTTTCGAGGTAACACCTCCCATCAGCCCGGCTAGCTTGACTCCAAGTGGTGTGGAGTGCCTGGGACCCACGTCTGGGCATCCCCGGCGCACTTAGGGCGGCAATTGCAAAAACAACAAGTGATGGACTGAATGTGGATCAATGTCACACACTCCCCCAGTCAAAAGATCTGGGCCCAAATCCATCGTTTTTTTGCACTCCACACCACCCTGGGTTAGACAATGGCGATATGCAAATCAGCTCTGACCCTGTTGCCCCATGGGAACAGTCCAGTCCGAACTACAAAAGCCATGTCCTTCCCAGAACGGAATCAAGCATCCGAGGACCGGACCGGTTTCGAGGTAACACCTCTCATCAGCCCGGCTAGCTTGACTCCAAGTGGTGTGGAGTGCCTGGGACCCACGTCTGGGCATCCCCAGCGCACTTAGGGCGGCAATTGCAAAAACAACAAGTGATGGACTGAATGTGGATCAATGTCACACACTCCCCCAGTCAAAAGATCTGGGCCCAAATCCATCGTTTTTTTGCTCTCCACACCACCCTGGGTTAGACAATGGCGATATGCAAATCAGCTCTGACCCTGTTGCCCCATGGGAACAGTCCAGTCCGAACTACAAAAGCCATGTCCTTCCCAGAACGGAATCAAGCATCCGAGGACCGGACCGGTTTCGAGGTAACACCTCTCATCAGCCCGGCTAGCTTGACTCCAAGTGGTGTGGAGTGCCTGGGACCCACGTCTGGGCATCCCCAGCGCACTTAGGGCGGCAATTGCAAAAACAACAAGTGATGGACTGAATGTGGATCAATGTCACACACTCCCCCAGTCAAAAGATCTGGGCCCAAATCCATCGTTTTTTTGCACTCCACACCACCCTGGGTTAGACAATGGCGATATGCAAATCAGCTCTGACCCTGTTGCCCCATGGGAACAGTCCAGTCCGAACTACAAAAGCCATGTCCTTCCCAGAACGGAATCAAGCATCCGAGGACCGGACCGGTTTCGAGGTAACACCTCTCATCAGCCCGGCTAGCTTGACTCCAAGTGGTGTGGAGTGCCTGGGACCCACGTCTGGGCATCCCCAGCGCACTTAGGGCGGCAATTGCAAAAACAACAAGTGATGGACTGAATGTGGATCAATGTCACACACTCCCCCAGTCAAAAGATCTGGGCCCAAATCCATCGTTTTTTTGCACTCCACACCACCCTGGGTTAGACAATGGCGATATGCAAATCAGCTCTGACCCTGTTGCCCCATGGGAACAGTCCAGTCCGAACTACAAAAGCCATGTCCTTCCCAGAACGGAATCGAGCATCCGAGGACCGGACCGGTTTCGAGGTAACACCTCTCATCAGCCCGGCTAGCTTGACTCCAAGTGGTGTGGAGTGCCTGGGACCCACGTCTGGGCATCCCCAGCGCACTTAGGGCGGCAATTGCAAAAACAACAAGTGATGGACTGAATGTGGATCAATGTCACACACTCCCCGAGTCAAAAGATCTGGGCCCAAATCCATCGTTTTTTTGCACTCCACACCACCCTGGGTTAGACAATGGCGATATGCAAATCAGCTCTGACCCTGTTGCCCCATGGGAACAGTCCAGTCCAAACTACAAAAGCCATGTCTTTCCCAGAACGGAATCAAGCATCCGAGGACCGGACCGGTTTCGAGGTAACACCTCTCATCAGCCCGGCTAGCTTGACTCCAAGTGGTGTGGAGTGCCTGGGACCCACGTCTGGGCATCCCCAGCGCACTTAGGGCGGCAATTGCAAAAACAACAAGTGATGGACTGAATGTGGATCAATGTCACACACTCCCCCAGTCAAAAGATCTGGGCCCAAATCCATCGTTTTTTTGCACTCCACACCACCCTGGGTTAGACAATGGCGATATGCAAATCAGCTCTGACCCTGTTGCCCCATGGGAACAGTCCAGTCCGAACTACAAAAGCCATGTCCTTCCCAGAACGGAATCAAGCATCCGAGGACCGGACCGGTTTCGAGGTAACACCTCTCATCAGCCCGGCTAGCTTGACTCCAAGTGGTGTGGAGTGCCTGGGACCCACGTCTGGGCATCCCCAGCGCACTTAGGGCGGCAATTGCAAAAACAACAAGTGATGGACTGAATGTGGATCAATGTCACACACTCCCCCAGTCAAAAGATCTGGGCCAAAATCCATCGTTTTTTTGCACTCCACACCACCCTGGGTTAGACAATGGCGATATGCAAATCAGCTCTGACCCTGTTGCCCCATGGGAACAGTCCAGTCCGAACTACAAAAGCCATGTCCTTCCCAGAACGGAATCAAGCATCCGAGGACCGGACCGGTTTCGAGGTAACACCTCTCTTCAGCCCGGCTAGCTTGACTCCAAGTGGTGTGGAGTGCCTGGGACCCACGTCTGGGCATCCCCAGCGCACTTAGGGCGGCAATTGCAAAAACAACAAGTGATGGACTGAATGTGGATCAATGTCACACACTCCCCCAGTCAAAAGATCTGGGCCCAAATCCATCGTTTTTTTGCACTCCACACCACCCTGGGTTAGACAATGGCGATATGCAAATCAGCTCTGACCCTGTTGCCCCATGGGAACAGTCCAGTCCGAACTACAAAAGCCATGTCCTTCCCAGAACGGAATCAAGCATCCGAGGACCGGACCGGTTTCGAGGTAACACCTCTCATCAGCCCGGCTAGCTTGACTCCAAGTGGTGTGGAGTGCCTGGGACCCACGTCTGGGCATCCCCAGCGCACTTAGGGCGGCAATTGCAAAAACAACAAGTGATGGACTGAATGTGGATCAATGTCACACACTCCCCCAGTCAAAAGATCTGGGCCCAAATCCATCGTTTTTTTGCACTCCACACCACCCTGGGTTAGACAATGGCGATATGCAAATCAGCTCTGACCCTGTTGCCCCATGGGAACAGTCCAGTCCGAACTACAAAAGCCATGTCCTTCCCAGAACGGAATCAAGCATCCGAGGACCGGACCGGTTTCGAGGTAACACCTCTCATCAGCCCGGCTAGCTTGACTCCAAGTGGTGTGGAGTGCCTGGGACCCACGTCTGGGCATCCCCAGCGCACTTAGGGCGGCAATTGCAAAAACAACAAGTGATGGACTGAATGTGGATCAATGTCACACACTCCCCCAGTCAAAAGATCTGGGCCCAAATCCATCGTTTTTTTGCACTCCACACCAGGTTAGACAATGGCGATATGCAAATCAGCTCTGACCCTGTTGCTCCATGGGAACAGTCCAGTCCGAACTACAAAAGCAATGTCCTTCCCAGAACGGAATCGAGCATCCGAGGACCGGACCGGTTTCGAGGTAACACCTCTCATCAGCCCGGCTACCTTGACTCCAAGTGGTGTGGAGTGCCTGGGACCCACGTCTGGGCATCCCCAGCGCACTTAGGGCGGCAATTGCAAAAACAACAAGTGATGGACTGAATGTGGATCAATGTCACACACTCCCCCAGTCAAAAGATCTGGGCCCAAATCCATCGTTTTTTTGCACTCCACACCACCCTGGGTTAGACAATGGCGATATGCAAATCAGCTCTGACCCTGTTGCCCCATGGGAACAGTCCAGTCCGAACTACAAAAGCCATGTCCTTCCCAGAACGGAATCAAGCATCCGAGGACCGGACCGGTTTCGAGGTAACACCTCTCATCAGCCCGGCTAGCTTGACTCCAAGTGGTGTGGAGTGCCTGGGACCCACATCTGGGCATCCCCAGCGCACTTAGGGCGGCAATTGCAAAAACAACAAGTGATGGACTGAATGTGGATCAATGTCACACACTCCCCCAGTCAAAAGATCTGGGCCCAAATCCATCGTTTTTTTGCACTCCACACCACCCTGGGTTAGACAATGGCGATATGCAAATCAGCTCTGACCCTGTTGCCCCATGGGAACCGTCCAGTCCGAACTACAAAAGCCATGTCCTTCCCAGAACGGAATCAAGCATCCGAGGACCGGACCGGTTTCGAGGTAACACCTCTCATCAGCCCGGCTAGCTTGACTCCAAGTGGTGTGGAGTGCCTGGGACCCACGTCTGGGCATCCCCAGCGCACTTAGGGCGGCAATTGCAAAAACAACAAGTGATGGACTGAATGTGGATCAATGTCACACACTCCCCCAGTCAAAAGATCTGGGCCCAAATCCATCGTTTTTTTGCACTCCACACCACCCTGGGTTAGACAATGGCGATATGCAAATCAGCTCTGACCCTGTTGCCCCATGGGAACAGTCCAGTCCGAACTACAAAAGCCATGTCCTTCCCAGAACGGAATCAAGCATCCGAGGACCGGACCGGTTTCGAGGTAACACCTCTCATCAGCCCGGCTAGCTTGACTCCAAGTGGTGTGGAGTGCCTGGGACCCACGTCTGGGCATCCCCAGCGCACTTAGGGCGGCAATTGCAAAAACAACAAGTGATGGACTGAATGTGGATCAATGTCACACGCTCCCCCAGTCAAAAGATCTGGGCCCAAATCCATCGTTTTTTTGCACTCCACACCACCCTGGGTTAGACAATGGCGATATGCAAATCAGCTCTGACCCTGTTGCCCCATGGGAACAGTCCAGTCCGAACTCCAAAAGCCATGTCCTTCCCAGAACGGAATCAAGCATCCGAGGACCGGACCGGTTTCGAGGTAACACCTCTCATCAGCCCGGCTAGCTTGACTCCAAGTGGTGTGGAGTGCCTGGGACCCACGTCTGGGCATCCCCAGCGCACTTAGGGCGGCAATTGCAAAAACAACAAGTGATGGACTGAATGTGGATCAATGTCACACACTCCCCCAGTCAAAAGTCAATGGCGGCATTCCGTGGCAATGCCGCCACGGAAAGGCATGCGGTCTTCACTCTGGGGGCCCCCTGCGGGCCCCCAGAGTGAAGTACAGTTGGGGGGGCTGCACATGGGGGGTACCTGTGGTACCCCCCTTCATTGTCATTTGCAAAGCGGCAGGCACCGCGCGGTGCCTGCCGCTTTGCAAATGAAAATGTGAAAGTGCATTTTCAGCATTGTGGCGGGCGATGCAGAGAGCACCGCCCGCCACAATGCTGAAAATACAGGATGTGCCCGCCACTGTGGCGGGCACATCCTAATGGCACCCCCGGGACCCCCGCCCTTATGGCGGGCGGTCCCGATTTACGATAGGATGACGGGCGGGCAAAGTCCGCCCGTCATCCTAATGGACCCCTAAATGTCTCACCAGAGGAAAAGGGCTGGAAACTGAACTTTAATGATGACCTTTTTACAGATTTACTCTATTTAGAGCAACTGCTGGGAGCTGTAGGGGCATTGGGAAGACGTTCCACAACAGGTGAAGTACTCCCTCAGACCCCATCAGTTCATACTGTGGGGCTGCTGAGGACACATCATAGTGCTGCTCCGCTGGTTTTGTAAACCGTGAGTCGATGTCAAGAAGTGTTGGTGTTATTTTATTCACTCAATTCACAAATGTCGCTTCTCATTTTGTCTTTCACATCAAATATTGTGTGACATCACATCCTGTGAGATCATCAGATATGCTAATTAGTTCTCACTCCTAAGACTATGAACTGTTAGAGCTTGAGGGTTCTGTTCTGTCTCTCCTGGGAGTGCTGTGATGGATTATGCAGTTTATTCATCCTGTTCCCATGTTACTATAGGAGGCATTGCACATGGGCACTTTGCACTGCTCACATCCACACTTAGGGATGCTCAACCTACTTCTATTCGCCACCGTAATCTCCATCACTCTATGCCCTTCTCGGAAGCTCTTATTTCACACAGCTGACCAGGGTTAACTAAGCTTTTAAAACTGGACTAGAATTCAGCAAACATTTGCTGACCTCATTTGTAATTGTTACTGAGATGTACAAATATTTTCCGAAACAGCTAGCAATTTAGTTTTCTTCTGCACAGGGAGTTTGTTAAATTTAAAACTGTCCTAAATCTTGGAAATATCAAGTAACAGATGGGATGCAACTTGCCAATGTTGCTTTCCCTTTTTTAATTAAAAATGTTTTTGTTTGTGTTTATGGTTTCTTGGAAGATGCATGCCATTTGAGAGCTCTGGGAAACGGTGACTATTTGCAAATGTGATGTGCACGTGAACTCGGCCATTTGGGGTTGGGAAAGGCAGTAGAAGCATGGTTGCCCAATATATGAAAAGATTTTAAATAGTGCCAATACCAGTGACAATCATCTCACTATTAAAGGATTATTGTAAGGGACTATGTGACTCTATGCAAGAGGTCCATGTGGATGATATTTGGTCCCTGTACTAGTCTTCCCCTGGGCTTTTGTCATATTGGGCCATATGTATCAAGCCTTTTTCCCGTTTGCAAATGTGCAGATTCTCAGAATTGGCCCATTTGCGAATTGGAAAAAGGCTTTTGGGATGTATCATTCCAAAAGGCCATAGCAAAATAGAGAATTGCAAAATGTGTGACTCTCTATTTTGCAAATGCAATTAAGGAATTGCAAATTGCAATTCCTTAAATGCAATTCTGGAAGCACCAGAAATTTGCTATTTGGCCTTAAGGAATTGCAAACTACCACCAACTTCGAGTTGGTGGTTATATTTGCGAATTTCTTTAAAAAGCACTTTTTAATTTTTTTAAAGTCCCATATGTCACACATACATGCCCTTAGGGCATGTATGTGCGAAAAATGTGCACACATGCATATTTCAGGGGTGCAACAGGGTGTCCTTTTGGCACCCTTGCAACCTTGAAATTTCATTCTCAAGTTGCGATTCTCTAATTGTTAATTGCAAATTGAGAATGTCTTCCCATTCATTCCTATGGGCCTCCTAGCCCTCAAAGTCCCTTGTCACTGTGTGGGGGCAAATGACCTAACCTGCCTCGATTAGCATTAGCAGTCTTTCAACAACAGCCCTATCACTGTCCGGCTCCTCATCCCTGTGCAGCTTGGCCCCTCGACCTATTGTTTCTTGCTTTGCTCTTAATTGTTTCCTTATTCTTTATCGCACACTGTCGTCACCTAGGACCTAATTTATGAGGAATTGGCAGAGGGCAGCAACACATGGCTTCTTGCTGCACTGCCCTATGCCAATGTGAAAGTGCAGAAATGCACTGTGCACTTCTCTCCTTTTCCCATGCACTGGCGTGCAATTTTCTGCCTAGCGCCAATGTCGGCACCCTTGCACTACGGAGCTAGGGTGCCTCTTTTGCTGGCAATGTTGTTCCTGCACAGAAAACAATCCCAAGTGGTGTTTTCCTCTTTCTATGTGTGCCACAAAATGCAGCACACAAGGAAAGAGGAAAATGTGAGGCGAATTAAAAAAAAATCTCCTTGTTACCCCTGATCTAGGGAGGTGTCGGATGTTGGCGCTGCCCAAGGGCTACGTGATTAAGTAAATCTGGGGCAGTGCCAAAATCCATGTGTGCTGCATTGGAAAACCCACCACAACGCCCATGGAATGCCTCCTTAATGCAGAGTAGGGCAGGGTAGCAGCTTGCACTCCTTTGTCTTACTCCATATCTATGAGGCTATGTAAAGCCATGCAGGGTGGCTTTGCGTGGCCTCAGAGATATGATTGAGAGACTTACGCCACCAGAGCATCAAAAAAAGTGATGCTCCAGGGGTGCAAGCCTCTCATAAGTAAGCCCCTTAGTGTGCATGCATTCCCTGTCATTCACAATGTGACTGCACTCCCTACCACTGCCTAGCTCTCCCATTCTAGCTGTCTCTTTTCAGCCCCTCTCAATGTCTCTGCCCCTTATCAAACACACAGGCCCAAACTCACTAAGATTTTGCGTCTGGGTTCTGTCACGTTTATCGAGCAGCCTGTACTATTGCACTAATGTACAGGTTGTGGAATATTAAGCTGTTGTCTTTATTCCCAAAGACCTCATAGGGAAAAATACCACATCTTGTCAGTTGGAGCAGTTCCTCTGAGGGCGACAGCAGTGGCTTCTGTATGTGGTGCTTCACTATTAAAGAAAGTTAAAATGTACCTGGAGTCTGATAGTCAATATATATTTTTTTATAACAAATGTTATTGGGTTTTTATAAATTACATAATATCATGTAGTTAAGTACATATTTGATGTAAAAGAGCATACAATATGATGCTTGGTAACATCTCACTGTGCTTATGCAATCTTAACAGTATGTAGGTGAAGGTCCACATCAAGTACAACAGTAATATAACATGTCTGTTCATGTTCAGTTGAGTCTGAGTGCCCAACCCTGTTTAATGAGATAACAGTTAAATGTAAATACTAAAACTCCTCCTCTCCCCCTGTTGACAGGCACAGCAAACAATCTTTGACTCCTTAAGAGACTCATCCTGGAGAGACAACATAATCCCGGGGAGTGTACATGGGTTCCCATCTTGTCAGTTTTGGAAGGGTGTACCTCGAGAATATGTTACCATAACCTGTCTGGCTCAGAACGTTGCCTATATTAGCAATGAGAGTGGAGGAGCATATAGCTTAGGCACTCGTAATTGACCCTATTCTCTTTTATTATAGTCCAGATCCTTAGAGAACTAGGAATGATATGCTATGGGCTTGAATACGCGTCCAAAGCTTTGAAGGACTCCAATAAGAGATCTCATTGCTATGAGTCTTTTCCATAAGCCACAGTAGTCTTCCCTTACGGAGAGCGCCACTCTCTGCTGGACCCCAATGTTCCACCTCCTCTTTCCATGCAAGCGCTGTAGGTGGCGTTATCGACTTCCACCACTTAGTGATGTTCTGTTTTGCCAGAATGAGTGCCAGGTCTGCAAACATAGCCTGCACTCTGTGGCCCTTCTGCTGTGGGTAAAGACCCAGAAGGCAACTTTCAGCAGTGTGCCATATAGTACCCCCAACTACCTCATTCAGGGCTGTAGTGACCTGCCTGCAGTAGGTGAGCAAGGCGGGACAGACCCAGAACATATGCAATAAATTGGCATCTTGTTCTGGACACCTCGGACATTAAGCTGAGGTGTTGGGGAAAATGGAGTGTATCCTATGTGGTGTATGGTAAGCACTCTGCATTATCATATATTGTATTAATTTAAGTCGTGAGTTACAGGATACCTGCTTGGGGTAGTCTAATAAAGTGTTCCATTCTTGGTCTAGGAGTGCTCTTCCTATATCTCTTTCCCACTTACCACGTAATGGCAACAGGTGAAGGCTGGTGTGTGTGAATTCCTCAGTGTAACCAGCCGATCAAGTGTCTGCCAGTGCCCATCAAAGATACTGAATGAACCAGTTCATTTGTGGTGGGTTCAGCACCATCCGGAGCCAGTAACTTTTGATGTATCTTACTAGACTAGCGTGTGGTATAAAAAGTGCCTCTGCGAGCCTCTGTCCATGTATATAATCTGCATGATTGAGTAGTGTTCCATCCCTGAATAGTGCTCCCACCTCTATCACGCCTACTTGTGCATACCGGGAAAGTTCACGTTGCATCAGTGTGCCCATGGGGGTGGGGAGGCCAAGAAGTGGAATGTTGGAGGTGTAAGCAGTGGTCTGTGCAGTTTAGTTCAGGCCATTTTCCAGTATGTAAATATCACCCTAAGTAATATTGGTGCTGTTGTTGGAACTGTCACCCCGGGCACTACAGCCTGTGAAGTCTTCCCTGGGCAATCATCTGGGGTTCTTGCAGATTAGGTCCCACCAGCCAGTAAGAGAGCCACTGTAATTGCCATGCCAGACAGCATGCTTGAAAGTCAGAAGCCCCCATACCCTCAGCACCCGCTGGCAGCAAAAGTTCAGTTAAGCTGAACAACAACAACCAGTGACCCATATTAAATACACTAGGAGAGTGTTTAATGTTTGAAATATCTTTTTTTGGATCACTACTGACAAATCAGTGAAAAAGTGGAGAATACGTGGAAGAACTCCTATTTTAGATATTGCCAGCTGCTCCGCTACCGAAAGGGGGAACAACGTCCACAAGGTGACTTGGGAACGCAGAGAGACTATTATATATGTACGAGACCTGTATTCCAAAGTACCCAAAAGTAGTGGAAGCTTCTGCAATCTCCTGATCGCCAAATGGAATGGCTTGCAGGTGGAAGTTATCCCAAATGGGGAATGCGTGGGATTTTCTGACATTTATAGCTAGTCTTGTGAGGGACTCAAAGTGTGCAAAGGTGCGGTCTACTGTACATAGGTTATCCCACAGGTCTTTGGTGTAAATCATTATGTCATCAGCATATAGCAGCAGTGCATGGACCGTATGGTCAATAGGGATACCCCACTCTACTGACTCAGTACATAGCCTGCATGCGAGGGACTCAAATGCAAGCACAAAAAGCAGGGGGGAGAGGGGAAATCCCTGTCTCATGCGCACCTTGTATATTATAGGCCTTCAATATGTGTGCCACAGTGTGTGCCCTGGCAGTGGGTAAAGCTTACAGTAATTTGACCCATTGTAGGAACTTACTGGGGATTCCAATCTCTGAAGGGTAGTCAGCATTTATTCCCAGCTCAATGTGTCGAAGGCCATCAGGGAAAACCACAGGGCAGGCGGCCATGAAGTGGTAAAGCTTGCGTATATTCAGTGAAGTGCTTCTTGCAGGGCCAAAGTCGCCTTGGAAAAAGAGATTCATAGTAACCATGGAAGTGTTAGATTTGGGGTTCTTTGACCAAATAGGGACCCTTGCGTCTAGTCGAAGTAAGGGGCTACACTTCTAAAATAACCCCTGCTCATCCCCATGGTAGCTTGGCATGAGCAGACAGGCTTATCTCAGAGCAGTGTGTTAAGCATTTGTGAACACAGACAGTAATACAGTGACAACACTACAGATGGATACCACACAGGTTGTATTATAAAAATAAATATCTTTATATAGACTTAAAGCAAGACCAAAAACGACAAAAATCCCAAATACTGTACTTTAGAATGGTAGAAATAGCTTAGTTCACTTTAGATGGTAAATGCGACACTTTATGTTCAAAATACCTTTGGATGCGTAACGCTGTACAATGAAAGAGTTGCAGGGAAGGTGATGCGTCGGATCTTTGCATGCAAGAGCGGTGATGCATTGGTTCCCTACTGCTGCGTAGGGTACGGTGATGCGTCGGTGTCTTCTCCGTGTGGGGAGTTGATGCGTCGGTTTCTTACCCCCAGCGCCGTGATGCGATGACGATCCGATGCAATGAAACAGAATGGCATCTTCTTCTTGATGCAACAACGAAGGGGAGATACGTGCCTGCCCGACAGCCGTGCGGCGATTCTGCAAATCTTCTGAGCCACGACAGGCCCTGCGACACGCTTCTCAGGTGATGCGACAACA
The DNA here is from genome assembly GCF_964263255.1 of Lissotriton vulgaris. NCBI lineage: Eukaryota > Metazoa > Chordata > Amphibia > Caudata > Salamandridae > Lissotriton > Lissotriton vulgaris. Next base: position 765,495,254 of record NC_141685.1, on the reverse strand, counting down.
TCTGCTGCGACGGCGTCACTCTTCTCCGGTGTTGGGTATCGCTCTCAGTGATGCAATGGTGACAGCAGCGACACCCTTACTCAGTGATACGATGATAGAGGCTGCGGTGGCGACATGTTTCATCTTCGTGAGTCGCGCTTCCAGCTCTCAGCGACACGCTCCTCCTATGTGAGTCGCGCTTCCGGCTCCCAGTGACATGCAGCCTCTCAGGAGGCCCAGCACAAGAACAGGCACTTAAATTTCCCAGCAAGGGAACTCAGGGGAGCTAGTTGGTGAAATCTGTTATCCCTGAGACTTCACAGGAGGCAAGCTCTAATTTAAAGCCCTTGGAGATCTTCTACAAGAAGATGAAAGTTGCACAAAGTCCTTTCTCCTTTCTTTGGCAGTTAGGCAACCACTGCAGGCCAATCCCCCAAACAGCACTCAGCTTAGGGATAGTCTCCTTCTTCAGTTTCTCTCTGGTTTCTATCCTCTTCTTGTTTCCCTGAAGTGATCTAAAGTTCTGGGGTCTTGGTCCCCTTTTATACACTAAAATCCTTTGTCTCTGGAGGCAGAGAGTGTCTGTGCCTAGTCCAAACCAGTTTTGTGCCGTCCTGGAGCACTTTGTTTATAGGGTTTACAGGACTCATTCTCTTCCTTTGACAGTGTGTGCATGCAGATGGGTCTATTCAGCTCTGTGCTGACTAACCCTGTCCCCTGGAATCGCCCAGCCCCTGTCGCTCAAAGTCCAGACAAGGAATACACAACCTAGCAGAGGCAGGCTTGGATAGTTAGGCAAGAAAATACCTACCTTATAAAAGTGTTATTTTCAAACACAGAATGTTAAAACCAACTTCACTAAAAGATGTATTTTATCAGTCTGAGTTCAGGCATACTAAATTAAAATGTGTACCTAGTTCCCTGAGTCAGTTAGGATTATAACATTTTATAATCAGACTGCCCATTCTGGCTTATGGGGAACAGGTATCCTTGCAATAGTGAAAAATTAAAATGGCTGTAATTCACTATTAGGACATGCCACACACATCAGGGCATGTTCTACCTTTTACCTACAATGGACCCTGCCCTTGGGCCTACCATAGGGGTGACTATAATGCAGAAAAGGGAAGGTTCTAGAGCTGGCAAGTGGGTGCATTTGCCAGATAACGTGGCAGTGCCAGACTGCACACAGGCTCTACAATGGCAGACCTGAGACACACTTTACAGGCTGCTCTGTGGGTGGCACAACCAGTGCTGCAGGCCCACCAGCAGCATTTGATTTTCAAGCCGTGGGCACACTTAGTGCACTGTAGTAGGGTCTTACAGGTTTACCATACCATACGAGCCAGCCAATCATGGAGTCTCTAATCCATACATCATTTTATCATAGGGAGCACTTGCACTGTGGCAGTGAATAGCAATGGCACAGTGCCCAAAGCATCTATAACCATCAAAAACATATGAGTCAACAGCAAAAAAAATGGAAGGGAGACCCACACCAATGGTGCCAGGTCTAACAGGAATGCTTCATTGATTTTGTTCTGTGTGGTTACACAGTTTTGTGTTGGGGTTATAATCTAAAGGTGTAAGGGGAGGAGCATTTTTGATCAACTGAGCTAGTAGCATACCAGGTCTATCTGCCTCTGTATGAACCTTCTGAGTGTACGCGTGAAAATCTATGACATGCAACCGCTCAAGTCATTCCTTGTATTCATTGCAGGAATCCTGAAGCTCTTTTGCTTTATCTTTGCTCAAAGACGCCTTGCGCTAGAGCGCACCTTCGCCATTTTCTACCCACATCAGGCACCGACTAACTGTTTGTCATGCCCCCATCACTGAACTGATCGCAATCCCATGTATAACAACCTTAAATGCTTCCTACTCTATTAGGGTGGAGGAAGCTGTGCCAGTGTTTTTTTTCTTCAAATGTATTGAGCAGAACAGAGAATCAAAAATAACATAGCATTGATCATCAGGGAGAAATGAAGCAAATATTTCCAAATTTAGCGCACATATATCATATAGCTGTGTCAGTGTTGTTTGTAAAGTAGGTGTGGATGGTTGAGGACATGACGTCTCGGAATACTCTGTCTTCTAGGAAGTGGGTATACAGTCTCCATGTGGGGATCGGGGTGGGCACTTGTCTCCAGGATAGTGTTACTTCAAATGCATTGTGATCAGAGAGGGATTGCAGAATATGCGATCTATGCGTGTGTGCAACTCATGTTTCGAAGAGAAGAAGGAGTATTCTCACATACCCATCTTATGGCTGCGCCATGCATTCCTCGGTGACCATCCCTGGGTCCAAGTTTGAAGGGTTCTGGCCTGTTGGACTAAAGTCACTCCTGGCAGTAGTTGGTGTGAATTGTCCAAGTCTGTCTCCAAGACTGCATTAAAGTCCTCACCTAATTACCAAGGGTCCAGTCCTCGAGCACCGTTCCCACCTGGGCAAGAAAAGTATCTTGATCTTTTGCTCCCAAGAACCACTGTTGTACCATATAGGGTGCTGCGGATCAAGGTGTATCTACCACTATTGTCTATCCGCGTGTCCTGAGCTTCAAAGGGGACCGCCACCCTTATTCAAATTGCAGCTACTGGGGCGAAAGATGAGTATGTTGCATGGAATGGCTGTCCCCTTCATTTTCTTCGGGAGTTCAAGAGCCTCTGAGGCAGACAGGTGAATTTCCTGTAGGGATACTATTTGTGCCTTCTACCTACTCAATCGTGCATGGATTCTATGACGTTTGTGAATGGATCCCATCAGAAAGTATTTTCTATCCATTCCCATACTTCTGCTGGAGTATCAAAGAAGGTACTTTTTTGTTCATAGATCATTTTTAGTTGGGCGGAATACAATCGGCATATTTTGAATTTAGGGATTGTAGGTGTTTCATAATTTCGTTATAAGAGGCTCGCTGTTTCTAAATGGTTAGGGTGTAGTCTGGGAACAGTGAGATATGTACATTGTCATGTTTGATCAGTGTTTTTTCTCTTGCACTTCGCAGGATTGTATTGAGATCTTTGTAATTGAGTATTCGGGCCCCTATGGGGTGTGGCAGTGCCCCCGGTGCTCTTCTTTTTGTGGGGACCCAATACGCCCATTTTACACAGATCATCTCTGAGAGCCCCTCCTGAGCCACCACTTCATGTAGCCAGGTCTCTATAAACTGAGTTGCGTTAGGGCCCTTGCTATTCTCCGGTATTCCAGTTAAGAGTTAACATTTAACAAATCACCTACAGAAACTTGCAGGAAATGTTGCCAGCATCTGAACAGCTGATGTTTTGCTAATGTGAATATATAGCAAGTTCATGAATTGTGGTTTGTTACTTTCGCAATAATTATAAGTCTGCACACTCTTCTAAAAAACTTTCAAAATGTGTCACTTTTTAAAAAAAACTGTCCGCCTGTCTGTAGAGTCCACACAAAATGAAGACTTGCTACTCTCTGGGTAAATGCATGTCACAACCGTAACTGTTTCTGGCTCCTGTTGCTGCCTTCATAAAGTTCATGGATATCCATTCATTAAAATAAAAGAAGAAACCGGAAGTGGCATAATGTACTCTTTGAAACTCAATGGCATAACAATGTTAACCTCCTGCCCCACTTTTGTGCTTCAATAGTATTAACTGATTAGTGTTGGGGAAGGATGAAAGAGGAGCCCTGTTTTCTTTCAAGGGTAGTGCCTGGAGTACCACAGAACAGACCATGGGTAACCAGACTAAGAACGCTCACAGCTTCAATGTTGTATTCATTATGTGTGCAAATAACTCTATGGAAATAAGTTGTGTCGGAGTATTGCACTTGGTTCTTTTCATTGTGCAAAATATAATTTGAAAAATAACTATTTCGATAGTTTTTAATCTCATACAGGACCTGAAGTTCCTCACATCACCGCTTCTTGATGGCACTCCATTCCCCCCCGACACCCTTGTTGGCTGGCATCATCTTCAAAACCAGCCAGATCATATACAAAGCCACCATGAGTTGCACCCCTGCTTATCTTGAAGAGAAACTCACAAACTGTGGTGGTTCTTGGCACACTCGCTGCCAGGACACAGTCAGGTTGCTAACTAAAAAGTGTCAATAATATAAAACTAATGTAAAGTCCCTAAGGTCCAAGTCCATTTCAAGTAGGTCCCGACTCTATATTAGGCAATGGGAGTCACAATTTTTTCCAATGTATGCAGACTCATTGTCATGTCTGCCATTGAAACAGATGTCGTCTTACCCTATTGTTCCAAGATTTGTGAAAGTGCCAAGTCATTTAGACAATGACATAGATGTAACATCTGATGCGACATGAGTCTGGGACAAGTGTCTAGTTATCACAATGTCAAGGTCAAGCAAGAGCAAACACAGACATATAGCTAAAACAGTGTAGTCTTGAGTGAAGTCCACTGAAGAAAAGATAAACATATAGCCAAAACAAACTAGTCTGAATTGACGTCCTTCTATGATCATCAGGATTTGTCAGGACACACACCTTGATGCAAATAGCCTATGTCAGAAATTCCTGAGGTTATGTCAGAAATTCCAATCTTTGATAAGAGATAGTATGCAAGAAGGACTGCCACCTGACCACTTCTTAATCCAGAATGTAGCACAATACACTGCCAGAGATGGTCTTGACTGCTGCCAGGGCACCAAGAAGATGCTACATCGTACCTGATATGGATAGCGAGCTGAATGCTGGAGAAAGGACGTGACCGCAGCATGTGATTTTCTTTTGTAGGAACACTGCCTTCATGATTCGCTGATAACCACAACTTTTGCTGTCAACATGGTATACAGCGTGTTGCTTTTCCCTAAGAAAGTCCAGATTGCAAGTTCTTCTTTCCATGCTCTCTTAGTGTACACATAGAAGTAGTGTTAGACCTGTCAGTCTTAGGGTGGTCTCCCCCCAACTTTTTGCCTTCCTCCCCTCATTTGTGCTGACCTTTAATCGCTGGCCTTGGGACTCTGTGCACTTTACCACTACTAACCAATGCTAAAGTGCTAAAGTGCATGTGCTCACTCCTTAAAACATGTCAACTTTGGCTTATCCCCAATTGTCATATTTATGTACTTGTAATGTCCCTAGTGCAGTGGCACTACATGAACCCAGGGCCTGTAAATTAAATGCTACTTGTAGACCTGAAGCACTGATTGTGCTTCAGGTCTACAAGGACTTGACATGACCAAACACATTAAGAACTCAGCTAAGAGCGTCTACCTCAATCTGAAGTTATTGAACAAAATAAAACCTTACATCCCGCCCAAAGATCTCAAACAAGCCACTCAATCATTGGTGCTGTCAAGATTAGATTACGGAAAAGTAGTCCTCACGGGAATACCAAAATCACATCTTGCTCCTCTTAAAACTACTCTCAACGTGGCTGCCAGAATGGTCACCAGACTCAAGAAATATGATCACATCTCACCGGCATTTAGAGAACCGCAGAACAGCTTGCCTCACACACAAAGCCCTACACACCGGCAAACCCGGATACCTGGCTGCCAAACTCAAAAAAGCAGGCCAGAATAGGAACCTCAGAAGCACAAACACCCTACTACTTATCCCACTGAAAGCTCGAAAACAAAAAACCACGGCCCGGTCCTTTGCCGGAAATGCACCCAAAATCTGGAATTCTATTCCTCCCCACATCGGAACTATTACCTTGTTTGCTAAATTCGAAAGCCAGTTAAAAATCCTGTTCCTCGATCGATCCCTGGTGACCCGATAGGAGCAGTCGTAGTGCTGAAATCAACTCCTCACTCCGCCCTGACGCTACGCCAGCTAGACCTCAAACCTGATCTCTTTGTCATTGTGACCTGACAGTATTTGTATTACGGTATTTTCCGCATCATTGTATTATGTTTTTACCATGCTCTGTAACTGATGTAAAGCAATCCGATACCCACCGGTCAGGTCAGCGCTATATAAAACTTCTCAAATAAAAATTAAATTGTGCCACCCACTTACGTTACCCTTTTAAACATGTCTCAGGTCTGCAATTGCAGCATGTGTGCAGTTTTAAACTACAATTTGACCTTGCTCAATGAACCCTTTGCCAGAACCAAACCTTCCTTTTTAATACATATGCTACCCCCTAGGGTGGGCCCTGGACAGCCCAGAGGGCAGGGTACAGTGTATTTAGAATGTGGTACATGTACTTTTACGTTTTCCATGTCCTGGTAGTGAAAATCTTTTATATTTGTTTTTCACTGCTGCAAGGCCTACCTCTTCTATAGGCTAGCATTAGAGATACCTTTTTACATTTAATAAGGGATAATTTCCAAGTGGGAGCAGGTAATCAATTCATGTTTGGTTTCTTTGGAACTGTAATGAAAAATCCTCTCTCATGGTAAAGTCAGATTTTACATTACAGTTTTGAAAATGCCAAGTTGGCATTTTCCAGCCTTAGCCAATTAATGCCTATAGCCTGTCTCTGGATTGTATAACTGGGTGAAGCTGACAGTTGGGCTTTGTGTAACCTCCTACACAGTCACACACAATAGAGAGCTCATGTGTGCCTAGATGAGCCATCACTGGCAAGATGGGAGGGCGGAGCTGGGCACAGCACTACTTGCACTTGAATAGGCTGTGTCCTGCCTAGTTGGCTGGCCTCCTGCTTGAGCCTCAGGGGCAGAAGGTTCTAACAACCTTCAACCCAGCAACTGGACTCTGCTGTCTGTGACTAAGTGTTGCCACCTCAGTCTTAAATTCTTGGAAGTGGGCCTGAAGGTGCTCTGCCAGTCTATCTGTGGTCCCAGCAGAACAAAAGCATCTCCTCTGCTGTTGTGCGCGGTAAACAGTCAAAATATCGATTTTTTTATTTCGACTTACACTTATATCGAGTTGCTAATATCGATGGGACAGAATATCGATGTCCAGAATATCGATGGCCAGAATATCGACCCTAAGGTAAGTAATATCGAAATTACTTATATCAATAGCATATATATCGATGTAAGTAATTTCGATTTACTAATATGTGTTAGAAATATTAGTTAAGTATTTAAATTAATTGTTATAATATGTGTTTAATATGTTTTTATAAATAAAAAATATATAAAAGTAAATAATATGTTTTACTACCAGAGCGGGCTGTGGGTTTATAGGGGAATAGGTTGGGAAGTAATTTATTTGTAATTAAATAATTATTTTTCAATGATTAATTTATTTTGCAATTAAATATTAATTGGCAATGAATTATTTTAATTGATTAATTGATTAATGAATTGATCATTTATGTATATTTTTAAGTAAATTATATGTTTTACTACTGGAGCGGGTTGTGGGTTTATAGGGGAATAGAGTGGGAAGTAATTTATTTGTAATTAAATAATTATTTTTTAATGATTAATTTATTTTGCAATTCAATAGTAATTGGCAATGAATTATTTTCATTGATTAATTGATTAATTAATTGATAATTTATGTATTTTTTTAAGTAAATTATATGTTTTACTACTGGAGCGGGTTGTGGGTTTATAGGGGAATAGGGTGGGAAGTAATTTATTTGTAATGAAAAAAATATTTTTTAATGATTCATTTATTTTGCTATGAAATATTAATTGGCAATGATTTATTTTAATTGATTAATAGAATAATTAATTGATAATTTATGTATATTTTTAACTAAATTATATGTTTTACTACTGGTGCGGGTTGTGGGTTTATAGGGGAATAGGGTGGGAAGTAATTTAATTGTAATATTAATTAATTTTGGGTAAAGGAGTATTTTTAGGGTTCAGGGTCAGTTTTGGGTTTTTGGGTAAAGGGGTACTTTTAGTGTTCTGGGTCAGTTTTGGTTTTTGGGGTAAAGGGGTATTTTTAGGATTCAGGGTCAGTTTTCAGTTTTTGGGTAAAGGGGTATTTTTAGGGTTCAGGGTCAGTTTTCAGTTTTTGGGTAAATGGGTATTTTTAGGGTTCAGGGTCAGTTTTCAGTTTTTGCGTAAAGGGGTATTTTTAGGGTTCAGGGTCAGTTTTCAGTTTTTGGGTAAAGGGGTATTTTTGGGGTTCATGGTCAGTTTTCAGTTTTTGGGTAAATGGGTATTTTTAGGGTTCAGGGTCAGTTTTTAGTTTTTGGGTAAAGGGGTCTTTTTAAGGTTCAGGGTCAGTTTTCAGTTTTTGGGTAAAGGGGTATTTTTAGGGTTCAGGGTCAGTTTTCAGTTTTTGGGTAAAGGGGTATTTTTAGGGTTCAGGGTCAGTTTTCAGTTTTTGGGTAAAGGGGTATTTTTTGGGTTCAGGGTTAGTTTTCAGTTCTTGGGTAAAGGGGTATTTTTAGGGTTCAGAGTCAGTTTTAGGTTTTTGGGTAAAGGGGTATTTTTAGGGTTCAGGGTCAGTTTTCCCTACTGTTGCACCCACTGGAGTGGGAATAGTAATTATTGTTAAGTAATTATATATTATATATGATTTTTAATTATTATTTTTTTTAATTAAATATGTATTATTATTTTTTTTACCATTATTACATATATTTAAATATGTTTAAGTAATTAATAAGTATTATTTACAGTATTTTTATGTTATTTTAAATTTTAAAAAAATCGATATATTTAACAACGATATTTTTAACATCGATATCATTTTTTCGATATTTTGGTACTTACCATGTTGTACATAGGGCGTCGATATTTTTGCTATCGATATATAATTACGCCGATATTTGTGTAGGTCGAAATTCTGTCTGTCGAAATTCTGTCATAGATCCGTTGTGCGCAAACCCAAGAAGAACTGATGCATTACCTCTGCCTCAAGGGTTCTCCCAATGCATAGGACTCTGCATCCACCTCACTGCCCTCATTTGAACCGACGCCTGTAAAAAGCTCTCTCAACACAGGCCCTTGAATTGCAAATCTCTCATCGATGGGATCTTGAACAATGATGCTGGACCTAGCATAGCAGCCTCATGAAACCGACGCATCTCCTCTACTGCGCAATGCATCCTCAGCACAGGACCTTAAAATGCTCTGTAACATGGACTTAAGTTATTCTATTCAGCAAGCCTAACTGGGTCCCTGTAGCTGGCCCTGTAGCTGGCCCATGGATCTTTGCGGTCACCATGAATTTGTGACTTTGCCCCCAGTTCGGCAAAACCAGATATCCACAGCTGGGGCTTTGTGCTTTTTGGTGCCTTTTTTGTGTGACATTTTTAAGCCTGCATATCTCTAGTTCTACTGATTAAAAATGTTGTCATTTTTGGTCTTGCTTTATTTATAAAAATTTACTCTATTGTTTAAACTGGTGTGGGATCCTTTTCTGGTGTGTTTTTACTGTGTTACTATTTGAAGTGCACTTTACACATTGCCTCTAAGTTAATACTGACTGCTCTTTGCCAAGCTACCAGGAGGCTGAGCACAGGTTACTTTTGAGTTTGCCTGTGATTTCAGCCTGACAAGGACTGTGATTTCTGCTTGAATGGGGTTTCAACTCCCTCAACCAGTAACCCCATTTCCTACGAGTAGGTTTTAGTGTATTAGGTTTTAAATTACATTTTAGCTATGTTAGAAATGTAATTTTGTTCTTGTGGTACACAAAGTACCTATTCTCTTTTTTCTGATATTCTGTGTGGTTATTTTATATGCGATGAGAAAAGGGTTCACGCTTTTAGTTAAGTGTCTATACTGTACCATTTGTGAGTATGATATAGAGATAGGTAGGTTTGTTTCTAGTACCACGATGCCAAGATGCTAGATATGGGATTGTTTGTAACTCAAAAGCAATGATTCCACTTCAACAATGCATTGGGTGGGTTCTACAGAGCTACTGTGATATCCTGCTGCCAGAATGACTGCTGGATGGAATGTTAGTGTTTGGAATGTGTGCGTGTGTGAATCAGTTGGATGAAGGGCTGAGCAGCAGGTAAGCTGCTCCTGGTGGGGCTCCTACAAAGACTCTGACTTTACCTGTCTATGTATCTAACTTACCACCTCAATAAATCTACGTGGTAAACTACCTGGCTTGGAGCGTCTTTTCTTCAATACTACATTTTGGTACCAGGAGTGTTGGACTTCACTCTGGGAAATAACCCACTTCAAGCATCAAGCCACCATTTAACTTCAAGAAGCTGTAGAAACCTGCAGCCCACCAGGCTCAAGGTAAAGAATTGTCTACATATTTAAGCTGAACATTTCAAATATCACTGGCACCCGAGCCCCACCAGTGACCTTCCACCGGTCGCCCTCTACACCAGATGTGCCAGTCTCTGCTTGATTTTCCCTTCTACTGCCTGCTTGCCTTTAATGCTGCCTTGGAGCACTGTTTTGCTACCTGACAGTTCCTGCCTTCGGAGTGTGTCTCCAATGTGTGTAACCTGCATTGAACTGTACTGGACCTGCTGTGTCCCTGCTGTACCTATCCTGGTTTGCTGCACCTGCTTTCGGAGTCCTGTTGCTCTACTCCTATTTCAGAATGGACTGTTTTTCATAGACTATACCACTGCTCTACAGTAACATCATACCATACAGTGTTTTAAAAAAACCAAAAAAAAACAACAGTGCCATCTAGTGGCTTTCCAGCACCATCGCATCTTAAAAGTCGATATAATTTTCAATACATCGGAGCACTTGATCGCCGTGCTTCACAGCAGGTATTGTTTTCTTCATCAACCTGCTGTCTCTCTATTGCTCTTCGGATCATCAAGCCTTCTCTACCACTTAACCAGGTACTGTTGAATTTCATTTTCTTCTTTCCTGCCATCCAGACTGTGGACAAATTAGTTCTTAATCACACAATTTAAACAGTTCTACAAGTTAGGGGCAAAGATTAATGTTGCCCTGCTTCACTACGTGTACTTACTTCAACCTGCTGTGCTACAAGGCTTCAATCTGCTGCGCTACAAGGCTTCAACCTGCTTTGCTACAAGGATTATTCATTTTATTTAATTTTCTGATGTCATGAGCAGTTTATATTTACATACTACATGTTTTTGTTTCCTTTTAGGGAACCTTTGAGTGATTTGTATTTCTGCAAAGGCCATGTGCTATTGTGCTTCTTTGATTTGCATTTTGTTTTATGCTGTGTGGTCTTTCTCCACATATTGTACACGGTGTGGTCTTTCTCCACACATTTTACACGGTGTGGTCTTGTGCCACACATTTGACACGGTGTGGTCTTTCTCCACACATTTGACACGGTGTGGGCTTTCTCCACACATTTGACACGGTGTGGTTTTGCTCCACACATTTTATACGGTGTGGTCTTTCACACGTTTTACACAGTGTGGTATTTATCCACACATTTTTTACTGTGTGGGTATCTCTCACACCTTTCACCCAACCTGCTTTGGGAAGTTTTGTAGTGTAGCTCACCTTTCCATTTCACCTTTCCTTCTTTGTGAGCTTAACACACGTTTATTTTGTTACTGTGTTTCATACCACTATTGTATACTGCTTGTGTGAATGACAGCCATCATTTACTTTTTTCTGTCTTTGGCTGACTTCCACTCTTTCCCTGTTATCTGTACTTAATTCGTCATTTCACTTTTTCAATTTCTTTCTAACACCCTGTACTTTCTTGTTTACCTGGCCAGCAAACATGATCTTAGTACTTGGTTTCCTCTTGAGTCTGTTGTACAGTTCTGTATTTATTTTTGTGTTTCTGTGGAAAGGAAGATGGTCTAATAGTTGTTTGTACTTTTCTTTTCTCTCACTTCCTATCCACTTTACTTCCTTTGCGTGCTATGCCCATATTTCATTTTCACGCCTTCTTTCAGTATACCATTCACTTTATATAACTCTTTAATTTTCATGCCTCTTTTTGATGCCTTTTAAAATTTCCTTCCTTTGCCTTGTAAAGGGGGGAGATATGTGATATCCTGCTGCTCAGCCAGAATGACTGCCTGATGGAATGTTAGTGTTTGGAATGTGTGCGTGTGTGAATCAGTTGGATGAAGGGCTGAGTAGCAGGGAACTCTGACTTTACCTGTCTATGTATCTAACTTACCACCTCAATAAATCTACGTGGTAAACTACCTGGCTTGGAGCGTCCTTTCTTCAATACTACAGCTACATTAACCTATCTTTCACATTCAGCACTGGTGCATTGAACTCATTTCAACTGTGTCACTTGTGGCTGGGAAAGCTAACCTTGTAGTGAGATACCAGAGTTGTAGTTTATGCAACGAAGCAAGGCAGCAGGCTTTTCCGTCTTTGCACACAGAATCTGGGATAACATTGCCATATGAATCAGGACCACCCCAACAGTGCTCAAATTTAGGAAACAGTAAAAGGCAGACCTCTTTAAAGAAAAATACATTGCAGCTTCACTCAACCAGATCTGCCGCTTTCATGTAAATATAAATGCATTCTGCTGTATTTCTGCCTTGACCATTGTACGAATAAAAAGTCAAATTCTGCCAGAATTTTGAGGGAATTTAATATGGTTTTAGATCATTTGCAATTGTATGGTGCCTTTTCAGAGACCTGAGGCTGCATAGTGGTGTTGCATAATACAGTGCAGGGATGATCAAATTCTGTAAAATCTCTCAGAACATTCCACATCTTGTTATTGCTTTTCTTTAAGTAATTTGACCAGGATAGTTGTCCATATAAAAGTGTGAATCTTTCCCAGTACCATTTTCTGAAAAATGAAGGGGCTTATTTTTACTTATTCAGCACAGGTTGGAAGCTCAGAGATTTCCAAAAATCGAATCACCTTGGAGGGTCTTCATAGTAATATTTCACTGATGGTTCAAATTCACAAATTTAAGAGAGCATGACATAATTCTAGACGCTATAAAGTAATGCCCACAAATTTAAACCTTTTCTTTTCTTTTCTGTTTGACATCGTGCATGTTTAGTAAAGTAGTCATTGCTTCTAAAAAAACATTTGAGGCACTTTTCAACCTAATACCTAAAACAAATTTGCACCTTTCTCTTCTGTATGATAATATGATGGAGTGGCCTTAGCACCGAATATGTGGCTAATACAACCTGTGATATAAGAAGCATAAAATATGAGTAGAGGTTAGTAATGTCAATGAATGTTTTGTCCATGTCCTCTTCCAACTATTTAGTTCTCTTGTCAGGTTCATCCAAATCCAGACATTTTACCACATATTATGTTTTTTAAAATTGGGTGGGTTCAGGAATAGGAGGGTTAGTCCTTTATTTTACCCTCAGTCAGACGACAGATACCAGTTGGCTCTATTTCGAAGAGTGCTAGTCGTAGAGTAAAGTTATTTGGAAGTCCCATGGAGGGCACCATCTTGGCTTTCAATGTTCTTTATTGACAATATTTACTTTCACTTTCCATGCCATCAACTCCATTTTCTTTTTCACCATTACTGGCATGCTCTGAGACCTATTGAATGAGTTCTTAAAGTCATCTGACTCTCAGGGCCATATGTAGGTAAATACTATTTACCGATTCTAAAATACCGAATTTTACTGATTCGGTATTTCAGAATCGGTAAATGGTATGTAGGTATTCATTTAGTAAATTTTAGCGAATCGGTAAAATTCAGTAATTACCGATTTGGTATTTACCAATTTGGTAATTCCCATTCATTCCTATGGGACTGGAGGCCCATAGGAATGAATGGGAATTACCGATCCGGTAAATACCGAATCGGTAATAGGGGGAAGACTTACAAGGGTGGCAGGGTGTCACATTGACACCCTGTTGCACCCCTGAATAGTGCATGGGTGCACATGTGGCACACATACATGCCGGTAAACATCCTTTACAACAAAACTTTTACAACGCACTACCATTACGACGCAACTTTTACAACGCAAACCATTACAACGCATTGCGCTGGGGGGCGCTCTAGGATAGGGAATAGGTTTAATGTACTATCCAACACCTTCCCTACTATCCACGGGGACTGGAGTTGGAATAGTAAATTAAACTATCACTATCCAGCGCCCCAAAGCACTATGCGTTGTAAAGGCATGCGTTGTAAAAACCGCGTTGTAAAGGCATGCGTTGTAAAAGCATGCGTTGTAACGTCATACATCTATACATACCCTAGGGGCCACATGGCACTTTTGGAAAAGCACAAATTTGCATTTTCAACGGTTTACGATATTTACCACCAACTTTGAGTTGGTAGTAAATACTGAATCCTTAACTCAAATGTACTCACTTGAGTGCTCCCTACATTAAGGATTCGGTAATTTACCGAATCGGTATTTTAAGGAATCGGTAAATTACCGATTCCTTAAATTACCGCTTCGGTAAATTACTGAATCCTTAAATTTGGCCCCTACATCTCAAATGCCCAATACCGGTCGGTAACGGCCGAAATTCTGTAATTTTGGCTGTTACCGACCGGTATTGGGCTACCTACATCTGGCCCTCAGTTTGGGACTTTCTAATCTTTGGCTAACTTCTTTTCCAGTGTCCAAGGGTATCATGCTTAAAATAACTTTTTACTAAAATACCTAATAATGCACCTCTCTGTATGTTTTGTGTGACCATCTACAGGAAACCATGGTGAAGAAAGTTGCAGTGATTGGAGCTGGCTGCTCCGGTTTAGCAGCAATTAAGAGCTGCTTGGAAGAGGGTCTGGAGCCCACCTGCTTTGAACTGAGCAATGATATTGGAGGCCTCTGGAGATATACAGTAGGTGGAAATTTCAAGTTTTGTTATTGTACATGGTAGGGTTGCATCTGCCATTTTAGGTCTAACATTGATTGCATTAAAGTGATATGTATAATATTGTAAGAAAGTGAATTATTATTTAAGGTGGGCGACTGCTCATGTAAAGCAAAAATAACACTTCATGTCAAGGTTAGCCCCTAAATCAAACTTAATTCGCCCCCCTGGGAGCAAAGTATAAAGTATTCATGCAGTACCAAAACAGAAATAAAGTAATAAATGTAAACACCATAAATAGAAATCCTAACCAAAATTCAAAGAATACAGCAACATTTAATAAGCAAAAGGCACCAAAATTACAAAATTACAATTAGAGGAAAAGGAGATAAGGATTTTTAAAGTTTTAGTTGAAAATAGTGCCAAAAAACACAAAGCTCTAATGGTAGTCAATGGTAGTGGTAGGCTAAGACCTGAAATCAAGCTTAATGGAATACATAGGTTTATACACCAAATTGATTGGTTCTGATGAACATCTGACAGTCAAAATGGTCAAATAAGTTCCTAAGTTCCATGCCACAAAGGGACTTTGTCATTTTCTTGAAGAAAAACATTGAACAGTCCCAAAGCAGCATGGAGCTTTGTCACTTTTTGAGAAAAAAGTGTGCGGGTCACCTCTGAAACTGTAGCTGCTGCCATGAACTGAAGGCTGAATACTCAAAGCGGGTTTATCCCACTGGCACTCTGGAGTTTTGTCGATGAAAAGTTTAGAGTCCCAACACGGACATGGACTTTGTCATTGTTTTGGTTGTTTGAAGGTCGGAGCAAGGGATGAAGATTAAATTCAATTGGATGCTTTAGAACTGCTGGTCGAATAGTTTTCCTTGTACGTTCTGCTGAAGCTCTAGAGCTCTGGAGTAAAAGTGTTCAAAAGTTTCCATACTTTCTTCGACTGCCCAAACAACCACAATGGTATCTCTCTAAGGCCCCCAGAACTTCAAGGAAAGACACTTGGAGACTCTCAGTGTGTCATGCAGAAGCCAAGAGCAAAGTCTAGTTCAGGTCCAGCTGCCACTGATCAGCTGCGCACTTTGAGGAAAAGTCCTCTTGCAGCTATCTGAACTTTAGAGTCCACTACTTTGCCTTGGGAACAAGATGGAACGGGTCCAGTCCTTTTGGGTTCCTCTGAGGTCACAGACAGAAGGTCAAGTCCTCTTCTGATCTTTTGCAGGTCTATAAAGTGTTCTGAAGCGGGTGCCTTGGGGTGCCACATTTATAGTTGGCACTAGCTAGTGAGTGGGGGTGACTTCGGGCTACTCCATAACCAATGGGTTAAAAGTTCCAAGGTCCAAGCATTCCACATTTTTAGTAGTTTCTGTTTGCCTCACTGCAATTGGGCCCAAAATGCAATGTGTCAGGGCAATTCTAAGGCTGCCAAAGTGTTCAGCCAAACTAAACGCAGCTCTGAGAGCGGGGGGTGTGTAGGGAAGTGTACCATGGAAATTACTAGTTTTGGCCTAGTTCTAACACTAAAATCTAGTTTGAAGCAGACAAGCACCTACAACAAAAAATGAAACAGAAGTTTGATAAGACAACACTGAATTCTTCAGCAACCAAACCAAGAATACACAAAAATTGCCATCTGGTTCTGTTTGATCACTTTCAAGTGCAGATCACTTTTGCATGTGTCTCACACAAGTCTTTTGGACAGGAATTGACACTGTTGTGCCAACAGGAAGGAAAGCAGCTTCCACCCTAACTTAGCTTAGCTTAGAGGAGTCACCCTAATCCATGCAAGTTAAACTGCTAATCTAAGTAGTTTATTATGTGCATTGAATTTTACACCTCATTAAAAGGCTAAGTACAAACTGGGCAGCTGCTGGAGAGCTAATGCAAATTAGCCTCCAGGTGTGTGAGGAAAGGAAAATGTAGCTGTCTAAAAGCGACTTTCCCTAAATATTTAATAAAAATCACGCTTCTTTATTGAATTGGACTTTTAAAGTATATAAAAAGTCGTTTTTTAATTACTTTTGTGGTACGTTTCTGTTGAAATTTATACATTAAAGTTTATAATCTGTACATTGACATTTTCTAGGACTCCCGCCACAGTCTGACCAGTGAAAATAGTTTTGGGGCTTGGTCAGTGGTGGAGCATGACATTTTGAAGCACATAAAGCACCTTACATTCTGGGCAATAGAGTGGACTTAGGGGTGACTTAATATTATTTAAAAGCATATCCCCGTCCTCCCCCATCAGAAAGGTTTATTGTGGCAGGCTTGGCAGCTGTTATTTAAGCTGCTGCAGGCAGGCTATGCATCGTAAACATGAAGCCTTGCTCTACAGTCCCATTCAGTTAATTTGACAAAAAGGTGCTGCAGTCCACAGGTGACATTAAGTGTCTAGACTCCGGGTACAATTTCTACATCATATACTGTGGACTTAGAGGCAATTTAAATATGTCAATCAAGGATAAGCGAATTCAACTATCTTTAGAGCAGGAGCACAGGATCTTTACTACTGTTTAGCAGGGCTAACAGTGCACAGGGTTCCAAGTCACACAAAAATAGGCCCAGAAATATGAGACATATCAAGGATGAACATGCAGAAATGGGGGACTTTCTACAAATATACTTTGGTACAATGGTCACTCTTCATTTATTGGCCTGTAATTGTCATTAAGTATTTCTTCTGCCCATTGCAGCTTACAACATGGGGCAAAGGGTCAGGCCACTTCAGCCATTGGGTAACTTCACTATGAGTAACCACATTCTCCCTTTTCTCAAGGAACAGATCCATACACAAAGATGTTCCCTTCAGTGCCAGGGATTACTATGGCAATGCATGCTTTTTGAGGCCAGAAAAATATTTTTTCTCTTTCAAAAATATTTTAACTACTGTTTCAGATTGATGAGGACCCATCACTTTCCTCACCGATAAATGTTTTTGAAAAAATGTGGCAAAACAAAAGAAGCATTGACAAAGCTGAATGGCTGGCAGCCAATTCCAGACCTATTGGTTTCTCCAATACATTTTTCAAAGTCTTTTTCCGGAAATTGTCAGCCAGTGACTGTCATTTGATTTATACACATGTGGTAAATTGGTTCTGAATTAGCACAGGTGTGTGTCCTCTCCAGAAGAAACAGGATGTAAGTCCCCAAGGAGTGTCTCTATATCAGGTCCAGGTATGGTAACTATAGGTTCCTTTCTGACAGTGTGGCTCTGCATCTGCACAAATGCAATCTCGGCAAGAATGCAGACTCGTAGGGTCAGATGTAGGTCGCCAATTACCGGTCGGTAACGGCCGAATTGGGCCGTTACCGACCAGGAATTGGATTTTGAGATGTAGGGCCCTTTCTTTTACAGAATCTGTAAATTTACCGAATCTGTAAATTTACCGATTTTGTAAAATACCGAATCGGTAATTTGACCAATTCGGTAAATTCCAGATGTAGGTAGCACTATTTACAGTGCTACAGGCCTTCAGAATTCGGTATTTTACCACCCAATCCAATTGGGTGGTAAAATACAGAATTCAGGGGGGAAGCAAATCTGTGCATGTACACCTGTGCCATGTGACAAACAGACATGCCCTTAGGGCATGTATGTGTGCCACATTTCACACAAGCCTGTACTTGGGTGCTAGAGGGTGTCAAAGCGACACCCCCTGCACCCTTGCAGGATTCGGTATTTACAGATTCAGTAAATACCAAATCGGTATTTCCCATTGATTCCTATGGGCTTCATGGCCCATAGGAATCAATGGGCAATACCGATTCGGTATTTACCGAATCGGTAAATACCGAATCATACAGATTCGGTAATTCTAAAATTAGAATTACCTACATCTGCCCCCTTCCGATTTACCGACTCTTAAATGCCGAATCAGTATGATTCGGTATTTAAGAGTCGGTAAATCGGAATTACCTACATCTGGCCCGTATTATTTATTGCCTCACAAGTGCATGTAACACAATGAAACAACACTTCTATTAGTTTCATGCTCTCGTCAGTATGATTCTTCTGTACTGTACTGCACACTTTAAACATCTTATATCCTGACTTTGGTTAAATGCTTGTTGCTAAAACAGCTGCACATGAAAATATTCTATGGTATAAACCATATATGCAAATTCTCGCCTCTTTAGTTGTTTCCTTCCTGCTACCAAGGGGACTCTATCCACCAACGTGCCCTGCGGCCCCGCGGCTGACTCCAGACCCATTTTCACGCCAGGAGGCATTTGAAAACCACCTCAGGGCTACCGCGGTGTGGCAGCCCGTCTCTCTTAGTTGTTTCCTGCCTGCCTGCCTGCCTGCTACCAAGGGAACTCCATCCCTCAATGTGCCCTTCGGCCCCGCGGCTGATGCCAGAATCGTTTTCGCACCAGGATAAGCTTGAAAACCACCATAGGGCTCCCACGGCGTGGGACACGCACAGATGTGCCCTGGCCAAGGGCAGGCCCATCTTCGCCCTTCAGAGGCCGGGCTGGGACACGTCTCTTGACTTATTTTTTCTGGATTCTTGTTGTCAGGCCTTGGCTTACCTAGGACACGGTTCATAAATAAGGTATTTGCTCGATTCTTTTTAATTGTGGTCTGTGACTGTGTTCCCCTTAATATTATGCTTAGCCCTATACTCCCTAGAAGTGCTTCCTATTCTCCATACATTAAAGCTGAAGTGTTCCATCCGTGGCAGGTTTAGTTTGAGGACTTGGACTTCGCTAAAGGAGGCTGCGGCAGATCTTTAGCTTGAAAAGGGCATGAACATCAAACAATGACCATAACGAAGCAGACAGTGAGACCTTGAATCTACCAATCCTCCCCTGTGACAGTCCACCCAAGGATTGGTGAGCTCTCTCTGTTGCCTATTTTGCCCTGCCCTACTGCCTTGTAAGGAATTTCTGCAATTGACAATCCTCCAAACTTTTCCTGTTGTTCCCTGTAGTGTAGCTAAATTATGTTGAAGTTTGCCTTGAATACTCCTATTGAGATCACTGTGATTATTGAGTGGAATCCGTGATAATTAGTCTTTTTAACTTGTTACTAATATTTTTCTATCATGTGTTTGTATTTTAGCTATTTGAACTTTGTATAATTTTATTCTGCACCAGGCACCTTTACCTCGACTTTACTGCCAAGCCCTTAGCACGAGAACTTTAGACCTTGCACTTTAAAAATTCAACTAATTTACTATTGAATTATTTGCCTGTAAAAGCATGCCTTTACTGTTGTTTGTTTCTAGGTGTTGTGGGGGTGGTGGGCAATCGACCCCTCTTCTTGATCTACCCAGTTGGTTCTACCCTGTATCTTAGAAAACTGCCAAATCTAGAATAAATATTGGGTAAAAGGAAGGGCAAGGGACAGCCACTGGGTTCTAATAAGCCATCAAATGTAGTTTGTTATGAGACAATGGATAGGTTTGAGACTATCTTGGCAGAATGCCAGGATATAGTCAATTCTGATCCACCAAATCCTTCTTCCTCTTGTGGCAGCATCATCTGCATTGATAACGCCCTTGGTTTAGTGACTGCTTCTTCACCCCATCCGCCTCCAGTGAAGAAAATAGCTAAGCAGACCCCTCTGATGTTTAAGAAGTCAAACAAAAGGCGTAGTTAGGCCTCTGATGCTGGAACCTTTGGATGAATTACTGCTACCTCATCTGAACCCCCCCAGCAAAAAGACAGCCAAACAAATCCCACCGATATCCAGAAAGCATAACAGCAGGCATAGCATGGCCTTAGATACTGACTTGCCTGGAGTGGGGCTAAGTGTAACAGATACTCAACCTGGTGTTGATCCTCGAAGAATGCATAGTATAACATCGACTGTCAATATTGAGTGTCACAATAGATTTGATGCCCTTAAAGTAGAGGAAGAAGGGGTGTGGGAGGAGGAGGGTGGTGTTGATCCTATACGCATTTTAGAGACAACTAAAACCACTATTGGTGTGATCCAGTCACTAAAAGACCTGATCAAATCCTTCAGAGCTGAGGTATCCTCCCTCAAGGAAAGGTTGCCACTTTGCTGGAAAGGGTTGACTCTGGGCTTCTGATAGTCTCAGAAACCAAGCCTCCATCAACATATAGGGTTGCTGATGGAGCAGAAACATGTAGTATGGCCAATAAAAATGAAAATAGCATTCAAGATCCAATGCGAATAAGATGTATCCAGTCTTTGCCATCTAATAATGGGCATTGTAATCTTAAAGATACTATAAAATAAACCCAGAGTAACCAACCGCGCCCCATACAAGGTAGGGATATATATAAAGGAGAAGTGGTTCTGGACGAAGGCAATACATATATGCGAGATCATGGGAGGGACCCAGTCAGGGGGACTGTATGGGACGTGAGACCCAGGGTGTGGGAAAGTCCTGCAGAAATCTACCTCTCAGAAGTTCCTAAACTTCATACCAGGAGCTTTGAAAACCAGGAGACTCTTGAGAACAAGGTCATACACTGGTTGAGGTCTATCCAACAATGTTATTCAATTATTAGGGATGACATTAAATTGGCTAGAAGACTCCCTATGCAGAGCTCAATGTGGGATAATTGAGGTTAGCTTCCATGATGCTGATATTATCACTGGTTTATTGTCGATCGATTCTCGCACAGTCCCTCCAGAAAATTCCCACATATCTGTCAGATATAGAGTCCCTGCTGGAGCACCCCCCAGACCTCTCTTGGCACCTATTGCTGAAAATCGCACTAGGATGTTTCCTTGAATAAATGGGCGTTTGCCAATAGGGTTGCTGTTGGACTTGGCCCTTTTGGCAGGTTCACCCCTAAACTTTTTGCCTTCAACTCTGACATGATGTTGGTTGATTTCTGGTCTCTGCGCACTTTAGCACTGTGGCCCAGTGTGAAGTGTGTGCGCTCTCTGAGTGCGTGTGGTGAGATTGGCCTGCCCTCCCATAGCAATGTATGGGGAATATGTGTGTCCATGGTAATTCCTGATGTGTGGAGAGTGAAGGGTCGAGTTTGGTATGTGCAAACTCATGATGATGATGTGCGCAGATTTATTGTCTAGTGAAGAAGCGCCACTTTTAGAAGTTGGCATGTCTGTGCAGTGAATGTGAAATGATTATCTGGCTTGTGATTGGCTGGAGCTGGCTGGTGTGCCTGGCTCCAGGAGTCAGGATGGGTCTGCCCGGTGGTGAATGGGGAGATCTTCAGGTTGATCGCAGGGAGGAGTTGCACCTGGGACCTGAATAGGGCTAGGCCTTCCCCTCCACAATGCTGGCTCCAACCCCTGTGGTGTATCTGATGTCCCTAGCCTGTCCTGTGAATAAGGAGAGGGGCTGAGCAAAACAAAGTGCTCAAGAACCAGTTGCATCTGGTTTGCCCTTCACCTGCACCTTTGTAGACAAAGGATTTCTGTGTATAAAAGAGGGGCTGTAACCCCATGTAAAATGTTCTTGTTCTTGTTCCTGACTTGAATCTACCAGGGGGTGCTGCTGCTGGGGCCCAGGGAAAGGCTTGCCTCCCTGGGCCCTGCCCAGCCCCTGGATGCCTGGAGGACCTTTCTTTTCTGGAAGCTGTTGGGCTACACATCTGTGCTCCTGGACTTTTGCTTCAACTAGCGCCCTGTGAGCACTCTGCTTAAATTGTCCCTGAAAGGACCTGGACTTTCCGTGAATGCGTGGGAAAGCTTGGGGGCTGTGCAGCACTGCGCTCCAGCCTTGCTGGAGGAATCCCCAGCCCAGGTATTCCCCCGTTGTGCGCTTACGGCGGGTGCCCACCCCGCTTTTTGTGATTTCCTTAAAGCCGGTGCCTACACTGCATCATGGCCGTCTGTTTAAAACCACGGAGGGTGCCCACCCCGCCTGGCCGCCGTGCTGGCGTGTATCCCCATACCCAGCTGTATGTTTGTTAATTACGTAGGGAGCCTACCCCTTGTTGTGCCCGGGGAAGGTCTCTCCACCACAGCCCGCGGCGAAACAGGAAGTCAGGCACCGTAGTGCCAGACGGCGGGTGGGACTTCCGGTTCCAAAGGAAAGCCCCCCGCCCACCGCTGAGAGGAGAAGAGAAGCCGGCCGAGTGATGGCCTCCTTCCGCCCGGGGCTCCCGCAAGGGGTAGAGAGCCCGGAGCCGCCAACGGGAAGAGAAGCGATGTGCCAGATCGGCAGGGCTCCAGAGGTGAAGGGAGAGCCCCACAAGTGCCGTGCTAGAGAAGATGAGAGTCCTGCCTCCACGCCGGCCGGTGAGTTCACAAGGGAGTCCGGAGGGGGGAGGCAGACGCAGAGCGGGCCCGGCTGGCAGTGGGCCGCTCCAACCTTGCCAGAGTTGCTTAAAGGACCATAGTTATCCAGAGGGGCCCGTGACCCCTTTTCTCAGTGCCCAAGTGTGAGGGTGACCTTCACAGCGGCGCCACAGTTACCGGTCACTGCACTGCTTGGGGGCAGTTTATTTTGGTGCCCCAGAGAGCCCCAGAGTCTGAGGGGCATTCCGAGGCACATTGTCAGTGCCTGGGCGGTCCCACCAGAGAGGGGACTGCCCCAACTAAAGTGGAATTATTTGAGAGGAGACAGAGTGCTCCAAGGCCCATATTTGTCTTTTAGAGCCTAGATGGCTCCCATGCCGCAGTTTACTTTCCAGCTGCCCAGCAAGTAGTGGGCAGCTGCACTGTTTGGGTATTTCTTTTAGGGGACATGGTCTTTGTGAATCTAGGAGTGAGACGCACTCCTTCGCCCCTACCTTGGCCTACACAGCTGCGCAGCACTTAGTGCCAGCTGCAGCGTTTAAGCCCCAGTTTATTGTTCTCAGCTGCCCAGCAAGTAGTGGGCAGCTGCACCGTTTAGGTTTTGGCGCAGTGGGGCAACCTTGACTTTTGCAGCCTAGGCAGCAGCCCTGACTCTCTGGACATAGGGCGTTTGAGCCCCCTTATGTGAGATGGCCAGTTGGCCAGGGGGGATTGTTACATTTATAGGGCACAGGCCCTAATGTAATTTATGTGCTAATGTGGTTTATGTGCTAATGCTTTTGGGTGCTAGGAAATGTATGGTGTATAGTATGTTTGCGCACCTTGTTTTGATACTTCCAGATATGGTTTATGCATAGGAGGTTGTTTTACCTGTTTAGGTTTGTGTTAGGGAGATTATACTTCCCTGTGTGATTGACGCCCCTAGTGTAATTTTTACTTAGGTGGTGAGGGTCTAATGTATTTGGACTTGTGGGATATTGTGCCTGTTAGGATTTATATTACAGGTTGACGCAGAGTATAGTGTCTGCCAGTATTTACTGGCTGTGTTCTAAGTTCATTTATATTCTGATATTATTTCTTTACCAAGTGCTGATTCTGACAGTGGCCCCCGCGGCCCTGTCATGTGTAAATAATCCCTTCTAAATATTGCCTGTGCCAGTTGGCACAATGTATATTGTGTGATTACTATCTGATGTGTTTTGAGAATACAAAGGCTATTTTTGATATACCCTTGTGTGGAGTTCCTTTTGTGGGCGGCCTGGGATGTTGTTGCTGGTGGGTGCATGCGCAAATGCTTTACACATTGCCTCCGGGATAAGCCTTACTGCTCGTGTCACGTTGCCAAGGGGGTGAACAGGAGTTATTCTTGGCGTGTAACTCCCTTGCCCTGACTAGAGTGGTGGTATCTGCCTGGCTTTGGCGTAAGCCTTAGCCAACCAGAAATCCCATTTCTAATACTGGAAACCAGCGAAAAGGATCAGGACTTGTGTTTGCACAGTACCACAGCGACAACTGGCTCCACTACAACACTCAGCATTTTAGATATTCCCATGGAAAAGGGATTATTGTTTCTAAGTTGTTTCTACATGTCATTTCTTTGGAAATGTGTTTCTTGTGCACTGTGAGTTGGGTGTCCTGCCAAGGACAGAAACCAGACAATCTGGAGGAGAGACTGCCCTTGAGCCATTGCTCCGGTTTTTAAGTTGGCCTACAGTGGGGACTTAATTGGTATGGTGTCACTAGCTAGTGTAGTGTGAGTTTTCTGGAGTCACCAGTAATAGTGGGATCCAGTGGAAGCAGCAGAAGTGTGTCCAGTGCATGTGTTCCCCGTCCCATTCCCAGAGTGTGGTACCTGGTGCTCAGTAAGAGCGGTGCTGGTTGAGATTCAGGGGCAGTAGATACCGTCACACCAGTCTGGGGGGAGTGTGTGTGGATGAAATGTGTGTTGTACTGGACGAGTGAGTGTGAGTTCTCTGAAATAAGGAGCTTGCTGAATACTTTGGTGTGAGTTCTCTGAAATAAGGAGCTTGCTGAATACATTGTTGTGAGTTCTCTGAAATAAGGAGCTTGTCGAATACTTTGGTGTGAGTTCTCGGAAATAAGGAGCTTGCTGAATACTTGGGTGTGAGTTCTCTGAAACAAGGAGCTTGCATTGGGGAGTGATTCCAAAAGGAGTGGCTGAGGTGTCTTGCAGCCCAGAGTGGTGGAAGAGGTTCAGAGTAGCCCAGCCAGGTCCCGGTGTAGGGGCCCACGTCCTGTCTCTGAGGAGAAGGAGTGGGTGGGACTGCGTGTCTCCATGTGCCTGAAACCCTGTCTCAGGACCTGGATGGTTTCTTTAGGGAACACCAGCTGGGGAGCCTAGGCTGTACTTGTAGACCATTTGAGGAGGATCTCCCAGTGTTTATTGAACGTGGAACATCTGTAAGCAGGGTTCCAGTAGTTCTGGTATCTGGCGGTACCACTCCAGTTGGGAGGATGCAGAAGTCCAGATGGAGGGGTGAGAGGGGGAAAGACTCTCCAGTGGAAGAACCAGTGGGTCAGGGGCCATCCAGAAGGGCTGAGCCACCAGTGAGTGACCATGGTGATGCCACTTCTGTCCTGAGAAACAGGCAGACTGTCACACAACACATTAGTTATGTGTCACCCTCTTGAAGTCCTGGTTCAACGGGCATCTGACCAAAGGGTAGCGTCCCTAGGTTGGGGAACCAGGTTCAGGTGTTTGCCTGTCATGGATGGCAGGGCAACTGTAATCAGTGTCCTGGCCGGTTTTGCCTTCTAGGGGTACCCCTGTGAACACAGATGGGGCTAATTTTAAGTGGAGACCCTGTGTTTCCCAGAAGGGGTGGTACAGGCCTAGCAGGGATCTTTAGGGTCCTTGGCTGAGTGTTGTGGTACTACCCTGAGAGCAGGCTGGGCTTACCTTAAGTGGAGGGACCCTGTTCTACAGTGGGAGGGTGCAGAACTCTGGAAGGGGGTGCAGAGGGAGGGAGTACCTCGCCTCTCAACCCTGTGCATCCGGTGAATGTGGATCCCAGGTGGTAGACCAGTTGATGGAGAGAGGTCCTAATCTGGTGGGAGAGTTGTGTTCTGGAGGGTGCTTCTCCTGGGAGAGTTCGCAACCCCAGAAGTAGAGGTAGGGTGGGGCACTCTTGCGCGTGACCTCTGGTCAGCCTGAGGGTGCGGACCCTAGGTTGAAGTGTCAGTGGTAGTTTGAAACTACACTGAGAAAGGGAATGGAGAATGGCTTTTGTATGCCAGGGGTTAATACCCTCCACTCTGTGGATTGGCAAGGACCAGTGGTATCGGGGTGGCCTAGGTCCTAGTCCTAGCCGTGGACAACTAAGGAGTACCGGTGGGGTAACCTAGTTGGGCCTGAACTTCTTTTTTGTGTGTTTGTTCTGTGTTTGTTCTGTGGAACCACGTGGTGTAGAACAGGAGGGTGTCCCTGCAGTGCGGGCCCGCGTCTGTGTTCTCTCGCACTAAGCAGGGAAGCCCATCAGAGTGGTGAGTGGTATGCACTGCATTTTGGCTGGAAGGGGGTTGTGTTGAACTTGGCCCTTTTGGCAGTTTCATCCCTGAACTTTTTGCCTTGAACTCTGATATGATGTTGGTTGATTTCTGGTCTCTGCGCACTTTAGCACTGTGGCCCAGTGTGAAGTGTGTGTGCTCTCTGAGTGTGTGTGGTGAGATTGGCCTGCCCTCCCATTGGAATGCATGGGGAATATGTGTGTCCATGGTAATTCCTGATGTGTGGGGAGTGCAGGGTCGAGTTTGCTATGTGCAAACTTGTGGGATTAAATGCTGCATGATGAGGTGCACAGATTTAATGTGTCTAGTGTAGAAGTGCCACTTTTAGAAGTTGGAATGTCTGTTCAGTGAATGTGAATTGACTCCAGGAGTCAGGTTGGGTCTGCCCGGTGGTGAATGGGGAGATCTGCATGTTGTTGGCAGGGAGGAGTTGCACCTGGGACCTCAATAGGGCTGGACCTTCCCTCCACAATGCTGGCTCCACCCCCTATGGTGTGTCTGATGTCTGATGTCCCTGGCCTGTCCTATGAATAGGGAGAGGGGCTGAGCAAAGCAAAGTGCTCAAGAACCAGTTGCATCTGGTTCGCCCCTTGCCTGCACCTTTGGAGACAAAGGATTTCTGTGTATAAAAGAGTGGCTGTGACCCCATGTAAAATGTTCTTGTTCCTGACTTGAATATACCAGCGGCGTGCTGCTGCTGAGGCCCAGGGGAAGGCTTGCCTCCCAGGGCCCTGCCCAGCCCCTGGATGCCTGGAGGACCTTTCTTTTCTGGGAGCTGTTGGGCTCCACCCCTTTGCTCCTGGACTTTTGCTTCAACTAGCGCCCTGTGAGCGCTCTGCTTAAATTGTCCCTGAAAGGACCTGGACTTTCCTTGACTGTGAGGGAAAGCTTGGGGGCTGTGCAGCACTGTGCCTACCCCGCTTATTTGTGATTTCCTTAAAGCAGGTGCCTACCCTGCATCATGGCTGTCTGTTTAAAACCATGGCGGGTGCCCACCCCGCCTGGCCGCCGTGTTGGCGTTTATCCCCATACAGCGGTGCCCACCCCGCTGTACGTTTATTAATTACGGAGGGGGCCTACCCCTCGTTGTGCCCAGGGAAGGTCTCTCTGCCGCAGCCCGCGGGGAAACAGGAAGTCAGGCACTGTAGTGCCTGACGGTGGGCGGGACTTCGGGTTCCAAAGGGAAGTCCTGCGCCCGCTGCCGCGAGGAGAAGAGAAGTCGGCCGAGTGATAGCCTCCGTCTGCCCGGGGCTTCCCTAAGCGGTAGAGAGCTCCGGAGCCGCCAACGAGAAGAGAAGTGCTCTGCCAGATCGGCGGGGCTCCCGAGGTGGAGGGAGAGCCCCGCAAGTGCCGTGCTAGGGAAGATGAGAGTCCTGCCTCCACCCCGGCCGGTGAGTTCACAAGGGAGTCCAGAGGGGGAGGCAGATGCAGAGCCGCCCCAGCTTACAGTGGGCCGCTTATACCTTGCCATAGTTGTTTATAGGGCCATAGTTATCCAGACGGGCCCGTGACCCCTTTTCTCAGTGCCCCAGTATGAGGGTGACCTTCACAGAGGCGCCTCAGTTGCGGGCCGCTGAAACGCGTTGGGGGAAGTTTATTTCAGTACCCCAAAGAGCCCCAGAGTCTGAGGGGCATTCCGAGGCACATTGTCGGTGCCTGAGCGGTCCCACCATAGAGCGGGCCACCCAACGAAGGCACTCCAGAGGCCTCCGAGACAGAGAACGCTGACGAGGGGTTGGCCTAGCAGACGCACGCTGCCCGAGGTGTGCTGATCGCAGTCCTGCCACATGGCGAGTGTCACCATGGGAAAAACGGAAAAAAAATCAGCTGCGCCTGACCTTTGAACTGCGGAAACCAGGTAAACCACAAAAAAGAGCCACTTCTGATTCGGAACTGGACAATCCTTCTGATACTCCATCCTCTCTGGAAAAGACACTGTCTGCCATACAATCCAGTCTTCAGTCTGTAGTCGGCAAAATCAAACCCCTCAGAGGCCGTATGGATCACATGTCTGCCAAGTTAGACAGACATGCTACTAGACTGGGAGAAGCAGAATAACGCATATTGGACGCAGAAGAGGGGTTGCAACACATGACATCCAAAACACTAGACATGGAGAAGGTCCTCGCTGTTATACAAGCCAAAAATTAAGACCTAGAGGCCAGGTCCCGGCGCAATAATTTGAGCATAATGGGCCCGCCGAATCGACAAATGTGGGCAAGCTGGAGATCTTTGTGTCTATGTGGTAAATTTGCTCTGTGAGATCTTCGGCGCTGAAAGTCTCTCTCAACTGCTCATTGTGGAAAGAGCTCAATACTCCCTGGCGGTTCGTCCCCCTCCGTGGGCCCCACCCAGGCCAATTATAGTATGCCCGCTGAATTATAGGGACTGAGACACTGTATTACACATATCCCACCAGAAAGGTACCATCACTTATCAGGGTAACACAGAGGCATTTTATCCTGACTTCACAGCTGCGTTCCAGGTGGTGAGGAAGGAGTGCTAGCAAGTAAAGAAAGCTTTGATCTCAGAAAATGTGCAGTATGCCATGCTGTACCCAGCCAGGCTGTGCATTGATTCAGAGGATAAGGCCAGGATTTTCACCAACCCCAAACAAGCCATGGAATATGTAAAAAGTATCCGACGTAAGAAGCAGTCCGCCCCCGATGCTTTAGGCAATGAAGGCTAAGGACTGCAAAATTATGCTAAGAGGCTCTCTTAATGGACTGTTGCTGCCGCAGCGGCTGCACTTGCCACAATCTAGAACTACTTGGGGTTTCATATATATTGTGGCGTGGCGCTCCTGCTGAACTGCACCACTGCATTTATATTAACTGCGGGCGGAGAACTCTGCTCTGCCCACGGAGTATGCAGAGATTTGCCTACTCCGCGTTCTGTGGGGAATGCGGAGTAGGCAAATCTCTGCATACTCCGCAGTGGTACAGAGTTCACCAGCTCTTCCCTCCAACCCCCAAGTAAGAATTAAATAAATATAAAGTATAAGTAAAATGATAAACACTTACCTTGTCTGAGGCATCCCCGGGCTGCTATCTACTTCTACCTCGGCGTTACACAGTGGTCTGCACATCCGCGCTCACCCGTGCATGCGCATTCCTTGCGAAAAATGTGCATGTGCGGGCGGGCACGCATGTGCAGTTCACCGTGGTATGCTGAGGAAGAGGGGGAGGGCACCCGGGGGACACTGCAGGCAAGGTAAGTGTTTATTATTTTACTTATAATTCACAGTTATTTAATTCTTACTGGGGGGGTGGAGGCGGGCGGCAGAGCAGAGCGGAGTTGGTCCCCATGTTTTTGGACCACCACGTAGTGCCGCTCCGCCAAGTCTGCCAGGGTTAATTTATATCCTTTTGCATAATTAGGTAAATGGGATTGGAGGTGGCATATATTGCTAAAGGTTTGTGGCACTAAATTTCATGTTGTACTGTTTCTAAAGGATGGGCAGCCTTGGGAGCTTTTTCTGCATTGTTCGGCCACCTCCCTCTTCTCCTAGGAAGTATGTTGTGCTCCAGCGTTCCCCAATAGGTGCTCCCCATACTACACAATGACCAGGTTTAATAGTTTTTTTTTTGCTAAGTTGAGGGATGGCTTTGGCAAGTTGGGTATGCTAAAGCGGGTGGGGGGTACTGAAACAGGGGAACTGGAGTTAGTTACATGAGATTGACTTGCTATTCACGCTATTGCTCGTATATATCTGTTTAGCTTTGAACAGCCGGGAACTATGCACATTATCATTTAACACACTTAATGGCGACAGGAAAAGATAGCTTCACACGTTTGACATTGAATGGTCTCTGGATTGAACTACCCCAAGAAGATCAGACAGATCTTTGCTTATTTGGACAGACACAGGGTTCAAATTGCTCTTTTTCCAGAGACGCACCTGACCAAACAGACGGAGGCCAAGATTGCTCTTAAGTGGGCAGGATATAAACTTGCTTCTTCATACTAGTCATATGTAAAAGGAGTCCTTACTCTTCTAAAAAGGGGCCTTGTTTTCACTTTGATAAAAACATGCACAGATCAGGAGGGCCGCTACGCTATAGTGCATGGCAAGCTGGGTGTCTCGCTATTGACCATTGTTAATGTGTATGTGGCAAATACGGACGACCCTGAACTGTTTGCAAAGATTATTAATGTACTGCACGAATGGCCGGAAGCTGAAGTTCTGTGGCGGGAGGGGGGAGTTTAACACGCACTTAGATGCTAGTAACACTAAATCCGGCAAACAAAGCGGGCGCACACCTAGGACTGCCCAATAAGTCATGGATGGTATCCTTGAGCTTGGCCTGTAGACGCCCAGAGGCTTCGTCATTGGGATACATTGGAGAGTACACACGTCTCTGTGGCGCATGGGAGCTGGTCTCACTTGGACTATTGGCTGTTAAGTGAGTGAGCGAATGCCTGGGTAACTGCTATCGATCCGCTCCCCCGCACTCTCTCTGTTCATAACCCAGTTAAGCTCACCATACATATTCCAACTAATAGTAAGTTCACATGGCGATACGGCTCGGAAGCTCTACTAGACCCTATATATACCAACAACATTAGAGAAGCCATAGTACTGTTTTTTTATTTGAACACCGGAACGGTGGAAAGTGCTGAAACTTTATGGGAGGCCTTCAAGGTCACTATCAGAGTCACATGTATTAGTAACACAGCGGGTATTCTAAAAGACATTAGGGAACAGATCACCAAAATCGAGGGCGCACTGTCAGAGCTTGAAAGAGAGTACACTTACATGATCTCGCATTAAAGATCTACTATTGGAATATGATGAGATGGCTAAGTCTGAGATCCGAAATCTGTCTAGGAGACATGCGTCTCATGCTTATGGTGAGTGCAGCAGGCCAGGCCATAATTTAGCATCCAAACTCAAATATCGCACTGAGCACCATACCATTACAACAATTATAGATGCGCAAAGTGTTGGACACTACACGCCACAAGCCATAGTTGACAATTTCATGGCTGCTATGTCAGGATGTACACTTCGCGAGGGAGTGCAGACCCTACAGTGCTGGATGAGTACCTATCAGATATCACCTGCGCATGGTTAGCTAAAGGACACGAAGATTATCTAATTCAGCCGATTGAAGCATCTGATATCGAAGAGGTAATCTGTGCTTTGCCAAATAAAAAGGCTCGGGGGCCTGATGGCCTCACAGCAGAATTTCATAAAGAATACACAGAGCTCTTGGTACCCCACCCACTGGAAATGTATGGTGAGGCGCATAAGACAGGCAGCCTTCCCCTGTCGCTTAGACAGGCTCTGATAATAATGTTAATAAAAAAAGACAAGTCTCCCTCTCTCTGTGATTCATACCGCCCCTTATCACTTATCAATCTGGATGCAAAAATAATGGCAACATTTTTAGCATCCAAGCTTCATCCTTTAATGCCACGTCTGGTCCTACCGGATCAATCTGGATTCCTACCAGAAAGATCCACGTCCCATAATTTACGCGCTATATTTGCGATGTTTCACGTAGCTCTGCCATATGGGTGGGATGATGAGATTCATTTCCTTTTTGTTGTACACACTTTATAGGTAGACACAGAGTCCGTCACATTTTTCTTTGCCCCCATTAGTTGTACATACCATTGACAGTTCTTTTGTATTGTTATACTGTGAATAAGGGGTTTGTCTGTCCTTTGGTATTTAAATAATTTTCCCCTTAGACCCTCCACCAACCTTGTTTTTTGACGAAACAAGCTAAGGTGCCAAGGGTGGCTTCTGTGTGCCAGATTTATATATGTACTACCTCTGCGTGCAGGTGCAGTACGCAAATTATTGTTACAATCCCAATGCTTTTACCCAACATGTGGAGGTGGAAGATGGGGATGCACACCCGATTCCTTTACACTGCATACTCACACGCTCACAGCAGGGCATACCGAAACAAGAAATTAATGTGGTAGATACCACCATTGCCGCATGTCAATCTATTGTGAGACTTGAGGCTAAACTCCTTCTTTATGCTCCAGCGCTCCCTCTGGCTCACCACGCAGCACTATTGGTGACGCAAGAGGAAGGCCCGCTGCGTTCCCTAGGCTTGGTAGTTTAGTCTGCCCAGTTCCCATGATGCACTGGGCCAGGGACAGACTGATTTGCATATAGCCAGGTTCTGAGCTGGGATGGGGCAGTGAGATAAATAACGGTGATGGATCAAGCCCTGATCTTTGGACTGGGTAAGAGTGGTCTGCTTTATTCAGACACTCTGTTCATCACCACCCCCTTTTCTGAATCGTTTTTGGCGACTATAGGTGTGGCAGGGTATACTCAGACA